>NC_142687.1:27500000-28125000 GCF_056320005.1 Nelumbo lutea | reverse complement strand
CCTTTCACTAAAAACAAATTAAAGAATAATTTTATCACTAGAACAAAGTCAAGGGGAATTTTTCTTTCTCCTACCTAAAGTACGTAGGTTTGTATTTACATCTTCTTCCCTTTAGGCTCAGTTTGAAGGAATACAAATATAAATTTGTAGAGTGTAAAACTTTGTATTTTATATTATTTTGTATATATTTGTACAGTACATATTTGTATTTGTACTCCTTCCAAACTGAATCTTAATTTCATCATATGTGCCCATATATAAGAGTAAAATTCAATTCTTAAAAACTAATTAAGTTGAATAAATTCTACAAGGCCTCATACTTGTTGCAATAATAATTTTCGCTCTTCCTCAAGTGATGCAGTTTGTTACAGAGACATTTTAATCTAATTAATACCAGTTAAATTTCGTTAATAATAAAACTTTTTGTCTTTCTTATAAGGGATGTAAATTCGAAAACATTGTTAACCAAGATTTTTCTTAAAAATTAATTTTAGATGAGTCGTCTATTACTTTCTATCGCCAACTAGACATTGGCGCTGAGCCGCTGACTTTGATGTTAAAGATAGTTCTCTTTCTCAAGTTCAATTCTCTGATAAGTAATTCCAAAGGCATCAATGTTGTACTGGCATGGAATTGGACAGCGAATGGATTCTTTCAAATTCATTGTTGGTTAAGGGCGTCAAGTGGGATCCAATCCCACGGTTGAGACCATCTTCAAACGCCGTAATTAGGCTCCAATCTCATGGCTTTGCAACCAATATTCAAATTCCGTTATTCCTTTATATCAAAATCTGATGAAGTTAAAAGATTAAATGATTCACCTTCCTTCGTCCTTTTTCTTTCCTTTTTTACTTGTTCTTTTTATTCCGTCCTTTTGGCATACATTCTTTTGCGTCCTACTCCTACCTAAAAAGAAGCGAAATCTTCCACTGAAGAAGTTTCAGTAGCGAAAACTAAAGAGAGAGTGATGATCAGATGGCGACTCTCGCTGCAACTGGACTGGACGCCGTGTTGAATCTGTACTCATGGTTTGACAGCTTTGACCAACACTAGTTCAGCTTTCACCTTCCACTGGCACGGCGAGGTTCAGTCATATATCTAAACAATTCTGTTCAATTAATTAGTATATATTGGGTTTGACTTTTATTGATGGAAACAGGAGGCTCTACGGCAAGATTGGAATAAATGCTAATTACATCAATTATAGATCCCTCGGTCTGTTCTACGCTGCAACTGTGTGTTCGATATTGCTATGGCGTAGCTTCAACTTCAAGCCAAAGCCCACCTACTGTTTAAGAAACTGGTTCACATATAAATTTGGGTTGCATGCATGGCAACGAATTTTGAGCTTATTTTAGTGTTTTTTTTTTTTTTCTCCTGAGACAATGGTTGCTTCATTCGGGTTATACAAAGGTGTCTATTGCTTGGTTTCAGCCTTTCAGGTGGCAAATGATGGGAGAGATTTTGGCTTGTTAATTGTTACTGGTTTTGGTCTCCTACGTGATTAATATCCCATGTTTCTTGATTTGTTTTTTTTTTTTTTTTTTTTGGCATAAGAATCGATTCTTTTGTGATACGGAAATATCGTTGATTGATCTAAGAAAATTTCTTTTTAACGAAGTTTATTTCTGTTTTGTGTTGTGTTTGATCACTCATTGATTATGAGGTTGTTTGGTAGGGTGGATATTTATTAAATAAATGTTTTGTAGGTGATTTATCTTGAAAAATGAGAAAATTGATTAATAAAGGTGCATGTTGTTTGACGTTTAGGCACCATTAGATGCTATTAGGCATCACATAAAGAATAAATGTCGGGTGTTAGGGAAAAGATTAAAATTTAAGCTTTCTCCAATGGTTGATTCTCACACAAATTGAGACAAATAACATTTATCTAATAAACTTTTTATCAAGGGGTATTCTTTTTTGAGATTTTGAGAGGGGGGAAAGTTAGTTAATGGGATTTTGGTTCCCATTGACCAAAAACCCCATATTTTTTTTTCATATTTATGTGGAGATCAGGAAAAGTTTATTTCTAGGGTATCACTTACCCGGCCATTCCTTATGTGGGTAAATAACTTTCCCACCCAAAGGGAAAATTGTCAACACTTGAATGGGACAAAAATGCCCCTTTTAATAATGGATTTTTATGGCTAAATGGTCATTGCATTATTTACCTGGAAAATAAAAGAACATGGGCAAATACACTTACCCAAATAAGTATTTCCCAACAAAAACTTACCCAGATAATTGCATTTACCAAGTAAATAATTTATCGAAAAGCGAACGAGGCCCAAAATAATATTTTAGAATAAATGCTTTTGTGGTAATAAATTGATGCCACTTCTCAATTGTCCAACACAACTGAACCAAAGACCATATATATGATTGTAGTTGCCTGCTTGTAGGGTAAAACCAGCTCACAATATTTGGCCTGGACTTAATCCAAGTTCGTCCTCGGATATATGCCAATCAACCTAATTTCAAATTCTAAACCTCACAGCGCGTTCAACAGTGCATTGAAAATATCTCCCATACTTGGTTATATTAGTTGGGACAGTTGCATTTGCATGTTTAACGTAACATACACATAGAATGGCCGAGCAATCTGAATGATGAGATGAAGATTTTCAAGAAATAAAAGTAACTATATAACGGCCTATAATGCTAGATTGCTAGTGGATCGGTTCCATGGGCTTGGGCTACGTTGCCCTAATTGGACTTTATATATGTAACCACCCACCAAATAAGAGCCGATAAAGTAAGCTAGATTGGACTTGGAGGGTCGACAATATACTGGGCCATGGCCCAGAATAGGTAAATGAACATATATTGGAGAGAGAGATCAAAATTGTCATCAAAGACGGAAAGGATGAAAGAGGGGCATATATATGGGAATGAGCAATCAAAGACTTTAACGGAGAAACAAAAATTGCTGACTCAACTGTGAATTCGTCAGTCGGTGGATGCTTGGTAGAGCAAAGTACACAAATTAAATTTGGACCATACATTCACTTAAGCTTCGAAGCTTTTACAATTTGAAATTGGACAAATGAAAAAAAAAAAAAACAAAAAACAAAAAGATGAACGATTTGGTCTTAACTTGAAACGTGCTTCATATGTGCAGAAGAAAAGTGTGTGTGTGTGGGGGGGGGGGGGGGGGGGGGGGAAAGACTATAAAAGGAAAAAGACAGAATTAAAGCATGAAAAGCCCAGTTAGTAGTTTTATTCTTTGGTTGAATTCCTTCGTGTAGCGTAGAGACGGTGTAAATCCAAAGCAAGGCACTGAAATGGAAATGGAAAAGGCACCCAAGAAAGTAGCCCTTGGGAGGGCTTTCATGCCGCGGCTTTTGGCTTTGTGAGGTAGGCGTGGGCCTCATCCAGTCACCCAGAATGGTTTTTCTGTTGAAGTTTCTTGGTAACAGCTCAACGAACGAAAGCAAATCAACCAAAGCTTCTGATCAAACATTCAGAATAAATGATTGTTGGAGTTGGATTGAAACATATGAATAAGAATTCTTTTGTAGTCTCTAGATATGTCATGTAGATCAATATTGACCGTCTTTTTGCCGCAATGGGAATAGGATCCTGGAATGGGTCTAATTACTTCCCAACTTAACTCACCCGTGATTCATGTTTTAGAGTTATTAGGAGTCACCACAAGGCTGTTGGAGTCAAAATCATCATGGTAATATCTTGATGACTTTACCATCTAATTATATGCAGTTCTTCAGAGTTTTTTTTTTTTTTTTTTCCTTCCTTCAACTTTATTATAAAGCAAATTCTATAATGACCCCGTTCAGCGTATTTCATTTTCCTGGTTAATTCCGTCAATAGGAAACAAAATTTTCACTGTAAAAGCTAAAAGGACGCAGAAACAATAGCTATATATTTCAATTGAAAATTTTTTGCATCTATTTTTGCGGGGGGAGGCAAATGCAGCGTTCAGTAGTTTATGCCAATTTCATATTCTCTGGAAATGCCACCATTGTCAACTACCAAAGATCGAAATATAGGACTGGAATATGAATTCCTTAATATTTAGATAGAGAGATTGCGATGTCCTACTCATGAACTTGTAAGGTAGGAGACATTGACAAACTAGCGCGTAGAAAGAAAGGCCCAAAATGGCTTTGCTTGGGCTCAAGTTGCACTTCTTGCTGTTTTTGGGCTCACACTACTTTCTAATGTGGGGTGGGCGGATTGGTAACTGAAGTTGGGCCCACATCATCAGGGGGTGTTCTCCAACATGAGTTGTTTCCTATATTGTGATTTCAGCAAACTTGGGCCCGTAAATGGCTTCAAATAAGCGTTGTTTTCATAAAATAAAAACGCATAAAACAGCTTTTGGTTGTTTTTTTTTTTTTATTGTTTTTGTTTTTCTTCCAAATATGGACCAGAAGTGCATTATTGAATTCTCCCCCTTTTTTCTTTATCAGTAAGTCTGCATGCGCTTTGCACGCAACAAATTTTGCTGATTATAACGATTTAATAAATACTATGTTTTCAAAATCTTTTTACAATTTTTTTTTATATTTCTATGTTTGAAAAAAGTATTCTTATTTATCACACATATTTTTGTTTAATATAAATATAGCATGCTAGAATGTATCCAAAATGTTTTTTACAATTTTTTATATTTTTATCTTTTTTAATTTGTTTATTATTTAACTATGTCATCAAGGATTTATACATTCCAGATTGAATTATTGACTTGCCTCCAAATAGAAAAACAACTCTAGTTTTGGATTGATTTGAAAATTGTATTCTATTTCTATCATCAATAAAAACAAATCTTTGTCACACTTATTTCTTTTAACATGATCAATTAATATAAGATCCAATGGGAGAATGAGAATTAATAACTTACATATAAGACTTAATGACAAAGAGCAAAAATGTATTAGTCCAAATTATATTTTGTGCTATAACAATTAGAGAGACCAAATTCAAAAATAGGGGTACTTTAGTCAAAAATATGACTTAATGAACGTTAATGTGAGTTAATACCTTAAATATAAGACTTAATAAGAGGGATTTAAAGGAGGAGAAAAGTAATTGTTCAAATTAAATTAATATCCTTACAATGAGAGGGACAAATTCAAAAATTAGGGTATTTTATTTAAATAAAAGTTTCATACTCTCATTGACACTTTTAATAATAGTATAGAGTTAGGCAGTTAGCCCCAAATTTTACTCCAAGTGGAGGGGCACCCACTTTAAAAATTTATTAAATCAAAATCATAACACATTACAAGACCGGATGACATAGCCCGCCTTGCCCCGTAGACCTAGTTTATAAAACTCTCCCTCATGCATTCATTGATTAAACAGTCAGTCGGCCATTCCCAACTGACTCAGTAGACAAACTCGTAGGGGTCCCTACTCCCTACATTCCAACTGACTCGGCTGGTAAGATTTATCGCTCTTTATAACGAAGGCATGGATTTCGATTTCCGCCTTCACCAGGGGTGTTCATACTTGATATATATATATATATATATATGAGAGGGTAACCTATTTCCCTTGTGTAGCCTAATAATAATAACATCAATAGCGGCAACCTGACTCAGGTAGCTAATTATAATGTCATCAAGTGGCTAGGTTTGATTTTTGGGTGTGGCTCAATTAAATGTAAATAAATACGTTCCAAATAAAATAATATGTGAATTTAATGAATTGAAACGCTTTAATTTGCTGTTAATAAATCTTTAGATTGGGGGGCCATCACTTATATGCAGGTGAGATTTCAGTCAATTCGGCAACCTGGTGCCACATGCAACTAGGGGTGTAAGTCAGGTTGGTCTGAGCTAACAGATTATACTGTTTTGGGTTTGAGCTTTGGGTTAGATCTATTGAAATTTTGACAAAATCCCAATTTTAACCCCAAAAAATTATACCTCTACATGCAACCAACATAAGTGAGGATGAACGGATTCTCATGGTAAAAAATTTTATCAATTAATCCTTCAGGGTGCAACCTAATTAATTAGATCAAGTTGTTTCTTTGGTTTTCTCAGTATAAAGTATGAACAAAATCTCCACAAAATCCAGGGTGGCTA
Source organism: Nelumbo lutea (assembly GCF_056320005.1). Classification (NCBI taxonomy): domain Eukaryota; kingdom Viridiplantae; phylum Streptophyta; class Magnoliopsida; order Proteales; family Nelumbonaceae; genus Nelumbo; species Nelumbo lutea. Next base: position 28,118,941 of record NC_142687.1, on the reverse strand, counting down.
ATTAATCTGAGGAGTGTGGACGATTGTCAAAGCCTTATAGTGTCACAAGAATACGTAAGAATTGATTAATTATCTGATTAACCACCAACTCACCCCACAAAATACTGGTAAACAAATAAGGCCTTAATCAAAAAGCTTAAACCTTTTGGTTATTGTAGGCCAATCCTCAAACACATGTCCCATGCTTCTGTTATTTCTTTTAATATTATAACCTTCTCCTCATGCGCTCATACAATTATCATGGATTTTTTTATCTCTGACAACCCCTGAATTTCTCTAAAAGGCCAATTTCAACCCTAAAAAATTTAAAGGGTCATTTTTAACCCTCAAACTTTGGAGAAAAGAACAATTGTATGCAAAAACATGCGGTGCTGATACATCTGTTAGACAACATTATGTGGCACTGCTAAAGTTTAAAAAAGTCCACTTTTAATCCTAAAGTTTGAAATTGGGCCAATTTAATAAAGTTTATTAAGAAAATTACTTCAAGGTCTAATTAAATGACCCTAAAGTATTAAATTTATTTAATTAAATTAATTAATTTTAGTATTTAAGGTAATTAAGCAATTAAATTAATTATGAAAACAAAACTAAATAAATAAAAGTAATCAAATAAAAAATAACCCTAAAACATGACATTTAGTGGTTCGATTGTTTGGTCCGAATTGATCAACCCATGATGATTTAAAAAATGAAAAATGACTCGAAAACCATTTATTGGATCGAACAGTTTAGCCATCAGTAGTTTGTTGACAAAGTTAAAATTTTCAAGCAGTCAAACTATTCTACCCATGAATTGGTCAATTGTCTAGTTCCATTTTATACCCAGGTGGTCGAACCATTCAACCCAATAACTGGTCAATTGTCCAATTCCATTTTATTCTTGGCCTGAAATTATTTAAAAAAAAAACAATATTGACTTGGTTAACAAACAGCTATCCCAAACGATTTAATTACTTTACTTAATTTGGGTCAGTTTTAAATTACTTTACTTAATTTGATTAGTTTACTGATTTAATTGCTTAATTTGTCTAATTATCTTAATTAGTATAATTTATTTAATTTAATTAATTAACTTGATGAAATAAATTAAATATTTTAGGATCATTACTCTATTGTATTTAGGGTCAAAAGTGTCCTTTTTCAAACTTTAGTAGTGCCACATAACGTTGTCTAATGAAGTTGACTGAGTCAAAAATCGCACTTATCAGCATTACAACATCCGCTTGACATAAAATTTTAGTGCATTTATTTTCCCTCCTCTCTCTCTTCCTTAAGCAAACACATACATATGCACACGGGATAACTTTTGGCTGTTGGGTCGCCAACAACATAGGCTGTTGAGAGCATTTTTGGGCTGGTCACGTTCACCTATTCATGCCCATGTTTTTCTTTTTTACCAAAATAAAATAAAATTGGAGGTAATCATTAATTTATCCACTCTTATGATAATGTGGCATTTCCAAAATTTGCTCTCAACAGCCAAAGTTTTCCCTATGCGTACATAACAGTTTTATTCTTTTTTTTTTTTTTCTGATATAACCGAAAGGGGCTACGCAAGGCAGGGGGTAGCACGTCCCCAAACATGATCAATACAAATAGAAAAAAGTGGGAAAGGAAGAGAAGCTAAACTAAGATTAACAGACGCTGGAGCAAATAGAGTTTCATGAACCAGCCAATCAGCCGCCTGATTTGCCTCCCGATAGATATGCTTATCAGCCAGATCTCTTCGAAACTCATCCTTTAGTTTGATGTAGCTATTAATGGTGTGTCGTCTTATTTTTCGAGGAGATGGGATCTTCTGCTTAAGACAGGAAATGACATTTGAAATCGCCTTTGATAAAATAGGATATTCTTTAAAATTCAAGGCCAAATTATAGATCCCAAAATTCTACAATGTTAATTGAAGCAATGCCAAGCTTATAAGCGTTGAAGTCAAAAACTTTCCTGAAATAATCTCTAGCAATGCTCGCAACCAGCAAAAACCCTATAGGGTGTTAAAAGCTACTGCATATATAATGTATCAGTCTCCCTTCTAACTCTACGAAAGCATTAATCTATTGACACAGCAAAGATAGAATAAAAACACTTGTAGGTTGGAGACATGGGCTTGACTTGCTTGCTATTTTGAAGAAAGTCAGGAACTAGTAGTTAGCTTATTATATTAATGTCACCTGTCACGGTGTTTCATGATTGGCCCACTTTCCTGACGATTTGAATTGAACCGTATGCCCGCACATTAATTCTTCGTCTCTTAGTTGGAGAGACTGCATTCGTTGTTGGGGAGAAAGCATGGTTTAGATCAAATTTTATTACTGGTCAAGGCTTTAAGCAACCAACATCTCATGATCTCAATATGCATATTTTACTTCTATCATATAAAATGAAGGGTGATTTGGCACGACTTAGTAAGATAGGGTCACGTAGATATGATTTGCTCGAGAGGTGATAATTCAGTTAAAGGAACTCAGTCTCTGAGAATCGGAATTTGGGTATTCAGTCATCTCGGCCCAAAAATCTTCTCGGTATAAAGACACATCGACACCCAACTCAGTTCGGGACTAAAGAATCGAAGTACCAATTTGGAGCTAAAGAGCCAAAATGCCATGTAATCGACTCTAAAGGCCTCCCCAACGAACCCTGAATTTCTCGGGATCAGGACGAGATTCATCTTAGCTCCACCTGAATCGAAGAAAAACGATAAACCTTATCAACTGACACATTGCACCCATTCAAAAATGGAATAGATCTTATCCGCACAACCCGGAATTCCTGGAACTCTTTCGTAAAGTCCACGACTACTCCACTATATAAGGACATCAAACCCCAAGGCAAAGGAACATGTGATTATTTACTCACTAGATTCAAACATTCAAGTATTCAGCTCACATCCATATTATATAATTGACTTAAGCATCGGAGCGACCCTACTGGTTTAATTACCCTGGATTCTCTGATCTACTATTTTGCAGCTTGATCTAGCTCGACGTGGAATTTAGATCATCTTCCGTAAGATTATCTAGATGCTCCATCAATATATATAGATAGATAAATAGATAGATAGAGAGAGAGTTAATTATAATATTAAATACACATTGGGGATACATTGGCACTAAATAATCTTGACCACATCGGGAATTTTGACGGGGTACCTGTGGATGCATTCAGACCACGGACTGTCCACTGGTGGCCGAATATTTCGGTTGCACTTCCAGACAACGCTATTGCACTTGAACCCACTTCCGAATCCTATCTGCAAGATGCGGTCTCCCTTCTTCATCCTGCCCATGGTTTCAATGTAACTAAGCTCGTACCAGATGGACGATGACGAGGTATTTCCGAATCGGTGGAGCGTCATCCTTGAGGCCTCCACGTCCTCAACAGAAAGATTGAGGTACTTCTCTAGCTCGTCGATCACGGCACGGCCTCCGGCATGGATGCAGAAGTGGTCGAAGGCCTGCTTGAATTCAGGAATGTAAGGCTTCCACTTGCGCTTGAAGAGTTTTCGGCCGACAAGGGTGAGGACGAACAGGAGCTGCTCCGATGCAGGAAGCACAAGTGGTCCGATGGTAGTGATGTTGGACTTGAGAGCCTGACCGGCCACCATCGTGATATCCTTGGATAGAGATACGCCCTTAAATCCGTCTGGGTCTTCTTCTTGGTACACACAGCGATAAGCCGTGTCGTCGGCACCTTTATGGGTGCGGATTACATGAAGCAAACGGTATTTAGCCCGTGATCTCTCTTTCCTCATGTTGGAGAGAAGGAGAGCAGCACTTCCCATTCGAAATATACAGTTGGGGAGCATCATCGATGGCTGTTCCCCGTAGTAACCACTGTAGGTTATGATCTCGGTGCTCACAATCAGTGCATAAGAGTTGGGATGGACTTGTAACAAGTCTCGAGCTAAACCGATGGATATCATCCCGGCACTGCAACCCATTCCGGAGAGGTTAAAGCTCTTTATATCTCCCCTCATCTTGTACTTGTTGACAATCATCGCTGTCAACGACGGTGTTGGGGAGAAAATGCTACAGTTGAGGATTAGAATGTCGATGCTCTTGGGCTTGACCCCTGTCTTTTCGAGGAGTGAATCAATGGCGGAGAATATAACAAGCTCAGCCTCCTCTCGGCTGTTGGCTATGGTGAGGGCCGGGGGAATGTACCTAAGGGCGGGGGGAACGCAAGTCTCGTCACCGAGGCCGCAGCGCTCGAAAATTTTCAGTGAGAACTGGACGGACTTGCTATCAGGGCCTTTTATAATCCTACTGTGTTCGACGAAGGTGGTGAGTGGTGCTCGCAAGGTGCCCAAGGGTTTGAAGCAAGAGAAGTCGACGAGGTAAATGTGTCGAGGCCTGGACATCAAGTATACCGTGACGATGATAATGATCAAGAAACCTGAGCAAAGAATGTGTACCAGATCAAGCTCGAGGGAATTCCAGAGTCTGAATATCTCATCCGGCCCCAACCGAAGTACCTCTAAAAGGAGCCCAGCCATGATGGGTATGAACAAAACAGTGAGCAAATTGTTCACAAGATATCGATAGCCAAGTTTCACGTACTTGAGCCTCACTGAGCTGGTGAAACTCGGTATTGTTTGAGGCATCTTGGTAGCTAGTTAGCCTCCACAACACTGAGAGAGAGAGAGAGAGAGATCTGAACCCAATGGGTAGGTTTGAGCTAGATGGTGAATCAGAGAATGGATAGCTAATTGGTGGTTGTGGGAGGAAATGATTTAAAGGCAAAGGGCAATGAATGAAGGCAGATAGGTATCATAAAAAGGAAAGTTTTAATTAGCACAGGGTAACAAATGACGGGATTGATGAAAGAGGATAAAAATTCAGACATCGATGAGAAGGGTGAGCGTGAGAGAGAGAGAGAGAGAGAGAGAGAGAGGGAGCTAACGATTTAGGCCAGGGTAACAAATGGCGGGGATAATGTTTGGTAGGGCAATGAATCAAGGCATATATAACTAGCCTACTATGTTATTTGGAAAAGAAAGAAAAAAGACTAGCCAGCTACGTTAGTTGGAATTTCTTAAATACCTTTCACTTTACTTATTAAACTTCCTCTCAACTATCCCTTCCCAGTACTATATATGTCAATGCAAAGCTGTTACGTGTACAGTTAGACAATAACTACCTCAATCACTCGTTTAAAACTAGTTGGGACCCGTGCAGCTTTGTTAATCAAAATTAAATCACAATGAGCTGAATTACATTTCCATTTGACCTCAGTACATATCGATTCATAACCTGTTGAAAAGATTTTGGAATTTATAAAAATCATTGCAAATTATTGCAACTTTTGGTATATTTTAATTAATAAATAATTAAAATTTTAATAAATACAAATTTAATAATTAAAAATTATTGGTAATTTTTTATTGGAAATTTTATTTCAATGGATATAAATTTACTTTTTACATATTCAGTAATTTTTTAGCAATAAGTAATTATTGATGTTTGCAGTAGTTTTTGTCAATTTATTAATATTTAATGATATTATCAGATAATAATTAAATTAGTTCAGTAATTTTTCAATGGAAAAATAATTTCAATAAATAAATAATTGGAAAATTTTAATAATTTCCTTAAGTATTGGATACTACATTTATGATTATCATAATTATTGGAACTATATTTATGGGTTTGGGAGCATTATGGGTTTGGGTGATGACCATCTAAGTAGGAATGGCAATGGGCAGGGCTTCAGAGCGAAGATCACACTCCCTATGCTGCTCCTAAGTTTTAAATTAATCCCTCCCTTTGACCCCTATCCTTATCGAGAAAAAAAAATAGCTTACATCCCTTGCCCCTGACGAAGAGGGGCTCCCCATCAAGGACTTGAATTCCCAATTTTTTTAATTAAAAGTTTATTTTTAGAAAGGTATTTATTTAAAATAAAAGAAAAATTAGAATGCAAATAATATTTTAAATTCATTTTGATATATATAAAATAAATAATATTATAACTTACACAAATAATATTATGTATTTAATATAATATATATGCATATATTGAATATATAGAATCAAGGTCAGGGCAGGGTGTGGACTTCACTCCCTATCCCCAATCGGGTATTCCTATTAATCTCACCCACCCTGTCCTTGCTAAGGCAGTCTCCATCCCCATCCCTACCTAGTTGAGTAGGTCGTGTACTCAATGGGGATGGGGAAAAATTGCCATCCCTACCCGTGGATTGTATAGCTCCATAGAGCAATAAGTTTTAGGCCCTAACATATTTTTCCCATGCATCACAAGGGGTTAAAAAGGAGAGATTGTCATGCTGAGATAACAACTCCATACACTCTTAAGGAATTTTGCATGCACCTCTAACCAATGGATGGTTATAATCCACATCTTCTTCCCATCAAGTTGAATGAAACAACTCTAACCAATGGAAGGCTCGACTCATGATGCACAATCTGGTCACTCCTATCTGGCACTTGCGTGGCTCCTGAAAGGTACCTGAGATGGAGAAGGAGAAGAATCCCTGGGGGCTTGCCCGGCGAGAACACTCTGACGGTTAAGTTAGTATTCTATGGAAGAAGCAAGGAGAGGATCAAGGCTAAGAGTGCAGAAAGCGCGAGTGATAGAAGTTACCTCTGTTCTTTGAGAGTAGGCTCCTTATAACAGAATTCCGTTGCATCAGGCCCACTGGCCTCTGACAGGGCAGGTATAACAACCATTGTCAACATGCCACAGCCGTTACAAGCAGGGCTGAGGTGGCACGCGTGGGGCCGTCATTACCGGTTACGTGCCTGTCAGGTGTAAGGCACCCTCTAGAGGTGACAGGCATGACACTGTCTGATGAGGGACGTGGTTGCTGTCCCCAGACTTGTCGGGTACGGTGGTCGGGCAGGAGATCTTCCTACAATATGTCGAACTGCTCTTTTGCGAGTTACTTTGTGTAGGGCTATCCCACAAGCAGCGAGCTGCCTGTGGCAAGCTATATCGAGCTGTCTGGCCCAAGGTGTCTTCACCTCGGGGTACCTAGAGGCGGATCAAGGTGTTCCTGCCTGAGAGTGGCCTGAGATTCACTGGGAGGAGCTCGGGTATTAGGAAAGATTAGGGGGCCCTGAGCTCGAAAGCAGCTTGGGGAGCCTTAGCCTCGGGGAGGAGGTGCAAGCTAGGCAGCTCCCGATGAGTAGCCTATCCCGTTGAGTTCCCAGGCTGAACTCGGTGGGACCTTCCCTCCGAGTTGCGGCTATGCTTGCAGTGCTGTCACACTGAGCCATCGCTTGAGCAAGGTCACGCCCACGTGTACCTGTGCTACGAGGTTGGGCCTAATCACCCTTCATCAATTGTCCCCACTCCCTGTGCTGGCGGTGTTGACCCAGCGCAGGGAGTTCAGGTTGTGCTGGGTGGATTTGGCTTCGGTACTCATGCCGCTTCGTTATGCGTTTCGCCCAGCTGAACCGGTCTAGTTCTCGGCTCAATCAAAGGGATCCCGGGTCGCATTTAGTTTACGCGCAGACGTCACGCGATTTGGACTTCGTGGACACCAAAAAATGCATTAAACTGATTTCACCTCGAGGAACCAGTAGCTGGTTTTTTTGAGAGCTGTTGGATCGTCTCCATCTTGACCGTTAATGCCTAGGTGCAACGGCTATAAATAGTGGGGAACCCTTGGTCATTTCTTCACCACAAAGTCCCTAGCGTCAGTGTTGAGCTCGCGTCTGAGGTTCCCAGCTCGGGTCTACTAGCTCGGTTTGTTCCCCTAGTTCAGTTCGCATTTCCTGTGGTGAGTCTCTGAGCTTTCTTTTCTTTTCCGAACATTCTTTCCTTTTCGCCTTGTAATGTCGTCTAGCGTAGATGTAGATAGCCTCATCAACGAGTCCAAGGTGGGTACCTCGGCTCAGGGTGGCTCTTCTGCCGCCCAGCCGTCCGATGTACGGATGACTTTAGGTCATCTGGCCTCCACCTCCCACCGAGGTTAGGTGCTAGACCAGTTTGGCCCTTCCATCTTGACTTTGGAGAGACTCCAGGACCTCATACAGAGGTTCAAACTTCCCAAGGAGTACTCTTACAGTCTTCCTACCTACAGCTTTCCATGGGAGCATGGTCCCGACGAGATCGTGGTCTTCAGGGAGCAACTGGTTGCCGGGCTCCGTCTTCCTCTTCATCCCATGATTGTTGAGGTGCTGGTGCACTTTAACATCACTTTGGACCAACTTCACCCAAATTCCATACGAAATGTGGTTGGGACCATTTCTCTTTGCTTCGATTGTTCTCTCCCTATTGACCTAGATATCCTCAGCACCATTCTGGCCATAAAGAAGAGTGCTTCGAGCACTCTCCCCGAGCACAGACGGGCTTATTACTTGTCTCCCCGCCTGAGTTTTAAACTCATGCACAAGCTCCGGAGTAAAGTCTCATCCTGGAAGCGGGACAACTTCGTAGTTTGGAGCAGCATGGGGTGGCCCTTCCCTACTAACTGGAGGGTGGCCGTTCAAGACCCCGGTGTCATCCTCGATAGGAAGACCAAGAAGTCACTCCAGTCATGGGCTCAACTTGGGTTAAATTACAAGGACTTCACAGTTGAGGAGAAGCTCATGCAGGCTGGCTTGAGCTCGGGTAGGTTTTTCTTCACTTCAGCTTTTTTGTCCATATATTTACTTTGGGATTACTAACACCAAGCTTCACTGCAGGTCCCATGGAGGCGGAGAAGATTGACGGTCAGAGGCTCTTCCGCCAAATCAAGAGAAAGAAGTGTGTAGCCAAAAAGGCACGCATTGAGTCTCCGCAGGCCTCCGCCGAGCTCCCCTGTACTCAACCCGTCATCGACCTGGAGGGGGACACGGTGCCTCAGGGTCCTGAGATAGCGGCAAAGCCCACCACTGAGCCTGCTGAGACCGTTGCTGGGGGTGATACAGGAGCCACCCCTGAGGCACGCCCTACAGAGGCTACAACCAAGGCCTGCCCTGCTGATATCGCCGTCGAGGCTTCCGAAGAGTCTGCCCATGCGGCGGAAGTGACCGTGTCTAGCTCGGAGAGCCAGGGGGAGAAAGTATTCTGAACCCCCAATGCAGTCTTCAGAAGAGCAAGGAGGCCGCGTACCCGAAGGAGGTCATAGAATGGGCTGATCTCACTCCTGGTCAGCTTGGTGCTCGGGTTGCTTCTCATACCATGGTGGTGAGTTCCCTGTGAAAGACTCCCCCACCCCCCCCCCCCGTTTTTTTTTTTTTTTGACTGATCTCCTTCTTGTAGGTGAACTCAGTCGTGCGTGCTCTAACCTTTCAATCTAATCGGCATCTGAAACGGGCTTTGAAAGCTGAGAAGTCATCACGTGCAACCCATACCGAGCTGAGGGCAGCTCGCGATCAGATCCACCGCCTGTAGAACAATGCCTCAGCTCAGAAGAGCATTATTGAAGTGTTGTTGGTGGAGAAGAGCGAGCTGGCCTGGGACAATGACAGATTGAGGGCCGAAGTGAACAGGTTTAAGGTCGGCCAAGAAGCATTGAGGCTTGAGGTTGATAGTCTCAAGGCGGACCGGGATAGTCTCAAGGCAGACCAGGTCGGTCTCAAGGCAGAGTCGGACTCCTTGAAGCTCGAGGTGCAGGGCCTCAAGGAAGCAAAAGGGAAGTTGGAGTGCGAGGTGGAGTACCTCCAAGCCGACCTCAAAGAGAAGACCGAGATCTTCGAGGATGCCCACAAGGAGACTAAGGTTCTAGCAGTTATTGACTACGTCCAGTCTTCAGGATTTGATGATGTGATGACTGAGGCCTACCGCAAGGGCTTCAAGCTCAGCCGGTGGCTGATTAGACACCTCTACCCCGGTCTGGACACAAGTGCCATCACCACTTCCTGGATCACCGATGACATAGTGCGTCAATCGGTGGATGATCCAGACTCTGAGGATGAAGGCGCCGACGATGAAGCAAAGGCTGCTGGCCCGGTTACCGCCCCCGAGGAGGTCCCTGGCAAAGACAATGAGCCTCCAAAATAGCTCAGTCCTTGTATTTGCAAGCTTAACCTTCTCTTTTTCTTTTTCTTGTAACAAAACCTTTTGTAATGAATTTTTCATAATAAAAAATTCACTTCGCTAAATGCTTGTGCAATTCTCTTTCCTTGCTGAAGTGATCATTTTATCCTGAACTGTTAAGCTATCAGGCTAATTACCTGATGTGAGGGTTCCTCAACTGTCGTGACCTTGAACTGTATTCCAATACTTAGTAGGGGTAGACTTATTTACACCGAGGTGATTAACATAGTAGGGTATAAGCCCGACCTGTCTGCGCCTAGTTTGAGTTGACATCGGTTGTCCTTAGCAGGTTCAACCTGTTGCATGCCGGGGTGGGCTATGCATCAGAAGGTTCGTACCCGAGCTACCTGTGCCTTAGGCATTACAAATACTGAGCCTATGCCAATGAGGTGGTTGGGTCTTATGTGGTGCTAGGGTCTTTCATTAGCTCGGCGTTTTAGCCCTTAGGCTGGAGGAGCGGCTTATAGTCTGTTCTCCTAGAGTTCACCTGTACCGGAGAGGCGACAGGATCTTATAGTGCCGAGACCATGTTAGCCGGGCATCTTGGCCCTTAGGCTCTGGGAGTGGCCCGTAACCTACTCAGTTGTTATAGGTAGTACTGTCTTAAGTTGACAATATTCCATGCCCAAGGTACCTATCTTCCTTCGAGGGTTTTGAGCTCGTATGTTCCTTCCCCGAGCACTCATTTCACTTAGTAAGTTTCTTCCCAGTTGGACCCGAGCTTGCCAGCGCTGGACTCAGGTACCATAACTTTACGCAGGACCAGGTCGCGCGACGTGGAGATTCCGCTTCTTGACCCTAGTGTTATAGTACCGAGCTACTCTCTACTGGTAAGCTACAGTCCTGATGTACGCGAGGTCCCTTACTTCGTCGAGGAGATCGAGGTTGGTACATAGCTCGTCCTCATTCGTCTTATCATTGTATGCTTCCAGTCGCAGCGTAGGTACTTCGATTTCTGTCGAGATAACTACTTCAATGTCATAGGTGAGGTTGAAGTGAGTCTCTCCTGTGGCGGTTTTCTACATGGTTCGGTAAGCCCATAGAACACTGGGTATCTCGTCTGCCCACAATCCTTTAGCTCGGTCCAAACGTGCCTTCAGTCCGCGGAGGATGGCTTTGTTTGTGACTTCTGCTTGACCGTTTGCTTGAGGATGTGCGATTGAAGTGAAATTCTGTCGGATTCCCATGTCTTGACACCAGTTCTGGAATTTGATGTCCTTGAACTGTTTGCCATTGTCAGAAATCAGCACCCGAGGTAACCCAAAGCGGCACACAATGTTCTTCCAAAAGAAGTTTTGGACGTTCTAGGCTGTAATTGTTACAAGAGGTTTAGCTTCTACCCACTTGGTGAAGTAATCTACTGCTACTACCAGAACTTCCTCTGGCCTACCACTGGCGGGAACGGTCCAAGTATGTCGATGCCCCATTGTGCGAAAGGCCACGGGCTGGTGAAATACTTGAGGTCGGTAGTAGGTTGGTGGTGGATATTGGCATGCTTCTGGCATTTGTCACATTTTCTGACGAGCTCGATGGCATCTGCCTTCATTGTTGGCCAATAATACTCCTATCGTAGTGCTTTTTGGGCGAGGGCCCTGCCCCCAAGTCTCCGCCGCATAGACCCCCATGAGTGTCGTGGAGTACGAGCTCGGCTTCAGTAGGTCGCAGGCATCGCAGGTAGGGGAGCATGTAGGATCTCTAGTATAGTTATTCGTCTATTATGACATATTTAGCTGCCTGACGCTCTACCCTTCTGGCCACATTGCGATCTGCAGGGAGGGTCCCATGTAGTAAGAAGCTCGCGAGCGGGTCAATCCAGCTCGACTCTGCTTGAACGATAGGAGCGACCTCCTCTGCCCCCCGAGAATGCTAGGTCGAGGCAGGTCCTCTATGTACACGGTTCTCATGGTGATATCGCTGGTGCTGGCTAACCTGGACAGGGCGTCGGCCTCAACGTTCTCGGACCTAAAGATTTTCCTGATGAAGTGTGACTGAAAGTTGAGCAGGGCCTCTCTGACTTTGGCTATGTAGGCGACCATGGTTCGCTCGCAAGCTTTGTATTTGCCAATGACCTGGTTGACCACGAGTTGGGAGTCACTACAGATAACGATATGCTTGGATTTTACTTCTCTGGCCAAGGCAAGTCCATCTATCAATGCCTCATATTCTACTTCATTGTTGGATGCCGCGAACTCGAAGCGTAGCGCGTACTCCAATTTCGTGCCACTTGGGCCGTGTAGAACTATTCCGGCTCCGCTACCCTATTGGTTCGAGGAGCCATCTAAGTGAAGCATCCAGGGCTCCTCATCCCAGTTTGCGATTGGCCTAACTAGGAGAGATGCCACACCGGCTGCTACCTCACGAGGCTTAGACTCAACCGGCCTGGGAGCTTTGGGCTCACCCGAACTAGGGACCTCGTGCTCAACCGGCCTGGGGAGTTTGGAGCTGAATGTGCACTCGGTGATGAAATCTGCTAAGGCTTGGGCCTTAACAGCAGTTCATGGGTTGTACTGCAGGTCGTACTCGCTAAGCTCAACGGCCCACTTCGTCAATTGACCAGAGACCTCGAGCTTAAGTAAGACTTGCCTTAGAGGTTTATCGGTGAGGACGATAATAGTATGAGCCTGGAAGTACAGGCGGAGCTTCCAAGCTACGATTACTAGTGCGTATGCTAGCATTTCTATCTCCAGATATCTCGTCTCTGCTCCCTGCAATACTTTACTAACATAATAGATGGGTCGTTGGACCCGATCTACTTCCTTTTTTAGTACCGAACTGACCACTTCATCGCTTGCCGAGAGGTACAGTTCTAGAACGTCACCCTCCTCAGGCCGGGTTAAGATTGAAACACTAGCGAGGTATTTTTTGAGCTCGTCAAACATGAGCTGGCAGTCTTGGGTCCATTCGAACCCTTTGCTCTTAATCGCCTTAAAGAATGGCAGACAGCGGTCCACCGACTTGGATATGAAGCGGCTCAGGGCGGCTACGCGGCCATTCAACCTCTGAACCTCCTTCAACTTCCAGGTGGTCTCATATCTAAGATGGCCTTAATCTTATCAGGGTTGGTCTCAATGCCGCGCCGGTTAACGATGTATCCTAGGAATTTACCCGAGGTAACATCGAAGACACACTTGTTTGGATTCAACTTCATGTTAAACCGTCTCAGAATTTGAAAAACAGAATGCAAGTCTTGTATTAATTTGTGTAAAAATTGAGTTTTGACGACCATGTCATCTACATAACATTCTACTTTTCTGCCAATTAATGGTTCAAACAATTTATTTACAAGCCTTTGAAAGGTTGCCCTTGCGTTTTTCAACCCGAAAGTCATAACCTTGTAACAATATAGACTGAATTTTGTGGTGAAGGCAGTATTTTCTTCATTCGTCGGGTCCATATTGATTTGGTTATAGCCCGAATAGGCATCTAAGAAACTCAACAACTCATGCCATGAGGTCGCGTCCACAAGCGGTCGATTCTGGGGAGCGGAAAGCAGTCTTTTGGGCAGAAAAGTTTAGGTCGCGTCCACCATGAGGTCGCATCCACCAGGCTCAGTTTAGGTCAGTGTAGTCGACGCACATGCGCCATTTGCCGTTAGCCTTCTTTACCAGAACGAGGTTGGTTACCTAGCTCGGGTAATGGATTTCTCTTATGAAGTCAGCTGCGAGGAGCTTCACGACCTCCTCGTCGACCGCTTTCCACCGCTCTAGGGCTTTGTTGCGTTTCTTCTGTCTAACAGGTCTAACTACAAGATCAGTGTTGAGCTTGTGAGTTATAAGGTTAGGGTCTATACCGGGCATCTCTGTCGCGGACCATGCAAAAATATCTAAGTTTTGAAGTAAGAAACTTACCAGTTTGGATCGTAGAGGTTCCTGGACGGAAGCACTGATCTGAAGCGTCTGAGCTGGGTCTGCTGCTGAAGTCGGAACAACGATTGTTTCTTCCATGGGTGCAGCTCATTCTTCGCCTTGCTCTGTAGGCCACTCTAGTTCGAGGTCATCGGCCACCTTGGTCTTTCCCTTTAGGGCAGCAACATAGCACTTGCGGGACTCGAGTTGGTCTACCCGTGCTACCCCCACACCGAAGTCTGTAGGGAACTTCATTGCCAAATGATAAGTGGAGACCATCGCCCGTAGGACGTGGGTGATCGGCCGACCTATTATGGCGTTGTATGGGAGGGCGTCGCGACCACCAGAAAGTCGTGGTTGAGTCTGACTACGGAGGGCCATGTGTCGACTTCCACAGGTACTATTACTTTCCCAAAGGGCCAGACTTCTTCTCCGCTGAAGCCCACAAAAGGAGTGTTCGCGGGCCTCAAGTCACTTCCCTGCAACTGAAGCCGGTCAAACGCAGCTTTGAAAAGAATATCTGTCGAGCTACCTGAGTCAAAGAGGATGCACCTAACCTCGAAGTCGTTGATCCTTAGCTTTATGACAAGCGCGTCATCGTAAGGGTAGTGGACCCCTTGCGCATCATCCTCCGTGAAGAAGATTGGTTCTTCTATCTTCGGCCGCTTCGAACGATTTTGTTCTTCCCTGGCAGCTTCGCAAACTGACATCCGAGCTGCTGTTGATGTACAACCCGCAACGATCGAGCCTCCCACTATCACGTGTAAGGTGCCCCAAAACGGCCTCTCTTCCGAAGGCTGCCTCTACGACTGTTCGACCGACCTGCTACTAGACTCGGGAGCATTCTTATCGTGCTCCCCTTGCCGACCTGCCTTATTATTATTATTGTTATTATTTTGTATAAAATTCCTTCAATATCCGCAACGGATGAGCTCCTCTATCTCGTCGCGGAGGTTCTTACAATTTTCGGTACTGTGACCATGATCTCTATGAAAACTACAATACAAATTCTTATTTCTCTCATTGGGATTCCCCCTCATGTGGAGTGGCCACTTCACGTACGGGGCGTCCTTGATTGCCATCGGGATTTCGGCCCGCTTCGCATTCTATGGGGTGTAATCAGTTCGGTCCGCTACAGGAGCTCGAAATGGCTGACCCGGCTTTGCCCCCCGAGCTACGTCCTTCTTTTTTGGGCTATCTCCTTGGCTGGAAGGTTCTCCTTCTCTCTTTCTTTTCTCGGGGCCGCTCTCGCCCTTCTGGTTGATCTCTTCTTTCGTGGCTATGAACCTGTCCACAAGCTTGATAAATTCAGTTATGGTCGCCAGCTGGTTGACTACCATGTACCATTTGAATTTTTTGTGCGCCACGCCCTTCTTGGCTGCTGCAAGACACACTGCAGGGTCCAGGCGTGGTATCTGCATGCATGCATCGTTGAACCGCTTGATATAGCCCCGAATGGGCTCTCTCTCTCTTTGGACTATGCTGAGAAGGATTTCCTCAGTTCGTGGGCACCGCTTACTGGTGAACAAATGGGACATGAAGGCTTGCGCAAACTGTGCCCAACTTCTTATAGATCCGGGTGCAAGGTTTCGGTACCATGTGGGGGCCGCTCCTCTAAAAGTGGTGGAGAAAGCCACGCACATGCAAGACTCACTGGCCCTTGCCAGGTGCATCTATGATTGGAAGGCGTCTACATGATCATTTGGGTCGAACAACCCATCATACTTGTCAAGAGGGGGGAGCTTGAAGTCCTTAGGCATTGGAACAGATAGGAGCTTGGGAGACAGGGGGAAGGAACAGAAATAAGGGGAGCTTTAACTTCAACCGAGCTTACCTCTTCCCTGCCTTCGAGCTCGGGCAGGTTGTGGGTGGTAGATCAGCGAGCTCGGCGGTGGCATCTTTGCTTCTTGGCGGGCTCCGCATTGGTGCTGCTCACCTCCGTGCTGTCAGGAATGGTTTGTGCAGGAAGTAGCTCAGGTCGGTGGTGATGGCTGTGGACAGAGGGATCCTGCTTGGAGTCTGCAGCCAGGATCTCGAACCGGTTCTCCAGAAGTGGGGTTTCAAACTTTGACTATCGAGGTGATGTAGACCTGGCAAGCTGGGGTCCTCCCGACCAAATCGCCTGCGGTGAGACCAGGGTGGCCGGTCTTTCTTGTCTGCCGTGGGAGGAGGCCTGGCTCTTAGAGGGGTTTTGGGAGGCTTCTCCTTGGTGAGAAGGGCATTCATCCTGGTGGCGGAACCTAGCTCACTGCGAGACTGGGTGCCAAGGAGGGAGTTGAGGCTAAGGCAGCTGAGGGAATTGTTGCTGGTAGTGGTATTGGGAGACGTGGTGCAGCACTTGCCGCTGGTAAAGCTGGTGTTGCTGGAGATGCTGCACTTGGGCTTGCATGGCCTGCATGCACTACATCAAATCATCGAGCTGGTTCTGGCTGGCCGCCAGAGGGACGACACTCGGTTCAACAAAGGTCGTTTCAACAGAGGTGGGAAGGGGAACACCCACAGGCGCCGCTGTTCATGGCACGTTCAGGTTGGGGACTCCGTCCACCGAGAAGGGAATGGTGAACTGCCCAATGTAGACCGTGGGAACCTGGGGTTGTTCCCTGGCGTTATCCATCTCCATGCTACGTCCGATGTTGCTCGAAGCCGCCATGAGTGCTGAGTTTTCAGAGAAGAAGAAAAATTGTGAAGGTTTAGAGGAAGGCTTTTAGAAGTGGATTCCCACAGATGACGCCAAATGATGATGGGCAATTCGGTCACTCCTATCTAGCACTTGCGTGGCTCCTGAAAGGTACCTAAGATGGAGAAGGAGAAGAATCCCCGGGGGCTTGCCCGGCGAGAACACTCCGACGATTAAGTTAGTATTCTGTGGAAGAAGCAAGGAGAGGATCAAGGCTAAGAGTGCAGATAGCACGAGTGAAAGAAGTTACCTCTGTTCTTTGAGAGTAGGCTCCTTATAACAGAATTTCGTTGCATCAGGTCCACTGGCCTCTGACAGGGCAGGTATAACCGCCACTCTCAACCTGCCGCAACCGTTACAGGCAGGACTGAGGTGGCACGCGTGGGTACATCATTGCAGGGTACGTGCCTGTCAGGTGTAAGGCACCCTCTAAAGGTGACAGGCACGACACTGTCTGACAATGGACGTGGTTGCTGTCCCCAAACTTGTCAGGTACGGTGGTCGGGTAGGAGATCTTCCTGCGATATGTCGAACTGCTCTTTCGCGAGTTACCTTGTGTCGGGCTATCCCACAAGCGGCGAACTGCCTGTGGTAAGCTTTGTCGAATTGTCTGGCCCGAGGTGTCTTTACCTTGGGGTACCTAGAGGCGGATCAGGGTGTTCCTTTCTGGGAGTGGCCCGAGATTCGTTGGGAGAAGCTCGGGTATTAGGAAAGGTCAGGGGGCCCAAGCTCGGAGGCAGCTTGGGGAGCCTTAGCCTCAAGGAGGAGGTGCAGGCTAGGCGGCTCCCGGCGAGTAGCCTATCCCGCCGAGTTGCCAGGCTGAACTCGGTGGAACCTTCCTTCCGAATTGCGGCTACACTTGCAGTGCTGTCATGCTGAGTCATCGCTTGAGCAAGGTCATGCCCACTTATACCCGTGCAACGAGGTCGGACCAAATCACCCTCCATCAAAAATCAATATATATATATATATATATATATATATATATATATATATATATATATATATTATTTGGCAACAAAATGATCAAATGGATCCTAAATTAGATCATTGCCTCCACCACCGAATCCACTATGACACATGTTATTAATTGCACTACATCTTATGATGTATAACAAAAACTTACCCGAAACTATTCATCCTCTCGTGTGAGGGTTCGACAGTTGAGACTTTAAATAGAAAATCTCAGGGGAAGATCTACTAGTTGTACTAAAATACTTTTAAGAATGTATATATCGTTGTTGATAATCTTAAAATAATAGACAAGCCAATTTGTTTAATGAATTGTCTTGATTATGGACCATTTGCCACATCTTTCACTATAAGAGTACTGGATCCTCTTTCATTTAATGACTTCTCTGGCATATACTTCTTAGTCAAGAAATTCATTTGAATGATCTTCAACCTCACAACTCAGACCTGCAAACATCATCAGTTAATGCAACTACAAGGTTTTATCAAGGTTTGAACTATGGTAACAATAATAATTATAAGGGCAAATAGTAGGGCATTTAACTACAAGCACGGCAAGGTTAGCATCCAAATCAGCACAATGATTAGAATCATGCATGGTAATGAAAAGGCCACAAAGACAATAGTCAAGACTCTAATTATAATCATGGAGGTGGATCTCAATATCCATGTACCCACTGTCAACTCTGCAATCAGCCTAGAAGACATAAGGCTCTACATAGTCCACAGCGTCTCAACCATGTGATCGTCGGCGAAATGACATCCAATTTGGCTATTGCTCCTCGTTTCAGTACCTTCGAAAATGTGTAGTACCTAAATTGGGCACTTTAAATCATGTAACTCGACATGTCAAACTGTCCCTTCATGTGAAAATCAAGGTCTGAAACAAATTTCAATCGGTTATGAGACATGTTTGCACACCCCTTGTTGGTTTTTCCTAGTTTTCTCTAGTTCTTACCCCTATATATATATATATATAATGAAAGACGTTCTTCTTGTTTCTTGAATAAAGAAAAATCTCATCTATCAGTTAAATTACATAAGATAATAATGTTGTTTTTGAGTTTCATCTTACTCATCAAGGATCGAAGATGGGGATGAGATAGATTGAGGCCTGAGTAGGAATAGCTTGCACATGCTCACAGTAAATCATGTTCTCTCTCCACCAATAAGTCTCATTGGATGGTAATGATTGGTCAACATACGACCTACACTCAAACCAATGAAAGTCACCGTACGTCTTTCTCTTCAATCTTGTTCTATTAAGATTATTGCACCATTATAATTGTTTTTAGATGTTTAGGGGTGCCTCAGTGGACGGTTTCCATTATTATGTTTAGTTTATGGATGCCTCTTTTAAATATACTTGGATATTCCCATCTCACATAAATCTAGTGTTCTCCATGTATTTATGAGGTTCAAATGTCTAATTGAAAATTACTTTGATTGTAAAATCAAATCTCTTTAATCGGATTGGATTATATACATATAGTTCCCTGCCCCCTATAACCATGAACAAAATGGGTTAGTAAACCGCAAGCGTCACCATATTGTTGAACCTTGTTTGGCCCTACTTCACAATGATGGTCTTCAATCTACATTTTGGTCATACGCATATACAATTTCTACATACCTTATTACTCGACTTCCATGAAGTCCATTAGTAATTTATCTCCATATGAGTGCCTTTTTCACTAAGCTCCTAATTACACCTTTCTAAATGTTTTTGGGTATGTAGTTTATCCTTGGTTGCGGCCATATACCAAGAACAAACTTGAGACCAAGTCTAAATAATGCATTTTTTGGGGGTACAACCCCACTAGCAATATGCCAACAATTGTCAACTTCTAAGATCCACAATAAATAGCCACTCCTCTACATCTACTGCCCCTTAAAAACACTTCTACACTATCCTCTCCATCGTCAAACGCTGTAGTGCCTTCACCCCCCAATCGATGTCATCTTATGGTCACTAGATCCACAATGGTGTCAAGCCATGACCAATGCATTCAATGCTCTTATCAAGAATGGCACTTAGGTATTGATTACTCTAAACCCTCATCAGAACTTAAATTAGACAATGCGGCACTTGGGTATCATAATCCAGATGGTACAATGGAGTGTTCTACAGTCCATCTCGTGGCCAAAGGTCTCATGAAAAAAAGAGGGAGTTGATTACAAAGAAACATTTAGTCTAGTTGTAAAGCTTGTAACAATTTGACACATTCTTTCCATTGCTCTCTCACAAAATTAGACAATGTGACAATTAGATGTACACAATGCCTTTTACATGGCTACCTTGATTACAAGGTTTATATGTCCCGATCCCCCAAGTTTGTGGATCCTCAATACCCAACCCATGTCTACTTGTTTAAACACTCACTCTATGGGTTGAAACAAACCCCACGTGCTTGGTTCCAGTGTCTCAATAGCTTTTTTTTCAAGCCCACAAATTTGTTGGATCTAAAATTGATTATCCACTCTTTATTTATTGCAATTGAGGCACTCTCATCTATTTTTGGAGGTCACATCTCCGCCCCACAATACATCCCCGCCGTGTATTGAGAACATCCCTCGATGATGACATCATCAAGACTGGTACTATCATCGGGAGATATTCCCAATACACGGCGCGGATGTACTGTGGGGCGGAGATGTGAACTATTTTTGTGGTTTACATTGATGATTTTCTAATCATGGGTAATGACACTTCACCAATTAACTCTCTCTTACATTCACTTGGTTTTACATTTGCTTTATTGGACCTTGGTCAACTCAATTACTTCTTAAGCATTGAAGCCACCTATAATTCTATGGGAATGTTTCTCGATCAACAAAAATACACTAGGTATCTTCTTCAACGGATTGAGGTGGCTGAGTGTAAGGCTATCCAAGCACCCATGTCTCCTTCTAGCTACCACTCTAACTTGTGCATCTAGTTCAGTTCTCCCTAATCCATTGAAATATAGGTGCATTGCAGGTATATTGTAGTATTTAACCATCACTCTCTTGCCTCTACAATTGTTAAACTCCCATGGTTACAACACTTAATTGGTGAGCTGGGTCTCTCTTTCTCACCACTCCTCCAACATTGTGGTATGACAATACCGATTTAGAAGTATGCTAAATTTCAAGAAAAGATCAGGTTGCAGATATCCTTACTAAAGCCCTTCTTAAGGCCCATTTTGTTGATCTTTGTACCAAATTCAACATCATTAAGCACTATGTATAGGTTGACAATGACTGCCTCAATCACTCACAATTCTCGATTTGATCACTTACTATATATATTCAATTATTGTCAATAATACAAGGAAAATCTTCCTCAACAGTCTCTTTGATTGGTTATAAGTTTTTGCCAATATCAAGTATTTTCAATTATCATTGTCAAGTCCTCATTAAATAATCAAATATCCATCACATGTTTGTGAAAGAGGTTACTTTAAAAGAACATGAGAAACGCCTTTTGAATGAATCTAGATTAACAGGAGACAAAAATCATATTCAGTGAGCTAGGCAACCTATTACGAGTGAACATACTAGTGTTTCATAGTATAAGGTGTGGATCCCATATGGGCCCCATGTGCATGGAACACTATCATGTCCACTTGTCATAGGTTGTCTAGACTGTTGTGTATGATTTTGTCTATAAAATGTCTGGTTTCACTGGAATGATGACTACTCACCACATTGTTGTCTAACAAAGGTAAAACCCACAAAATAATAGCAAATGAGGGAGTAAAAAGTGTTTTTCTTTCTTTTTTGTTCTACTGAGAGACAACAAACTTCAATGGACCATACGTGCACCCTGTAATACCAAAAGAGAGAGAGAGACAACCAACTTAAAAATAAGAGATATAATCTAAACTCACTATGACTTTTTTGCATTTCTCTTAAACTCACCATGACTTTTCAAAACCTCCAGAAAACCCCCTATCAATGAGTTTTATTGTACAAAAATCACCTCTCATTAAGATTTCCATTAAATCACTGTTAGTGTCATTAATAAAAATTATGTATTTAAAAATTTAAGTATTTTACATGACTAAGTTATTCTTGAATGGCCTATCAAACTTGTTAAATGTTTCTTATGACAAAATTACTCCCTGACCTGGGCCTAGGCCCACACTAGGCCTGCAAATTTAAGAATCGGACCTAGGCCTAATACTTCAAGCCCTGACCCAACTCATATATATTTAAAACATATATTATAAAATACGAATAATTAAGAATAATTTTGTTATAAAAACATTTAATAAGGTTGATTGATGATTTAGGGGAAGCTTAGTCATGTAAAATACGTAAATGGTTATTTAGACAAATTCTATTAATGGTCAGTAATGGCAATCCAACGGAAATCTTAACGGGATGTGAGTTACTCACTGACAAGGGACTCTAGAGGTTTTAAAAAGCTATGATGAGTTAAGAGAAATACAAAAAGAAAAAATCATGATGATTTTGAAACAAAACCCTTAAAAATAAAATACAATGTAATAAATATCTTTTGAGAAATAGAATATAAATGAAGAGATGATTTTAAAATATTTTTATTGAACATTTAATAAAATTCGAATTATGAGCCACATAGTGGTGACTGGTGAGAGAGGTGTTGCCGACCACCCATGCACCTGTCCAAGACAGGGACACCGTAAGGTATGACATGCATTTGTTTGCTTCTCACCGTAACCAAGACCTTGGGGGGTGTATCTCAACTTTCAAGCCACTTTCTTGGGTGCCCGTTTGGGAGGCTGCAGCACAGTGGCTTCTAGCTTACGACAACTTATAAACTTTATTTGGTGAAAATTCTAGAGAGCCCAAATCATCTGTCAGTTTTCCTCTTTAAATTGTTTAAGTGTTTCAAAACAGTTGTACCATATTAAGTTGAATCTTCGTCTCAGCCCTCCCAAATGGGCCTAGTTTTGGCAAATGGGCCCTAAGTTGAGTGTGAAAGAATCTCAGCTTTCACCACGGGTACATAGAGCATATACGGTCGGTGGGAATGGGGTGTATCAGACCATGCTAACCAAACCTAAGGTGTATAGATCCAAGGCAATATATAGGATTGCACATTCAAATGTCGGTAAGTAACAACATCCAGGGCTCTGTTTGTTTGCAAATAACCCTTGTCCTACTTTAATTCTCTCTTATATAAAGTGGGGATCAAATCATCTAGCTTTTTATCTCATTCCTAAATAAATAACTCTCATCCTACCTCCATTTTCTTGCATTTAAGGGAGGAAGGGGGGACAACATCATTTTACTAGTTATTTTATTTCTTACAAACAAATAAAACAAAGTCCAATATGAGGCAAAAGTACACCAGAACTTACACTCAGCCCATTTTCACTCCCCTGCATTTACACTAAGGCTGTTTTTGGTTGCAATGCAATTTTATCTGCACTAGTACAAATGCATGGGAGTGCAAATTCCCATTTAATCTTGTTTTGGATTTTACTTTATTCTATTTCAAGTCTTAACTGTTTTAGTTTACTTCATTTTTAGTGCAATCAAATAAAATAAGCTAAAATTTGGAACAAAATAGGTCAGAAGTTACAATCAAACCATTTGCACTATCATAATTTTGCATCAGTGCAAATTTACTTGCATTGCAACTAAACACAGCCTAAGGTTGCATTTGGCAGGAGTGCAAACGCTGGACTAAAACACATTTGTACTTCAGTTCCAATTTTGCTGGCATTTGGTAACAATGCATTTGTATACTGAAAATAACAGCAATTACGAATTCCATGCTTACATTTAAAGTTGGTTAATGTAAAAAAAGGTGTTTAGAAATCATGTTTGTACCATAAAACTGTTTAGTAAGAATATAAAATTTATCGATGTACTGCAACCAAACTGAACATAATGAGTGCAGATGAGCCTTAGATAAGTGCACAAATTATAATTACAAACAAGCGGCTCGGAAACTGAACCCGATACAAAATTTGTATCCGGTTCAGATTTACACTTTAAACAAACAACGGAGCGAAGAAAACACTGAAATTGTATTTCCTAATAAAATAAGAAGTTCCACCGAAATCACTAATTCAGAAAGCCCAATTTTATATGGCTGAGCATGACAAGTATCTTCACCTAATTTTGGTAGGTGCCGTAAGCTCACCGAAACCATTAATATTAATAAGGAATATGATAGCTCTCGAAAAAATTCGCATCCTGTGCATCAGAAATCATGGAAGTTCATGCTCCAAAATTTGACTCCATCAAAATCAATTTTAATGTCTCTCGCTCTAGTAATGGAAGATGTTCCATTGCAGCTATTGCAAAGAACTACAATGAAGAGATTATGGATTTCAAAACATACACTTGAGAGGATATCACCATTAATATGGCAGAGGCGTGGACAACTTGGGAGGCTCATTACTCCGCGGCGAATTTCTCCAACAACCCCATCATCATTGAGGACGACTCAAAGTTATATCTCCTGCTTCAAATTCATCTACAATCCGTTCTGACGCCTGAGGAGCATTGTTTGGGAATGCTCGGATTTGAAGAAGCAGCTGAACAAGGACTTTCACTATAAGCATGTTTATAAGGAGGCAAATCGAGCTGCGGATTAATTAGCAAATGCGGCTTGGCTCATGAGTAGGTAAGACTTTAGTCTTAATAATATTCCCCATGATTTAATTTGTTTTTGCTCTAGTGACATTAAGGGGAGTACTACCCCCCTCAGGCTTGTGTAGCACAGAAAAAGCTTTATTTAAAGAAAAAAAAGAAACCATTGATATTCATAAAAAATATAAAATCCAACCATTAATGTTCACCTAAAAACAATTTGTGAATGTAAGGGAAATCAACAGTAACTTTCGAGACGGGATGGGCTCCCCATAGCCCATCCGCCTCATGCATTGGGAACATCTGCGGAACAGTGGGAGAGCCCATCCGAACCGTAAATTGTTTGGTGGGAAAATCTCTAATACCGGAAAGTAAGAGCTCTGATCACCTGATTAATCACCTCTTCTACCATACTATGATACTGTTTGGTTGGGTGTAAGTTTTTCGAGGTACAATATTAACCCTTTTCTGATACGAGGACTTGATTATTAGGAATGCAAAATTCCTGTTTTGCTGGATTAGATAACGAATCCCCATAGTGTCAATATTCACTTTATGCAATTAACATAGTGCAACAAAGTAGATGAGTATCCATTTCTAGCGAACCTACAACATGACTCTAATTAAATTTCAGCAAAGTTTTGTGAAATTTCTATTTTATATGCGCAATTCAAAACAAATTATGAGTAAATTTAAGGTGGTGGATTTATTTTGGTTGAAACATTAAAATCTTTTCTGAAAATTTGGCACTTCATCATTTATTTTGTCCTCAATATTAGGATTGTGTATTAAAATTAATAAGTATAAATAATATAAATCTAAAAGTTATGAACATTCAAATAATATAAATTCAAAAAAATGTTATAAAATTTTGAAAATTATCTTTTCAGATTTGATATTTAAAATAATGATGAAGTAGAGGTTTTCCTCCTCTTTTGTAAGTTGTTTAGCTTAGGCTTAGTTCGAGAAAAGTATAAATACAAGATTTAGAAGTATCATATACAAGGTATTGTTGCTTTGAACATATTTACATGTGCACTGTATGAACAGTACAAATAGGATGTACAATATACAAATAGACACAAATACAAGTATGGAAAGAGTATAAATAGATACAAAATATAAGGTTTTACGCTCTACAGAATTATATTTATACTCTTTCCAAGCTGAGCCTTAATAACAATTATTATACTTTAAGCTTGTAGAAATATATAAGAAATATGGTATAAGAAAAAAAAGCAAATCAAACATTGTCAATAATTAACTAATAAAGGAAAAGGATAAAACATGTTGAACGCATATTGGTGGAGAAGATATAAGCAAAAGTTGAAAGGAAACATGTCGAACTCGAACGCATAGTTCCCACCATGTGAGCGTCCCTGTCTTGATTAAACTAGTGTTATAGGAAGCAGATGCTGTGGAGCATCCAAATTAGTATGATTAATGGTGATAGTTGTTGACCTAGGCTAAGAAAAAATTAGGTAGGTGATTTTGAATTTATTTCCTTTGCTGATTTGCCCATTTTTCATTGGAGGGTCGCAATGGAGTGTTGTGATGATGGTCACAGCTGATGTCATCTTGTAGGTTTAATTATTATCATCATTAATTCCTAAAATGGTAGTCTAGATATATAATGCATAAATGCAAATTAAAGACCACTGCTATGTGCCGAAGATGCAGATATAAGTCAGTGATAACAAGCTTGTACTTTGCCTGAAGCCTTCTATTGCTCTTGTTTTTGAATATTGAAATTCATATCTGGTTTTTCACCAGCTTGCCAATATATATATATATATATATATATATATAGATAAGTCAGAAATATTACATATAGAGTCTCTGCTGCTACTTTCTACTTGGCGATAGTGGTATTTACGAGCATTATATGCAAGTTCATATGCAGCAGTATTAGTAGATCTGCTTATATGATTTACACCTATATTATCAAAATCAAGTATCATATTTCGGTATTTGTCTCTGAGATTGAGGAGGTCCCATTCTACATCACTATCTTCCTGGATGCCTCGAACCACATTCGCTGAGTCACAAAACACTAGTGCCCATCTGATTCTAAGCCTTGTAGCTGCCTTCAAACCTTCGATCACTGCTTGCCATTCTACTTGGTTTGCTGATGAGGCTTTTGACTGCTCGACCCTCTGCATGTAACACAGACAGGTCCTTAGCAAGTATTATGAACCCGATAGCTGCTCTTCCTATAGTTATTCTGAATGCTCCATCTGTGAAAATCAAGTGGTTGTTCTTCTCTTATTTATTTTTCCTACTTCATGTGAAATTGGACACCACAATGACTAGGCTATTTCAATTAACTGTGCTGAGTGTGAGATGGGTTGGCCATGGGTTTTTGCATTACGCATATCCCAAATAAGCCTAAGCAGAATAAGAAAGTTACCAATATAACTCGTTTGGATGTCAAATGGGAAATGACTTAGCTTTGCTTCAATCCAGAATGACATGAATTGGTGCAGATGTCATCAGGGTTTTTTCCTATTTGTGCAAGGAGCCACACCGCTCTAGCATAGTGGCATAGGAAAAATACATGTTGCCATTTTTCCTTTTCCATGTTGCATAGATAGCACAATTGATCCTATTCTTTCAGGAAAATCATTTCTGATGAAAGGCGATTTGGTGCGACCTAGCAGGAAGGGGACATGTAAGTGCGATCTGATTTAAGGATGACAATTCAGCCGGGTGAGCTCAGTTCGCAACATTCGCAGTTCGGGTACCCAATCACCTCGGCGTAGAGGCACCTCAGGCATCCAGTTCGAAACTAAAGAATCAAAGTATTAGCTCGGGGCTAACATCCCAAAACGCCACGTAATCGACTCCAGAGGTCTCTCTAACAGATCCCGAATCTCTCGAGATTACTATGAGCTAACAAACCCCGACTTTTTCGAGATCACGATAAGGACTCATCCCGGCTCCGCCAGAGTCAGAAGTAAAACGATAAGCCTTATCTACATGGTGTTCCTTCGAAAGTGGAATGAACCCTATCTCTACACTCCGGAGATCCCAGAGCTCTTTCGTGAGACCCATGACTATTCCAGTATATAAAAATAGGAACCTCAAGGCAAAGATACGTGTAATTACTCTACTCTCTAGCTCTCAAGCTCCCAAACTCTCAAAGCATTCAGCTCGCATTATAGTGTGTATTCCTGCCCTTGTCGAAGAACCCCCTCCCCCCCTACCACCAAAAATTTCTTTGTATTTTCTCCATTTGGTTAATTATTCTTTTTTCAAGGATGGAGGTCGACATTGTGTAGGTTGGCAAGGCTTGTAAGACTGATTTGACAAGAATTGATCGGCCAGCTTGTGATAGGAATTTAGCTTTCCATGCTGCCAGTTTAGAATTCACCTTCTCCATTAACTCTAGATGAGGTGAGGCATGTTTACCTTGAAAGCGTAGCTTCTCACCCAGATACCTCTCTTGGGTTTTTAAGTACTTCACTTGAAGTATATGTAGCACAATTTTCTTCTTTTTCCTATGTACACAGCTGCTAAACATGGCTCCCGATTTTGTCAAATTTATTCTCTCATGACATGTCTTCGAATTTTTTCAGAATTTCCTTCACTCTTCTCACCTGAGATGGATTTGCTTTACACATTATTAGGCAATCATCAGTAAATAGAAGGTGCCGTTAATTTTGATGGAGAATGAGGGAGTGTTAATACAAGCCTCTATTAGTTGACACCATTTTTCCGTGAAACCCATCTCCTTTAACATTTTGCTAATAAATTCCCTCCTCATTCTGTCATAAGCACTTTGACATGTCAATTTTCAAAACAACCCATCCTACCGCCTTCTTTTGTTTTCTTAGTTTGTGAACTACTTCCTTCACCACCAAAATATTGTCCACACCTTGTCTTCCTTTTATAAAGGCTGATTGGTTTGGGGCAATTAATTTGTCAAGGAGGGGTTGCATTCTTAGGACCAGGCATTTGGCTATAATTTCACACAGAACATTACAAACACTTACGGGTCTGTAATGTTGGATTTTTTCTGGGTTTTTGGTTTTGGGGATGTAGACAAGGTTAGTGGAGTTCAGATTTTGTGGCATTTTGCCTGAAACAAAAATCTCTCTGACAAAGTTACATATGTCTTCTTTTATTAATCCCCAGTATTTCTGATAAAAGAATGGGAAAAATCCATCTGGTCCTGGTGTAGAATGAGCTTTCATGGACTTAACTATCCCCTCTATTTCCTCATCTGATGGTAATCTCATTAGTTTTGTAGCCTCAGCTTCAGAGATCTTGTTGTGTATCAGATCATGAAGCTCAACATCCTCTTCTGATTGGGGTCCACTTATCAAGATTGCATGTTGTTTAAAGGCTAGAGCAGTATCTTCCAATGTTTGGATATTTCCCTCCTCATTTTTTACAAATTCAAGAGAATTTTTGTTTCGCTTAAATTTTGCCAACTGGTGGAAGTACCTTGGTTTCTGTCTTCATCCCTAAGCCAGAGCTCCCTAGACTTCAGCCTCCACATTTGTTCTTCCCTTCTCAACTACTTTTCATATTCTCTTCTCAAAGTCATTTTTCTTTTGGTGTCACTAGATTCCCCAATTTCTTCCATCTTCAAAATTTCTTCCTCTATTTCTCTCTTTATTCCACCTAACTAGCATTTTCTTGCAATTTTTCAATTTCTGACACACTCCCCCCTGAATATTTCCTTGGTTCCACTCTTCTTGAATAATATCATTGCATTCCTCCTCCTCGGCCCAGAAACTGTTTTGGACTTGATATTGTATGTAAAGCCGTGTCAACGAGACGGATTGCGTGGTCTGAAAAATATTTTTATAGGCTCTTATTTTGCCTTCCGGGAACCTCTCATGCCACCATGCGATTGCCAAGCCTCTATGTGTAAAAGAAAAATTAGATAGAGGTTTGGCAATCGCATGGTCCTGGATTAATTTGCGTATGTGTTT
This sequence comes from Nelumbo lutea, assembly GCF_056320005.1. Classification (NCBI taxonomy): domain Eukaryota; kingdom Viridiplantae; phylum Streptophyta; class Magnoliopsida; order Proteales; family Nelumbonaceae; genus Nelumbo; species Nelumbo lutea. The sequence continues at coordinate 28,089,941 of NC_142687.1, read as the reverse complement.
GGAGATTTTGCATGTTCTGGTGCTACAACCTTTCTAATCTTGAATTTCTGTCATATCATTTAAATCTCCCACCATCATCCAATTTTTTTTTGTTCCCAATGAGCTCTTTAAACTCTCTCCAATAGCTGGCTCTTTGAGATTTATTTGGGTGGCCATAGTTAAACATAGCCACCAAGGGGGGTCACATGGTCCATTTTTTATATTTAGGATAATGTTTCTGTCCGTAATTTTGATGATTGCAATGAACATGCCAGTCTTCCAACAGCACATTAACCCCCCTGCTAAAACCCTTTGCTTCTATCCCACAACCCTCACCGTACCCTAGGGCTTTTCCCATCCTATCCATTTTTTGATATTGGGGGATGCAGTCTAAGTCTTTTGTTTTGAATTGAAGACTTCAGGGTCATTTTTTAAAAGGGTAATAGGGCATTTTAGGATTTGAGATTTAATAACATGTATATATGGAGCCGGTATCTGCTCCTCAGGCACATCCACCATGTACGGGAGATGTTCCCAATGCATGGTAGGATATGCATGTGAGACGCCAGGTGTAAGAAGCAGATCCGGTCTCACATATATGCATGAGTACATACCATTAATTCCCTTAAAATAGAGTTGGGATCTTCTCCCAACACGCTGCCAACTTGATCATGTGTTCAGTGCCCACACATGTCACCATTAGACTTGGACCCACTATGTCTGAAATGTGAAGACACAGATCATTTGGAACAGTTTTCTGTCAGAGCTTTGACAAATTAGCAATAAAAAAGATAGTTTTTTCAACGCAGATCCATCCTCACAAAACTCTGCAGACACCCTGAAAGCAATGGTGTCTACACGCACATTGGATATATCTCCCAGTTAAATTAATAGGGAGATGTTTGCAATGCATGGGTATAGATACAAGTGCTTTCAGGGTGCATGCAGAGTTTTTGTAGAGAGTAGATCGTTTGGCTCAGTTTGGAAGGAGTATAAATATAAATATGTAGAGTGCAAAACCGTATATTTTGTATGTATTTATATTATACATATTTCTATTTATAGTCCTTTCAAACTGAGCCTTTTATTTATTTTTTTGTCTTTGTCAAGATGCAAGAAGTATGAAGGGCTGAATGTTCTGAAAAAAAAAAAAAGAAAGAAGAAAATCAAGGGGTTAAGTGTTATACCGCCCAAAGTACAGGGTGGTCTCTATAAATTAAATTACCCTTATTCCTTTATTCCAATTTCCAGAGGGCTTCAAAGCCAACATTGAAAGAGTGAAGAATGTGATGAATTATATATATATATGCCACGGTTCCGTGCAAAACATAATTTTGGGAGGTTATGAAATACTGGTTTATAATTTATAGTAAGCATAACAACAAGTTTGAATAGGGCTGCGCCGGTTTCAAACATAACAAAAAAAAAAAAAAAAAGCAATAGGAGTTAAGTTTGATTGGGATGGGCTAGGTTATTTCTCCCATGTATTAATTGGGCTGGGCTAGGCTATTTCTCCCATGTATTAATTGGGCTGGGCTAGGCTATTTCTCCCATGTATTAATTGGGCTGGGCTAGGTTATTTCTCCCATGTATTAATTGGGCTGGGCTAGGCTATTTCTCCCATGTATTTAATCTACATATTTTGGTCTCACCTACACCAGCCAGATTGCATTCTGAGGAGTTAAGAGGAGTTTACATGGTGAGACTTAGGAATTGGAGACCTGTACTGTCTGGTCTGTGCAAGGAAGATTCCGTTACTCAATTGATGATTTGAAGTTTTCCACCTTTTATTTGTTCACAGATCATTCGACTGATTTGAATCATTTCATGGGCTCAGGCTCCATTAGATTCTCATTTATCAAAAGTGGGGTATACCCTATCCTCCTTTTCTAATCTTTTGGAGATATGGGAAAACGTCAATAATTATCACAATTAATAGGGAAAAAAAAGAATGAAGTGAAGCAGATTTTGATTGGGCTAGACTTGGTCACTTGACATTTGCCAAATATGTATGCTATCTGAAAGGTAAACATGCTCTAAAAGAAGGAAAAAATGATGATAAAGAGAACGAAAGAGAAAATTTCTTATATGGAGACACAGATGAGTGGAATGGACGTTGCCAATTATGCAAGTTTCAGGATCCACCCTTTTGTGTTATATTTCTGCAGTGAAGAGAAGAGAGTTCAGAAACTAACTATTTTTAGGCAACCGGTCGGATTTGAGATTTTGTTGGTGGATAGTCATATAAGTTCGATGGAATTGAGTTGAAAATGAAATTAGATTCCATTGTAGTCCAACTCAAACCAGAGAAAGAAATAGCAAAGTTTCAACTCTATAACAAGGGACTATTTTTTGTTTCTCTTGCTGATTGTTTTAGGGTAAAGTGCAAATTAGTTCTCTGTAATTTGGGGTTAGTCTTATAAGTATAGTACCCAAACCTTAAAACATGTTATTGCATTACCTCAAACTCTCAAAAACTGATAGTTTAGTCTAAAATTGTTAAACGACGTCAGATGGCATATAAAAGAACAAAAATACCCTTCAGGTTTTGAATAAGTGAAAATAGCATAATTTTGAAATAACGAAAAGAATGGATAAATTTCCATATTAATAGCCTATACTTTAGACACTAAAGTTAGATTAACCCTAAAGTACACCGTACTAATCTGCAATTTATCCATTATTTTATTTGATTCTATAATGTGAGCCTATCAATGAAATCCGTACCAACTAGAACCGGGTTAAGGTTCTCCCTCCAATTTCAAGTGGGGCTTAGGCCCAAAGTCTTTACCAATTGCAACCAATTGAGGTTTCACAGTTCGGACCAGCCTCATCCTCCAGATGCCCATAAGAAATAAAGTGGACACACCATGGGGATGTTTGGAACCATGGCCGTTTTTCAAAATAATGATGCCACATCAGATCTATATAGGCATTTCAACAAATATTCATGTATCTCATTGTTTGGTTCAGCCAATTATTAAAAAATCGGGCATGCCTCGAAAATCAGGACCCTACCAATGTGTGTCTCCTTGTTTGGTATTTCATGCATCGGTGAACCGTTTCCCCCAACGGTTGACTGATGTGTATCCTACGTGGTGCTTACCTATCAGTACATATATAAAAAACAGTAATGAAAATCACCTTACCAAACAGCATAGTATTACTTACTGCCTATGTGGCAAAAAAGTTTTTTGTGAAAAATGGGTCTTAGAAGTATGAACGTTTTTTTTTGAAAATTGATCCTAAAAAGCGCCCACACTTTCAAACACCATGCATATTTTTTGAGGAATTGACATCAAAGTATATTAATTCAAGAACTTGTTGAAATTATTTTTGCCCATATTATATTATTGAGAAGTAAATAACAAAAGAATTTATAATGAAATTGGGACGGACAAAAGAAGCATATAAGCTGACAGACCAACAAAGGAAACTTTTAATTGAAATTGAGGCCACGACAAACAACTGATACCTTCATCAGGCTATGAACTTCCATTAATCTATATCTTATTTTTTTGGCCCTTGGATCTTCCACCCCCTTTGACTTATAAAATTCATTTTAAGTTTGGATGTATAAAAATCTGTTAAACTAAACATTTTTTTAATACCAAAACTCATTCTAATAATTGATTATTGAGCAAAAGAATTTAACTTAAAAAGAAAAAAAAAAACAACTTTGGCTCAAATCTTGTTCTTCAAATAATCATTCTTTGGATGAGCAGAATTTTAACTAAACATAACTTTAATATTTCTACTGGAACCAGGTACGAGGGCACTTAAACTGCCTGCCACTACGTTTATTGGATCGAATCAAATATTATTTCTTAGATTCATAATGAACTAGGATGGATTTAAATATTGAATATTATTAACAAACTAAGTTAAAGTAAAAAGAATTATAATATATATTTTATATAAAAATACGACTCTTTAATAAACATACAACATCCAAACTATATATATATATATTTCCATAAATAAAAGACGCTTATGTCATTTTTTCTCTTTTCTTATTTTTTATTTTTTGAAGCACAAAGCACCAACCATTCAGACACATTATTCAGTATCAAGTATCAACAACATCAGAGATAACGAGGGGACAACCGTCCAAGTACATCTATTTGTGCGGCCTTTTGCACCAAGCTTGGTTAAGGAATGAGATTCCAATTTGCAAAATCTCAGGCAATAACTTGTAAGCCTACAGGTGATGATGCACATGGCTGATTTTGTTTTTGCTTTTTTTTCTTTTTTTAATTTTCAAGTTGATGTACATTAATTTACTAGGAAAACGTGGCTATCTACAATGTGATCGGATCGGCTGCCCACAGAGTATGCCCTACGGACGCCCCCCACGGCCCATCCCCTCATGCACTGTAAACATCTCCCGTACTTGTCACGAGGAGATATTCCCAATGCACGAAGAGGATGGGCTGTAAGGCGCCCGTGGGGTGAGCACTGTGGGCAGCTGATCTTGTCACATACATCTACAATTGCCTGTATTCTCCGCAGGGCTATCTTTGTGTGACATGATGATAGGTTGTTTTTCTACATTGCTATTTCTACTTTAGGTGATTAATACAGAATTAATTGATGAGTCATGTGTGTTGTCACATATGATTGATAATGTGATGTCTGTTTCACATGCATTATAATAAATAATGTCATGTATGTCTGTTTCAAGTTTCAATAATAAATAACTTCAAATAACAGTTATATCATATATGCCAATTTATAAATTGATTTTTTTTTATGCCTAAAGGTAAATTCATTCATAAATGCTCAGGTTATAAAATAGAAAAAATAATAGCAATGAAAAATACAACCAAAAAACATGTTAAGCATGCTGAGACAAAAACAGGTAATCATGAGCACAGAGAAAAAAAATGACTTGAGAAATCTCTACAACCAACGCAAATTTAAGAAATTTCAAAAAGGTCGGAAGCCAACAAGTGTGTCTCCTTACCAAATGAGTCCGGATCAACTACGCAAAACCCTCAAGGGTTATAGAGAGAACAGGTACTATGGCACCCAATTCATGGCGATATTGAAAACGTGAAAGCGATAAAGGCCCAAGATCGCCTCCTGTTACAAAACTCTCCCTAACACTCCACCATCCAAACATTTAAGGAATGGGCCCCACAAAAAGCCAAAAGTGCACAAAATAAGTAGTAATTTGTAATTGTAGAAACGTAAAATGTATAAAAACACCATCTATCCATGTCGGTATAGAAACAGAAACAATTGGAGCATGAACATCGTCAGAGAGAACTCGAAGATCATTGGAAAAAGGCTTGCCAGGAACGATAACATCGTTACAAAACAAATGGATACCTATGACATACCCCAAAGGCACACCACACATATTCAATCAAGGCCCAACAGAAATAAGAAAAAGAGCAAAGGAAAAACGAAAATTAGAATGAATAGAACCAAAGATCCCAAGTATGCTTCATAGGCCCAGATCAAAACCATCATCTCTCAAATCTGTCCAAAAAACCTCTCCAACAAACACCGATATAAAGAGAAATAAAAGAAAACTCGCATCCATAGATATGAGAGAGAAACCTCATATAGAATGTGACAGAGAAAAACTCATATCCATAGATGTGAGAGAGAAATCCTCTGGCCGAGAGAGACCCTCCCGCAAAGAGAGAAAAACCCTAACGTAGGAACCAAAAATTCAATAATTCATAAATTGGTCATCCAAACTAAAACGTTTTAGATATATAGAAACAATAATGGCATAAATCCATATGAAGTGCGATTTCTGTTAATGCGAGATATGAGGAGAGACAATTGTATGAGCCTCACCCCTATGTTGCAATAAAACAACCCAACCATTACGCCCAATACCGCTCCCACCCTCTTAATCTATATGAACTCTATACACTAGTAAGAGTGCCGAAAACATGGTTGCATGTTGTACTGTGGAATACCAAAAACATTTTGGTGCAACGTAACACTGTCGAAACGCTGCCGCTAAAACGAAGAAAATCAAAGCCTATGATGTTTGGATACGGCCTTACTTTGAATGAGATGATTCTTGGTGGGGCCATAATTCTAATTCAATTCTAAAGGCCGTGCCGTGCCTATCGAGTGTCGACAGCATACATAGACACAGTACAGGGTACAGGCTATCAAACGTGGACAGCCCAAGGCCCAAATTTTCTCCAATTTAATAGCGTGGCCTGATTAAATGAACTAAGATGAACTCTAAACGACGAGTCCGGATCTGCTCCTCAGTCCTCACACATCGCGCCTCACAGCATGTCCTGGAGACGTATATTGTGAGGAGCAGATCTCAATTCACTCCAAACACAGTAGCCACGTAGGGTTCACACGGTTTTATGTATCAACCAACTCCAGCTGCACACACCCACAGGTTAGACCGAATCTATTTCTTTCATCTGGCGCTTCTCACAGGCACATCTTAACATGCATTGGTAACATCTCCCGTATTAACTTAACGGTAAATATTCCCGTCACCCTACAGGCCACAGACTCTGAAGGGAAACATTTCCGTAGAAATGCCACGTCAAACATTTTCATGATAAATGAGCAGAGTCATTACTCTGCACCTCCAATACAGTTGAACCCTTTTTACAGCCTTTTGGTTGGGGAGTTGGAAAATCGAAAAGCAAGTTTCATGGACATGAATGCACCTGAACCAATAGATACAGAACCTCAGAGAGACTCTGAGAGAGTCACACAAACCACAGCTTTCAATTTCAACTTTTCAAGTCAAACCCTTCAAAGTAAAATTATTGCTTCATCGGCTTGTCCACCAAGACCAAGCAACGACGGTTAATTCTTCAGCTGTATTTCCTCTAATTAAAGAGAGGAGGAAGATTCTGATTCATTCATACATCTTGGTAGTAGGTATCTCAAAAATCCAAAGAAATTAAAACCCACTGGAAACCCTACAAATTAAAAGCAGCAGCGGCTGGCGACTGACGAGAGGTGGTGTGATGTGGGATCGAGTTTGATAACAGAACTAATTGCAAATTGCACAACTTGTTTATGAGAATAAGTAGTAACTGCAGTACTGGCGAGTGGCGGCCAAGAACCAGATTAAAAATAGATTATAATTTAACGATTTCAGGGATGTGGACGGGATATCTGTCGATGCAATCGAACCAGGGACTTTCTGGGTCTGCCTTAATGGTGCGGTTGCACTTCCATACCGCGCTGTTACACTTGAACCCACTCCCAAATGCTATCTGCCAGACGCGGTCTCCCCTCTTCATCCTACCCTTGGACTCAATGTAGCTTAGTTCGTACCAGAGAGACGACGACGAAGTATTGCCAAAGCGGTGGAGTGTCATCCTTGACGCTTCAACGTGCTCCGCTGAAAGCTGAAGATTCTTCTGCAGCTCGTCAATCACGGCACGTCCTCCGGCATGGATGCAGAAGTGCTCAAAGGCCTGTTTGAAGTCGGGAATGTAAGGCTTCCACTTGGGGTTGAAGAGTTTCCGGCCGATAAGCGTGAAGAGGAAGAGGAGCTGCTCCGATGCAGGAAGGACGAGAGGTCCGATTGTTGTGATGTTGGACTTGAGAGCCTCCCCGGCAATCACCATGAGCTCTTTGGACAACGATACACCCCTTATACCCTGTGGGTCTTCTTCTTCATAAACGCAGCGGTAGGCCTTGTCGTCGGCACCTTTATGGGTGCGAACTACATGAGCCAAACGGTACTTGGCGCGCCAACCATCCTTTCTCCGATTGGAAAGAAGGATAGCGGCACTGCCCATCCGAAATAGACAATTGGGGAGCAACATGGATCGCTGAGAACCACCGTAAAAACTTGGGGTTATGATCTCGGTGCTCACCACCAGTGCATAAGAGTTGGGGTGAACCTGGAGCAGGTCTCGAGCTAAATCAATGGATATAAGCCCAGCACTGCAACCCATCCCAGAGAGATTGAAGCTTTTTATGTTCCCCCTCATCTTGTATTTGTTCACGATCATTGCCGTCATCGATGGTGTCGGCGAGAACATGCTACAGTTGAGGATCAAAATGTCAACGTCCTTTGGCTTGATCCCTGTCTTCTTGAGGAGTGAATCGATGGAGGAGAAAATAACAAGCTCGGCCTCGGCTCTGCAGTCAGCCATGGTGGGTTTGGGAGGAATGTAATGGATGGCCGGGGGTAAGCAAGTCTCTTCACCAAGGCCTGATCGCTCGAGAATTCTCATTTCAAAGTCCACCACCTTGGTGTTGGCTCCGTTGATAAGCCTGGAGTGCTCCATGAAGGTGGAGAACGGGGCACGACATGTCACCGGGGGTTTGAAGCAAGAGTAGTCGACGAGGTAGATGTGTCGAGGTCTGGACATGAAGTACACAGTGGCAACAAAGATGATGAGGAAACCTGAGCAAAGAATCTGAACCAGATCAAACTCGAGAGAATTCCAAATTCTTAGAATCTCATCGGGTCCTAGCCGAAGCAGCTCTACCACAATTCCAGCCATGATGGGTATGAGGAGAAAGGTGAGAATATGGTTCACCAGGTACTGGTAACCAAGTTTTACATACTTGAGCTTCACTGAGCTGGAGAAATTCGGGAGTGCTGGTGGCATCTTTACGGTTGAATATGAATTGGCAAGCTCCGGGAGGCGGGAGCTAGGGATAGAGAGACAGAAGGATGCTCTGGCCTCTGGGTTAATTGGGTTGGAGTGGATTGGTGAATTAGGCAGTATTGGGTTTTGTGAGGTGATGAGAATTTAAAGGCTGCTGGGAGGCAATGAATGAAGGCAGATGGAAGGATTAAATGAAGCTCTCACGTCACCCAACGGTACTCTTAGCTGGAGTGCTGGACTTTATTTTCCTTAACACCCACCGGATTAAGTATGCAATATAATATTTATTATCCATGCAAATGCAATATTTGCTATACTAATTAATTTCTTAAACCATTTGTCAATGTTATAGCTTTCAATCATATATTTTAATTTCTTAAGCTTTTACATGAACTCTAGCCATACACACTATGTACTTTAGTTTAGAGTTTTGATGACCATGAAACCATCCAATTATATATCTGACTGCTCTTCCAAAGGATTTATCCTCTACAGACTACAGGGAAAATCTTAATTTGCTAGCTCTTGCTCTTGACTTGGCATTCCATCCCTTTTGAAGGAAATCGTTGCTCAATACTCATGTGGGGAACCTGCAACTGAACCGCCATAAACTTAAACTTGGTGAATATCTTTACGGTTGGGGGTGGTTGTGAGTCAGGATTATTGCACAACTAGTGTTCAAATTTTACAAATTTTGTGAAGCAAAGTAGCTAATCAGACATTTATGATCACCAAACTTGAGATGTTCCGCTGACCGTTTTGATGTTCTTTAGGCTGTGTTTGGTTGCAATATAAATAAATTTGTATTGATGCAAAACTATGGCAATGCAAATGATTGAATGTAAATTCTGACCTATTTTTGTTTGAAACTTTAGTCTATTTTAATTTGTTTGATTGCAATACAAATGAAGTAAATTAAGACATAAAGCAAAATAAAATTAAATTAAACAAGAATTTGTATTTTTTTCATTTGCATTCTCATGCATTTGTATTAGTGCAAATGCAACCCAATTCAGTCTTGGGCTCAGTTTGAAAAGAGTAAGATTACAAATATGTAGAATTGCCAAACCTTGTATTTTGTATTATTTATTTATTTTCTATGTAGTCTCATTGTACAATATTTGTATTTGTACTCTTTCCAAACTGAGCCTTAAGATGTATTTGGAATAGCCGTCCCAAACTTTCTTTTTCTTTTTTATTTCTTGCATTTTTGTTTTTCATGGCTTCTCCTTTCCATGGTCAGCTGACTAGCTAAGCTATTGAGCTTTCAACGTTCGTGGTGAAATCAAAATTCAAAAGAGGCTTTACAGGGTAACAAACCCTTGAAGTTAATTTTCAAAGAAGATCGAGTTGCAATTTAAACACTCGTCTTGTCTGAATGAAAACATCGCAAATGTCTTCCCTTGCACCTGCTAATTAAAGGGATTTTCCAGTAAATATAGCTTTCAAAAAAAAAAAAAAGAGAAGGGAAAAAAACAAAAAGTATATATAGAAGTTAAAGAAAAGCTTTTAAATCTAAGAAGTTGCAAACTAATGCCTTCAACATTAAGAGAGAGCTAAGGATTGATTGAATATCCGTAGTGAAAGTGAAACAGAGAGGAATTAATTGAAGAATTCCTAATTAACCTTGACAGTTCACCATAATAAATAGCAGTGCTACATGTAAGCCCTGTGACCGTATGAACGCAAGAGCAGCATAGTTTCTATTCACGCCCACAACAGGTGTCCATCATTTGCCTCTGATCCACGACATGATCATGACATGTATCGCTGAATTCTGTTTTTAATTAATTATTAAGACGAAACAAATTACACTAGTCCATTAGAGCAGTTAGCATTGAATTAGAAATTTAAAACACCCCACTCTAAGATTTTGCGTAATCTTTGTGATAAAAAAAAAGACACGGCACAATAGGGACCATGGGTGATTCATCGAAACAGAAAATTCACCAAAATATGACTCATCTGTGAAGATTTGTGAAGAAGAAAGCTACAGACATACCACAATAGGATTAAAAGTGTGAATAATAACGATGAACTTTTGTTTGACTAAACTACCCCAATTTTTGAATCTAGTCCTTATTTAATTTTAAGAATAGAAATTTAATTTGAAAAACCATTTTTCTTATTCAAATCCCTCTCATTAAATCTCATATTTAAAGTATTAACTCCCACTAGAATACCCCTACTTTGAAATTTAGTCTCTCTCTGATTGTGAGGGTACAGAGTGTAATTTGAACTACTATGTTTCCTCCCCATTCAATTCACTCTCACTAAGTCTTATCTTAAGTTGTGTTTCGTTTGAAGGAAAAAGTAGGTAAAGGAAGGGAAAGGTAAGGAAACCTTTACAAACCTCATATGGGTTTCCTTACCTTGTCCTTCAAACCAAACATAGAATTAGGGTATTAACTCTCAATCTTTTATTGAATCCTATATTAAAAATATTATTCTCATAAAATAAAAATAAATAAATTCTATATATTAGATCTGCATCTAACAATATAAAATACATGCTTTTTAAAGTTTACCCAAAAATGGAATCGTTTTTCCATCATGGCAATGAGTAAGCATTTCAACCATCTAAGTTAAGTGGGCTAATCCATGATGCCATAATTAAATCAAAACTTTTAAACATAAATAAATAACAAATATAGAAAAATCGGGCACATCTTTAATGTTACATACATACATACATACATAATACATATATATATCATACTAAAAAAATAAGTGTGATAAATATTAACTATTCTTATTGATGTTGGAATGAAATATAAATCTAAAACTAATCTAAAAATAAAAAGTATTTTTGTGGTGGCAAGTCAATAATTCAGTCTTTTGAGTCAAATGTGTCAATCCTTGATATCATAATTAAATAAAAAATGGAAAAATAAACACAAAAATATTATATAATAATAAAAAAATTGTAAATAACATTTAGGCACCTATCTAATATTTTATATTAATCATATTAAGGAAAAATAAGTATGATAAATAATAATTGGTTTGTTAATATTGGAAATAAAATATAAAATTTAATACCAACACAAAAATGAAATCGTTTTCCTATTGGCAGGTCGACAGTTCAACCTTTAGGGTCATATGTGTCAACAATTGATTTCATAGTTAAATAATAAAATTTTAAAAAGATAAAGACACAAAAATATGAAAAAGATAGAAACTATGTAGAAAACATTTGCACACATCTCTAATCTTTTATATTAATCATATTAAAAATCAGACACGATAAATAAAAATTGTTTATAACTTTTAATTGATGATATAAATAAAATACGAAATTCAAAACTAATCCAAAAGTGGTGATAGGTCAAATCATCATTTCAAGTCGAATGTATCAATTCATGAAGTTATAATTAAATAATAAAATTTTAAAAAGATAAAAAAAATAAAAATATATAAATTACATAGAAAATATTTGGATATGTCTCTATGTTATATTAATGAACCATAATAAGTGTGACAAATAAAAATTATTTTTATAGAAATAGAAATATAAAACATTGTCAAAATTTTTGAAAACATATTATATATACTATCATCATCACCACAAAATTTGTCACGTACAAAACACATACACACATGCTAGTAAAATTAAGCATGCATGATAGTGTGTTACAATAGAAATCTCTTGTAGAAAATAAGATATTGAGTGAGAAATTGATGTAACAAGAGAATGAAAGTAGAACATTCTCTTTTTCAATAAAAAAAAGTTTTGAATCCACAAGAGGTAACTCAAGGAAATCATATTAAATTCACCAAATTATTTGATCTTGTACCTAGATAGATTTCCTAAAATAGTAAAATTTCTAATCTAACTCAAAATTTTCCAAATCATATTTTAATGAAATAGAACTTCGTAACTAAACAAACGCAAACTAAAACTAAACTAAAACGAGTAAGATATATAATTTATTATAAAAGGAAAGTTTAAAAAAAAAAAAGCCTATTTAAATGCCAAAACCGTGGAATTTGAGCCTTAAAAATGGATGCTTAGATCAAAAGGTTATAGCCATTTAAAGTGTTAGCATTTGTTTGGGCCTCTGTTCTTCTGATTTTTGCCATCTTAGGCCTCAAAAAACCTTTCAACCACTTTTGTTCTACATCATAAATCACTGATTTAATGGATCAAGTGGTGGTGGCGCATACAAACCTAATTTAATTGTCAATGAGAATTTTCACATTGAAGCAAAACTTGTTTATTATAACCATCTTGGGTATTAGTCACTATTTGAAATGTTTATGTTAAAATTTGTCTACATTTTCTTTCAAGTGCAAGATTTCATGTCTACCTCGCTTAGGCCTTTCATTATTAATAATAATTTTCTTTTTGCTTTCTTTTTGGAAAGATAACTTTCATTATGGAAAAAAAAAAATACAACAGAGTGATTTACTCAGGAGAAACACCTCGCATGCATGGACAAGGTCAGGGCAAGGAATACTAATTTGATCTGAACAGTACTCCAGACTTGGAAAGACTATCAGCAACTTGATTTAAATCTCTAGGGGTCTAACTTAAAGAAACACCGATAAAATGCCACCAGGTCTAGGTCTCGAGCCTTTGAAAGTAAATGGAAGAGTCTCCCAGGACTTCCGTCATCAAGATTCAACCACTTGATGACCCTAGAAGAATCATCAAGCACCATGAAATTAAGAAGAGAAGCTGAGCTGCTTAATTGGCGATTCCAAGGCTTGTGAGAGCTGCTATGTCTCAGTTTGGAAGAAGTATAAATATAAACATATAGAGTGCAATATGTTACATTTTGTATTATTTTGTATGTATTTGTATTGTACATATTTGTATTTGCATTTCCTTTTAAATTGAGCCTATGTTTGATTACAGTGCAATTTTATTTGCACTAATACAAATGTATAGGAGTGCAAATGAAAAAAAAAATCAAATTTTCATTTAAAATTTTTTTGGGCTTTACTTTATTCTATTTCATGTCTTAATTTATTTCATTTGTATTATAATCAAATAAAATAAGATAAAATTTGAAATAAAAATAGATCAAAATTTACATTCAAATCATTTGTACTGTCATAGTTTTGCATCAATGCAAATTTATTTGCATTGTAACCAAACACAAAAGAACATCAGCAACTCCAACTGGACCATGCACTGAATGAACGTCCAAAGGATAAAATCATCGACGGACAACCGCTAGCACCCCTCGGTTTTCAACGGGCTCGGGATTACCAAGGGAGCCAGAGCTACCATAAAAAAGAAGTCGAATGTAGAACCAACAGAAGGAAAAGGCAAGTGATAGGGAGTCGCAGCAGAAGAAAAACAAAAAAGAAAGAACTACAAGTAGTTTCTCTGAATCTCTTCCAAATAAATTCCTTCAAACTCCAAAGTCCAAACTAATTGAAGCCCCGGAGTTGCAGAGAACTGATGAAGCCCGTAAACCTGGTCTCTCTCTCTCTCTATATATATATATATATATTTATTTATGAAGCAATGAAGTGATGAAGAGAGGAACATGTACTCCTGGCTAGCATTATTAACCCTTTATCTAATTTCATCAATAATGTATTTATGAAAATTGATAGAATGTAACCAATTAAAATTAATTACTTCTAGTTATGACTCGTACAAGTTTGATTTCTCTGGTCTACCTGCCTACCTGGTCTTCTAAGTATTATTATAACAAGCATTTTTAAGTTGTCAATTAGCGGCCACATTATGTAAGAGCAATGAATGACCGGTTGCCCTCTTCCTAAAATTTTAGGTTATCAATAGGAAGCGAAGCATCTCTCTTGCTCTGTTAGAAAAGAGTAAGAAATATGATCATCTCTCTTAGAAAAGAGAAAGCTGTCATCTAAAGCGTTCAACTAATCGAATTCCAGATAAGGTTGCTAAAATCCATTCTGTTAGGTTCTCTATGCTATGCTGCACCCCAACTAATCAATTCCTGTAAAAGATGAAAAATGTATCAGGTACCCACAAAACATCCAATCACTAGCGTTGCTCTTGGGGAAATTCCGATCGATCTGCCGCAGTTAACGATGAGTTTGAGATCTTTTTGTCCAATGAATAAAGCAACACTGAACAGGCAACCGGGTCTTGACGCAATCGTCCAATGACATCATCCAAGAGGTATTGTCATTTCATCTTTTACGTGGTTGGACACTTGGTATTGTCACTTGGACACTTGGACCCTACCATCAACAAGACTACTACCCATGAGATATAGAGTCAAGTCAACATTGCACGGTTACGTGGTATTGTCAAACAACCACTACCCCTATTCCATAACCTTTGCTGGGATCAGTTTGAAAAGACTACAAATATAAATATATATATATTAAAGATTATATAAATATAATATTTGTATTTATAATCCTTTCAAATTGAGCCTTAATATCTATATATTGTAGTCAACTCCAAACTCCAGTCCATTCTGATTTTTTTTTCTGACTTATTCTCAGTAACTAACATTGCTGCTGGCATGGACCTTAAAATGGCTAATATTTCATTATGATCAGAAGAATTTCTCTTTCCCCCCTTTTTTTGTGAATTAGTCTCTTTGTTGATTTCTTTATTCATATTTGGGGTTCTCAAATTAATCAAACAGAAAAACTCAAAGCGTTTTAATTCATTGCTAATTGGTTCTCAAAAATGAATAAGATTATTTCTAAGATATACGCAAAAAATGAAATTAATAAGTAGAGAAGGTAGAGGAGATGGGCCCTAATCTCAATTTTTGATCGAGTAGTTTTTATGTTTTTGTTGAATGGCAATTCTATGCCAATTTAAGTGTAGCCAAGAGGACAACTTTGACATACAACCAAATTAGCTTTAAAAACTCAACAGGTTGCGTTATCATCTTTCCTTGGTAAAAAGTTGGGACACGTCAACCCCAGAGATTAAATAGCTTTAACCAACGAGCTACTTCTCTCGTCAAATTATCACAGCTCTAACTACCTTCACCCTCTGCATTTGAGGAAGGCGCGCCTCACAACACATGTCAACCATGTATTTGGTTAATACGTACGGAAAATATTTCTAATGGTATGTACATGTGGATTGTGATTTGTGGGGCGTCTCTCTCTCTCTCCATATAAAGTATAAACAACAAACCCCTGCAATAAAAACATTCAAAATGGTTGTTGAAACTGTGAGTCTAGATTGTCCCGACTCCTGAGAAAAGTAAGGTGTAGACCCGCTAAAGAGAAAGCAACCCCCTCAAGCCTCGTGGCCGATGTAGGTGGGTTGCTTGGAGATGTATCTTTTTTAGTTTGCACATATTCCACCTTGTCATGGAAGAACGTTATTAATTGTTTGTTAATAATAATAATAATAATATAACATTATTTTATTTAGGGGCGGAGTCAGAAAATTTTATAAGAGGACCAAAATCTAAATGAAGTATGGATGGACTCATAAAAAGGATCAACCATTGAAGCAGAAAATGAAGAGAAAAATTTACATAAAATTGTAAAGATTTTCTGAATTATAGAGGGGCCAAGGCTCCCCTTCCCCTGACTTTATTATTGTAGTTAATTTAGTTGGAGAAGTCAACATCTTAGCTTCTAGCTGCTTCATACATAATTGGAAAAGTCTAATCTACTATAATGTATATATGTTTCTTTGAATCTGCTCTCTATCAGGATTTCCACTCTCTCCCCTCATGCATCACGGAAGATGTCCTTGGTTTCAATGCATTTGCATGTGATTTCGTTGAGACCATGTTTACTTCTTTCACTATGTTTTTTCCACCGACAACCGCCCATGAAAAATGAGATATCTGTGTTAATTTTGATCTCTTGCTCATCAAAATAAATAGATAAATAAAAGCCATCTCTGTGTGTCTAGAATCGCTTATCAGGTCAAATAATTTATATGGTCTGTCTGTATAAAATAATTATAAATCCCAATCACATGGGTCTGACCTAAGGCTATGTTTGGTTTGAAGGAAAATATAGAGAAACCTATACAGAATTTATAAAGGTTTTCCTCTCTTTCCCTACTTTTTCCTTCAAACCAAACATAATCTACATGTTACTAATTAACTGGACCCTTATATCATCTAATAAATGCTACATTGAGATTCTATTTTACTTCCTAAACTTGAATATTGGGATCGAATTTAATGTTATCATACTTATATATCATATGCTATTGACTAAGATATCATATTTATTGATCAAATAAATTTAAAATGCTTAAAATCATACATACTGACAAAATCAATTAATGGCAACTTTAATGAGAAGTTCAAAATATTGAAATGTATCAGTGAGTATCATACAATATGTATTGATATTGGATTCACTGTAAAGTAAATAAATCATATATATATATATATCATCTTTAAGGTGATGGGTTGAAGTTTTAATTTAATATGTATCAAATATTTAAAATTCAAAAACTAATTTATATGAAAAATTGGACAGAAAAAATACTAAATATAAATAAGCACAATGAAAAACAATTAATACAAGAGAAATTTAGAGTTCAGTCCACCCCATAAAATTTTATCAGTTTTTCAATTTTATTTGCCCACTCCACCTATGATTCACCACCCAGCAAATTTTGATTCATCCCCCCACCTATCACTCTTCGAATTGTACAAACTGTACTAGGCTGAACAATAAAAACCTACAACCCCGACTTTTCACCAGCTGTAACAGATATAGTAAGGTTCTCTCTTTTGTAACATCACATATGATAGTATGCTTAATGCATTTTTAAAGTATATCTGTTTCAACTACAAATAACCTTGCACCAATTTATATTAAAACATTTCAAGTAGAAACAGCAACGATATCAAATACAACTTTCTTTTTTTACTTCATTAAACTGGAGATTAAGTTGTTACAAACAGGATCCCAAATAAAAGGCTAACTTAGAGGCTAAACAAACAACCCAATTATAATATATGGTATGGGACTTCTAATTAGAAATATACATCTCAAACATTTGCCAATACAAAGTCATTTTTGTTTTGAAAAAACAAAAGCATACATATTGAAAACAACCCCCTAAATAAATGAAATAAACAAGGAATTAAATTTTCAATAAATCCTTTCATTTCTACTTTTCTCAGGCCCTTCTTAGCAGCTCTTAACCACTTGAAACAAGCTTGCCTCGTAATGATGCTTTTCATTAGTATGTTTAAATCAGTTTGATATATATAATTACTCCATCACTGCAGAAGTAATTAATAGTCTCTTTGAGGATGAGCATCTCTGAACCAGGTTTCATACATATATAGGTGGCATGTCCTCATTATCATTATGCATGTAATATATGTTATTCCTGTTGATGGGAAGGGAACCATATGCCATCTAATTAAATTCCAAATCAACTAATAAGATTGTTTTCCAGGGTTGTTGATATACTGAATAACTCAGTAGCATGCCGCACTGCAAATCCATGTAATATATGTTACCATGTAAACCAATATGCATTGGCTAGATCTCTCACTCCTGTGAGTAAAGAAATAGATAGGCTTCTAGTCCTATATTCCAATGATCGGATTGCCTGCTTGTTTGGAGATCTATTAATGTTGTTATTTATTATACATTAAGGCCTCCTTTGGTTATCAGGAATACTCGTCTGGAATCGAGAATTGGATTGGGTTATTTTAATTTTAACTGTTTAGTTGGGTGAAATTAGAATCTTATTTTTATTTTTGGTGGAATAGCATCTCTTCATTTGAATGAATAATCATTCTGCTCTCCTTCCTTTCCTCCTTTTGAACCAAACAGATTATGAAAATAGTCCGATTGTAAACCAAATAAACCCTTGAATAAATTTCAGGAAAAAAAAAAAAATCTTTTTGACAGCGCTTGCATCAGGCCTATGGTGCCCGTGCCTCTATTTAAGACCTGTGTAGACCTATGCTCAATCTCAAGCGAAGCCCCTTAATTAAACCTCATATCTCTAACTCTTGCAACCAAGTTGCGACTATCATGGGGCTGGGTTGAAGCATGAAACAAGACTGTGCTATTCCAATGAGAATAAAACTTATTTAGACCGTTCCTTGTTGAAAAACCGTAAGGAATGTTATACAAGGTTTATAAATGTTTCTTTACCTTTTCTTTCTTTTCTCTACTTTTTCCTTCAAACCAAATATAACTTAAGAGAATAAAACTTACATTTTAATTTTTAGGATAAAAGACTTAAACCTCCCTTGAAGTTGAAACTAAATGGTAAGACCTCCTCTTTATTTTCAAAATGGACTGACAGTGACAGCTCCCCGATTGGTTGACGTCCTGGGGCACCGGTTCTTATTAATCGGGAGGTTGAAGAAAGTAGATCAACAATGTTGTACCATGCTATAGTAATAACTACAACACATTGAAGGCAAAAGAACGACAAGAATGGAGTGGTGATTCAATCTATGTTTTGATGGGGTCTATATGTATGTCCGTTTGACAATACAAGTTGTATTTTTATTTTACCTGGATTTGAGTTTTATGGATTGTATGAATACTTTTACATTTTCAATGAGAATACTTTTTTTGGATATTAGTTGTATAGGGCTTAAGTTTTTACGACTCTTCAAAAATGATGAGCTTGCTGCTGCTACAATGACCGACCAATAACTTTGAAGTTTAGATTTCAGGGTTTTAGAAATTAAACCCTTCAAAGAAATGATTGATAGTTCTATTTTATTATTATTTAAGACAGATTTTGTTTCAGAGAGATTTTTATAACTGTGTGTCTATGTCATCGTTGTTCTAGCCCAAGTAGCCTAGGTTTAGTCTTTTGCATAGCTTCATAGGGAAAATCTAAATTTTCATTCTCTAACAACCTTCCATCTACCCAAGCCTGTGATTTCACGGTTTTAGTAGGCTTAGCCGATTTATATTAATGAGATCAACTTTGTGAATCAACACTTGTGAGCAGCCCTCAAAGTGACTGTATAAAGGTTGAGCCAAGCTACAATGATCATTCTTATTTCAAAATGATAAAGCTGATGGTACTCTTTGAAATTTTGAAACTTTGAAGGATCAATTTGGCAATAAAACGGCATCCCATTTAAACGTTGTGATGATCAGACCTGTGCAAACCTCAAGGAAGGTTTAAGTCTTTACCCTAATTTTTATTTATGCAATATAAAAACTCAGACCTGTACTAAAATCATGGGCCTCACAATAGTCCCAAGCCCATTTTGAAGAGGAACATTCATTGAAGCCCATCTGGCCATAAAAACGTTGTGATGATCAGAGTGTTCAGTGTTGTTTAGGTGAGGTGAAGACTAGGACTGTCAAGGGGTCGGGTTGGGTCTAGGTAGAATTAGTGTCATACGGATTATTTATTGGGACAAAATTACATATCTAAAATTGTCACAGTTAATAGTCAGGTCTATCCTAAAAATTATATCTATTTAAATAATAATTTAAAATTTGATATATAACCTTAATAAAAATGTTAGAAAAATACTAAATTATTTATATGTTAATAAATTAAATATTTTCAACTAATATTATCTTATTTATTATCTATAAAATTTATCATTTCAAACATAAATTTATAAAAAATTATAAGAAAAATAAGAAAATAATCAGTTCCGTGGTGTTTGAATCGGTTCGAAACAAACCCAATTATTAATCGGGACAAAATCATGAAACAATCGGTTCAGGTCCGTCCGACAGATCCGACCCGTGGAGACAGCGTCATTAACTCGCTTGGGAAGTTGGAATGCATTCAGGTGCATAGTTTTGTTTTGACAGTTTGACGTATTCCCACGGTCCCATCCCAACTTTAATATTCCATCTGCAAGCTTGATGGAAACCCCATTCCCGGCATGAATTATCTGCCATGAAAACAAAACTCCACCAACCCCACACCCATCTCTACCATGAAATAAAAACTCCGTAGATAGTTGGAAACTTGGAATAAAACAAAGAACATGACCTAAAATTGGTAACCATTTTAGTTGGTATATAAATTTTGAACTGTATATATGGCCGGCAGGATTAGTTGGTAACCATTGAAGGACAGAGAGATGCCAGAGTTCTGTGTAACGGGAGGAACTGGATTTATAGCGGCTCACCTAGTGAAGTCATTGTTGGAAAAGGGCCACACCGTCCGGGCTACAGTGCGAGATCCCGGTACCCTTTCAACTGTCCCATTGTCTTCTCTTTTACTCCCAAACACATGTTTATTTATGGCCCATCTGTATATCTCAACCACACAGAACATGAATCGGAATTAATGCATCAACAAATTAAGAGTTTCTCAGGCATGTTTGGATGAGTAATTGTAGTGATTCTTTTTTCCTTTTCTGTTTGTTGGAGGGGGAAGCGGGTTGATTTTCTAACTCCTAAATTTCACTACTTTACCACTTCTTTCTCCTTCGGTCATATGCATACATAGCTTGAAAATTTAGAGCCAGTCACCGGGGTTTCTCATCCTGATCATAACTCTTCTGTGATTAAAATTCCAGTATACAGAGTCTTTCCAATTAAATTTGGCTTTAATTATCTTACAGACAACGACTGGGCTGCAGATCTGAGGGAATTAATTCTAGTACATAGCCTTACAATCTAATTAGTATTCGGTGTATTGGAATTCTGCTATTCCCATGTGAGGATCTACCAAGTTTGCCCCATGTGTAGAGTCGTCTCACCTCAATGCTCACACAGAAGACAAATCCTTATCCTCTCATTTCTCACAGAGAACATCTCCTCTTTTCTAATAAAATGCATCATTATTCTCCTCGATAAGATCGTTGTTAAAACTCTCTAGGCTTCAAAAAATAAAATGTTTTATTCTATTTCGAATTTCTATGTTTGTGACATCTCCCCCAACCCATTAAATTTTTTCTTTCTTTTTAATATCTCAACCATTTTGTCTTCCTCTAATAAAGTTAATAAAGTAGATGTATAAATGAGATGGATTGGGTCATATGTTGAAGCCCAATCCAACACCCTTTAAGTGGTTTGCATCCAAAACGGATGTCAAAACTCAAATTTACCAACTCAGACCTAACCAAACTTTCATTTAACCTCATACGGTGCCGCGTGTATTTACTTGCTCGCATTTATGGAATCAAATCCCACTAAATCTCTACCATTACAATCGAATTCATGCTTGGGTTGTCTAGCTGTGGGTGTATGGTTGATTATTTAGTTATGAGTGGATCTACCATTACGATCTGAACTAATGAAATCGGTTTGACCAGACATAAACCCACCAGCATCTTTTGATTATCCAAGCATATGGAAGGAAATTGTAACTAATTGACCTACTACTTAACTAAATAAGTATCGGCCAAAGCTAAAGATATCTTGTTAATATCAGAGATCTGATTTTGCAGACGAAAATAAGAGGACCAATTTAATTAAAAGTCAAATAAGTGTTGCATTTGAAATGGGTTTATAGCCCTTGCGATGGAAACAAGCTTTTAAATGGGTTGGGTTGGGTCCATCAAATGGGTTGGACTCATTGACCTATGATGCTACAATACAACTTGCACAACAGTCCAGGAATTATCGCTATCTGATCAAGTTCCAACCGAACCTATGACGTGATTAATGCCCTTCACGTGACCCATCCAAAGTATTCTGACATAACATGCCCAATTATATATACCCCAATTTGCTTTTAGATATTAACTTTCTTATTAGTTTATTACAAATTGATATGATTAGTTTAGTTTATATAATTCAGCATTGTTGCATCAAATAGGCTGCACTTGTATTAAACAAAGTGATTGTTCAGGACTCTGAAAACGATTTCATCCACGCACTTTTTTTTTTTTTTTTTTGTATGATTGCTGAGGCGACAACCCAAAATGGCTCCATATGGTTCTGCAGATTATGCTCTTGCCACTTGGCGAATTTCAGACTAATAGACGTCCTCAATATATGGAAATGGAGACATTTTTTTAAACTTACCTATTCAAAAAATCATAGTAAAAAACATATTAGCTGCCCCACACCTGATTCCTCTGTACCCCCCCAAAAAAGGGTACACAGTGAATGAAGTTTGCAAAACTGGGTTTAGTTTGGGGCAAATATAGAACCACTGATATTGTTTTTCTGTTCCCACGATCTTGTTGACTGCATCATCTGTCTTTTTTCCCCCAGGGGATGTTGAGAAGGTTGGTTTCTTATGGGAGATGAGTGGGGCCAAGGAAAGACTAAAGCTGATGAGAGCTGATCTTATGGTAGAGGGAAGCTTCGATCAGGCTATACAGGGTGTGGATAGCGTCTTCCATACAGCATCCCCAGTTATCGTACCGTATGACAACAATATTCAGGCAAGTAAAAGTGGAAAAATGATGAATTGATCAGTATCAGCATTATCTTATTAGTGGCATCTTAAGTAGCTGTAGATCATTACATGCACCATTTAGAAAAGTAGATTGAAGTGTCCATGAATCCTGCGGTGACAGTACAGGATAGCAGAAATACAGGAAATGGATAGCTGCATGACCCTTGTAAGTTGTACCCGAAAAAGAAAGGGTAGAACCGTAGAACGAGCCATGCGGCGAATTGATTTTGTTTATGTTTTTTCCGGCTATCCTATCACCAACAGGTGGGCCACCAATCACATGGACAACATAATCTGATTAACAGCCTCACAGGAATAATAACTTTTAACCCGGCTTCACCTTTTAAGTTTACTACGGGTTGCCTTTTCCAACCTACCTAACTCTACTCTTAGGCCTTAGCCTTAGGCATCAAATTGGGGTTGGGCATTCGTGAACCAGACCAGACAAGTTGGGAAGCGATGCAACCCTCCTATGATGAAAATGTTTAAAAAAAGTTCATCCTTTGGAATTGGACTATATTTAAATTTTTAACTAATCGGGCACAGCCACAGCATACCACAGGAAACGTTGGTCGAACCGGCTATAAGAGGCACAGTGAACGTGCTGAAATCCTGCTGCAAAGCTACTACAGTGAAGCGGATTGTGCTCACCTCCTCTTGCTCTTCCATTAGATACAGCGACGATGTTTCAAAAGCCTCCCCACTTGACGAGTCGCATTGGAGCGATCCTGAGTACTGCAAAAGATATAATGTAATAACCTCGACCCTTGGCACCACAACACAATTCCCTTTCTATCAGTAATTCAGTATACATTACCATCAGCACAAAAGCAACTGTATCATAGGCATAGGCTTCTGGGTGGGTTCATCAGTTCATCTCATCGATTTGTAACTTGTTTTGTACAGTTATGGTACGCATACGCAAAAACACTAGCAGAGCAGGAAGCCTGGCAACTGGCCAGGGTGTGGGGCATTGACCTCGTGGTTGTCAATCCATCCTTTGTCGTCGGTCCCTTGATTGCACCCCAACCAACCAGCTCGCTCCGCATGGTTCTAGGAATAATAAAAGGTTAGGTGGAACACCATCCTTCAATTTATAGAGCATGGGCCACGCTCATCCTGCCTTTTCCGTGCAAACTGTAAATCAGTAAATCTACAATCATGTCATCCCCACTCACATCACTTGTTTCCCATCTCTGGATTAGGTGCCATAGGGGAGTATCCAAACACTACGGTGGGATTCGTCCACATAGATGATGTTGTGGCTGCACACTTGTTGGCCATGGAAGAGAGCAAAGCATCGGGCAGGATTATATGTTCAAGCTCGGTTGCTCATTGGTCAGAGATAATTGAGATACTGAGGCCCAAATACCCATCCTATCCATTTGAAACCAAGTAAGTTGGCCAGCCAAATTTCCTTTCACCCCTAACAAATGATTTTTTTTTTTTAATTGGGTCAGATGACAGTGGTTAAACCAGCTTGGAGCCACAGCCACCCTATAGTTATCCTAGCTTTACTCTGATTCTGATTGTGTATTGTATTGGGGAAGAGGCCCGTGGCGATTATTTTTAAGTGGTTGTGATGGCATTGCAGGTGTGGCAGCCAGAAAGGAGATGATAATCCACATAGCATGGATACCCGCAAGATTAATCAGCTAGGCCTGTCCAGTTTCAAAACCCTCCCTGAAATGTTTGATGACTGTATCAAAAGCTTCCAAGAGAAAGGACTTCTCTAAGGCCCTCCATTAAATCTTTCCTAAATCTTTCAACTAGTAGTGGTACTAAAGTAGTAGTAAGTCAACAATATCAACGGAATAAAGGAAAGAGAAGGCTTTTGAATGATTTTTTTTTTTTTTTTGAGAAACCAAAGGCTTTGAATGAATAAAGCAAAGAGAGTTACAGAGTTTGCATGGAAAGATCTGTCTCGCTAGCTCTAAATGAAAATTTCATTTAAACATTCCACTAAAGTAGCAACAAGGGCTCGGAGTTTTTAACTGACCCAGTTCCAATTCTCTCAATAAAACCTCACCAAAAAATACTGCACTAAGCAGTAGTTAGTATCCAATATTGTTGAACAAAACTATTGAACTTCTGGGATGATTAGCATGAGAAATGGAAAAACTATGTGTAAGCCTGAGGTAGACGAAAGTCAGATATTACCATCTTGTCTTCAATTGTTTTACCTGTCTTGGGCATAATATACCAGTGGAGAACAAGTTGGATCTTCTTACCACGAAGATGGCTTCCCTGGACAGAAAAGACAGTAAACATGAATATATTGCACTGAAAGCTCCGTTTGGAAAAACTGCAAATGCAAATATGTACAGTGCAAATACAAGATATAGAAATACCACATATAAGGTTCTGCGCTGTACATATTTGTATTTGCACTCTTCCCAAACTGAGCCGAAAGCCCAAAACAACAAATCAATGATGTATGGCAACAAAAAAAATAAAACAAGGAAAAAAATGCAGCAGAAATTACCTGATCAATGAATGGATACTTGTTAGTGATCTGAGCTTCAAGTTTTGCATGGCCTTTGTCTTGGATTATATGGTCCCACAATGACACCTGGATATGGATGAAAAAGTACCATAAGTACAAGCTGTTGTTCTCCATGCACTATGGCAGCTCTGAGCTTCAAGCCAAATGACCAGAAATCCAAAGTCCAAACAAATGCGCTGAAAGATTAAATAGAACCTCCGTGACCATTATACAACATACTACATGTTTGTTTTGCAGCAGTAGCCTTCTTGATACATATAGCTTTTATAGGCAAAGTTCCCAAGCAAGGTTCAGAAGCATCTTACAAGCTATAGCTTTTATAGGTGCCATTGGGATTGGAAAAACCAAAGCCATATGCCCATATGCTTCAGTAAACAATCACCAGAAACCCACCTAATACGGATAATTATAGCAAAATGAACAAGCAAAACTTCATGGTCTGCAGGAACCATACAGATCTTTGTGGAACCAATATGTTGTTTCTATTTTGCCTATATAATCCTTTAGTCTTTTTAAGGCTTGAATCCATAATTTAAGTTACAACTAGGAACACCATACAATTTGGCTGTAGGGTCAACACCATATAACCAAAGTTAAGTACAAACAATGACAACAAGAAACTGAAAGGATTGTAAATAAATAAAATAATGGAGAAAATTGCATTATCTTTAAAAAATGGCAGCAACAATCAATGTTTCTGCTTTTTTTCTCTTAAAAGAATGTAGAATTGAGAATCCTCAGGGTCTAACTATTAGCAATGTTTTCTTTTGTGTTCTTCTAAATGATTTAAAATCAAAAATAATAACAGGCACAGAATCAGTCTACTTGAGCTGTCAAACAGAGTAACAATTTGACTGAACCATGCTGACTGGTTTTTCCTGAACTGCGTTGAATGGTAAACATATTAACATAATATAGATAAGAATATAAGATATGTACATGAAGGTTGTATATAACAAGATGCTACATACAGAACATGAAGCTTGTGTACAACCACGTTGGTTGTGGTTTTGCAAGAAATAATAGAAATCGATGATGGTATAAGTAATTCAGACAGGCAATTCAGTGAATTTTTAAATATTTTCTCAAAATAAGGCCTTGACTGCCCTGCAAGGATGATATTTCAAACAAGGTACACCAATAGAAACAGGATATTTTATCCTGAGAGAAAATTATTGGATTTACCAAAGGTATTCCAGAAATTAGAATACAAAATAATCTACTTCTATCATTCACTAGATCCTACTTATGTGTACTTCCAAGCAGTGTGTGTAAGTTCCAACAGTTCTACATCTTGAACTAGTCAAAGGGATGTTCGGATGTACAAGCAACAACTAAACAAAAATATAAAAGAAAAAGAAAAAGAGCCATCTTGGAGAAAAGTTGGCAGCATTATATATGAGGAGCTCATTGGTGGTAAGTTCACTCCCTTGGGAAATTTTCATAACCCTAATCAAAATTTTGACAGGGCCTCTTTCTAATGAGGTTCCTCAATTTACCAAATCATGCACATCCAGTGTTGCATGGAAGCAAAAATGTAAATCAGAATGCAATGTGTTATTAGGAGTCTGACTTGACAAGAAAATAACAGGATATGTAGGCACATCCATACTAAAGTATAAAATAGTCCATATTATTTTGAATTTTAACATTATATCTCTATAAAAAAAGGTCTGATTCTAGAAGTTTATCTTTGTTACTTAATAACAGTTGACAGAAAAAGAATGGCATTGTGTACATTAGCTGTTCATTTTTTTTATAAATAATTAGCTGTTCATTTATGTAAATACAAGTATATAAAAGAGAATTTTATGTCAAAGTGTCCATTGAGCATCGATGGACTGTCAGAATCTGACACGTGTCTTACCTACATGGGCACTTCATCCATTTAAAACACTAGCATTATATGGTCCTAGGCATCAACCAGGTGACTAACCAGGTGGGTGGTATAAATGA
Organism: Nelumbo lutea; assembly: GCF_056320005.1. Classification (NCBI taxonomy): domain Eukaryota; kingdom Viridiplantae; phylum Streptophyta; class Magnoliopsida; order Proteales; family Nelumbonaceae; genus Nelumbo; species Nelumbo lutea. The sequence continues at coordinate 28,062,670 of NC_142687.1, read as the reverse complement.
AACATCTTAGTGGGGGAAGAACTCATAATGTCTGCATCTTAGTAGGGAACAATAACTACGAGTGACTGTAACCCATTTTGAGTATATATATATATATATATAGATAGATAGATAGATAGATAGATAGATAGATAGATAGATGGCAAATTCCGTGTATCCAGCCATATCCTTTACATATCTGGGTAACAAAGTACCATTTAGGCATTTACTGATTTAATTTGCAGTTTAGTAGTATATAATTTAAATTGTAATTACATAATATTTATGTATTCTAACATATATACATCATAAAATATGAAGATATCAAATTATTCATTTTTGTTGCCTAGTTGATGTCTAGGCATTGACTTGCCTTACCAAGCCAAAATGTCTAGATCTCACCCAGTCACTTTAGCTACATTGCTAGGAAGAATTGCATGCACAAAAGGCAGGCAATAGTGTGATAACTTATGCTACTTGTGGATTACTATGGTTGAAGATGCTTAAATTCAAGTTTCATCTCTAGTGGAGATGTGTTTTGGACCAAGACCCAAGGCCTTGAGAACAGTCTCTTACAAGAATCTAAACATGTCTCTTATAATGATTAATGACCTAGCCAATATTCTTTAGTGTAGTAATGTGAAGTGTAGACATAAAACATAAAAAGATATCTACCACTAGAAAGTTGAGAGTAACTAATATTATCAATATATAGAGGTCCAAATGGACCGCAGAACCTAATAAGGGCCCCAAGGTTTCACCTTCTCTAGAAACAATTCTAGGCTGTACCTTAGGCCAACTAGTTAGAGCTAGAAGTGATGTTTAGCTTCATGTACATATTATGCCAAAAAAAGGACACGAAATCTAGTTCCAACAAGACACAATGCCAACATATTAAGCTAGTCCAATAACTTAGAAATCGAAACTACAAATTAAAAAGATACATAAAAAGGTAAAGCCTCATAAGCACTAAAATCATTGAGACATGAAGCAGCATTTATTGTGCTGATGGAATTAAAAAATAAGACAAACCTGATTCAAGGAATTCTTTGTAGTTTCATACTCAGCTGCAACAAATACAAAAACCTGCAATTCAATCATGTTTAAATAAAGATCAATATAAGCTAGGACAATGGTAGATAAAAAAAGTGCACAAATGAGTTGATATCTAGCACAAAACTTCATTGCAAGTTCTGTAAGGAAGCTTGAACTTTGCTATTCTTAAAGAATTTCTTCATGTCTGATGTCTTTGAGGGGCTACTCATTGATTAAGGGCACTCTTCTAATGCTTTATATTGGAAGGCAGAGACTCAGATTCAGGGATCTTTTGCCAATATAATTGACTGCATAATGGGTATACCAGTATATGTGATACTCAGATTTTGTATGGTATACTCCTAGGAGTGCCAACAAGAAAGCAGATTCCCTTCCTAAGGAAGCAGTTGTAGGCCCTCGTTGGGGAAATCACCATCTCTGAAAATCTTTATCAGAAATCATGAATAAATATTGGTTTAAACTTACATCAGGTTCATCATCTTTGGGCTTATGGAAAACAATTCCTGGTTGCAGCGCCACAATAAAATATGATGCATAAAAAGATTCTTTTCACACAAGCACTAAAAAAAGGTGGATATCATCTAAACAGAAAGATGTATCATACCTGCTTGGTGTTCCAGGTAAATGTTGACCGTAAATTCATGGATATGTTTAATGTCAAGCTGACCTGTGAAAGCAAGAATAATTACAAAATTCAACATGCAACTAAGATATTGTCCAATCAGAAAACTAAGTCAAAAGAGATTATTGAACCTGTAGAGAGTGTTTAACAGAATTGAAAAAGAAAAGTAAGAAAGAAAAAGAGTCAGTAAAAAGGGTCACCAAGACTGCCAACAAAGAAAACACCCCCATCGATTATCACTAAATGTGCATTTTCCAATGACATGTGGACCCAATGAAACATCAGAAAAAGTGTTTTCTTAATTGGAAACTTCCTTAAAGAAAGCTTTAAAATTTTATTGGAATAGCAACCATCCACAGTAAGTATGGTAGAAGCAGTTTGGGAAGGACATTTGTTTTCCCTACTTCCAAATTTCCTTATAAATATCAGGGAGGCTCTAGAAGGACATCATGTAACTCTTGACTATTAAATCCCTATAGAATTAAATGCATATGAATTGAAAGAGTTCAAGATGTGATTATATATAATGGTAAATGTTATCATTATTTTTCTCAAAAAAAAAAAACATAAATGTTATCATTATGCCTTTGACAGCTATTAGAGGTCTAAGATGTAAGTTGACCAGAATTGTACCTCATCATTTCCAGTCAGCTGCTTCCGAAACCGATTTACTTTCAGGACCTAGAGAAAAGGCCAACTACAGAAGTATGAGAACATAGAGTTAACATCTAGCCACCTGATGAGTGTCTAGTAAGAAAAGGGAAACAGAACATCTAATCATGAGAACAATATGCAGTAATTGTTTGGTATAGTGGTAAAATCTCAGGCTGACAAGTGGAAGAAAACAGGTTCAAATATGACAGCAGCCACTTTGTGCAAAAAGAAAATGCCAAAGGTCAGGTTCATATCCAGTCTACCCATCCCAAGACCAGATAATTGGGGCCACCAATGGGTAATCAGCCTTACCTGTTCACATATGAAGATAAAGACACAGAAAGTGCCATAAGAGCAGAACAAGACATAAAGTACTACAAGTTCAAGCATATATCCCAAAATAGTAAATAACAGATCATAAATTTTCTACTCTGCAATCAATTTGTCCTTCTAGCAAAGCATCTTAAATAGGGGATTTCACAGAAGATATCACAATATGGCCAAGAAGAAATTGATAGAAACCATTAAATGAACAATGGTTCTCTTTTCTTTTTATTGGAAAAACAAGAACACTTTACAATAGATAAAGAAAAGGGAAAATAATCAGGTCTTTACTAGAGAAAGCTTTAGCAAGCTTTCCTAGCATATAGGCCTAGATGGTAGCTCATTCATTTTCACCCTGTAATTACCTTGGCACCATTAGAGAGAAGAAGAGAGATCTTCATAGTATTCATTGATCTAGAGGAAGTATATGATAAAGTCCTCAAAGAGATAATATAGTGGGTTTTGAAAAAGAAAATAGTGCCAATAAGGTACGTGGAGTTAACTAAGGACATGTATGAGGGAGAATCAACCAATGTTGGAACACCTATGGGAGAGAAACCAAGTTTCTAGTTACAAATGGGGCTTTGCCAACGATTAGCACTCAACCCTTATTTATTTGCATAGTCATGACTGAATTGACTAAACATATTGAGAAGTTAGTCCCATGGTGCATGTTATTCGCTGATGACATAGTATTAATTGATGAACATAAAGAAAGATCAAGTGTAAAATTAGGTTTATGGAAAAATACCGTAGAAACAAGAGGTTTTAAAATAAGTGGATTAGAGACCAAGAAATAGGAGTGGAAATCGGGATATAGATTGGAGACCAAGAAACATCGCAATATGACTTTTTCAATTACCTTGGTTCGATAATCCATAACAAGGGAAAGATTAAGGAGGATGTCACCCATAAAATTAGAGCAGAATGGGCAAAAGGGATGGTGCATCCAAAGACTTATGCAATAGGAGAAAACTACTTAGGATTAAAGCAAAATATTATAAAAGGGTTATAATGCCAGAAATGTTACATGGAGCAAAGTGTTGGACAGTCAAGAAGAAACATATCCAAAAAATAATTGTGATGGAATGCAAATGTTGAGATGGATGAGTAGGAAAATTAAAAAGGATAACATCAAGAATGAACTTATTCAAAGGAACCAAGGATTAGCTCCAATAGGTAATGAAATAAGGGAAAGTAGATGAAGATAGTTTAAACACATGCAAAGAAGACCAACTACAACATGAGTAACAAGAAATATTCTGTTACAAGTTGAAAGGGTTAGAAGAGCTCAAGGCAGCCCAATAAGAACATTGGTTGTAGTGAGAAATTGAGAATGATTTAAGGACCCATAGTTTAATGGTAGATATGGCACTGAATAGAACCGAATGGTGGAAAAGGACTCATGTCGCCAACCCCATATAATTGGGATTAGGCTTAGATGATGATGATAGTAATGAATTATTTTCTCCCCATTTCAAAACATCTTAAAGAGAGATAGCTTGAGGAAGATTGAACCACCAAGCAGACAGTGCTTCCCTTCTAGAAATAAGTCAATAGTTGTCCTCGCTCAGTTTTCAAACTATGTTAAGCAGGAATTGGATGAACCTTCTCAAAGCTTGTAGACAGGTTAAACCTAGACAAAGTTGGAAATAAATAGTTCTTGATAATAATAGATTTCTTAGCAACTGCATTTCTTTCAGTTCAAGAGTAACAAATTTTGGTTATAGAAGTGTTTAAGCTACATAGAATGTCCACGCTATTTTTGGTACTTGATAGGGGAGGTTGGAGATAGTCTTATAATTGCAAACACTAAGGACTTCTCGAAGAATAGGGACTAGGAACTACTCATATTTTCTTTCCTTTTCATACGATAAAACCGGTTGACTTCACATTAACCACTACTATATTGCGAAATTAAAACTGCAAAGTTCTACCCCTAATGATGTTTTCATGATAGCAGCATCCAACAAAATCATATAGCATGCAGCAAACTACTCAGTATCAATGTTCGTTACTTCGTTTATGCAAATTTCTTGTGGTGGCTTATATTGATTCATACATAATATCCAAGCAGTAAATTCTGAATCACATAATCATAAATCTTCCATGCAAGGTAACATTCGACATTGATAAAGGAATGTCATAGCCCCAAAAGCTCTATCTCAATCCCACTATATTGAAATCGGATTCTGAATTCCCTTCTCCTGTAAGCCCCCAAACGAAACAAATAGAAACAGGAACCGATTAAAAGTAGTAAATATTAGTTCCAACATTATTTAAATCAAAAAAGGGAAATTTATAACAGTAAAAGTTCAATGAAATCTCAGGGAAAAAAAAAAAGCATATGAACAAAAATTGGAACTGAGAGTGGATGTAAAAGAATTAGGCTGCGTGTTATTACCTCGGCGTGGGCAGTGACGGAGGGCACATGGAAAGTATCAGTGAAGGAAGCCAATGAGCACATACCAGCCAGCAGGAAGCCCGCTAAGGTGATGAGTGTGTTCAAACGATACAAAACCGAATGCATTTTGCTCTTCTTTCTTCGTTTTCTTCTTCTTTTCAAATAATTCCTCTAAAAAGTCTCCGAGGCGGGTTTCAGACAGTTCAGACACGAATCGGAGATCCCCTCCCTCTCTCTCTCTCTCTCTCTGCTTCCTTTCTTTCGGCGAGGTGACGACGATGATCCAATGAAAGTGCTTGAAACCGCCAGGTATCAATTATCTTTGAATGTACGGCAACACCCTTGGGCGCTGATTCGGGCTGTTGTCAAGCTTTGCCAAATACGAAGGGTGCTTTGGTCATTTAAGAATATACAATTTTGGCCAATTTCAATTCCCTCGCTGCCGTAACTACGGCTGTAATCGTGTTGATTCAGATTTATTCCATTTCACTTTAATTGTGTAAAATATGAAAAGGAATTAAAATTTTAATTACTTTTCAATTTTTATATATAATAAATTAATAGAAATACAACATACTGAATTTATTATATATATATTAGAAATATAACATACTGAATATGATATGGAAAGAGTTTTGATCAATTAAAATCCTTACGATTCTAATTTATTGGTCAATTGTTTTTCCAATATCATATCTTTTTAGTATCATAATTTAACTCATAATATAATATATATTTTATAGTTTCAAATATAATTATATAAATTTTATATATTAAAATCAATAAATATTATAATATAATTATATTCGAATTTTAACTAAATTGAATCGAATCAAATCCAAAACCTAATTCAGTTATTAATCATATGCAGATTGTAAAATTTAAATCCAACCAGATTACATAAACATATCTCAAGATAATCTTGGATCTCAGGTTTTCAGGTATCATTGACCTAACTAGACGTAACTCATAAGGATCAAAAGGGCTGATTGGCTGAAGAGTGTCTTGGGCCTGGAGTAAGACTGTGAGGCCTAGGCCCCCGCATCTTACCATGCCTCACGTGACATATTCACATATTACAAGAATCGGGATCTAACTCAGGACAGCCCAGACCCGGGCCCGAGCCAAGGCTATAAGCCTATAAGCCTAACCCTACCACAATGCCAAGCACGATCCTTAATCACTCTTCTATAGCTCTATGTCATGGAAGCTTTAGACCTTTAGCATATCAGTGTTCTATCCGAATGTTGAAGTCTTGAAATGACTACTTGTAAAGGAAGTTGGATTTTCTGAATATTGAATCTGGTTACTCAAGCCATCCTTTTCCAACATGCTTCCACCTGTTCGATCTAATGTATCAAAGTATAAAGTAGGAAAAATCACTTTCTATTTCTTGGTTTTCTTTTAGCAAGGCATCTCGTGGTCTTGCCATTGCTGATGGCAGATGTTGCCATGGTCTATTGGTCTTTGACAACATGACAAAGGCTTGCTCATAATGATACAAATTGATACAGGGGTTCATATCATGTTATAATAATACATATGGGAATGCAGGGATACATATATCAAAAAACGGGATTTGCCCGAATCTCACCCCTTATTTCTTGTGTTATTGCCACAAAACTCCGTACTCCATAAGTCCATACTCCATAGTGTCTGGCCCTATCAAAAAGAACACAAAAAAGGGCTAAACTTAACTTTATTGAAGAAAAAAAAAAAAGGAAGAAAGTAAAAAGAAAGCTTTATACATAAGGAGGGGAGGATGTTGGGGCTTTTAACTTGTGCATCCACTAGTAGTAGTAGTAGACTAGTTGTAGGGCTGGAGCATTATAATTGTCAAATGGACCCACTATCCACACCATGTTCACCTTCAATTCAAGGGCAGCCATCAAAGGTTTCCAGCTTTGGAGTGTGGAGAGCACAGAGCAGAGCAGAGCGTTGCGCCTGCGGCCTGCCTTAGTTGAACATTTGCACTGCGTGAGACAACGTTTATCACTGGATTTCTGTTGGTGAAGTCTTGTCACATACCAACCCCAGCGCCCATGATCCACGTCCTGGATGGGCAATTAGTATGTCCAGGACACTTGTCTCTCCTGACTCCTCACTCTTATTGGAACACAGCCAGAGAGGCCTGGACCCCAGTCAACAAAAATACAACACCATATGAGCTTCCACACTTTTCTTTACTTCGCTTCACGTTCAAGCCAAGACTGGATAAGGACGTCTTACCCAAAGTCCCGTGTTTAGTTCCTTCTTCCCAGTGCTCGGTGTGAACTTGGTACGTGACTCCTTGGCCGTAGGCCCTCCCTGTATAGACAGACTATTATAGTATTCCCATCCCATCTTTGAAGCCAACCCAGCCTTAGCTTAGGCATACAGAATCTTTTTGTGAAGACTGAAGAATAAAGGATGCTATGCTCCTTGATGCCCCATTTTGTAGTATTGATATGTAAAGTAAGGAAGGAGTCAACAAAATGTGTGTGTTTGGTTCACAACCTTACATGGCGCATGAGACCATTTCCTTAAAATATTGATTATTTATTTTCTTTAGTATGTTGATGAGACATGATTAATAAGTCACTGCTCCCTGGTTTGGAGAAAAAAGTATTCACTCGTGTGATTGATTTACTAGTCCCTTTGTACAGCAATTCGACCAGTAGACATGGACTCGCTGTAAGGGCTACGCGTGCGAGATTAGTATTTCCCAACAGTTAAATAAAAATAAAGTAAAGCAAAAATGGATTCCTAATTTCTCACTAAGAAGTCAAGATACCAAGTATTTAAGGTATTGATATGATATTCCTTATACGGGTTATATAGTATCCATATCTATGGTCATGGATACGGGATACGTCACAAGTGGATATGTATCCCATGAGTCATGTGTATTGGCATGATACACCTCTATATCAAGCTAAATCACGTTGTATTGGTGGATTCAGTCTGATACGCACTAAAACGGAGGCATATCCATGCCTAGTTTGACAAAACTGTATATTGACTACATTTGTATTGTTTTTCATCTTTAATAAAAATTAAAAATATTATTATAAAGACTGAAATGAATAATTTAAGATTTAACTTTTAAAAAAAAATTATAAAAGTAATATATTTCATCTACCTTAGATGATTTATATATTTTATTTTACACATAATTATATGTTAAAAATGAAAGCATATTTATTATTTGAAAAAATAAAATTACTATATAAAAATACTAAATAAATAAATTTTCCCAACAAAATTAATGAAACACAGAAAAATATAATTATAAAAACTGAAGTGAATAATTTAAGATTTAATTTCCCCAAAATTATTTAATAAAAATTGAAAAATATAAATAATTTATTTTATCTACCTTAAATGATTTATATGTTCTCCTTTACAATTATGTGTAAAATAAAAGCATTACATGTTAAAAATGAAAGCATATTTATTATTTAAAGAAGAGTTGTTATTTATATAAAAATATTAAATTAATAAATATTCCCAAAATTCAATAAAATAAAAAATTATAATTATAAAAATTGAAAGAATGATAATTATTGTATGATGTTTGAATGTTCTAAAGTCTCCATTGTGATGTTTCTCTTCATATAACTTATTGAAATATGAATTTATCATGTGTTTATACATAGATAGTTCAACTTTTGGTTTAGCATTCTATATCTATTTCCAACTTACCCAATAAGGTTAATTTTATCCTTGAAAGTAGTGTTTGGTAATGAAGTACTGTTTGGTACGTTTGGTAATGAAGTTGAATAGAAAATTCGAGTTGGTACGTTTTACAAATGTGACAGACAAGGACCTGGGACCAGTGACCACAGCACAAGTTGTGCTATTGTGGTTCGGTCCTCTGTAATCAGAGCGTCAGGAGTCGGGGCTCTCTCAGAGTCGATTGTTTGTTCAGACTTTAGACTTGAGAGCTGAACAAAAAACTAGCATAATGAGATGGCTTGGAGCCCTTTTGATTTATGCCCTCTATTTTAAAAGTTTCAAACGCTTCTTCTAAGGTTCGACAGTATATCCCACACTTTTCATTTCACAGCCAGACCCAAAGACCCAAGCTTCTTGCCTTGGCAAGCTTACAAAGTTACACTAAATTTGGGTGAGAATGAGTTGGGTTGGGCCTCGATTTTAGATACTCTAGAAAGTGAGCAGGCACCCACATCGAGTTTCCTTTGCCACCAGAAAGGAGGAGCCGCTGCTACTTTAATGATTTCCCAATTCCCATACATAGGCCATTGGGTTTGGTTTGGCGTTCGATGTTAGCACGTGCCAACTCCCATTTGAAAACTTGGCTACCTCTCCAATGCTTAGCCTTGTAAAGTTACAAATACTATACACAACACAGTCTCCACCGAAAGCCTGGGCTTTGCAAAACTGCGAGTTTGCCACAGTAATCAGCTCCAAACAAAGTGAAAGAAACAGTGGAAAGTTGGAAACCCTTTTACAAAGGATTAGCAATCCCCTCTCTCTCCATGAAAATGAAGCTCACAGTCACAGGTTCCAGGCCATGCGTTGAAAACGTGACATTCCCTTGTCAAGCTATGCATGGCGTGCTACCAAGTTAGTTGAGTTTACATACACATACACATTGGGTTGGGATGTGCAGTGGGATGCGCTCCGTGGGGCGCAGATGTGAATTCCCACAAGTTCTACACAACAAATACATATATCTTATTAAAATAATTCAATAATCCAGAAATTCAACGCTCTCTTGTCTTCATCTGGGCTGGGCTACAGCTAGACTGGCGCTGTAGCCTGTTGTAGTATAACGAACGATGAAAACAGGACCCAATAAAAGTCATACACACAGGCACAGCAGCTGATGTGGAAAGAGCAAAATGAACATCGACAAGATGATCCAATAATCCACAATCTTATCACCAAATTCATTCCAACGGCCAGAAAAAAGAGAGCTCAAGTGCTCACAACTCACAAGACAGCCATCCAAACCACTTCCCTGGAGAGAACCAAGAGATCCGTCTGTTAAGAGAGCAATGTACCCTGGGCAGTTAGCACTTGGAGCACGCAGAGTGTCTCTCTCTAAAACCAAAAGCTGTTTATCAACCCAGAGAGTTAACAGAAAGAAAAAGAAAAGCCGAGTCACCACTGCCAGCAACAATAAATACAGCCATCCCCCACGAGGACGAGGGGGGTTAAAGCTTGAAAAAGTAGGTAAAATATAAATACCAAAGACAAGACAATCCATTAGACTGAAAAGTAGAAAGAAAAATATCAGGACGAATAGAAAAAACACCCATTCAAGCCACGAGATCAATAGAACGAACGGTTAGAGCTTGAAAAAAAAGAGGTAGATAATACTTGAATCACTGCATTTAATTTGATTTTAGAATTATATAATTAAAAACCCACCTTCCTCCATAGAATTTGCTACAAAAGAATCAAATTCTTTTATCTTCGTAATGCAAAGAAGATGCTTCAACAACCTCCCTCAATAATGTCAAACAAATGATGTAAAATTCCCCATAAAATACTAAACTCATAATATTATATTCCATCAATTAAAAAAGAAATCAAGCATAGCTGCTCAATCTCAACCAAACACAAAGTTGAAAGACCGGAGAAAAGTGCAGAGAGATGAACAATATCTTGACCGGGGTTCAACACTACTTCTGTCTGATCACTCTCTTGTTGAGGAAAGTAGAAAATCTTGGGACGGCTCCAATAGCACAGAAAAACCCAAGAACTCTCCCCCGCACTCCGAACTCATCTCTCTGTATAAACAAATAAACGAACTCAACCACAAAACCCTCTCTCTCTCTCTCTCTCTCTCTCTCTCTCTCCCAAGAGCTTCTTCCTTAAGCTCCTAAGAATTTAAAAAGAGATAAATGAACCACTGTAACGACTAACAAATAGCTCAAACTCCTAACTACAAAACTTATGGGCAGGCAATATTAAGGGATTCATCAATCCACGCCAACTCTTCGGCGCCCAGATCGAAGTCAAAGTTGGGAAGATCACTCGGGTCACGGTCTTCAAATCCGTAGAGTGGAATCTCAGAGAAGTCGTAAAAATCTTCAAAAGCCTGCCCAAAATCGTTGACGAGGAATGAATCCAACTCAAAACTAAGCTCAAGATCTTCCGCCATTGGTGATGAAATTACTGGCAATGGTTCCTCTAGGGAATCTGAGATGGGCTGATGCTTTTCTGGTTGTGGCTGCTGCGACTCTGCATTTCTTGTGGAATGTTGTTCTTCTTTGGTTTGCGAGCCAGCGCATGCCACATGTGAGGCTGCAGTGGAGACATCGAGAACCGAAGATGGGGACGAGTGAGAGAAAAGACTCTCAGAGTCCTCAGAAACACAGGACTGAGTCATAGAACCTGCTGCAGAAGACAATGGTGTATTGTGGTTGCCATCGTTGTTTCTGATGCGCCCGCCTGAGAGAGACATGCTCTCTATCTGAAAACTCTTCGAAGCGGCTTCATATGCCTCAGCGGCCTCTTCAGCAGTATCGTAAGTACCCAACCAGACTCGAACCCCTCGGATAGGGTCTCGAATCTCCGCAGCCCATTTGCCCCATCTCCTCTGACGAACGCCCCTGTATTTGGAAGAAGATCTGGGCGTCCTCGTCAAACCCCTTTTGCTAGGGTTTTTGCCAGACTTGTTAGGGGTTTTGGCACCATTGTTACTATCTTGAGAAGAGCTCTCTGTTTCAGCAAAAGATGATTGAAAAGGAGAAATCGGAACACGAATCTCACGAATCAGACGTTTACAACCCACGCCATTCCTCCTTTCATTAGTTTCGTCTTCACTGGACGAAGAATCAGTCGCATCGGGGTCGTAACAGATAACACGGATTTTTCTCATCGTTTTGGTCTCTATCTCTTCGCTGATAAAGCGTTGTTTCTTCTTCTGCTTCTTACAAACCTTATCTTGATTCAAAAGCTGCCTTTGAGGGGAAAGTCGCATGCAGAGCCAGAAGAAGAAGAAAGTGAAGAAACTCGAGAATGAGAGAAACAGAGAAGAAAGCCAGAGCTGCTCCGGAGCTCTAATCAACAGATCAAAACTAGCCGACATAAATTCGTCACTCCCACCTCCTTTTCTCCTCTCTCTCTCTCTCTCTCTCTCTCTGCTTCTTCAGGAAAACCCCTTCCTTCTTACTTCCAACAAATAAAGAGAAACCCAATCACCAACTAAAACATAAAAAGAGCGAACAAAAGATTAAAAAATTAAAAAAGAAAAAAAAAACAAAAGGATTACGAATCTATGGCAGCGATTTATCTCCTCACAACATGACAAAATCCTTTCGGGTTATTTCCAATTACTTGCCTGAGAAAAACCCAAAACCCAAAGAAATAGATGGAGAGTAAACTACACAGCGTGAAGGCAACACAAATCTCTATAGAAGAAGTGAAGAACCCAAGAAAAATTAAAAAAAAAAAAAAATCTTATAATGATACCTTGGTTGATTCTCTACATATATATATATTATTGTCTGATCTCTGTTGCTCTGTTCTTCCCTCTCCCTTTCTTCTCCTTTGGCTCTCACAGACTCTCTCACTCGCCCTCACCTTTCCCCAAGCAGTCAAATGCATTAACGAGGAGGAAAGCTAATATTATTAAATGTAAAAAAATAAACGGAAAGCCGATGAACCGCCATATGGCATGAGTATGGAGCATGTGCATGCATGGTGCATGACTCTCCCTCCCTTACGAATTACGGCTTACACCATCTGTCTTATCATGTATACCTAATGCATGCATGACAGCATGAGCATGACATGCCATGCGGCGCCACCACTATTAGACATTAGTCAGAGGAGTATAGTTTGTTACGGTTTCCGAAAAGGAAGCGTCGTGGATTTCTATCTTTACAGCTCCTCCTCTCCTTGTCTTTTTATTAAAGCCCTCGTCTTCTTCTTATTCACGGAAACGCCACAAGAGTGTCGTTACTGGTTCATGAATTTCGTCTCGAAACGGAAACTTCACCGTCCACAACTGTATATCCGAAACTTCACTATTCGCAAATATCTCTCTCCGAGATTTTGTGCTTTGGTACTGAGGCTGCAGATAAGTCGGATCAGTTGCCATTGAAATCCGAATTCGATTCGACCGATCTGATCACATTCGAATATATTCTAATTCAATCCACCACGATCCGATTCCTATTCAATTCGTTAATTATGAAATATAATATATTATGTATTATGTATTAAGACTGCAAACGGATCGGATCAAATCGGATATGTCTTATATCCGAGTTCGATGTTAACATTGGAAATCCGAATTGGATCATACTTATCAAATATTTAACAAATTCGAGTCGAATTCGGGTTGCAATAGGATATTAAATAGTATGAATAAATTAGACTAAAAATGACTAATATATTATATATTATTATTAAGATGAGATAAAAATGGCTTTAATAATATATTATAGAATTGAAAATTCAGAATTTGAATTAAAAATGGCTTTAATAATATATTATAGAATGATCCAATTATAAACGAATCAAATTCAAATTGAACTTAATAGGATCGAATTTGAATTCAGAATCAAATTCAGATATTCAATAAAATATTCAAATTCAAATCATAATTTTTAAAATCCGACTGATTCTTATTGGATTCAGATCAGTCAAATTGTTGGGACCGGATATACCCCTTACCGAATCCAATCCAATGCCCATTTTATAGCAGATTTATTCAATTATTTATTTTTTTATATGGTTTCTCTCGTGGTAACCTGAACCCATAATCTTCGTATTCCTTGCACTCCAAGAAAATTTACTTTGTTAAATGATTAATTTCTCATCATTTTTTAAATGCTTACCTTTTATTATTTATTTTTTTGTTGTTTCTAATTAATCCTCAATCACGATTCATTGATTCATTCCTTCCTATTTTTTTCCTTTTGATACAAACAATTCATTCCTTAAAACTTGAAAGGAGCCTTCTTCCAAACAAGTAGATGGAGTTGACTTTAAGTCAACTAAATGGTGGGTCCATAGCCATTAACAAATTAAGCTTACAACGAAACAACCCTATTGGTTCAAATTTTATGTCAATGTTTCATCATGGAGGAGATGGAATAATCAGACGTTTGAGATTTATGCCTCGTAGGGTAAAAGAGTTGAAAAAAGAAGAAAATGCATTCATGTGACCAGTGAACAATGTACGATGTGGATTGTGCCATTATGGAGCATATAGAGGACTGTCGGATCATACAGAGCTTTCATCAGATCTTCTAAAATAAATGCTGAGCTTTCATCAGATCTTCTCAAAGAAACGCTAAGCTGCTGAACATGACATATCGGACTTTTACGGAATCAGGCTGCTGAATTGAATTCATCAACAGACGGCTTTGATCGTTTTATTCTGAGGGCCCATTAAGTAACGTTTAAGCTTACAAAGTTACAATGCGGCGTTATTCACGATTAGCTGGACTTGCTTTTTTAAAGAATACGGTCATGGATCATCGTATAATATTGATATTGTAGATCCACCAAAAAAAATCGTATAAAATTGTAGTCTGCGTCTGGGAAAGGACGAAAATTTGGAAAGATTTGTTGTCTTGCAGCATCCGTGTATGATAATAAGATACACGTGGGCCGTATGGTCATGGATGAAATGCTGTGATATGGGCCCACTTTGAAGTCCAAGTCAAAAAAAAAAAAGACATCACAACCATCCTATTTGTAGACTTCTTTATGGATGGTATTCATTTTATATTTTTTGCCAACCGAGCTTGTCGGTGCCAGCGAGACTGACCAGCCGGAAGGAGCAGAGTGTGCAGTGTACTGCTGCAGGACTATTACCGGCCAAATCTGGGCCCGAACCCGAAGCCCATCCCAAGTCCGGCTGGTTTAAGCAAAATCGATGTTCAACGAGGTAGGTGTTGGAAACATAGCCCGTTTTCTATGTGGAGTTGTAAGGTGTTTGTTTTTTATTTAAAACCGGTGCTGCCACATAGAGAAAATAGTACTGGTTTTGTTTGGCATCGGTGATGGCAGTTAGGGATGTAAATCATGTGCCCGGCACAAAATTGGACCGGCCCGGCACGGTCTGGCACGAAGGTTTGTGCCGTGTTGGGTTTGGGGTTTGAGGTTCACGGGTTGGTACATCACGACATGATTATTCATGCCATGTCGCTCACGGTCCGTGTGCCGGTATGGCTCAGCCCGTGGCATGGCCCATAGTACGGCCCATCATGTGTCGGCATGGCATGGCCTGTAGGGTTCATATCAGGCCAAGCATAGCCCATCCAAAATATAGCCACTCCCCCCCCCCCCCCCCCAAAGGGGCCCAATGGCTAGTTTTACCTTTTGAGGGGTTTTTATAGAAATACCCCCCAACAGATATAAACAGCCATATTAAGGGGGTATTTGTGTATTTTGCTTATGGGGTTGAAAAAATGACATAAATGCCCCCAACAACTATATAACAACTAATTTATGGGGGCTTTTTGAATACCCCTCCCAACAACTAAAAAACTATTAGTTTTTAGGGCATTTTGGGCAATTGAATTATTTTCAATTCTTATAAATAGCCTTATCCTCCACCATTCTCATCACACCAATTCAACAATCAACATTCAACGATTCTCTTATTAAGTTATTACCTTAATCTCTTCAGTCTTCCCTCTCTTAGTCTTTCATACATTCTCTGCAATCTAACTATCTGAGTGAACTATAATAGTCTCATAGTCTGATTGGTTGGTTGTCTGATTCTCCAAGTTAGCAATTTGGGAGGCAAAGGCTTGGAGGCTTTGAGGCTTGGACGTTGTCATGTCGAAAGGCTTTAATTGTTTAAATCAAGTTGGGATTCTAAACCAACAATTCGGGATCGGGGTAAGTCCAATTAAATTATTTTTATTTTTTTAGAATTTGAAAAAAAAAATGGTCAGTTCTTCTCAAAACCCCAAGTTTAGTAGCCCGATTTGGAAAATATTTAAAATAGAGGATGTTGAGGGAAAGGGGAAAAGAACAGTTTGCCAAAAATGTAGAAAATACTCTAGCTATTGTAGCAAGGGTGGTACTGGCTATTTGACCAGACATTTTCTCACACATGAGAAGGAAGAAGAAATAACCCATAATTTAAATGAGTTATTGAAATAATGAAAAATAAATTTAAAAAATACTGGGAGAAGTCAGAAAACATTTCTCGCCGCCAATCCCGCCATGGAACATGATCCCTGATCTACTAACCCCTTTGGTGTCCATAGGCTACAGTTCCATTTGAGTCTTGTTTAATTGTTTTAGTACAGGACCTACAGGTACCACTGTACCAAGGTTGGCTAGATGCAGTCATGAATCATGATGCAGAATATAGATTATAACTTTACAATTACAAGACAAAGGAGGGGATGATACTACTACATACACTGGATATTTCATTTTTCACATGAAGCATATGACATAATGTATATGTAAATTTTGTTTAAATTGTAAATTTTAACAAATAATCCACAATTTTTTTATTTTTTTTCAAATTATTATAATTTTTGTTTTAATTTTATTTAATTTATTTGCTATTAATGTAATTTTGTATTTTCAATTTGTAACTATATTGTATTTTTTATATTTTATTAATTTATTCCATTTTCATATTTCATTCATCCAAGTATGAAGTATGAAGTATCCAGCCATTGTTTATTTCATAATTTCAATATATTGTATGAAGTATCATTATTCATTTTTATTTATTTATTTTTTGGGTCATTGACAATTGCAAATTCGTTATTTGTAGATATAAGATATCCATTCAGTCTAGCCCGGTTCAGCCTAGACTGAAGGCCCGCCTTGTGGCCCAGTCCAACATGACCCAAGCCCATGGCACGGCCTACAGCCTGGCTCGGCCCCACTTTACACCTCTACTGGTAATAACATTTTCAACATGGTCTATATTATTCAATGTTCAAGATTATGCCATATTGATGCCACATCATTGCACCGTTGGCATTAATGCACCATTTACTCATAAAAACATTGAATTTGGCATTAACACTTTCCTGATTTCTATGGTGTGGTCTAGAGCAACATTTTTTTTTCTAGAAAAACAGTATCAAATAAGAGGACACTATTTAAAGCATTGCTTTTTCTGATGTGGCATCTACATGGTGTTGTTTCATTATTTTTGTACGAAACAGAAAATGACATCAATGCCAAACACTATGGAAGTAAGGTTGTATATGCTATTTCAATATTTTGTACTTTGTACAATATGCATCACGCATGGGGCCTGCACTGACTATGATAGAACGAATAGGAATTTCTTTCTGGTTAGATACTAGAGTGGGTCAAGTAAAACATTAATCTAATGTTTTAAAAATTGATCTGGAGCCAGATTCACTTTGGCCACTAGTTTTTGGGCCAGCAGTTTGATCATTTTGTTTAAAGAGATTAGTTCGTGATATTTTAAGATATTAAAAAATAAGAAAAATCTCACTTTAGTACCCTGAACTTTGGAGGTAGTGTCAAGTTAGTACTTGAACTTTCAAACGTGTCACTACAATACCTAAACTTTCAAAAAGTGTCAAGTTGGTCCTATTGCTAATCAACAGTCGGTTATTTATTTAAAATGTCAAAACTACCCTTAAAAAGAAAGCATTGTTTATTGTCTTCTACCTTGAGACTGAAACAATTGCAGTGTTTGACATTCTAGACTAATTAAGTCATTGTCTTCTACCCTTAGATTTGAGACACATTCTTATCTAGTTATTTATTTGCTTTCAGTTATTCTTTCCCTCTATAATATTTCATGTTTTTTCTCTCTTTTTCTTTGAAGATAACCTGTTCAGTCTCAAGGTACAAGACAATGAATAGTGTCTTCTTTTGAAGGGTAGATTTGACGTTTTCAACAAATAACTAATGGTTGGTACCAACTTGATACTTTTTGAAAGTTTAGGTACTATAGTGACATGTTTGAAAGTTTGGATACTAACTTGACACTACCCCCAAAGTTCAGGGTACTAAAATGGAATTTTCCTTAAAAAATAATTAAAATGAAAAAATTGGCCTAAAAATACATTGTTTAGGTTGAAAATGTAGATGGTTCAACTGTCAAGTTAGTGGGTATTTTGCATCGATGTCGTTTTTTGAGAAAACGGTGCCAAATAGGCACCACATCAGAAATAGTGGTGCTTCAAAAAATGACCTCTTATTTGATATTGTTTTTTCAAAAAAAAATATGTTGCTTCAAACCACATCATGAAAATCGAGAGAAGTATGGTCTAAAGCAACACCAAATTCAATGTTTTCTTAGAAAATAGCTCATTGTTGACGGTGGTGCAATGATGTGGCATCATCTGGAACATTGGATAATATGACCAATGCTGAAAACATTATTACAACACTGGTACCAAACAAAACCAGTGCTGTTTTCCCAGAAAACAGCCTATGTGGCAGCACCATTTCCAAACAAAAAATAAGCATCATTTTCTCAAAAAATGGTGCTTACAACTCACACATGCCCAGTACCGTTTTTTTGAGAAAACAATGCAGTGTTCCTAGCATTGATGCCAAACACCTACCAATTCAAACAGTGTTTTAAATACCAATAGGTCAAACTGTTTTTGCCTCCGGGTCGCAGGTCACTAGTTCGACCAGTCGGGATAGATGGGTCAGACTGTGTCATGTCAGTCACATGAAAATTCATATATGTATGTATGTATGTATAAATATGTATTTTATCAATAAATAATGTATAATTATGTTTTACATGTAATATATGAAATATTTTATATTTAGTTTATGTTTTAAAATTTAATTTTTATTTTTTTATTTGTAAAAAATATTAAAATTTGCATTTTGAGGCCAAGGGGGGGGGGTTGAAAAAAAAGGGGCAGTTGGCACCTTGGAACACATAGATTCACTTCAATAGAACATTGGAGTGCAAAGTTATGGCCTCCTAAAGTTTGCATATACAATTGATATGCAACCTATGACTCGGGCACCAGGTCAAATGGGTTAATGGTCCAACTGTCTGAGTCATACAGTTTTTTACCACATCAATAGTTTGTTTACCTTCTCCAGGTTTTACTCAAACTGGACCTAGAATCTTGACTCAATAACAGTTCGAGTTGTTCAACCAATCGAGTCAACGACGAGGTGAAAACATTGAATGCAATAGTTTTTGGAAAAATTACAAATCTAAAATAAAATATAAATAGTACCCATGCTGGTTTTAGGCCAAATGGTCCAGGTCAATGACAAATTTAATACCTTGCGTTAAACACACTACTTAGAATTTGCAAGAAGAATACTTTTTATTTGCGTTTTTTGATAGAAATAAAATTGGAAAAGTAAGAAAAATCATCTTAAGATGATTTTATGCTTCATGAATTTTGGCCTAAAATTTTATATACTATGAAATTGATTCTTTAAGGTAGGACCAGTGTAAAACTCCATTCCCAATTTGTATTTATTGGCCTTTAGATGGAATGTAAGTTTTACATTAAAAATCGATGTAAAGTCTACACACAATTGAGTTTTACATCAACAACCACACTTTTTGAAGTTTCAATGGTTCACTCGTTTAAATTGATCAGTGTTGAATTCCATCGATATACTTTTACATCAATAAAAGTTTGCACCGAAAACAAATGTAGCCTAAAAGGAAAATATACGCAGAGGAATAAATGTGCATATATTTATAAATATGAGTAAATAAGTCAAGTTAATTTCGCATTTTACTTTCACCATTGCCACTTCATATTTACTAGTAATTAAGCACGTGCATTGCACATATGATTTTTTTTCCATATTAATTACTTGAGTTTTAGATATATAATAGTTAAGATATAAATTGAAAATTAATAAAAGTAACAATATGAATAAAAATAAACTTAAATACCTGTGCTAAATGCACATGTGCGGAAATTTTAAATAATAATAATAATTATTACTATTACTACTACTACTCCTCCTCCTCCTCCTCCTCCTCCTACTACTACTACTACTAAAAATTTTAAATTACAAATAATGTTTTAAATATGTTTTGTTAAATTTGTATCTATCTATCTATCTATATAACATTTAATATATACATGTATATATATGATTAGGGTCGAGGCAGGGATCTCAATCCCCATCCCTGTCCCCACCCCCGTCCCGCCAAGACAATTCCCATCCCTAATCCCATCGGGTCAGGAAAGTTAGGTCCTCGTCAGGGATGAGAAAAATTGCTATCCCTAAAAGTGTGTTCTAGTAAATGCCCCTAATAGAAACACATAAGAGTATACAATTGTTTTATATTTTCA
The DNA here is from genome assembly GCF_056320005.1 of Nelumbo lutea. NCBI lineage: Eukaryota > Viridiplantae > Streptophyta > Magnoliopsida > Proteales > Nelumbonaceae > Nelumbo > Nelumbo lutea. The sequence goes on along the minus strand of NC_142687.1, from coordinate 28,042,404 downwards.
ATTTTTTCAATAATTAATAATTATTCATATCATCGATTAATCCAGTTGACCTAATCCACTAAACCACGACCTCAAAAAAAGTTTGATTTCTATGTTGATTTTAAATTTTGTATTACATTTCTATTAGTGATAAAATTATATCCTATGTACAGTATTTGTTTTTGTTCAATATAATTAATGTATAATATTGTAGATGTACCCAATATTTTATTTTTATAAATATATAACATTATATCTTATGTATAACATTTATTTTTTTATCCTTTGTATTTTCTATTTATAAAAAAAATTATTATTTAACTATGGCATCATTTAATTTTTAGGTTGATTTTAATTTTGGCATTCCATTTTCATCATTTATAAAAGTTCTTCTTATATTTAATACTTATTTTTGTTCAGTATAATGAATATACAATATTAGTGGTGTGCCCAATTCTTTTTATTATTTTTGTATTATATATTTTATTTTTTATTATTTAATTATGACATTATTTATTAACGCATTTGACCCCAAATGATTGAATTGCTTACCCACCACCAAGAGGGAAGAAAATGATTTTATTTTTAAATTATTTTTTAAAATATTTATTTTTATATTATTAAAATTAATGTTATGGATTTAATTAGTAGAATTTATTGATGAGAAAAATATATCTTAAATATATGATTTAATAAGAGAATATACCTTTAGATTTGAGATTTAATGAGAGATAATAGGAAAACACTTTTACTTCCAATTGGTTTTAAATTTTACATTCCATTTCCATCATTAATAAATAAATTTCTTATTTATCATCTATGTTTTCAACCTGTCGTTGACTTGGCCGATTAAATTGTTCGAACCGTCACACGGCCTTGATCTTGGGTTTGGTTCTATTGAAACACTCTCCCTTTCAGTTAAAAACCATCTAACTCGGGTGGTTCAACTATTGCCCCTTTTGACCTAATGCAGGTTGCACATTTAATTATGTGCAAGCTTTTGGAAGCCATAACTTTACACTTCGATGTCTGATTGGGGTTATCTCTTTTTTTTTTTTGTGAAAAAGAACATTTTTTGGGCCCAAATTGCAAATTTTAATATTTTTATAAATAAAAAATTTAAAATATGAATTAAAAAACATAAATAAATGTAACATAATACATATATAATATAAGCAAAACATAATTATAAAATATATGCAAAACAAAACTATAGTATATGTAAAACATAATTATACTATTTATTGATAAAATATGTATTTTTACACACACACACACACACACACATATATATAGTGTTGATGCAGAGTGGTTTGACACGTCTGAGATTGATAGTTGAACTGGTGACTCATGAACCAAAGGCAAAAGCGAGTTGGCCTCTGGGCTGGTTTTTAAAACATTGTTTAATCATACTTATTATTGTTTAATATGTCAAATATATGATGTTAAAATTATTCCTATTTTTTTAATTTCTAGATGTTTTTTTTGCATTTTATATATTTTTGAATTTTATTATTTAATTGCAGCAACACAGATTGGCCCATTTAACCCAAATGGTTTAATTTCTTACCACCACTTACATGAAATCACTATTTTTTTTTCCAGGTAGATATTAAAAGTATAAATTATTAATTTATTATGTAAAGATTTAATTATAGAATTTAATGATGAGAAAAAAAAACAAAAAATCCTTAAATATATGATTCAATGAAGGAAAGTGCAAATTAATACCGGATTTAATGAGAGAGAATTGAATGCATTGAATATCTTGAAATTACCTCTTTACAATTCATTTAATATCAATAACCAACTACCCTATTTGCCCTCATTTTTTTAATAAATTTAAATATAGAGGGGTAAATTCCATCCTTAGAAAATTCTAAAAACATTCTCGAGCCTATTCGTACTTTTTGAAGTAGTATAGATTTGTTTACTAGAAGCCCAATCTAACACTATCTGAGTGTGTTAACTGTCTATAATGGGTGATTCATAGCATCTAATTATCTGAAATGCTAAAACAAATCAACAGAGACATGTGGAATTAGGTTAGCTATGGTGAAATGCTAAAACATCTAAGTATAGAGTTAGTTGTAGTGGAAGGGTTGGTTTGGAGAAGTATCATTTTTTTCTTTTTTTTTTGTAGGGAGGAAGGGGTGGGGGCAAATAAAGTATGTGTTTGGTTCCGTTTATGTTTATTGGATGGGCGTTTATCAGATAAATGCCCACTTTAAACCTTTTTTGTTTGGTTTGGGCGTTTCAAGAAACACTCCTTTACAACTCAACACAATAAACGTTTTCCCACTTTTCCTGTTTGGTGGTGCGTTTCAAGAAACAATCATATGGATGTTTTAGTGTCACAATTTTCACTTTGGTATATACGATCCATTAGTCAATCCAATGGTCCAAATTACATGTGTTTGCATTTAAAGACCGATTTTCAAATCCAACGGTGGATATATGACACTTTCACTTTGACTCTCTCTCTCTCTCTCTCTCTCTCTCTCTCTCTCTCTCTCCCTTTATCAATCTTTCAAGTTAGTGGTGGAAAGGGATAACCCATGTTTCAGATGGATAGAATACAAGACAATAATAGTAGCATACAAACGACAGAAGCAACGATGAAGAAGAGAACAAACGACAAAAGAAAATTGTTGTATGTGTTATCAGAACAAATGATCTGGATCATTTTTTGTTGAACAATAGAACAAACGACAGAAGAAAAGTGTTATCGGATTTGAAGTTTGTAGCATAAAAGCAGTAGTTTATTGAATGCAACGAATTAATGGTGGACATACCAATCATGGGCAAAAGAAGCAGCGATGGGAATGGATTAACGACATATGAAGGAGCTTGTCAACGGGTTATAAGCCTACAAAAACAAGAAGAAAAATGTCCCAATTTGTTAGAGAAAAACCACTTGTCGATGGCAAGGCAGAGGAATAAGGGGGTATCAGTGGCGAACTCTTACTGGCATTCAGTGGCTACTGGATCAAAAAACCGAGTGTGCCAAGTTAGATTACACGTTAGCTCCACATCATCGCGTGTTTCGTGAAAAGGCCAGTCGTTGCTCAACGACTCTTTTCATGAAAATCAATAAATAAACATTTATTAGTGTTTTTTCAATAAACGGTTGCACCAAACACCATTTTTGAATCCAAAAAACATTTAATAACCCAAAAGCTAAACTAGCACTGAGATGGCAACGTTTATCTCATAAAAACCTGCATTTAGATTTTAATTTTTTTATTTATAAAAATATTAAAAATTGCAATTTGGGGCCAAAAAAGATTTTTTCTCATGAAAAAGAAAGATAACCCCAATCAGACATCGGAGTGCAAAGTTATGGCTTCTAAAAGCTTGCACACAATTAAATGCGCAACCTGCATTGGGTCAAAAGGGGTAATGGTTGAACCACCCGAGTTAGATGGTTTTTAACTGAAAGGGGGAGTGTTTCAATAGAACCAAACCCAAGATCAAGGCCGAGTGACGGTTCGAACAATTTAATCGGCCAAGTCAACGTCAGGTTGAAAACATAGACGATAAATAAGAAATTTATTTATTAATGATGGAATGGAATATAAAATTTAAAACCAATTGGAAGTAAAAGTGTTTTCCTATTATCTCTCATTAAATCTCAAATCTAAAGGTATATTCTCTTATTAAATCATATATTTAAGATATATTTTTCTCATCAATAAATTCTACTAATTAAATCCACAACATTAATTTTAATAATATAAAAATAAATATTTTAAAAAATAATTTGAAAACAAAATCATTTTCTTCTCTCTTGGTGGTGGGTAAGCAATTCAATCATTTGGGGTCAAATGCGTTAATAAATAATTTCATAATTAAATAATAAAAAATAAAATATATAATACAAAAAAAAAGAATTGGGCACACCACTAATATTGTATATTCATTATATTAAACAAAAATAAGTATTAAATATAAGAAGAACTTTTATAAATGATGAAAATGGAATGCCAAAATTAAAATCAACCTAAAAATTAAATGATGCCATAGTTAAATAATAATTTTTTTTATAAATAGAAAATACAAAGGATAAAAATAAATAAATGTTATACATAAGATATAATGTTATATATTTATAAAAATAAAATATTGGGTACATCTACAATATTATACATTAATTATATTGAACAAAAACAAATATTGTACATAGGATATAATTTTATCAATAATAGAAATGTAATACAAAATTTAAAATAAACATAGAAATCAAACTTTTTTGGGGGTCGTGATTTAGTGGATTAGGTCAAATGGATTAATCGATGATATGAATAATTATTAATTATTGAAAAAGTTAAAAATATAAAATACTTTCCGACGGCAAGGCAGAGGAATAAGGGGGTATCAATGGCGAACTCTTACTAGCGTTCAGTGGCTAGCGTCAATGGTGTGAAAAGAAAGAACTCCCCTTTCTCCATTGAGCGTCTGCGTTGTCTAGCTCTGAACTTGTCATGGTTAGGGCTTCAATTGTGTTTTTTCTTTTGGGATGGTAGATCCACGATCTATCGGATCAAAAAACCGAGTGTGCCAAGTTAGATTACACGTTAGCTCCACATCATCGCGCGTTTCGTGAAAAGGCTAGCCGTTGCTCAATGATTCTTTTAATGAAAATCAATAAATAAACATTTATTAGTGTTTTTTCAATAAACGGTCGCACCAAACACCATTTTTGAATCCAAAAAACATTTAATAACCCAAAAGCTAAACTGGCACTAAGATGGCAGCGTTTATCTGATAAACATAAATGGAACCAAACACCCTCAAAGTGCATGCGAAGTCCATTAACCTTACCATGAACTCACAAAGAACATGTAACTATATAAATTAAATCTCATGCCTTTATATATATATATATATCCATATAAAACAAAGCCGTCAAGAAATTTTCTCTTTTTGTTTTTTTTTTTAATTTCATGTCATTTTTTAAACAACCAATAAGATGCACTTTCCCAATAACCTAAATAATCTCTTCTCCTAAAATTTATCCTAAACTACCTCCCCTACTTTCTCCAGAATTATCTCCAGTTCCTATTTATCTTCTAAATTATCTCTAATTCCTATTTATCCTCTCCCCTACTTTTTATCTAAATCTATCTAAAGAAAGTTTGGATTAAAAAATTTAAAAATTATTTAATTATTCTAACAAGATTATATAATAACTTTAAAATATTTATTAAAAACAAAACAGATAATTTTATATTTTTTGAAAATATATCACAAAATTATGTACTAACAATTTAAATTGTATTTTTCTGGATTATCAATTTAAATGCTTTTCAAATGTTTAATAATATGTAATAGATTTAAATAAATAAAATTCAAATAACAAAAATTTTTAAATATTTTATATATTATTTAAATATTTAAATAACAAAGTATTTATCATAACTATATTTTAAATAGTTAAAATAACGAAATTATCTAATAAATAATTTTATATTTTTACAAAATATATCATAAAATTATGTACTAACAATTTAAATTATGATTTTCCTAATCATCAATTTAAATGTTTTTCGAATACTTAATAATATATAATAGCTCTAAATAAATAAAATTCAAAAAACAGAAAGATTAAATATTTTCTAGATTATTTAAATATTTAAATAACTATATTTTAAATAGTTAAAATAACAAAATTATGTAATAGATTTTAAAAAATTCTTTAAGACAGAAAAATAATTATAACATAATATTTAAATTAATAATATTTTTAATATATTACAAAATTAATAATGAAATTATGTAATAATAGTATAAATTATGATTTTATAGATAATTAAATTCCATACATGACTAATATTTTAAAATTTAAATATTTTACATATTGTTTAAGTATTTAAATAACTGGGTATTTTAAATAACAAAATATTTAGCATAACTAGATTTTAAATAGTTAAAAGAAAGAAATTATGTAATAAATTTAAAATTTTTGAAAAGTAGAGAATTAATTATAACATAATATTAAAATTAGTAATAATTTAATATTTTACATAATATTGTAAATAACTAATTTCATTTATATCAAGTAATAATTCGAGAAAATAACTTTTTAAAAAATAATATTTAATAATAATAATTTTAAACTCAATCTGTATTTATTATATGATTATATATACTAAAATTAATATTTATTGTATTTCAGTAAATTGTTTTTGTGATAAATGCATTTTCAATGACTATGTATTAATTTATTTTGTTTTGTTATTTAATAGAAAACTTTTGATAATTATTAGAGATTAAATTACTATTAGTGAAAATTTTAAATTTAATTTATTGTATTTTGTTATAACTTATTGATTAATATTTATTAGAGATTAAACTATTATTTGAGATTATTTTATTTATTAATTAAGTTAATATAATTTTAGTACATATTGTATTTTTGTAATTATTATATTTTTTTATTATCAATATATTTTCAATAATTGTGAGTTTTTCTATAAATTTTCTATAATTTTTGGGATTAAACTATTGTTATTTATAAGGTATGAGACTATTAATTTAGCTCAAATTATGAATGTTTATGAGTTGGTTTCGTTCGGTCGCAAGCTATTTGGGCAACCAAATTTACCTGGTCAGGTTGGGGAGTTGGTCAGCTGAAACCGATTGACCTTTTATGAAAACTGACCCACTCAAGTTGTATCGGTTTGGGTCAATTTTTTGGTTTGGTTAGTCGATTCAAAAGATTTAAACTTAAGAATTAAAATTAATTTTAAAAATTATAGTACAATTATTAAAAAATAAATAAAAAAATTAGATTTATGATGTAAAACATTTTAGAATAAGAAATATGAAAAATATTTCACTTTTCTATATTAAAAATTATATTTAAAATGTAATATATATATCTCCATGGTTAGGTGACTTAGGTCGTTCGATTTTGGTTGGGTTACAAATGGCCAAAGTGAAATCGATCCAACTTGGTTGAATTGAAAAATTTTTGAACCAAAGCCGACCTAAAATACTAGAAAATCGACCAACTCAAGTCGAATTGATCGGGTTGGTCGGTTTCATCATTTTGATGAATAAACCTAACTGAAATTAATTATTTCTATTTTTGTATTATAAAAAAATTATTAAAAGTAGTATATAAAATATGAATAGTTATTAATTATTTAAAAAGTTGAAAATATGAAACAATTGTATACACTTATCTGATTTTTTATTTCGAAAAATAACCTTAACACTTTTTTTTTTTGGTATAGAAAACAAAATTAACCACATATAGCCAATATGGTGGTTGACCGTATCTTATAAAGGGCAAAAATGATATTTTTATTTTTATTTTCTTTTGATTAAATTTATCTAAATGAATATTAGGGTCAACACTGTCATTTTCCACTGTCATCTAATGGAAGATTGATTAAATCCTTTACAAATTATAAGTGGTGTTTTAGTAAAATTTTAACTATAGGGTAGATATTAGTAAATCTATGAACTATAAGGGACATTTTAGTAAATGACCCTTTCTGTTATTTAACTTTCGCTTAATAAATCTCATACATCGCACGGGTCCTCACTAAAATTAAATGAAAATTTTAAATTCTTGTGTGCTTTAAATAATAAAATTAATTTTGTTTGCAGCACAATGGAGGCAAGGCAATTCTGCAAAGTTTGCTTTTTGCAAAACAGAATGGATGGACAAACCTTACGGGCTTTTGGGATGCTAAAGCGGTTGTTGAAGAAAGAGGATGTATGGAACATTTTGAATGGAAGCTGCGCTACTACCTGGACCAGTTTAGGGAATATTTTAGTTATTTTGATACTGTAAATGTTTTGTATAAACCCAGAACTCAAACTCTCCCTGCTCATGTGAATTGTGATTGCCCAGGTGGCAAAATTTTCTCTCTCTCTATATATAACTTATCTTATCTACAACTTTGGCTAAATAGTTCGAATCATTAATCCTACCATTCTTTATCAACATTAGCTGTATCCCAGACCCCATGAAATAAAAGAACATGAAGTAAGAATACCTTATCTACAAATATTATTAGGATACCATATAATATTTCACCAGACCCCATCCCTTGCTTTGATTGTTCACCATATGTATATCGTATCGAACCCATATCATATGTACAAGAATTTCTCCGTTCTTCCCATATCACTCATTCACGTGCCATATCATTGTTCATCCTGCCAATATTCTTGTCTAAGACAGATTACTTCCCTCAGTTAGTTGGGTTAGGCTATGAACTAAGTCATTGATTAAATTTTATAAAATTACTAAAATGAAAACATCCATTTGAACCCTGACTTTTCCAAATCCAATATAGTTGTGTTTTGTTATGTTTTGTTATAGTGGTGGTGGCTTCAAGATGGAGATCATATTTCTTATCCCCTATTCAGATTTTGAAATTAATTCCCGTTCTCAAGCCTAATTCCCACCGAGGATAAAAGTTATCTTCCATCTCCGATCCCTGATGGAAGACGGAGTTCCTGCAGGGATTCAAATTCTTAAAATTTGTTAATTAACAGTATTCTTTTTAAAACCATTTTCACTTAAAATAAAATGTTAAAATAGAAATAACCTTTTAAATATATTTTAGTATATATAATATAAATGATATATATATATATATATATTTAATATGAATAATATTTAATATATATAATTAGGGTCGGGCAGGTGGAGACTTCATTTTTCATCCTGTCTTTGTGCCCACCTCACCAAAGCAATCCCCATCCCTGACCCCGTCATGTCAAAGAGGTCGGGTATCCGGTGGGGATGGGAAAAATTGTCATCCCTAGTGTTGTGTTGCCAATATGTTTGGTTGATAAATACAATTTTATGAAAAATGTATTGTCACATTATACACAAAAGTCATTTGAACTAAAAGAAATGCATGTATAAACATTAAATTTGACATTATGAATAGAAAATATATTAATCAACCCAAAATATTTTCAAAACGTTTCAATTACAGAAATATTCTACAAAACATTAGAAAAATCTCTCTCTCTCACGGATTTATGTGTTCATTAATCCAAAGCACAATGGCAACACCACTGAACCAAACACCTCCATATTGTTTGATTTTCATAAAATTTTATTGCAAAATATTCTAGACTCCGAAAGTCAGAAAAGAAACGTTCGGAATTCGTTGCCTATTTTTGTTGAAAACAAAACAATTTAAAGAATTGTATGGATCGAAATTCAAAGGAATGGCTATTCTGTCTTGTCTTTCAATGGAGGCAATCACCCCATATATATACAATTACATCATGATCAAATTAGCAACTCTAGAAATTAGCAACTTCCTAAAACCATACCTTCCTAAAACTCTATCCACAATATTAGCAACTTCCTAAATAATATCTTTCTAAATATATACAGTATCTACAATATCTCCATTACTCCCCCTCAAGTTGGAGCATGTAGGTCATATATGCCCAACTTGCGAAGAAGAAAATCGAACTGTTGTCGCCCAAGTGCCTTGGTCAAAATATCTGCCAACTGATTATAAGTTCGTACATGAGCAGTCTCAATAGTTCGGGCATGTAAGGCATTACGAACAAAGTGATAATCAACCTCTATATGTTTGGTGCGCTCATGAAACACCAGATTAGTCACAATATACATAGCGACACGACTATCACAATGCAATTTCATAGGTCTGGGATGTTCCACCCCAAGATCACAAAGGACACTCTTCAACCATTTCAATTCACACGTCGCAGCAGTCAGAGACCTGTACTCTGCTTCTGCAGATGATCGTGAGATGGTATGTTATCTCTTGGTTTTCCAAGAAATAGGAGACCATCCAAGCATTACAAAATACGCATTCAAAGAGTGTTGTGTCAAAGGACAACTGGCCCAGTCGGAGTCACAATAAGCATATAATCTGATATCACTGTTGACGCTTAACATGATTCCCTGTCCTGGATTTCCTTTTAAGTGTCAGACCACCCGTAGAGCTGCATCCCAATGTTCTTGTCATGGTTGTTGCATAAATTGAGCCAATATATGCACAGAATAACAAATCTCAAGCCGTGTTATAGTAAGATAAATTAATCTTCCTACCAGACGTCTATATTTTTCTGGGTCATCCAGGAACTTCCCGCCAGCCAGTGTGAGTCGATGATTTTGTTCCATGGGCAGATGGGTAAGGTTTAGCCCCCAACAGTCATGTTTCAGAAATAATATCTAATGCATATTTTCGTTGGCAGAGATAGATGCCCTCATCTCCTCTGGCGACTTCGATGCCAAGAAAATATTTTAGTGCTCCAAGATCCTTCATGTGAAAACACCGACTCAGATATTGTTTGAATTGATATATCATCTCCCCATTGTTTCCTCCCACGACAAGATCATCCACATACACCAAAACACATAGTGTAGCTCAGTTTTTATGGTAAGTGAATAAAGAATAGTCTGAATGTGATTGAGTAAAACCATATGTCTTTAACACCGTACCTAATTTGGCAAACCAGTTTCTCGGCACCTGTCGCAATCAGTACAGAGATTTGCGTAGACGACATACTTTCCCTGAATGTGTAGATGAAAAACCGGGTGGAAATCGCATATACACCACTTTCGCCAGGTCACCATGCAAAAAGGCATTATGCACGTCCATCTGATGAAGCTCCCACTTTTGTGCCGTTGCTACAGCCAAGAACAACCGAACAGTCACCATCTTTGCCACTGGTGCGAAAGTCTCATTATAGTCTATCCCAGCCTTCTGGTTGTTCCCTAAAATCACCAATCTTGCCTTGTGTCTTTCGATCATTCCATCTAAATTATACTTGGTCTTGTATACCCATTTACACCCGATGGCTCGCTTCCCGGGGGGCAACGGTTCAAGGGTCCAGGTCCCATTGCACTCGAGAGCTTCAATTTCTTCCTTCATGGCTTGTCCCCAATGTGACTCACGGATTGCTTTTGAAAAATATGTAGGATCTTTCCCTGCAGTTATAGTTGCCAAAAACTGTCAATGTCTCAAAGAAAAGTTAGTACAAGTCATGTAACGTGTAATAGGATAAGACGCACCTGAGAAGTGGTATGATGTGGCATGATCTGCGGGGGGGTCGTTAATGTGCTGCGCTGTGTGGCATATATAGTCCTTCAGCTTCTCAGGAAGATGCCTTTCCCTACATCATCGACCAAGGTTTTCTCATTCACTGTTGCTTTCCAAGTTCACGTTGCCCTCTCTCTGTTCATTAAGATCTTCACCACTCCCCCTTGCTTCCGGAGTCACATCTTCTTCAGGAGTTGATTCATCATTCCAATTTTCTGCACTGTTCGCCTCATGGTCTTCAAAGAATTGTGCATCATTATTACAGACAGGCGATTGCTCGGCCGCACCGGGGTTAAGGGATTCAGAAACAACTTTATAAGGAAATATATGTTCAGAAAATACAACATCACGAGATATAAAGAACTCATTTGTATCTAAGTCATAGAGTTTCCATCATTTCCTACCGAAAGGGTACCCAACAAATATGCACCTTTGACTTCGAGAACCAAACTTGTCTTTGTCACGCCCCTAATAATGAACATGACATAAACACCAAAAAACACGAATATGTTTGTAAGTTGGTTCCTTCCCAAACAACAATTCACATGGACTCTTTCCATCAAGTAAAGAACTTGAAGTACGATTAATTAGGTACCCGACAATCAATACACATTCACCCCAAAAACTCACTAATAAATTTTCTTGAAAACGCAAAGCACGTGCAACATTAAGAATGTGTCGATGCTTGCGTTCCACCCTGCCATTTTGCTGAGGTGTCCCTACACAAGATGTTTGTTGAATGATGCCATGAATATTATAGTAATTACTCAATGATACAAATTCCGACCCATTATCACTTCTTATCACCCTAACCTTACTGTCGAATTGGGTCATTACCATGGCACAAAATTTCACAATACTAGCACCAACTTCACTCTTTTCTGCCATTAAATAAATCCACACTTCCTGTGAGTAATCATCAATGATAGTACGGAAATATATAGCACCACATGAAGTAGGAGTACGATCCCCAAACATCACAGTGAATTAAGGCAAAAGGTGCAGAAGCTTTATTAGAGCTTAGAGAAAGCACATCATGAGTTTGTTTAGCTCTTAAACAAATATCACACAACTTACTGGATGTTTCTTGACTAGCAAGTTTATTTTTAATAGTAGGAAGTAAACTAACAACTTATTTTGAGGGATGTCCCATTCGCCTGTGCCACAGCTCATATGAGTCCACCTTTTCCAACCTTCATGCACTTGTCCTTGCCACACAGCGCCAAAGATAGGCCCCATCACGCTTTTCACCCACACCAATCACTGTCCTCGAAGTGGGGTCCTGCATTACACATAAATTGTCAGAAAACGTGGCAGTACATTTTAATTCATCAATAAATTGAGACATAGATATCAAATTGCAATTCAAGTTGGGAACATATAAAACATGTTTTAAATTCAATCATTTTTCAAGTTGTATTTCTCCTTCTTGCAACGCCATCATATTCTTTCCATCAGGGAGTCCAACGGAGCATGGAGTGATTTCATGCACATTCATCAATAGCTCCAAATTCCTGGTCATATTATGAGAACACACTGAATCAATCAACCACATTTTCTTACCCGTCAATTTTTTTGAAGTGGATTCCTTGTGTGAATTGATCATCGTCATTAATGTTGCCCATTGTTCATCATTAAGTCCGGGAAAGCCAGCTTTATCGTTGGTCCGTACAGCCGCAACAGTGATGCTGGTGCCGCAGTTTCCTAGTGTCTGGATAGCATTGGCCGCCGCTGAACCAGATCCTCCTCGACCTCTTCCAGTTCTCGTGCCTCGAACTCCTCGTCCTCCACGACCACCAGAGCGACCTCCTTTGCCTGCAAACTGCCAATCTGAGTAGCCTACAAGCTGGAAGCATTCGAGTACCTCATGTCCAGTTTTTCCACAGTGAGAGCACGTCTTCTCATCCTTGTTCTGAGATTTGGTTCTATTTCCAATTTGCAAAGCAAATCCTACAGCCTTTGCTTGTTCACCACACGTGCATTGTGGGTTCTTCACATACCTAGCCAACTCCTCCCACATGGTCTTCATCTTCCCATAATATGCGGATGCAGTCATACATTCCTGTTTGCAATTGGCCAAGTCGCTCTTCAATTGGTGAATCCGCAGATCATTCCCGATGGCGAACCGTTCCCGAAGATCTTCCCACAGTTCCTTTGTTGTGTCCATATATGAGATCGTAGACCAGAGCCCTAGTTCTATGGTATTGAATATCCATGCTACCAACATGGAATTCACACTATACCAATCTTCCAATTTGTCAGCATCATCACCAGGTTTCGTCACATTTCCTTCAAGGAAAGCTAATTTCTTCTTTGCTCGGAATGCAATTTTCACAGCTTTGGCCCATTCATCATAGTTATCCCCTTTCAAGACGATAGGGGTCATGACCAAGCCGGGTTGTCTTGCGAACCAAGGTAATAAGGAGATTTCGAATCAACCATATTTTAAGTATGGCTCTGATACCATAAAGAATTGTATAGATCGAAATTCAAAGGAATGGCTATTCTGTCTTATCTTTCAATGAAGGCAATCGCCCCATATATGTACAATTACATCATGATCAAATTAGCAACTCTAGAAATTAACAACTTCCTAAAACTCTATCCACAATTTAACAACTTCCTAAATAATATCTTTCTAAATATATACAATAGTTACAATATCTCCATTACAATTAACAAGCTAGAGTTTATCAATCATAGTGGAACCGTAGAAGCAGCGATCCGATGAGCTTTGTTATGGGTCGCTGATATTTGACGGTGTTTCCGTTGGGTCCATCTGAGTTGATATTTGATAATACCAATTAAGCCTGTGTTTTAAAAACCATAACTCGGTTGAACTGTATTTTTTTTTCTTGTTTTTCTTCTCATACGGATCAATGAATCAGTGGCTGAATCATGAGATCATTGGCCGAATCAATGATTTTAATATATCATATATAACAGGTTAAAAATTGCCTCAATTGTGACCGGTCTAACCGGCTGGATCAATAATGGGTTTAGAGTTGGTTCTTTGTGATGCAGCAGCGCGCAATGGCGTTGCTCATACAGCTGCAATGCATCGTAGAATAGAAATCCAAATGAAGCATTATATCATAATCATAATCGAGGAAGTGTAGCAGTATGGCCACACCACCCAAACATAGTAAATAACAAAACAGGGGTAGGTGTTTTGGTGATAAATACCCTCAACTCATGTTCCGTTGCTTGTTCAGTTTCTCCTCTCTACATTTTTATTATTTTTCTACCACATTCACAGTTTCCCACCATCCACATTCTACACACACATTAATAAATACCCGAATCTTCCGTACATGTTATTAATTGCACACCTGGGCATCACGTGAAATGGAATCATGTTGCACTTGTGCCTAGCGTTTCAAACATTTCATCTTTCATCCTTGCTTCTTGTCTTCATGCCTCACTTTTGAACCCCATGAATAGTGCATATATATACCGAAAGAAGCATATGCATATGAATTTAGGGGTGAGGATTACTCGTTTAATACTAAATAATCGAACCAAAAATTTTGGTTTTGATTTTTTGGTTTAGTTTTTCGGTTTTTGGTTAAATCGGTTTAGTTTTTTGGTTTTTCGATTTTAACCAAAATAATCAAAAAACGAATCGAAAATTTTTATTTTTTTAAAATTTTGATTTTGATTTGGTTTCCATTTTTTTTTTTTAATTTGATTTTAAAATTTTAGTTTATTCGATTCGATTTTTAAACGAATAAACCGAATACTCACCTCTATATATAATTATTAGATATTTGAAGGATGCAACAATGGATGAGGTGCAGCATGGATCCATCTCAGACCCATCATCCAATGCCAGTTGTTAATGTAAATCTCCACAATTATTGTCCGGACTCCGGAGAGAGAAAGCCGTTCTTTCCCTTTTTTTTACCAATTTTTATTTTATATTTCTTTTTTAAATGTTATCCCAATAAAAAGACAAGATAATCAGATTGAAAAAGAGATCCAATAATTTTGTTTAATATATTGAACTAAGTAGGGTGTAGTGTCCATATGTTTGTGTCAACATTTCTTCCCACAATTATACTTTTCAATTCAATAATGCAGCATTGGTATCAACATAATGTAGGAGGAAAGTCGGACGTGTCAGCATCTATGCCTTATCAATTATAGAGAGTCAGTTATATGATTCCTGTTTTATCGACTCGTTCTATTTAAAGGTATATCCACCATTTAAAACATGCCATGGGTGGAAAGATGAGTGCGTTGCTGTGACTTTTCCAAATCTAAATGAAACGATTATATACATTATTGTCAAACTAAGTGTTTTTAAGCCGTGCTGACTCAGGTGGTTCAACCATTATTAATTGAATTTTTAGATTCCATTTTCATAAAATCTGGTCTTGTCTCAAAAATCATTGAAAAGTCAATAAAACCATTTACCCGGTTATTAGGTCGCGGATTGTATGCTATATCTAAATTTTGGGAGTTCATAACTTTGTACTCCAGTGTTCGATTGAGGTGATTTTTTTTTGGATAACTTTTTGGATCTGTGCATTCTTACTATTTTTGCCAAAAAACCACTTTTTGGTCTCAAATTGCAATTTTTAATATTTTTATATATACAAATTTTAAAATATAAACTAAATATAAAATAATATATATAATGACTAAAATATAATTATACATTATTTATTACTAAAATATGTATTTATACATATACACACACATATACTTAAAATCTATAGATGATGCTAACGTGGCAGGGTCTGACCTGTTTGACCCAGACGGTTGAATCGATGACCTACGACCTGGAAGAAAAAATGATTCAACCTCCGTTCAATTTTTAAAACACTAGTCAAACCTAGGGCTGTTCATAAGAATGCCCAACCCGACCAAACCGACCAACCCGGACCAACCCAACCCGAGTCGGCCGGGTTTTCATCAGTACCGACCGGTTTCGGGTTGGGCAAATATATAGACCGATAAATCGGGTCAGTTTCGGTTTTCAACCTGACCCGAACTACTAGTTCGGTAGTTCCTAGTTTGAGTAGTTTCCTACTTAACTATAACTAGCCTTCTATTAGAACTAGAAGGCCCATTAGGCAATTACAATTGGAATAGGCAATCTATCATAGTTTCTAACTTTCTATAATCTTTTATACCAAATAGGCAACCCATTAGGCAATTACAATTAGAATTCAATTAGGTGTCCTTTTGTATAGGAGCAAAACCGAAACCGACCCAACCCGACTCAAACCGACCAGGTCGGGTCGGTTGGGAAAACCCCAATAAACCGACCCAACCCGACCCGTGAACACCCCTAATCAAACCTAACCTTAGTCATCTATCGGCAATTCACCCAACATAAGGGTGAAAAGCTTGGAGTCATCCTTCCTCAATCGCCAACCAGTTCAACGGTCAATGAGTGCCACAAAAACTAAAATCTAGTGTTTAAAACAAATTGATCAAATTGGATATTGGTAAATCCAAATTTATTAGTATATGTTGAAAATTATGAAATAATACGATTGTAACAAATATCATACCAAAAACAAAACAACCAAATCCAAAGTGTAGGATTATATATATTATCAACTTATCGGTGTATTTGAATTGCAACAAGTGTTCGTTCTCCTTAAAACCGATTTTGCTGCCTCTTGGAGTATTCTCGTAAGTGCATAAGGTTTCTAATGACTGGTCTCTGAGATAAAACAACTTTAAGCCTTGGCCTTGTGTCAACTCACAATCCAAAACAACAAACCAGTTTGTTATGTATGCCCCACACGATTCAATCAATGAAACGAAAAACATAGAGTGGCAGAATGCAAAAAGCACACAGGAGAAAGCCAAAGTTCAAAGCACAAAAAACATTGATGTCTTGGCCATTAAGTAATGCCAGGACAAAAATGTTCCCCACTAATGTTGGGAGTTCTCCCACAATTAGGAGAGTGGGGCGATTACAAAAGAAACGTTACAAAAATGACTCATAGTTAAAACGTTAAACCCTTAAAAATAAATAAATAAATAAAGGTAGGGCAAGGGCCCTGGACCTATGTGCATGACACAACATGGCACGACGAGCAGGTGGGTGTGCACGTGTGTTAGCCCAGCCTAGCTCGGCCTGGCGCGTGCATGTGATGATCCAGGTACACTCTCTCCACACACCTCAAAGACACAACTCAAAAGCACAAGGTATAAGAAATCCAAGAAGAGTGGTCTTCCTAGTCCATGTGGAATTCAAGACACTCCAAAAGCAAAAAAAAAAAAAAAAAAAAAAGACAAATAAGCAAATAGCATTAATTTGAATCACACAAAAACCAAGACAAAGTACCAACAATCCCTTACATGATTCAAATTAAAACAATATGAATTGGGCACACTTTGAGAAGCAAAACGAATTAGTGGCAATGTCTTGTGGACTTGAATCGCCACCTAGTGCTTATAAGGCATGTGCTACTGAAATTTGATAAAACTAAGTATTGAGCCAAATTCCTTGAGTGTAATTCAGATGCACTTATAGCACATGTCTTACCCTCTATAACAACTGGTTCTCATGGTTTGGTACACTTTGGCCATGCACTCATACCTGGATTTTCATGAGCACTCTAGAGAACAAAGCCCTTGTTCTCATAAGAGGCGGCTCCACCTCCACACTCATATAGATGAATTCATCAAGTATGTACTGCAACTATCCACACCACCTATAAGGGCTATGAATTCATTAAGAGTAAATTATTCAATCTCCTTAGATTGCAGTTAGCACCATCTACACCATAGGGATGGACACTCTCAACATATTATGATAGTGCTATACCGAATTTACAACGATTTATTATTACCCATTGAACATACTTCATGGGGTCTCCAACCACAGAGGTTGAGTTGCCACTACTACTTGTTTAATTTATGGGCTTTAAACCCATCATCAAAGAATAACTTTCTAGTCAGTCCTTTAGTTAGAGGATCTATTAGATTTTTCTCTAACCTTACAAATTCAAGTGTGATCACACCATAACCTATTAACCTTTTTTACTATGTTATGTCTCAACCGAATATATTGACTCTTCCCATTTTAGCTATTATTTTTCGCTCTGGCAATTGGTGCTTAACTATCACAATACAAGGAAATAGAAGGGATTGTTTTGTCCATAATGGTAAGCCAATCAATAAATTACAAAGCTATTAGTCATCCACACCAACTTGTCCTAAGGTAATGAACTTAGATTCCATTGTTGACCTTGCAATACAGGTCTTTTTGATGGATTTCCATGAAATGGCTCCACCACCTAAGGTAAATACATACCCACTAGTGGATTTGGTCTCATCTAAATATGAGATCCAATTTGCATCAAAATAACATTCTAATACAATTTGATATCCATTAAAGTGCAGTCCAAAGTCAACAGTGCCTTTCAGGTGCTTAAAACTTATAATTAATGCATTCCAATGCTCACGCCCGGGATTATGGGTATATCTACTTAGTTTGTCAACAACAAATACAATATCTAGATGTGTACAATTCCTTAAAAATATCAAACTGCCTATGGTTCTAGCATACTCATGTTGAGAAACAACACCACCATTATTTCTATTTAGTCTAAAACTAGAATCATAAGGTCTTCTTACAAGCACGCAATCAAATTGATTAAACTTCTTTAACATCCTTTCAATATAATGAGATTATGTCAATGCCATGCTATTAAGAGTTTTTTTAATTTTTATTCATACGATTACGTTTTTTTCTTCCATATCTTTCATAACAAAGTTAGATGAAAGAAATTTCCCTATATTTTTAATTACTTGTAAATCTGTACACAAAATTAACATGTCATCCACATATAACTAGATTATTAGTCCTGATTTTTCATTGATTTTGTTATATACACAACTATATGCATCATTAACTACAAACCCATTATTTATTAAAAACTGTTGAATTTTTCATTCAACTATGTAAGAGTTTCTTTAAATCCATATAATGATTTAACTAGTTTATAGACTTTATGTTCTTGTCTCGGATCTCTAAATCCCTTAGGTGATTAGAACCCTAAAGGTTGTTATTTTTGTTATCGAAGAGTAGGTGTCAAAATAGTCTATACCCTCTTTTTTGTTTGTACCCCTTTGCCACCAGTCTTGCCTTGAGTTTATCTATAGCTCCATCAAGTTTTAGTTTTTTTCTAAACACCTACTTACAACCAATGATTTTAATTCCCAGAGGTAGGTCCACCAATTCTCAAGTATGATTAGCCATTATTGACTCTAGTTCACTATCAATTGCCTTCCTCCAAGAGGATGAATCTGTAGATGTTATAGCCTCTTGATAGGATCACTCTTCACCAAATAAGTGACAAAGTCATCTCCTAAGTTTGTTTCTTTTCTGGGTCTCTTACTTTTTTCTAAGTTCTTGTTCATCACCTTTCTCATTTATCTTTTTAGTTCGCTCATTTGTTTGGCTAACTTCTCTTATTCTTTCTATATCTCTTTGTTTCATTGGAAACACATACTCAAAAATTTTGTATCTTTAGATTCTACTGTAGCGTTTGACTCTAATATGTTATTTTTTGTATGTAAAACTAAGAACTTAGCTACATGCTACATTATTTTCATCATACCCGATATATATACAATCACTAGTTTTCGGTCCTAGTTTCCTCCTTTTTGGTATAGGAAGACCCACTTTAGCTAGACATCCTCACACTTTCAAATGTTTCAGATTAGGTGCATGTCCTTTCCATAATTCATTAAGGGTTTCCTTTGATTTTTGAGGGAATTTTGTTTAATATATGATAAGCAGACAAAATGGCTTCCCCCTACATGTTGGAAGGCAATTTTGAACTTATTAGCATTGCATTTAACATTTCATTAAGTATCCATTTTTTCCTTTCAACTATTTTGTTTTGTTCAGGTATATACAAGGCTGTTGTTTCATGTATTATTCCATTTCCTTCACAATATTTAAGAAATGAAGCATTCTCATATTCCCTACATCTATTAGATCTTACTTTTTTTATTTTTATTTTTCTGTTTAATTGATTTTGCACTTTTGTTTTATATTTAATAAATGTTTCCATCGCTTCATCTTTGGTTCTCAATAAATAAACTCTAGTGTACCTAGAGTAGTCATCAATAAAGGTAATATCATAATGCTTTCCTCCTCTACTTGTTGTGTTTCTAAAATTACCTAAATCATTGTGGATTAATTCTAATAATTCAAATTCTCTTTAAACTGATTTGAAAGGTTATTTTATGGTGTTTTGCTCCCACACAAGTTTCACATTTTTTTTTTAAATCAACATTTGTCAAATTGGATATTAATACAAGTTTCTCCATTCATTTAATAGAAGCAACACTCACTTGTCCTAATCTACCATGTCATAAATCAATAGACTCAACAATATAAGTAGAATAACTACTGGCTTTCATTGATTCATTAACAATATTTAGAATAAACAATCAATTACAATTATGCCCCTTCCCAACAAACTCCTCATTACGAGACAAAATTAGTTTGTAAGACTCAAACACAAGTTTAACACCAACTTTATTATGTAATGAACTAGAAATTAAATTCCTCCTAAATTCTGGAACATGAAGGACATTATTCAACTGAAGTATCTTCCCATACATCAATTTCAACATCACTTTTCCCCTTCTAGCAAAAGTGTTGGAGTTGCATAATAACATTGCTTCTTCCTAGAGTGAGCAAGAAAAATTGAAAAACTGAATTGAAAATCTGATTAATCGAACTGGTCGATTCGGTTTTGGTTTGGTATTTAAAAAAAAAAAAAACGAAAGGTACCAGTTTGGTTTTGATTAATCAATATAGAAAGCCAATGGTTAACTGAATTGACCAGTATACATATAATTCTATATATTTTACGTATGTTTATGTATATTATATATTTTATATTTTCTATATATTATACATTAATAAACTTGCATTATATATAAATATATATTTATAATATATAATATATTATTTATTGTTTAAAATATAATATTATATATATATATATATTTATAGTTTTTATTATATATTTAGGATATATTTTATAATATATATTGTAAATATAAAAAACTACAAACCGATGCACTTATGACCAATTAGCTTTGGTTCGATTTTTGTTACTTGTTTTCAAAAAACCGATAATACTAGTTTAGTTTCAAAAATAGGCCCACTGTTCGATTAACCAAACTGTGAGCACCCCTACTTTTCCCTCTTTTATACATTCATAAGAGGAGAAAAGTCTTTTATTGTAGCATATGTGCTTGGTGGCTCCATGTCCACTACCTATTCACGTGTATCTGCTACCAGATGCACTTCCAAGACCACTGCGACAATCACCACATTTTCAGTTAGATTCTCTTGAGTCTTTATAGAATGCCAATTTTTTGTCTTACGAAAATGACACTTGGTTGTGCGATGTCTTGTCTTTCCACAAACAAAACATGCACCACTTGAAAATTTCTTAAACTATTTCTTCTTGGATTTCTGTTTAAAAGATTTTTTCTGGTACTGTTTCTTTCTTGGCTTCTTGACATTTTCTTTCACTTCCTTAGATTTTTCATTCTTTACAAGGTTGGCTTTGTAAATCATGGCTACCTTTTCCACATTGCCTTTCAGTCGGTTTATTTCTTCAATTTTGATTCTAACAATTAAGTCATCTGAGGAAAGTTCTTCTCGTTTATGTTTCAGTTAATTCTTGTAGCCTTTTGGGATGGTGATTGTTTTTCAATAAGTGTTGTATCCTGTAATGACTTATCAACATGCATTCCTTTTGCTAAAACTTCTTGCATGATTATTTGATAAACATGCACTTGATTCATCATGGGTTTGTCATCCACCATCTTAAAGTCCAGGAAATGCACAATATCGTACTTCTTTATGCCTACAATCCTTAATGGCGCATTTCTTTTTCAAAGCAATTTAGATTTTCCTTGAGGTTTTGTAAGTAGATTAAATATCAAACAGGAGTTGGACAACAAATTCCAAATCCGGCCCCTAACATTGATATCATCTTTTTGAATATTTGATTAACAATAGTCCTACCAAGTTTATGTTCTTGATTCGATTTAGTAGATTCAGACAAAACATAAGCTAGATTATGGTTCTCAAGGAAAATCATAATTTTCTCAGACCACCTACGATATTTTTTCTATGAAAAGGGTTTAACTTTGACAAATCAAGATGGGGGTTTGTTATAACCATTAACTCGGTTTTAAGATTGTTGGAAAAATATGAAATAATATGACTGTAATAGATATCAAACCAGAAACCAAACAACCAAATCAAAAGTGAAGGAATATATATAGCAATTGATAAGAAGCAGATGGAAAACTTATGGTGTAGCTAAGTCGTGGCAAGTGTCCGCTTTCCTTAAAACCAAATTCGTCGCCTCTTGAAGTATTCCCATAGGTGCAGAAGGTTTTCGGCTGTCGATCTCTAGGATACAATAGCTCTATGCCTTAGCGTTGTGTGCACTCATAGTCCAAAGCAACATACTAGTTTGTTATGTGCACACAACACGATTCAATCAATGAGAGGAAAACACATAGTGGGAGAATACAAAAAATGCGTAAGAGAAAGCCAAAGCTTAGTGCGCAAAAAACACAGATGTCTTGGCCATTAAGTAATGCCAGGATAGAAACATTTCCCACTAACGTTAGGACTTAGGAGTTCTCCTATGCATGATTGGGAGAGTGGGGCAGTTACAAAAGAGATGTTAAGAAAATGGACTCTTAGTTAAAACATTAAACCCTTTAAATAAATAAATAAATAAAGGTAGGGCAATGGACCTAGACCTACGTGTGTGGCACAACACGATGGGTGGGCAGGTGCATGTGTTAGCCCAACCCATTCTGATGCGTGCGTGTGTGTGATGGTCTAGGTGCACTCTCTTCACATGCCTCAAAGACAATCCAAAAGCACAAGGTATAAGATAACCCAAGAAGAGTGGTCTTCCTAGTCTACGTGAGACTCAAGCCACTCCAAAAGTAAGACAAAATAGAAAACACAAAAGACAAAGGGTTGATAACACCAATTTGAGTCACACACAAACCAAGACAAAGTACAAACAATTTATATTTGCATTCAAATCGGGATCTTATTCAAATTTAAATTGAGTTTAGATTACAATTGGATTTTGATACATTAATAAATTTAAGTTTAAAGATACTTTTTTTTTTGTTTTTTTAAACATGATAACTATATGTTTTTATATATAATAATACTAAAATTGAGTTGACCTCAACCTTAAGTCCAACAAATGAGAACACAACATTTGATAAAATGAAATATATAGAAATTCAAATAACCCAAACCAATCTAATATTGAGTTAGGGTTAGGATTGAACTCAATCACCCCAACCGACCCAATTTTCACCCCTAATTAACTTGCAAGTTACATTTTGATGGCTTAGATACTATGGACCATCTCTAAAATGATAACTCTCTCTATCACATATGTTTTCCATACACTAAGAGCTTGCACATAAGTGTGACATCTTGATGTGTCTTTGAATTTGTAATTATTACTTTTAGAGGTACACTGGAATTTGTGAACTTTTCTTGGTTTTAATATTTGAATGCTTCTGAGTCTAAATGATGATTTATAAAAACTGACAACTAACCATTTTAACATTGGATATGAGAAATGTTTGTTCATAACATCACAATATAATAATTACTAATAATCATTAAAATATTCATTAATTGTTGTCATAAAATAATAAAGTTTAATATTAATTGTTCATTTAATTAATATATATTATATAAAAATTATTAATAAGTAACTAATCATTAATAATTTATTTTAAATTTGTTAAATGATTCATTAAGAAAAAATAAATATTTTTTCTAAAAAATAAATAATTAATAAAAGTAAAATAGTAATTACAAATAGTTGAATAATTGAGCATTTAATAAATGGTTCAATATTAACATTATTATATTATTGTTGTTGTTGTTTTTGTTGTTGTTATTATTATGATGATGATGATGTTGATGATGATGTTAGAAGTTGTCTTCCACACAATGGTGTAATTGTATCGAGCTTAACAGTTCAAGCTTTAGTTTGATTAGGCTCGATTCAAGTTCAACCAATAAAATTCCAAATATATATTAGTTTTTGAGACAAACTTGTACTCATCAAATATTTAGTTGAACCAAGCTTCAACTAGAAAATTGAGTTTGAATTGAACACAAACTTGAACTAGAGTGTAATAGTAGTATTTTAGTAGAACTGAGCAAGGACATGCCAAAAACTGGCTTGGCTTGGCTTGGCTCAACTCAATTACGTCCTTAGTTCCACATTGGTCAGGTCACCCGATACAATTATCCATGCAGAATACGATTATAGATGTAAATAATAGAAGGGAAAAATGCTAGTAAATATAAAATTTGGAGCAATGATGACAGATCCCTACAAAATTGTTTTATTGCTTAAAGTTAGTGATCAAGCATTACTACAAATTTAAAGTATGGATTAGAGATAAGACATTTTAAGAGGAAAGGAACATGTTGTGCCTAGGCCTAATACTTCAAGCCTGACCTAGCACACATACATTTAAATATATCTATCCTATATTTTATAAATAATTAACTGTTATAATATGACACATAGGTGCAAATCTTGGGCTAGCCCATAATCACCCATAGAAGAGGCCCTAAGAAAGATTCTAGGCATTTCGATACTTTGATGTAGATAATCCAAGATTCTTACAATGTAGAAACATGTATTATTGTTGTTTATTTCTTAAATATTGATATAACTTTTTCTTCTTATTGCCTTTGAAAAGTGCAACGATCCAATGCCCTTTCTCATGTTGGCCTTACCGTGCTCTGTCCTTGCTTCCTTCGCATATTGTCTCTTTTCAATGGTTGTCACTTATATACAAAATAAAAAATAGGAAAATCTATGATATCTGAAGATCTTTGACCATAGATAAAAATTCATTTTTAGACCAGAGATGAGACATGGGTGGTAGATCCATTGAGCACACACACCTTCAGCCATATTAGATTTTCCATATACTTTACCCAAAACTAAGTTCTATATTAGGTTGCATTAGTTTTCGGTGTATACTCCTGATGTAAAACTCAATCAATGGAGTTCAATGCTGATGGTATTAATATTTTAGTGAATCGTGGGAGCTTTTTTAAATGTGATAATCGATGTAAAAGTACACTGATAAAATGAATGTTGATGAAGGAAGATTTGGCCCGATCTCTTTATTACGTGACACGTGCTAGAAACAACAGCTCGGCAAAAGGGGCCAAGCTTAGGCGGGAATAAGGGAACACGAGCGGATTGAACTCCCTACCGGGGGCCTGAACTGATCCACCTTGTAACAGCTCGGGATACACTTCGCCGAACTGACCTTGTAACAGATCGGGATACACTTCGCCGAACTGACCCACCTTGTAACAGCTCGGGTTATACTTGCCAAACTAACCTTGTAACAGCTCGAGATACACTTCGCCGAACTGACCCACCTTGTAACAGCTTGGGATACACTTTGCCGAACTGACTCACCTTGTAACAGCTCGGGATACACTTCGCCGAACTGACCCTCCTTGTAACAGCTCGGGATACACTTCGCCGAACTGACCCACCTTGTAACAGCTCGGGATACACTTCGCCGAACTGACCTGCCCTATAGATACCTCCGAGCTCAAGACCGCCTCGCTCAGCACTTTGCATCACTTGGCACCAAAACCAAACAAGTCGTACCACGCCTGACACTAAGGAAGTTCGTGCCCAAGGGCGCTGCACCTGACTGAGATCTGACGTTTGGCGGTAGCACCCTAAACGACCACCTGCCACCGCCACTGACACCGCCATCTCCGGTTAGATGACGGTTAGGCAGTGACGGTTCTGTCTCAGCAGAAAGGACGATGATCGAATTGACAAGCACAAGGGTAATCATACTTGACCTGACAAGGGCCCCGGGACGAGTGCACGAAGTGACTATAAGAGCCCCCTGCCCCCCGACAACGGAGGTATGCAAACTTTGCGCTATCTGGTATTACCTTGCTTTTGAAGGATTCTAACTTGAGCTTCGGAGCCTCTACACCAGGTTCCCCCCGGAGCTTCCTCATCTCCTCCATTTCAGGTTCCCTGCTACCCCGTTCGGAAGCAAGGCAGCGGACAGTTAAGACCGGCCGGATCGCGCTCCATCAATTGGCGCCATCTGTGGGAAACGCTTCAAAAAGCCTCCCTCCAAACTTCCATAACCCCTTTTCTTCAAAAAAAAACCCAACACTCATGGCCTCCTCCAGCAACACCGGACGTGGCACGGAGACAAACGCCACCGGGGAGCAACTTCAAGTCCCCGTAGTGTGCGTTGGACAGTTCACCATCCCCCTTTCGGAGGATGGCATCCCCAGCTTGAACGCGCCACAAGCAGTGGCACCCGTAAACCCTCCTACCACAAGCATCCCCTTCCCTCTCCCCGTTGAGACAACCTTCACTGAACCGGTTGCCGTCCCCCTGGAAGCTAGCCAAAACCGGTTGGAGGACCTGATGCAGTGCATGCGGGCAATGCAAGCCCAAATGCAACAGTTCCAGCAGCACCAGCTTCACCAGCACCAAATACTGCACAACATCTCCCAGTATCACTATCAATAGCAGTTCCCCCAACTGCCACTGAACCAACCACTACTTCCGCCTTGCCACCCCGCTCCGAGGCCGGTCAAGGCCTCCCCGTAGGATGGGCGCCCCCACCAAGCGAAGGCCTCCCGGCCCCAGAACCACCCCAACAGCTAGGCCTCGTCCCCAGGCCGAAGAGAGAAAAATGTCATCCCCGCCTCGCAACCCGCGGGCGGGTCGGTAACCTCGCCCGCGAGGTCGGCACCTCGGCGCTCCGAGCCCGAGCTCCCGCTCACCGAAAACCGATTCAGTGCTCTGTCGGCAGACTACCAGCATTCCGGGCCCATCGAGCTCGGTAACACGGAGGCCAGGAGCGCCAGTACAAAGCCCGCCCAACGGCGAAGGCGCCGAACCACCACCCGCGCCTTGTCGGAATTCAGAGGCAAAGACATGAGCTCGGACGAGGTAGGGGCTGCCCCGACTCTCTCCGTTCCTTCCCCCCTCGCATCGGAACTCTTGGCGGTCCCCTTACCCAGAGACTTCAAGCTCCCACCTTTGGACAAGTACGATGGGTCCTTCGACCCCAGCGACCACGTTGACGCCTTTCAGTCGCAAATGCACCTCGTCAGGGCCAGCGAATCGTGCATGTGCGTGGCCTTTACCACCACCCTCAGGGGGTTAGCCCGCACTTGGTACAGGAACCTGGCCCCCAGGTCGATAAAGTGCTGGGCC
Organism: Nelumbo lutea; assembly: GCF_056320005.1. Lineage (NCBI taxonomy): Eukaryota > Viridiplantae > Streptophyta > Magnoliopsida > Proteales > Nelumbonaceae > Nelumbo > Nelumbo lutea. Next base: position 28,015,067 of record NC_142687.1, on the reverse strand, counting down.
CAGTTCGTGCAAGTCTTCACCACACACTTCGTCACTAGCCAACGGTGCCCCAGAACGGAGGAAAGCATCTTCGGAGTAGTCCAAAGAGAAGGAGAATCTATTCGGGGCTACATTAAGCGATTCAACGAAGCATGCTTGCAGATACCGCGGTTGGACCCCACAGTGCTGCTCGCGGCGGCCAAAAGAGGGGTGACGCACAAAGAGTTCAAATGGCACATGGTGGCCAACCAGCCCGCAACCGTGGCCGAATTCCTCAAACTCGCGGATAAGTTCATGAGGACAGAGGAAGAAATCAACCAACGAACCGAAGGTGGGAATGAGAAAAGAAAGAGAGAAGGCGAGCTCTCCAACCCGGTGAATAGAAAAAACCCGACCCGGGAGCCGAAGCTGAACCAGTCATTCCGGGCCCCCCTAGCAGTTCGGACGGACTACACGCTGTTAAACACGAGGCGGACAGAGATCTTAATGACGATCAAAGACGCTCCGTACGTTAAGTGGCCACCTCGCCTAAAGGGAAATCCGAACGAGAGAAATAAGAATTTGTATTGTAGTTTCCATAGAGACCATGGTCATAGCACCGAACAGTGTAATAACCTCCGGGACGAGATAGAGGGGCTCATCCGTCGCGGATACTTGAGAGACTTTGTACAGCACAACAATAACAATAAAGCAGGTCGGCAAGAGGAGCACGAAAAGGATGCCCCCGAGTCTAGCAACAGACCTGCCGAACCGTTGCAGAAGCAGCCTCCGGAAGAGAGGTCAGTTCGGGGAACCATCCATGTAATAGTGGGAGGTTCGGTGGTAGCAGGGTGTACCTCGGCAGCAGCCCAGACTTCAGTTCGCGAAGCGGCCCTCGAAGAACGGAACCCCCCAAAGAGACCAAAGACCGAAGAACCAATCTTTTTCACGGAGGACGACGCGCGAGGAGTCCAGTACCCCCATGATGACGCGCTTGTCATTAAACTAAGGATCAGCGACTTCGAGGTCAGGCGCGTACTCGTAGATTCGGGCAGCTCAACGAACATCCTCTTCAAATCAGCATTTGACCAGCTGCAGTTACAGAGGAGCGAGCTGAAGCCTGCGAACACTCCCCTGGTGGGTTTCAGCGGAGAGGAAGTCAGGCCCCTCGAAAAAGTAACTGTCCTTGTGGAAGTCGGCACATGGCCTTGTGCGGTCAGACTCAACCATGATTTCCTGGTAGTCGCGACCCCCTCCCCATACAATGCCATAATAGGGCGGCCGATCATGCATATCCTACGGGCGGCGGTCTCCACCTACTATTTGGCCATGAAGTTCCCTACGGACTTCGGTATAGGGGTAGCGCGGGACGACCAGCTCGAGTCCCGCAAGTGCTACGTTGTCGCCCTGAAGGGAAAAACCAAGGCGGCCGACGACCTCGAACTGGAGCGGCCTGCGGAGCAAGGTGAGGAACGAGCTTCGCCCATGGAGGAAACTGTCGCAATCCCGACTTCAGCTACGGACCCAGCTCGCACACTAAGCATCGGAGCTTCCATCGAAGACCCCCTACGAGCCGAACTGATGAGTTTTTTACTTCAAAATTTAGATATTTTTGCCTGGTCCACGGCCGACATGCCCGGCATTAGCCCCAGACTGATAACTCACAAACTTAATACTGACCCTGTAGTCAGACCCGTTAGACAGAAGAAACGCAACTTAGCCCCAGAACGCTGGAGAGCGGTCGACGAGGAGGTCGAGAAGCTCCTCGTAGCAAAATTCATAAGGGAAGTCCATTACCCGAGCTGGGTGGCCCATAGCCGCTCTAAGCCGCTTCTTGTCTAAGTCAGCAGACCGCTGCCTACCCTTCTTCAAGGCAGTCAAAGGCAAAGGGTTCGAGTGGACCCAGGACTGCCAGTTCGCGTTCGACGAACTAAAAGGTTACCTCGCTAGTGTGCCAACCTTAGCCCGGCCCGAGGTGGACGAGGTCTTAGAACTGTACCTCTCGGCGAGCGACGAGGCGGTCAGTTCGGTACTGATAAAAGAAACAGATCGGGTCCAACGACCCATCTATTATGTTAGTAAAATTTTGCAGGGAGCAGAGGCAAGGTACCCGGAGATAGAAAAACTAGCATACGCCCTAGTAATAGGAGCTCGTAAACTCCGCCCGTACATCCAGGCTCACACCGTCATCGTCCTAACTGACAAACCTCTTAGACAAGTTTTACTCAAACCCGAGGTCTCCGGTCGACTGACGAAATGGGCCATCGAACTCAGCGAGTACGACCTCCAGTACAAACCGAGAACCGCTATCAAGGCCCAAGCTTTGGCAAATTTTATCGTCGAGTGCACTTTCAGCCACGAAGCCCCACAGGTCGAGCCCGAGGTCCCTAGTTCGAGCGAACCCGGAGCTCCTGAGCCCATAGAGTCCGAACACCGTGAAGTAGCAGCCAGTGTGGCATCTCTCCTGGTCAGGCGAAGCGCGAACTGGGATGAGGAGCCCTGGATCCTTCACGTGGACGGTTCCTCGAACCGGCAAGGCAGCGGAGCTGGAATAGTATTGTGCGGTCCGGGCGGCACAAAATTAGAATACGCACTATGCTTTGAGTTTGCGGCATCCAACAACGAGGCAGAGTACGAAGCACTGATCGCCGGGATGGACCTAGCGCGAAAGGTAAAGGCAAAACACTTGGTCATCTGCAGCGATTCTCAGCTCGTGGTGAACCAAGTTACCGACGAGTATGAAGCACGCGATCTCTCCATGATTGCATATTTGGCCAAAGTAAAAGAAGCCCTGCTCAACTTCCGGTCACACATCATCAGGCAAATCCCGAGGTCAGAAAACACTGAGGCCGACGCCCTATCCCGATTAACCAGTACGAGTCACAACAACATGAGAACTGTGTACATAGAGGACTTACCTCGGCCTAGTATTCTCGGGGGGACAGAGGAGGTCGCTTCCGTCTTAGAAGCAGAGCCGAGCTGGATCGATCCACTCGCGAGCTTCTTGATAGACGGAACCCTCCCTGCAGAACGCAATGCGGCCAAGAGGGTGCAGCGCCAGACGGCCAAATACGTCATAATAGACGAACGGTTATACTGACGGTCGTACACGCTCCCCTATTTACGTTGCCTGCGACCTACCGAAGCCGAGTTCGTACTCCGCAACACTCATGAAGGCCTGTGCGGCGGACACTTGGGGGGCAGAGCACTCGCCCAAAGGCACTTCGACAAAGATACTACTGGCCAACGATGAAGGCAGAAGCTGTCGAGCTCGTCAGAAAATGCGACAAGTGTCAAAAGCACGCTAACATCTACCATAAACCTGCCTCCGACCTCAAATACCTCACCAGCCCGTGGCCCTTTGCACAATGGGGCATCGACCTCCTAGGGCCATTCCCACCAGCAACAGGCGGAAGAAAATTCTTAGTTGTTGCAGTAGATTACTTTACGAAGTGGATAGAAGCCGAACCTCTGGCAACTGTTACGGCTCGAAACATACAGAACTTCTTTTGGAAGAACATAGTATGTCGGTTCGGGTTACCTCGGGTACTAATCTCCGACAACGGCAAACAGTTCAAGGATATCAAGTTCCAAGAGTGGTGCCAGAACATGGGGATTCGGCAAAATTTCACGTCAGCCGCGCACCCGCAGGCAAACAGTCAGACGGAAGTAATGAATAGAGCCATCTTGCGCGGACTGAAAGCACGTCTGGATCGAGTTAAGGGATTGTGGGCCGAAGAGCTACCAACTGTCTTATGGGCTCACCGAACTACCGAAAAAGCAGCCACGGGAGAAACCCCCTTCAACCTCACCTACGGCACTGAAGCAGTGATCCCGGCCGAAATCGAAATACCAACGTTGCGATTTGAAACATACGACGATCGGACGAACGGAGACGAGCTACGTACCAACCTCGACCTACTGGACGAGGTAGGGGACCTCGCGCACATCCGAACAGCGGTATACCAGCAGCAGGTAGCTCGCTACTACAATAGCAGAGTTAAGCAACGAAGCTTCCGAGTCGGTGACCTGGTCCTTCGTAAGATTATGATGCCCGAACCCAGCATGGGCAAGCTTGGACCTAATTGGGAAGGGCCCTATAAAGTAAAAAGAGCGCTCGGGGGCACATACGAACTCGAAACTTTGGAAGGCAAATGAGTACCTCGAACGTGGAACATCGTGAACTTAAGGCGATACTACCTATAAATCACCAAGCGAAGTGGACGAAATCAGGCCCTATGTGCCACAAGGCAAGCCAAGAGAAACTTCGGCGTAGACAAACAAAGAAGAGCACATTATCAGCTCGGCAAAAATTCAGTTCGCGGCATAAAAGACCACGGAAATTTAATAACCCGGCAAAGAAACAGTTCGGGGAAGATGAGCAAGGGGAAAAAGACACTCCATTGCAAGAAACAGTACATTGGCAAAAAAAAAAAAATTTTTACATGCCTGGAGCCACTTCTTCGCCATCGGAAGGCACTTCAACAACACCCGAAGCCCCTGCCTCTCCTTTAGAGTCCGGCTCGCCATCGGCAGCATTGGCCATCTCCTGAGTTATACGCAAAGTGGTTATGGCACTTACATCGAGGTCGGGGTACATATTCCGGATCATCCACTGGCTCAAATTGAACCCCCTCCTGTAAGAGTCCACCATCAGATCGTCAAAACGCGGAGAGGCAATGTAATCTTCAACTACCTTCTTCTTGGCGTCTTCAATGCCTTGGGAAAAAATCTGTGTTCTTTCCCTGATGTCCTCTTGAAGATATTCGACTTGATGTTGCAAATCCAACTTCAAGTCCGCCATATGCTTGACAACTACCCCCATGGCCTTGGCGTCACGCTGAGACCTCGCCTGTCTGGCCATCGCGACGCGAGCAGCCTCTTCAGTAGAATAAGCAGCCGCCTTAGCAGCCCGGTTATTTGCCTCTGCAGCACGGAAGGCTTCTTCAGCAGCATGAGCGGCAGCCTCAGCAGCTCGCGCCTGTCGCGAGCTCCTCTCCACTTGGGCCGCCAAGGCATGAATTGAAGAATTCACCTACCAAAAGAAACAAGTGAGCAAATGACAACAGAAGCAACAGAATAAAAAAGGAAGACAAAATCTAACTTACCACCATGGCATGTGTTACGGCGCGGCAAGCAACCTGATTCAAGGGAAGATCGGTCCACGCCGCGACCTCCTCAGGGAAAGTAGCGTCCCTAATCTTCTGAAAAGCGTAGTTTGGCGTCAACACGCTCCTAAACTCCCCTTGAGCTCCCGAGCCTGAGGGCCCAGCCCGCGTTTGAGCAGACCCGGAGTGAGCAGGAGCACTTGAGTACGCAGGAGCGCCCGTATGAGTGGTCTCAGCGTAAGGCGCCCCGGCAGTTTCGTGCACCGGTGGAGTCACTTCGGGCTCCCTGGGCAGATCCTCCGACGTATGGTCTGGAACTTGGGGCGCCTCATCCAGGGGCAGCTCAGTATGAGTTCGCTTGGCGACCCGCTTCCTCCTCTTCATACATTGAAACAAACACCCCCACGAGTTCTCTCCGCGTCCATCACACCTGCAGAAACGAGTTCATCAGAAAAAATGAAATAACAAAGCAAGCAAGAAACCGCATAGCTAGAAACCTACCCGAACTCAGGCTGGCTGCAATAAGCTTGGCCTCCGTTATGTAGTGGTGGAACTTTAAGCCTTGCCGTGCCCATTGCCGGAGACCCTTCACCGTCTCTTTATCGAGAGTTACGCCCAAGTCAGGAGCGGCCTCACCCCACCCGGTTTGAAAGGGCCATCCTTGAGCACTTCGCACGCCGAAGTAGTCCTGCTTCCAAGCCGGGACCTTATTAGGAAGATCGTGCAGAAGCTTAAAACCCTGGCGAGGAGAAAGGTAATACGCCCGTCTCCCCCCAGGAAGAGAACCCGCCTGTCTCTTGAGCATCAAGATAGAGGAGAATATCTCTAAGTCTAAGGGGAAGTTCTGCTCGCAAAAAAGGGAAACTGTCCCCACCAGGTTCCGAATAGAGTTCGGATGAAACTGGCCAATGGTGACACCAAAGTGGTTTATGACTTCGACGAGAAGGGGATGGAAAGGAAGTCGCAACCCTGCAATGAGCTGCTCTCGAAAAATCACGATCTCGTCAGGACCGTGTTCCCAAGGAAGGCTACCCAAAGGAATAAAATATGTGTACCCCCCAGGAAGATTGTAAGACAGAAGTATGGATTGAAGCCCCTCAGGCGTCATGGTCGACGGGCCAAACCTGTCTAGCATCCGACCTCGGCGGGAGGTAGACGCCAAACTGCCCGAAGCAACTCGGCCTACTGGTTCATAGTCCTGAAGCTCCACCTCAGGATCACTGAGGCAGTCTGGGGACACGACTCGGTTGGTGGAACCTACGTCGGCCCTACTCGAAGAATCGTCTGACCTATCAAAGCTAGACATTGGGGAAAAGATGGATTCAAGAAATTACTCACCGGAAAGTTTGAAGAACAAGCCAAAGAACCGTGAAGACTGTATAACCAGCTTTGACGTGAGCTGGAAAAGACTTGGGCGCGAGCTGAAAGGTTGGACGCGAACTTAGTAGACAAACCGCAGAAGTGACAAACCAACCGGGGTCCCCCACTATTTATAGCTACAGTAACCAAGAATCGACTGCGCAGACCAAAGACGATCCGACGGCCCACGTTCTTACCGATCGCACAACCCTTAAGGTCGAGACGTGATTGGCGCACGTCTTTTTGAAAAAAGCAAAATGTCAGCGCACGTCTTTTTGAAACCGACGTCGCTTCGACACGCGTCTTTTCCGAAATTGACGCGCCACACGTCTCCCTGACAGTCGCCCGCGCACGTACAGCAGTGGCACGCCTTTTTGAAATGACCCGCTGTCACGTTCCAGCGGAGCGAATTGGTTTGAAATTTAAAACGCGCGCTGTGACAACCACCAACGTTCTTGAGTAAGCACGTTTCCAGCCTTCTCGGAAACCGAAAGAACCCTAGCAAAAGCATCTCGTGCAGTGAAGGTTTGAAGGACGAGACAAATCCACCTACTACCTCGCGAAAACTCCCCGCACCATGGCAAGACCCCCGACGCAAGGAGTGGGGGGAAATTGATGAAGGAAGATTTGGCCCGACCTCTCTATTACGTGACACGTGGCAGAAACAACAGCTCGGCAAAAGGGGTCAAGCCTAGGCGGGAACAAGGGGACACGAGCGGACTGAACTCCCTACCGGGGGCCCGAACTGACCCACCTTGTAACAACTCGGGATACACTTCGCCGAACTGACCTTGTAACAGCTCGGGATACACTCCGCCGAACTGACCCACCTTGTAACAGCTCGGGTTATACTTGCCAAACTAACATTGTAACAGCTCGGGATACACTTCGTCGAACTGACCCACCTTGTAACAGCTCGGGATACACTTCGCCGAACTGACCCACCTTGTAACAGCTCGGGATACACTTCGCCGAACTGACCCTCCTTGTAACAACTCAGGATACACTTCGCCGAACTGACCCACCTTGTAACAGCTCGGGATACACTTCGTCGAATTGACCCACCTTGTAACAGCTCGGGATACACTTCGCCGAACTGACCTGCCCTATAGATACCTCTGAGCTCAAGACCGCCTCGCTCAGCACTTTGCATCACTTGGCACCAAAACCAAACAAGAAATACCACGCCTGACACTAAGGAAGTTCGTGCCCAAGGGCGTTGCGCCTGACTGAGATCTGACGTTTGGCGGTAGCACCCTAAACGGCCACCTGCCACCGCCACTGACACCGCCATCTCCGGTTAGATGACGGTTAGGTAGTGACGGTTCTGTCTCAGCAGAAAGGACGACGACCGAATTGACAAGCACAAGGGTATAATCATACTTGACCTGACAAGGGCCCCGGGATGAGTGCACGAAGTGACTATAAGAGCCCCCTGCCCCCCGAAAACGGAGGTATGCAAACTTTGCGCTATCTGGTATTACCTTGCTTTTGAAGGATTCTAACTTGAGCTTCGGAGTCTCTACACCGGGTTCCCCCCGGAGCTTCCCCATCTCCTCCGTTTTAGGTTCCCTGCTCAAGGCAGCGGACAGCTATGACTGGCCGAATCGCGCTCCATCAATTGGCGCCGAAATTTCCATAACCCCTTTTCTTCAAAAAAAAACCCAACACTCATGGCCTCCTCCAGCAACACCGAACGTGGCACGGAGACAAACGCCACCGGGGAGCAACTTCAAGTCCCCGTAGTGTGCGTTGGACAGTTCACCATCCCCCTTTTGGCGGATGGGATCCCCAGCTTGAACGCGCCACAAGCAGTGGCACCCGTAAACCCTCCTACCACAAGCATCCCCTTCCCTCTCCCCATTGAGACAGCCTTCACTGAACCCTCCTACCACTCAGCATTTACGGCTTATTCAAGCAATGCTGGGCATAGCATGGAGATGGACATGGCCAGGGAACAACTCTAGGTCCCCATGGTCTGCATTGGGCAATTCACCAGTCCCCTTTCGGTGGACGGAGTCCCTAGCCTGAACGTGCCACGAGCAGTGGCGCTTGTGAGTGTTCCCCTTCCCCCCTCTGTTGAGATAACCTTTGCTGAACCAACTGTTGTCCCTCCGACAACAAGCCAGAGCCAACTCAATAACCTGGTATAGTACATGCGGGCCATGCTAGCCTAGATGTAGCAGTTTTAGCAGTTCCAGCTTTACCAGTAGCAGGTGCTGCACCAAGTCTCTCAGTATCATTATTAGCAGAAGTTCCCTCAGCTGCCTCAGCCTCAGCCTCAGCTCCCTCCTCGGCACCTAGCCCCACGGCAAGCTAGGTCTCGCGCGTCAGGATAAACATCCTTCTTGCCAAGGAGAGGCTTCCTAGAACCCCCCTAAGAGCCAAGCCTCCTCTTGCGGCAGAAAGGAAAGACCAACCACTCTGGTCTTGCCGCGGGCAATCAGGTCGGGAAAACCCCAACTCGCCAGGTCTACATCTCCTCAACAATCAAAGTTCGAAGCCCCACTTCTAGAGAACCGATTCGAGATCCTGGCTGCAGACTCTAAGCAGAACCCCTCTGTCTGGAGCCATCACTAGCAGCCCGAGCTGCTTCCTGCACAAACTATTCTTCATAGTATGGAGGTGAACAGCACCAATGCGGAGCCCGCCAAGAAGCAAGACTCCGCCGCCGAGCTCGTCGAACTACCACCCACGACCTGCTCGAGCTCAGAGGCCGGGAAGAGGTGAGCTCGGGTGAAGTTAAAGCTCCCCTCCTTTCTGTTCCATCCCCTCTGTCTCCCGAGCTCCTGGCTGTTCCAATGCCCAAGGACTTCAAGCTCCCCCCTCTCGATAAATATGATGGGTCATTCGACCCGAATGATCATGTAGACACTTTCTAGTCATAGATGCACCTGGCGAGGGCCAGTGAGTCTTGCATGTGCGTGGCTTTCTCCACCACTTTCAGAGGAGTGGCTTGTACATGGTATCAAAACCTTGTACCCGGATCGATAAGAAGTTGGGCGCAATTCGTGTAAGCCTTCACGTCCCACTTCGTCACCAGCAAGCGGTGCCTGTGAACTGAGGAAAGTCTTCTCAACATGGTCCAGAGAGAGGGAAAGTCCATCTGAGGCTATATCAAGCGGTTCAATGATGCATGCATGTAGATACCGCACCTGGACCCCGTAGTGCGCCTTATGACAGCCAAGAAGGGCGTGACGCATAAGGAATTCAAGTGGCACATGGTTGTCAACTAGCTAGCGACCATAACTGAATTCCTCAAGCTCGTAGATAGGTTCATAGCCACAGAAGAAGAGATCAATCAGAAGGGCGAGAGCGTGCCCGAGAAGAGAAAGAGAGAAGGAGAAATTTCCAGCCAAGGAGACAGCCGAAAGAAGAAGGATGTAGCTCGGGGGGCAAAGCCAGGTCAGTCGTTTCGACCCCTATAGCAGACCGAACTGACTATACCCCATTGAACGCTAAGCGGGCCGAAATCCTGATGGCAATCAAAGATGCCCCGTACGTGAAGTGGCCACCCCGCCTCAGGGGGAATCCTAATGAAAGGAATAAAAACTTATATTGTAGCTTTCACAGAGACCATGGTCATAGTACCGAGAACTGTAAGAATCTCCACGACGAGATAGAAGAACTCATTCATCACGGATATCTAAGGAATTTTGTAAAGAATAACAGTAATAATAATAATAAGGTAGGTCGACAAGGGGTACACGGTAAGGATGTTCCCGAGTTCAGTAGCAGGCCGACAGAGCAGTCATAGAGGCAGCCCCCGGAAGAGAGGCCAGTATGAAGCACCATCCACATGATAGTTGGAGGTTCGATCGTCGCAGGCTGTACATTGGCGGCAGCTCGGACGTCAGTTTGTGAAGCTGCCAGGGAAGAACAAAATCCTCCAAAATGGCCGAAGACAAAGGAGCCAATCTTCTTCACGGAGGATGATGCACGTGGGGTCCACTACCCCCACGATGACGCACTCATCATAAAAGTAAGGATCAATGATTTCGAGGTCAATCGCGTCCTCTTTGACTCAGGTAGCTAGGCATATATTCTCTTCAAAGCCACGCTCGATCAGCTTCAGTTGTAGGGGAGTGACTTGAGGCCCGCTAATAATCCCTTGGTGGGCTTCAACGGGGAAGAAGTCAGGCCCCTTGGGAAAATAACAGTACCTGTGGAAGTCGGCACATGGCCCAACGTAGTTAGACTCAACCATGACTTCTTGGTGGTTGCGACCCTCTCCCCGTACAACGCCATAATAGGCCGGCCGATCACCCATGTCCTACGGGCGGTGGTCTCCACTCATCATTTGGCAATGAAGTGGGCGACCAGCTTGAGTCTCGCAAGTGCTATGTCGCCACCCTCAAGGGAAATACCAAGGTGGCTGACAACCTCGAACTGGAGCGACCTACGGAGCAAGGCGAATAACGAGCTGCACCCACAGAAGAAACAGTTACCATTCTGACTTCAGAAGAAGACCCAGCTCGAACACTTCATATCGGTGCTTCAGTCCAGGAACCCCTGCGATCCAAACTAGTAAGTTTCCTACTTCAAAACTTATATGTTTTTGCATGGTCCGTGACAGAGATGCCTGGTATAGACCCTAGTCTTATAACTCACAAGCTCAATACTAATCCTGTAGTTAGGCCCATTAGACAAAAGAAACGCAACCTAGCCCTGGAGCGATGGAAAGCAATCGATGAGGAGGTCGTGAAGCTCCTCGCAACCGACTTTATAAGAGAATTCCATTACCCGAGCTAGGTAGCCAACCCCGTTCTGGTAAAGAAGGCTAACGACAAGTGGCGCATGTGCGTCGATTACACCGACATAAACCGAGCTTGCCCAAAAGATTGCTCCCTACTCCCCAGAATTGATCGCTTGGTGGATGCGACCTCAGGTCACGAGTTGCTGAGTTTCTTAGATGCCTATTTGGGCTATAACCAAATCAGGATGGACCCAACGGACGAAGAAAAAACTGCCTTCATCACAGAGTTCGGTTTATGTTGTTACAAGGTTATGCCCTTTGGATTGAAAAATGCTGGGGCAACCTTTCAAAGGCTTGTAAATAAATTATTTGAGCCATTAATTGGCAGAAAAATAGAGTGTTATGTAGACGACATGGTCGTCAAAACTCAATTCTCACACGAATTAATACAAGACTTGTATTCTGTCTTTCAAATTCTGCGACAATTTAACATGAAGTTGAATCCAAACAAGTGTGTCTTTAGTGTCACATCGGGAAAATTCCTAGGATACATCGTTAACTGGTGTGACATTGAGACCAACCAGGGTAAGATTAAGGCCATCTTAGATATGAGACCACCCTGGAAGTTGAAGGAGGTTCAGAGGTTGAATGGCCCCATAGCCGCCCTGAGCCGCTTTAAGTCCAAGTCAATGGACCATTGTCTGCCTTTCTTTAAGGCAATTAAAAGCAAAGGGTTCGAATGGACCCAAGACTGTTAGCTCACGTTTGACGAGTTCAAGAAATACCTCACTAGTGTGCCAATCTTAACCCGACCCAAAGAGGGCGATGTTTTAGAGCTGTACCTCTCGACAAGTGACGAAGTTGTTAGCTCGGTACTGATAAAGGAAGTAGATCGGGTCCAACGATCCATCAATTATGTTAGTAAAGTCTTGCAGGGAGCAGAGACGAGATATCCAGAGATAGAGAAGCTAGCCTACGCACTGGTCATCGCAGCTCGGAAGCTCCATCCGTACTTCCAGGGTCATATTGTTATCGTCCTCACCGACAAACCTCTGAAACAAGTTTTAGTTAAGCCCGAGGTCTCTGGTCGATTGACGAAGTGGGCCATTGAGCTCAGCGAGTACGACTTCCGATACAAGCCGCAAACTGCTATTAAGGCCCAAGCCTTAGCAAATTTCATTGCCAAGTGTACTTTCAGCTCCGAAGTCCCCAGGCCGGTTGAGCACGAGGCCCCTAGTCCGGGCGAGCCCGGAGCTCCCAGGCCAGTTGAGTCCGGGCCCCGTGAGGTAGCAACTAGTGTGGCATCTCTCCTAGTTAGGCTAAGCGCAAATTGGGATGAATAGCCCTGGATCCTTCACGTAGATGGCTCCTCGAACCAGTAGGGCAGCGGATTCGGAATAGTTCTGCACGGCCCAAGTGGCACGAAATTGGAGTACGCACTACACTTCAAGTTTGTGGCATCCAACAATGAAGTGGAATACGAAGCATTGATAGCTGGACTAGCTTTAGCCAGAGAAGTAAAAGCCAAGCACATCATCATCTGCAGCGATTCCCAGCTCGTAGTCAACCAAGTCACAGGAGATTACGAAGCTCGCGAACCAACCATGGTTGCTTAGCCAAAGTAAGATAGGCTCTGTTCAACTTCTGGTCACACTTCATCAGGCAAATCTCGAGGTCAGAGAATGCTGAGGCCGATGCCCTATCCCGGTTAGCCAGCACTAGCGATATCACCACGAGAACCATGCACATAGAGGACCTACCTTGGCCTAGCATTCTTGGGGGGCAGAGGAGGTCACTCCCGTCGTTCAAGCAGAGGCGAGCTGGATTGACCCGCTCGCGAGCTTCTTGCTACATGGGACCCTCCCTACAGATCGTAGTGCAGCCAGAAGGGTAGAGCGCTAGGCAGCCAAATACATCATAATAGATGAACGACTGTATCGGAGATCCTACACGCTCCCCTACCTACGTTGCTTGTGACCTACCGAAGCCGAGCTCATACTCCGCGGAACTCATGAAGGTTTGTGCGGGTGGACACTTGGGGGACAGGGCCCTCGCCCAAAAAGCACTATGATAGGGGTATTATTGGCCAACAATGAAGGTAGATGCCATCGAGCTCATCAGAAAATGTGACAAATGCCAAAAGCATGCCAATATTCACCATCAGCCTATTATCGACCTCAAGTATCTCACCAGCCCGTGGCCTTTCGCACAATGGGGCATCGACATACTTGGACCGTTCCCGCCAACGGTAGGCTAGAGGAAGTTCTTAGTAGTAGCAATGGATTACTTTACCAAGTAGGTAGAAGCTGAACCTCTTGTAACGATCATAGCCCAGAACGTCCAAAACTTCTTTTGGAAGAACATTGTGTGCCACTTCGGGCTACCATGGGTACTAATTTCTGCCAATGACAAGCAGTTCAAGGACATCAAATTCCAGAATTGGTGCCAAGACATGGAGATCCGACAGAATTTCACTTCAGCTGCACACCCTCAAGCAAACGGTCAAGCAGAAGTCACAAACAGAGCCATCCTCCACGGACCGAAGGCACATTTGGACCGAGCTAAAGGATTATGGGCAGATGAGCTACCCAGTGTTCTATGGGCTTACCGAACCATGGAGAAAACCGCCACAGGAGAGACTCCCTTCATCCTCACCTACGGCACCGAAGCAGTTATCCCAGCAGAAATTGAAGTACCTATGCTGCGACTGGAAGCATACAATGATAGGACTAATGAGGATGAGCTACGTACCAACCTCGATCTACTCGACGAAGTAAGGGACCTCACGTACATCAGGACTGCAACTTACCAACAAAGAGTAGCTTGATACTATAACGCCAACTGGTCCTTCATAAAGTTATGGTACCTGAGCCCGACGCTGGCAAGCTCGGGTCCAACTGGGAATGACCTTACCGAGTGAAACGAGTGCTCGGGGAAGGAACATACAAGCTCAAAACCCTTGAAGGTCGATAGGTATCTCAGGCATGGAATATTGTCAACTTAAGACAGTATTACCTGTAACAACTGAGTAGACTATAAGTCACTCCCAGAGCCTAATGGCAAGAATGCCGAGCTAACATGACCTCGGCACTATAAGACCCTGTCGCCTCTTCGGCATGGGTGAACTCTAGAAGAGCGGACTATAAGCCACACCCCTAGCCTAAGGGCCAAATGCCGAGCTAATGAAAGACCTCAGCACCATATAAGACTTAGTCGCCTCATCGGCATAGGCTGAGTACTTGTAATGCCTAAGGTGTAGGCAGCTCAGGTACGAACCTTATAATGCATAGCCCACCCCCGGCATACAACAGGTTGAACCCGTTAGGGACAACCGATGTCAACTTAACTCGGGTGCAGACAGGTTGGGCATATACCCTACTATTTTGCTCACCTCGGTGTACATAAGGTTACCCCTACAAAGTACTGGGAGACAATTCGGGGTGACGACAGTCGAGAAACTCCCACTTCAGGTACTTAGCTCGATAACTTAACAGTTCGGGGTAAAATAACCATTTCAGCAAATAAAGTAAATTGCACGGCACTTAGAAAAGTGTATTTTCATTACAAATATTCCATTACAAAAAGTTTGTTACAAAAAAAAAAAAAGAGATCAAGCTCGCAGGTACAGGAGCTGAACTACTTTGGAGGCTCATCGCCTTTGCTAGGGATCTCCTCAGGGGCATTAACCGGACTGGTGGCCTCTGCATCGTCATCAGCACCTTCATCCTCAGAGCCTGGATCCTCCGTTGATTGACGCACTATGTCATCAGTGATCCGCGAAGTGGTGATGGCGTTCGTATCAAGACCAGGGTAGACATGCCTAATTAACCACCGGCTGATCTTGAAACCCTTGCGGTAGGCCTCGGTCATCACGTCGTCAAACCTCAAAGACTTAACATAGTCAATGACAGCCTGGACCTTGGTCTCCTTGAGGGAATCTTTGAAGATCTCGGTCTTCTCTTTGAGGTCACCTCTGAGGTACTCCACCTCGTGCTCCAGCTTTCCTTTCGCTTCCTTAAGGCCCTGCACCTCAAGCTTCAGAGCATCTCGGTCTGCCTTGAGGTTGTCCATCTCGAGCCTCAAGGCCTCTTGGCCAACCTTGAACCTGTTCACCTCAGCCCTCAATCTATCATTGTCTCGGGCCAGCTCGCTCTTCTTCGCCAACAACACCTCAATGAAGCTCTTCTGAGCTGAGGCATCATTCTACAAGCGGTGGATCTGACCGTGAGCTGCCCTCAGTTCGGTATGGGCTATGCAGGATGATTTTTCATCTTCCAAAGCCTGTCTCAGATGCCGATCAGATTGAAGGGTCAAGGCACACATGACTGAGTTCACCTACAAAAAGGAAACCAGTCAAAAAAAGATAAAAAAAAAGAAGAAGAGAAGAAGGTCCTTCGCAAGGAACTCACCACCATGGTATGAGAAGCAGCTCAGGCACCGAGCTGACCAGGAGTGAGATCAACCCATTTTGTGACCTCCTTCGGGTACGCAACCTCCTTACTCTTCTGAAGGCTGCATTGGGGGTTCAGAATGCTTTGACCCTTTTGACTCCCCAAGATGAATACCGACATCTCTGCCCCATGGGTGGACTCCTTGGAAGCTTCAGCAGCGAAACCAGTAGGACAAGCCCCAATTGTAGCCTCTATAGGGCGAGTCTCAGCGATAGCTTCAGTGGCATCCCCGCCCGCAGTCTCAACAGGCTTAGTGGTGGGCTCTGCCGCCATCTCGGGCCCCTGAGGTGCCATATCTCCCTCCACGTCGATGATAGGTTGAGCGCCGGGGAGCTCGGGCTTTGGAGCCGAGGCCTGTGGAGGCTGAGCCTCGGTAGAGGCCTGCGGGGACTCAACGTGCGCCTTCTTGGCTACCCACTTTTTCCTCTTCATTTGGCGGAAGAGCCTCTGACTGTCTATCTTTTCCGCCTCCATGGGACCTGCAATGAAGCTCGACGTTAGTAACCCTGAAGTAAGTATGCGAACAAAAAAGCCGAAGTAAAGACAAACCTACCCGGGCTCAAGCCGGCCTGGATGAGCTTCTCCTCAGCTATGAAGTCCTTGTAATTCAACCTGAGCTGAGCCCAGGACCGAAGTGACTTCTTAGTCTTCCCATAAAGGATAACACCGGGGTCCTGAACGGCCACCCTCCAGTCAGTGGGGAAAGGCCACCCCGTGTTGCTTCGAACTACGAAGTAGTCCCGCTTCCAGGCTGGGACTTTACTCGGGAGCTTGTGCATTAATTTAAAACCCGGGCGGGGAGACAGATAATAAGCCCGCCTGTGCTCGAGGAGAGCGCTCGAAGTGCTCTTCTTTATTGCCAAGATAGAACAAAGGATATCTAGGTCAATGGAGAAGGCGCGATCGAAGCAAAGGGAAATGGTCCCAACCACATTCTGTATGAAATTCGGGTGAAGCTGGTCCAAGGTAATATTAAAGTGCACTAGCACCTCAGCAATTAGGGGGTGAAGAGGGAGACGGAGTCCGGCGACCAGTTGCTCCCTGAAGACCACGATCTCATCGGGAATGTGCTCCCATGGAAAACTGCCAGTAGGAAGGCTGTAAGAGTACTCCCTAGGAAGGTGGAACCTTTGTATGAGATCCTGAAGTCTCTCCAAAGTCATGGTGGAAGGGACGAATTGATCTAACACCTGACCTCGGTGGGAGGTGAATGCCAGATGACCCGAAGTCACCCGTACATCGGACGACTGGGCGGCAGGAGAGCCACTCTGAGCCGAGGTATCCACCTTGGGCTCGTCGATAAGGCTATCTACACTAGACGACATGAAAGCACGGAAGGAAAGAAAGTTTAGAAAAAAAAGGAAGCTCGGGGACTCACCGCAGAAAATGCGAACCGAACTGAGCAAATAACTGAGCTAGAAAACCCGAGGTAGGAACCTCAGCGCGAGCTCGATACTAACGCTGAAGACTTTGTGGCGAAGAAATGACCAAGGGTCCCCCACTATTTATAGCCACCGCATCCGGGCGTTAACGGCTGAGATTGAGATGATCCAATGGCTCTCAAAGAAACTGGCTACGGGCTCCTCGAGGCGAAATTAGTTTAGCACATTTTTTGGTGTCCACGAAGTCCAAATTGCGTGATGTCCGCGCATAAACCGAATGCGACCCGATTTTCTTTTGATCGAGTCAGGCACTGGACCGGTTCAACTAGGCGAAGCGCATGATGGAGTGGCATGACTACCGAAGCCAAATCCACCCGGCGTGTCATGAACTCCCCGCACTGGGTCAACACCGCCAGCACAGGGAGTGGGTGGCATTTGATGGAGGGTGATTTGGCCCGACCTTGTAGCACGGGTACACGTGGGCATGACCTTGCTCAAGCGACGACTCAGCGTGACAACACAACAAGCGCAACCACAACTCGGTGGGAAGGGCTCACCGAGTTTAGTCTGGAAACTCGGCGGGTTAGGCTACTCGCCGAGAGCCGCCTGGCTTGCACCTCCTTCCCAAGGCTGAGGCGCTCCGAGCTACCTCCGAGCTCGGGGCCCCCTGACCTTTCCTAATGCTCGAGCTCCTCCAAGTGGATTTTTGGCCACTCCCAAACTGGAACACCCCGATCCACCTCTAGATACCCCGAGGTAGAGACCCCTCAGGCCAGACAACTCAGTGTAGCTTGCCGCAGGCAGCTCGCCACCAACAGGGTAGCTCGTAGAAGAGCAGTTCGGCACATCATAGGAAGGCCTCCTGCCCGACCACCGTACCTGACAAACCTGGAGACTGCAACCACGTCTCTCATCAGACAGTGTTGTGCCTGCCACCTTTAGAAGGTGTCTTACACCTGTCAGGTAGGTACCCTACAACGACGGTCCTGCACGTGCCACCTCAGCCTTGGATGTAACGGCTACGGTAGGATGATAGTGGCGGTTATACCTGCCCTGTTAGAGGCAGGTGGGCCTGATTCGATAGAGTTCTGTTATAAGTAGCCCAATCCCAAAGGATAGAGGTAACTTTCTAATACTTGCTCTATTTGCACTCTTATCTTTCTTCCTCTCTTTGCATTTTTCACAAAACTCTAACTTAAGCGTTGGAGTTTTTCAGTCGGGCAAACCTCCGGGGATCCCTCATATTCTCCATCTTAGGTACCTTTCAGGAGCCACACAAGTGCCAGTTAGGAATGACCGGATTGCGCACCATCAACATTGATTATCAATGGAAATCTCAATAGATGGGGAGGTTTTTGATGTAAACCTTACAATGAAAACAAGCACATGAAAATAAGGATTGGGAGTAGAGTTTTACACTAGCCCATATTTGCACTTGAAAACAAACACAGGTAAATACAAACCAGCAGTGGAGTTTTACGTCGATTTGTATTTACACTGAAAATAAACACAACCTTACATTCAATCACATGACACTATTTTACACTCTGTGCATCTCCATATCTCTCCACGTCATGTGACCGTTCCTATCCCAACAAATCTATACGGTGGTACCAACATAGTCAAACATTATTTTATTTAAAAAGAAAAGTAGACATAGGAGTGCAAATGGATTAGATCAATGATCCGATCCGATCTGAAGTGTGATCTTAGTTTGTCAAATCTAGATATACCCATTTTGGATTTTTGTATTAGATTGGATCAACTAATGAGATTTAATTAGAAAATCCGATGAAATTCAAACAGCCCCCTATGGGATATAGATGAAAAATATTTGTATTTTTTATTTAAACTGATATATTTTCTTTTCCCTTTAATAAATTATTAAATGTTAAAAAATTAAATAAGGCTGGATTAAATTGAGATATCCGACATTCTTATCAAATTCAAATTTAAATCAATATTTGTGAGTTTGGATCAAATCTCATCCGATCCTTTGCACAGAGATATTTGTTGAAGTCATGGAGTTATCATGGCTAATGATGATAATAATGATGCTGTATGTCTCTAACGAGTCTCATCATCTTCATCACAATGACCAACTTTAATGAGTACTTGTATGATGAATGTGTCCAAGTTGGTAGGTGGTTCCTGGTGGATTATGCAATGAAACTATATAATAGGAGTGTAAATGGATGGAATTTGGATTAAATTAGGCAATATCTAAATTCAAATCCAATTAGAAAATCTGATATCTGAATTTGATTGAGTAATGGATGGATATTGAATATTCGACCAAAATATTTATTTTAAGTAATTAATAAATATATAAAATAAATATTTATTTATATAAAGTATATAAATATATAAACTATTTATATAATTTAATTCTTATATATATATATAAATTAATTACATAAAATATTAAAATATTCTATATATTCTATATAAAAATTAAATAATTGGTCGAATTCGAATATTTATTGAATTGAATAAGGACATATTCGAATTTGAATCCCATTAACTAATCGGTATGAATAGAATGCCCGAATAGTTGATTATGATATTGGAATTATTTGAATTCGATTTGATTATAACAAATCTTGAATTCGAAATCAAATATTCGAATACCTTTACACCCCTACTACAAAGTACATACAGAAACTAGGGCCGCTTCTTCTCCTGCCAAAAGTAGACAGTTGTCAAGCCATTGATAGGTGTACTTATGTACAATACGTATAAATAAGCTTAGTTGATAATGATGATGTGGGATGAGGCTATAGGTTGATGCAGCAATTACTTATCTATTCAAAATGCCCGCATGTGAAGTCAGCATTACCAGCCAATTGCATTGGTGGCAAAAAGGCATTCATTCCAATCACAAGAGCATAAATTAAAAACAAAAGGCAAAAGACTTAAATATATCTTGAATTGAATTTTCGTTAATTGACTTAAATATATCCTGAGTTTTTAAAAAGGATTTAAAAATACCTTATCACTTTTTATCCTTCATTATATTTTCAAAGATGTTGAAATTTATGGATGAGTTTATTGATCTGATTCTAACACTAGAGATCAATGCTTTGGCCTCATCATAAAAACACTATTGCGTGTTATGCTCTCCCTATCCTTCATTCGCTGACAACTTCCTCTGATTCCAACAAGCTATCTTAAACGATCCTGATGATAGCCATTATATTGGGAAGCTCGTATTCTCACTCTCCAAGACCCAGTCCCAGTCCCAGTCCCAGTCCCAGCTATTACGTCACCTATGAAGTCAATATTTTCTTTAAATTACAAATTTCAAATTCTCCTTAATTCGGGATTTTGGCATTACAGGAGACGGTTGTGTATATTGATCATGGGCGAGAAACTTAGACCATGATACTGATGAACTATACCCACTTCAAATCGACGGTTATCGTGGATGGAATTTCCAATGGTTGTCAGCCTTGTATCTTAATATTGTAATAAACTTCTTTCTAACTCTTCCCGCACTACATTTGATTCAAACAGATTTATAGGTTATTGATGGGGATGATAGAGAGAGGCTCAAGGGTCAACATTTGGCGGACCGTATCTAGTCCACATGTAGTCGGTGATGCACTGTTTGCTTCTCATAAATTAAATAATAAGAAGCTGGTGACTAATGGGCTCCCGACAAACATGGGGTAGAGATAATGAACAAATGAAGAGACAACAAAGTCTTATATGTTGAAGGGCAAATTAGGATTTTGAAAATTTTAAATGAATTCACAAATGATTTCACTGATGGAAGGTATGTTGAAGGTTTTAAAAGGCTAAAGGCATAGTGGTCCAAAAAAGTGAGGCGTAAGCTTTAAATATTAAGAAAAAAAGTAATTAAAATTTATAAATGATAAAAATAATGTATAATATACCAAGTTAGAATGACATAAGGTACACATATCTATAAAATATAAGTTTATAAGCAATAATTTTTAACTTTTAAGCATTAAATAAAATAATAATTAATCATTTAACAATTATAAGCATTTTATATTTTATTTTATGTTTCAAAATGCAATCTTACAAAATTAGGGATAAGTAGTCTGCACTCAACCTCAGAATTCTTAATTCCACTACAGACCTATAACAATTCAAAATTTCAAACACCTTTACCTAAACACTAATACCCGTTCGTGTATTGGCATTAATTCCAAGCGGGCACCTACCCCAACTGCATTGTGGAGCTAAGATTTATGGGAGTGGACTGAACAGTAAAAACCCCTTCCTAAAATTATTCATATGAAAAATATCTATATAATGGGAAAAAAGAAACAATGTAGTTGACAAACTTGGGATGTTAAATTAGAATATTAAGAAAAAAATTCCACTTGCTTTATCTAAGAGAAACTAATAATTTGATTGGCCATTTTTTTTGCATTGAACTCTCCTAGGCTAAAATACTAAGAGACACTAATAGAACTTGATTTATCCTATTGGTTTTTGATTTTTACTCTTTTTATTTGGCTCATAATTATTGAAGTGCTTTTTCTATATATTTTGAACTATAAAAATATGCATTCTTTTTTTCATGAAACCACTAAATAATGTTGATATTTGAAGCTTACACTTTTTTTGGTGCCTCACGCCTTGAAACTTGAGGCTTAAGCCTCAAGCCAAAGTTGTGAGGCTTAAGCCTTGAGGCAAATTTTGAACACCTTGGCTTGCCTCAAGGCTTAAGCCTTTTAAAACAATGGGTATATTTAAGTCCTCCCGAAAAGGTGAGGTCATGTTTTAAGTCAATTAATGAAAACTTAGGGTATGTCAAAGTCTTTTACCCTAACACAAAATGCAAGTCCCAAGATAAAAAGCACTATCCACTAGTGAGTTGTCACTTTTCTAAGGTCAGGTTTGGGAGTGCTTATTTATAAGTGTTTGGTGAAAAGCACTTATTTCAAATAGGGATAGTATAGGCATTTTGAAAATGATGTGAAGAGCCAAGACCAAAAAGGAAATAAGTGCTTATTGAATAAGCACTTAAAATTAAGTCTCAATATTGGGCTTCTCGAATAAGTACAATAACCACTTATTTCGAACTTATTTCCCAAACACCAATAAATGTTTATTAATATAATTTTACTTCAAAAAAAATATTATTTGAATAAACACTTATTTTTAAACACTCCTAAACTTGATCTAGGAGTCATATGTGTGTACTGTATAGGGTATGTGCATAAAGTCATAAACACCATCTAGTGCTGATACATAATATAATATATATGATATAAAATATTAGTATATATTATATTATGGGTTGGGCAGAGCCTAAGTAGGGCTTGAAGTGTTGGGCCCAAGCCTAGCCCAAAAATTTCAACTTGGACCTAAATTAATATCCCAATGCGCACTCAACCATGGTAAAATATCTTCCAAAACGTCATCTAGCAAATACGAACATTTTAAATCAGCAAAGGAAGAGCCAAAAACAAATGATGATAAACAATCATCTATATGGGTTGATTTCTTAAGTGAAGAATCAGAAATGAGCTTTAAAAGCACTGAGATCATGTTTGGAATTGCTTATGTTAAAAATCAGAAATGAGCTTTAAAAGCACATCCAAATTTTCAAGTGCTTATTTTAAAAAACTAATAAGTAGGAACGTGCGTTGCACATGGGAATTGTCATGATAATGATTAAAATATGGAAAATTAAAAAGTTGTAAAAAAAATTCAACAGACGTGAGTAGAATAATCAATTTTTTTTGATTAATTAGAGTGTTGAGTCTCTAAGGATGCATGGCCAGGTTCGTTGGAAGGTACCAAAAGAATTCATAAGGAATATACCATTCAGCTCGGTGGCCAAAATTGCTTCTAACTACAAGCATATGGAGCCGTAATATACTGTATGGATGTTATTCTCATTTGTTCACATCGCTAGATCATGGCTATTGCCTTTCTTCGTTTTCTGTTGGTACATCTTAATATCCTTCCACTGGTACAGACTTAAAACATGTAGGCAGGCAATAAGGCCCCTTTCCACACCTTGTAGTTTCACCTTTTATGTATAAATAGAGTCGTGAATGTAGACACATGACTTCTTTTAATAAATGGGGCTGAACTTCCGTCTATCATCACAATACTTCACCTAGCTTGTTGACTAATTGATAACTTGGCTATGAAGTCCGAGTTCCTATCGAGAAATGTCACAAATTTTCAGGTCAATCTGGACACAAGGGATTTTCTACTCACTCTCTGCCCACTGTGAATTGGAACCACACATCTCTGTTATGAATTGAGAGATGTGTGACTGTAATTTAGGACGGGTAGAGAGTGGGTAGGAAAAGTGAGTAGGGAACCTAGGCTCTAATCTGGAGGGGAGGGTTTTGTAGATAAATACCATTACCGACCAATCACATTTTGCAACCAACCATATGAGGCTTCAGTCCTTTAGGCTGTGTTTGGTTTGAAGGAAAAGGTAGGGAAAGGAAGGGAAATCTTTACAAATCCTGTGTAGATTTTGCTATCTTTTCCTTTCTTTCCCTACCTTTTCCTTCAAACCAAACATATTCTTAGGTTAACATCATGAAAGCCTTCTCATGCTTTGTCAATCAACCAACAACCTGAGGGACAAATTTAAAGTGGGTGAAGAATGGGAAAAATGAGAAAAACATTAAAGTGTCAATAATAATAATGAAGACAAATTAAAGAAGCTCATAGGTCCAAATCTTATGAAAAAAACCGCAAAAACAACAGGCAAAATTTGATGGTCTTCAATTATTGAAAAGAAATTTTCGAGAAGAAAAAAACATGCCAAAAAAAGACTAAAGCATGATGGAAGAGGTATAGGTAAATACATGGTTCAAAGTAATGGGGTGTATTGGTACTTATTAGTGATTGACCTTATTTTTCTTATCTAAAATTTCTGTTTTTAAGTATAATTTAATAAAAAATGAGTTCCAAAACAAGGGTATCAGTCACCCAAAGATACGAAACGATATGCTACGCTGCGTATGAATACTTTGAACCTTCCATGAATTAATTGTATTCGTTTTTGCAAGTTGGAAGTGCAATGTGAAGTTATAAGTTAATGTAAGTAACTGACAAAGAAATTTTAATGGATCACCTTCTTCTAATGTTTCCTGTGTTGAAAACAACAGCATTGTTTTTGCATAACTTTCTGCATATTGGCAATTGAGTGCCTCAGTTTATGCAGGCATGCAATGGTTGGTTTTCTCGCAAGCAGATGGATGTGAACTTGGTATACAAGTGTCATTATATATATATATATATATATATATATATATATATATATATATATTTATTTCTATAAGATGTATATATCCAGGTCTATTTATTCTATAAGATGAAAACTAACCTAGTTTATGGATATCTCCACTGTATTTGCACAAGCTCGACAAGAAACAACAATATCAAGTAATGAATTTACACCAAGTCGATTGGCACGATGAACTGATGCACATGCTGCCTCACCAGCAACCATTAGCCTAGGAACAACATCATCTAGCTCATCATTACCTTCATTGTGAATTACCTGAGAAATGCTATATATATTGGAAAATGCATAGATAGGATAAAGCTAAGAAAGAATCAAACCCTGGTATGACTGACTATACATATTAGTTAGGCTTAACTCATTCATACCTCCCCATGGTGATTTGTGTGAATTCCCCAATATTAAACAAAATCAAGGTTCAAAGTATCGATATGTATCGGAAGCATCCCAATATGCCTTATAGAGGGTGTATCAAGGTTCTAACCAGTACAGGGGGTGGAGGAGCCTTAAATCGCTCCCCCTGAATCGGTTTAAAAAAAAAAAACTGATATTACCTGGTATGCCCCTACTGGCATATCGGATGTATCGATATTTAAAACCTTGGATAAAATAGGGATGCATGGGCTCTTTTGTGACATCAATCCCTGCAAAAAAAGGACCGATATTTAAAACCTGTAACAACAACATGATTATTCGGTTCAGACAATAAATTAAGAAAATTATGCAATAAAACTTGAGATAGATAGATGCTGGCAAAATGAAGGTCTAGAAAGCTAAAAAAAAAAAAAAAGAAAGATCCAAATGTAGATTTTTTGGATCTTGGAGGAAATGAAATTGAATTTCAAGAATATGAACTCAGGGCTCTCATGGCTTGTAGTTATTAAGTGTAATATGATTATAGAAGAGAATTATAAAACAATTCCAGTGCTAAAAGTACATGCGAATGAGTGATTAGAATTGATTCCGAGAAAGAAGCCATGATGGAAAAGGGCACCCCTTAACACACACACACATCAAAATTCTAACTATGCACCCAATGGTTACCTGCTTCTCGATGAACAAAAAGCACAACCTAGTAACCTAATGGTTAGCAGGAAAAGAGAAAAAGCATTTGTTTTAGAGGTGATTAATGGTTCCAGTATTGCGAGGTATTTCAAACGTGTATATCAAAGTATGCATGGCATTGCAAACGATAGTGGTAGCAAGAGAACGCGACCTGCTGGAGGAAGTGGGAGAGCTCGGGCTGGGGCTATTATGAAATTACAGTCTGGTAGTAGGAATAAGGGTAGACGCTCTTCAAGAATTGATATTCCTTAGTTATTTCTATCGAGGAGGAGGAGGAGGGGGAAATAAAAAGAGAAACAGAGGACAGTGGAGCTGAAGAAGTACCATCCGAATCTTCTAGTTCCGAGGGTTCTGTGCGTTGAACAGGAGACAAGAACCAGAATCTAAGGATAGGATAAAGTAAAATAAACAAACAAATTTTAACTTATTTTCTTTGATTGCAATACAAATAAAATAAAATAAGACAAATTAGGATAAAGTAAAACCCAAAACATAATTAAACAAGAATTTGCATTTTTTTGTTTGTGCTACTATGCATTTGTACTATTTTCAAATAAAATTGCACTGCAACTATGCTAAAAACTGAATTTGAGGCCAAAAGATTTTTCTTTTTTTTTTTTTGGGCGAAATTAATGGGGCAAGACACCTTTTGGAGCCTTGGGACACATAAAGCTTGAAAATTTAACCAAAATAAGAAAAAACACCCCAATTAGGCAAGTAGACATCTAAGCGCAACGTTGTGGCCTCTAGAAATTTGCAGATACATTGTGTGTGCAATCTATGACCTTGTGACCGGATCGAAAAGGTCAATGGTTCAACTTCCCGAATTTGTCAGTATTTAACCAAATCTCGGATTTTAGCTAAACTGAATCCAAAATCATGGCTGGATGACAGTTTGGATGGTTCGACCATCTAGTTCAATGGTAGGTTCAAAACACTGATAATACATATGGAAATGCTATTTACATGCATGTTGCATATAAAATTTAAAGAGAAAAATCTACATGATACAGTAAGGGATTTGACCAAACGATATGGAAATATTTAGAATCCATGGAAGTTTATTTGACCTGGGTAATTCGAATTGTATTCAGAATTGAAGGGATCAGTTCTGTAGGTCCCGATTTAACCTTTGGTTTCTGCCTTTGCAGAACTCCAAATAATTATATTGGTAGTCATTGAAACAGAATTCCATTCCAAATCTAGGGTGCTTTATTTTTATGTACATTGCAGTGTTTTTTGTGTCACTGTCACAAAGACTTTCTTTTTTTTTATTTTTATTTTTTCTTGTTAAGGTTGTGCTTGGTTTGAAGGAAAAAAGTAAGGAAAAGGTAAAAAAATCTTTACAAATCTTGTATAAATTTCCCTACTTTTTTTTTCCTTTCCCTACCTTTTCGTTCAAACCAAACATAGCCTAAACTTATATATCTTTGGTTTCCCAAATTCTGTTGTTCCGAACATTGCTTTTTTTTTTGTATTTCTCATAATTTAAAACGTGGATGGTTGAGAAATGGTTTGAATTGACGACTAAACCATTTATTACACCTAATCCCTTAGACATGTTAACGGCCAACCTAACATAGAGTTTAAAAGAAAAGTTACCTGGTTAGGTCTTATTGAAGTAGTCAAAGCAGAGGAACAGGCTTGAATTGATCCATTAGCCAATGGGCTGGATCAAGGCCCATGTTACATTTAGGCTGTGTTTGTTTTGGAGGAAAAAATAGGAAAAGGAAAAGAAAATTAGGAAAATCTTTACAAACCTTATATGGATTTTCCTATCTTTCTTTTCTCCTCCCCACTTTTTCCTTCAAACCAAACTTAGCCTTAATGTGGCATACATGCATAGCTCAAAGTCTAGACATGTGCCCTTCCTTATTTATTTTGGTAAATGACATGAGCCCTCCCTTCAAGAGAGAGTGACGTTGCCTTTAAACCTTATCGTAAATTGATATTAGGGTCAGAGACTCAGAGGCCAATGTCTAAGCCCATTTATTAAATAGGTTGGACTTGACCTTAGTGTGACTTGGACAGGTGCAGCGTGAGTCTAGCCGTGTGCCCCCCTCCACCCGCCCACTCTATTGACTGCTATTTTGTCCCTCCTTATATGTTTTCATTATGGCAAGACGTTTTCAATTTATGGCTGTTAGGGTTGAGTTTAGATCTGCTCCTCATAGAAGGTGCTTTACACCGATTTCACAGTACGTTTTGACCTCTGAAACATATCGGTGCTAGGCATACTCTGTGAGGTGGAGATCCAAACTCCAAAAGGTTATGAGGATAATGTGAGGACCAATTTTGTAAAGATAAAATCTGGATTCAAATGCTATCCTTTTTTTTGGTAGTTCAAGTGCTATTATATTCCTATAAAATCTCTCTCTCTCTCTCTGACCTCTCAGTTTCATTTGCAGAAATCAATATCTAAGGACACCAACTACGAAGGATACACTTAATTTGTTTGATAAAGTGACTACACCTCTCTCCTAGTGAAAATCCTTCAAGAACTAATGTATTCAGTTTTCATGGATATTTGCAACATTCATCGCTAGCTTGTGCATATAAGTCTTGTTAGGATTATAATTGATTCAAGTCTGTTGGTTCTGATTTTTGTTCTAAAAATGGTAAAAAATGTTGTTCGTGTACATTGTTTAAGCAATTACTTTTGCCCTGTAAAGACTAAAGTTGGGAGAAGTCATGATTAATAATACTATGTAATTGATTTTCGAGAGATAATCCGAGATTAAAGATCAACTTCAAAAATAATAAAAAGAAAAGAGATGTGTAGCGGTTGGTATGTATTACATTTTTAGGTTTTTAAGGGCGTTTCCTGCGACATGAATGTTTTTATTCTCATCTGTTTTTGAAGTTGTCGTGTGAGGAAGAAGAGGAAAAAGAAAACATCTTCCTAAACTGTTTTAATTTGAAAAACGTATGTCGCCACTAGGCTTTTCACGTTCTTATCATCTTACGTTGAAAATTGAAATCATTCATCCCCCTGCGACGTGAACCTGGTAAGGTTGATTGATGGGCCTGGACATTTCCCGATTATGTCCCTTTAGCACCTAGACGGGAAGACCAAATTTGGGCCCTTACTGCCTTACCAGTTACCACCTTTTGGCCTTGATGCCTTCATTGAGCTGCTTTTACCAAGGTCTTTTGGAGAAACAATCAATGATCCAATCGAAGCTCACAAAGGTCAGTTCGAATTTGAATCCACTAAGGATGCCAGATATTCCGAATATGATGTGATTTTGTTTAATTCTGTAAAATTTAACAAATTATTAAAGAGGAAAAAGTAACAGTTTATATAAAAAAGAAAAACAAAAAATATAAGTATTGTTTCAACTATTGTTATCATATATATATATATATATTTGGATTGGGTCATGAACGGATTGATCCATTTTAACTCCTAATTAAGTGCCCATTTCAGAGGGATGAAACGCAGTGGCTTTTGACTTCCCAAGGTGGGCCTTATATAGACAATCTTTAAGCTAACGTGAAAATTTTGGAGAGCAAAAATCCGCTGCCAATCCGTTATTTTTTTGGCTATCCAATTCGGTCTCTTTAGATAGTTTATCTGGAGCACCTCAAAGCAGAAGGCTAACTGAATATTGCACCTCAGCACTCTCATACAGGCCCTAAAAGAAGAGTAAGATTAGCTAAAGTAGATTGTAAACCAATGATAATGTTCCACATCAGTAATAAATACATGAGACCTACACCTTTCACAGTGAGACAGCTTATGAATTTACTACTAGCATGAAACACTATCATTGGCTCAAGTTCAACAATCCGCTGGACAGCCTTTGCGTTTAGCTAATCCCAATTCCTAAAAGAAACTTCAATTTATAACTGTTTTTTATGGTTGAAAGACAACAAACAAATTCGGGCTTTTTGACTTTTTACCAATTCCTTGTAGGTTGTCTAGTTGATTTCCTTCTGGCATAGGGGAAAAACCACTACGTGAAAAGCCCCTCTCGCCTCCCAAACGAGAATTAGTGGAGTGGGATATGATAAAGCTGTGTTGGTCAGGTCAAGTTCAAGATCCATCGACATCCGTAAGAATACTCAAATTAGTTTAAGAGCAAATTAAGGGCACATTTGAATCGCGGGAATAGGAGTCCGGAATCGAAATCAAAATTGGGCATTTTGATTCCAATTATTTGGTTAGACAGAATTAGAATTCCATTCTCATTCCTGATGGATTGGTATTCCCCATTTTGAGGGAATGGCCATTCCTTCTCTCTCTCTCTCTTGAGAATAAAATCCCATTTAATTTTAATTCTCATTTCAATTTTTGTTTGAACCATACAGACTGGAAATAGATCATTCGGATTCCGATTCCAAAGAGACCCTAAATAATTAAAACATTAATAAATAATTTTATAATAATTTTTTTTGGGTTTTTACTGTTCAATCCACCCCTAGAAATCTTAGCTACACTGTACAGGTGGGATGAATTTGATCGTGGATCGATGCCAAATCCATGGACAGGATGCGATTTATAGGGGGGCTACTAGTAGACTAGGAGGGGGTTGTAATTTCAAATTTCTGAGGTGGAGTGCAATCTACTTATCCCTATTTCATTTCTTTTTTCTACTCACGAGTCAAAATCAAGTAGCTAGTGATTCATAGCTTGTACGATCTTTCAAACTTCTGGGAATAATCTGGAACTCTTGGAATTCCATTAAAAGCAAAACCATCATCCTCCCCATTTTCTTCCATTTTCTTATCTATACAGGTCATGATTAGGGGTGCAAGTCCGATAGGTTGGCCGGGTTTATGGTCAATCCAGGCCTGGCCCTAAAACTTGGGCTTAAGGTCCGAGTCTGCGGTCAAGCCAGATTTTCCTAACCCAAGCCTAGCCCGTATTATAATTTAATGCACTCGAGTTGGGCTCGGGTTGGTCAATTAATCCACTCTAAAATTATAAATATATAAATGTAATGTATTTATACAAATATATATATATATATATATTATTGCAACATTTATATATAAGCATATATATGTATAAATGTATATAATTGAACCGGGCTCTGGTCGGATTTGGGCTACCTAAGGGCTAGACCCGAGCCTGGCCCAAAAAATTAAAATGATCGACTTCTTGGGCCTGAACCCAGCCCAAAGACCAAAAATTCAAGCCCAGCTCGCTTAAAATTCTGGGTTATTCAGTTCGGGCTCGGATTGAGCCTTCCCAAGTTGCACCCCTAGTGCTGATCTTCGTATTTACTTTTACAAAAAGCTTATGGTGAGGTGACTTCCCTTTCTTCATTGCCCTTCTAATTTCTAATGAAGGTATTGCACAAAACCAATAACAATAGATAGTGGTACAAAATAACGAAGTAAAACAAAGATATGAAAAACGAAAGAAAAAACAGAGCATACATAGACTTATGTGGTTGGGCCTTTGCCTACGCTCACAGGGGGTGGAAAAACATAGATCTATTAAAAAAATGATAATGAGTGTACAAGATTTGAACAATCTCTTTAAAAAAATACCCTAAGCCCTAAGCTCTAATACACCCGAAGCACTCGTTATTATTGTCTTATTTGTGTCCAATATAATGATGAGATACAAATATGAGAAAACCCAACAATATAACGGGCTCAGATCTTCTGTTCACAAGTTGTTTTCACATTCTATCAACAGGACATTACATCTATGCATTGGGAATATCTCCGGGATGTGTTCCTAATATACTAGGGTGGCGTGCTGTAGGTAGAGATGTAGAAACAATTTGTGAGGGCCTTTGGGTCAGGTCCATCAATAGAAAATGGGTTGGGTAGTCTGTGTGGCCCAAGCCCTCCACATCCACCACACGGGGTGTAACGGGCAGTTTTGCAGGTTTCATTTATTGTTCAACTTTGCCTTTTTCTTTAAGCCATTCATGGACATCTTAGCTCTAGTTTTCCTTTGGTAAGTAATAAGTACCATATACAGAAAAAAAAAGCTGGTTTCAAAAGGTAAACATTTCCTCTTAGGGAACTATGATTTAAGGCTGTGTTTGGTTTAAAAAATGGTAGGAAAGACTGTACATGGTTTATAAAGGTTTCCTACCATTCCCTACTCTTTTTTTTTTTAAAAAAAAAACAAACACAGCCTAAACGATTTCTGTGAGTTCTTTTTATTTGTTATAAAACAAATTTGAAATCTGAACAACCACGTAAATACAAAAATGATGTATAAAACAAAGTTGAAATCTATAAGCTAGAGGTTTCTTGCTCAAATTCCATTACCAAAATACGACTGTTATTCTCTTGAAGGTGCGTTTGTTTCAACATAATCTCCATTGAGCTATCCAAATTGGTTGCAAAAATTTGCATCTTGTTCAGATTTGCATTCATGTGTTTTCAGTGTATAATTTGCAAGCAGGCTGACGCAAAATTGTCTCATTAATTTTAAAGGAGAAAAGGGAAGCCAGTGCACGAGGCTCCTGTCAACGTGGGGTTTGGGGAGGGACATGCATGAACGGATGAACCTTCACCCCTGCACACTGTTTTCAAAATTTGAACACTGATTATTCAAGCTGAGATGGAACAATCCAACGTTGGGCCAAAAGCTCACCCTCTAATTATTTTACTAGGAGAAAGGAAGATTAATCAAAAAAGAAAGCAAGCCGAAATTGGACCATTGAACTGCCAATACGGCCTTATGACTTGCAGATTTCACAATTAATTTTGATTCTTCAAAGTTCAACCCAAGTTGGGGGAACTTTGAAAAGAAAGGAACTAGGAAGTAGGAAGGGTCCATATATAAGTCTTTAGAGTAGTCTTAGTTTGTTTGCAAGGCAAGAGATGAGTAGTTTGTCTGTTCACCCTTAACAATGGGTAACCCAACAACAATTGTAAGAAAGGAAAAAAGAAACCGAAAGAGAACCTGAAATTGGGAAAATAAGGGCGGGCATTGAGAGATAAATCTCCATGCATTCAACCTCATCCTTTGACCCCAATTTTCCAGGACATAGCAAAGTTCTTCCCAACAGGCAATTCTAATCCTTGAACCTCAACCATCACCATCTTCTCTTTATCTCCCCCATCTTCTAGCTTCTCCAAGTAGTTGTGTTCCGAAGCACTAAACTCAACGTTTGAAAGGCTTGAAATTGGTTCTCCATCGACCTCAATAAACAGATCCTGTCCTATTCCACCCAATCCCAATACTGTTACCTTCTCGATAATCCATCCATTCTCCAAGGCAAACTTACCCTCTTGAACTTCCGACCACACCTTCACCGTTTTCTGGCTAACAGTGGCAAACAAATCTATGTAAGTAGAGTACCCATTTCCAAGCTTCATCTCTGGAAGCTCGTCATCATCAAGGAAAAGCTTTCCTTTAGCCAGTCCCTCGGCAGCTCCTGCCGGGAATGTCACCACAAGGCTGAATGGCGTCATCCTCGCTTCTTTGGATGTCATACCTCCCCGTTGCATGGGGATGATAGCGTTCTGATACACATGGACATTGATGACATGCAATGGCGCATCAAGCGTGAGGAAGTGTCCTTGTTTGGAGATAATAGTCTGCTTCATATCGAATAAGCTGTACCAAGTTCCTGGAGCAAACAGTACCTTGACTTTTGATGTCCCCTTCCTCAAGACCGGGGAGACCATGACGCTGCTGCCCAGCAGGAACTGTGTGCTCAAGCCGTAGGACTTAGTGAAATTGGGGAACGTGAAGAACAGCGGCCTGGCCATTGGGGCGCCAGTAGTGTGAGCTTCATAGTTCAAGGTGTACAAGTAAGGGAGGAGCTTATACCGCATGCCCAGAGCATTTCGAGCCGACTGTGCAACCGACTTCCATACATAGAGCTCCTGGCTAGGGGAATAGTAGTTTGCGTGATCCCTGGAAAAAGGGTAGAATGCCCCAAGCTCAATCCAGCGATTGCAGAGCTCTTCTGTGGGTGCTGGGTAGAACCCACAAATATCAGAACCCACCATAGGTATCCCAAATATGCCAAAATTGAGAATAGTTGATATGGAATACTTGAGGTCCGCCCATTTGCCCTTGTTGTCACCAGTCCAATGTGCAGCATACGATCCTGACCCAACAAAGGTGGAGCGTGATAGCACGAATGGGCGCTTGCCAATGAGCTGTTGAAGCGCCTTGTGGGTTGCAACGGCTTGAGAGAAACCATACAGGCTGTGGGCATCGTACTCCAACACCCCATTGTAATGAACAGCACTTGTAGCAATTGTTTTGTTTCCTATCGGGGCTAGCGCCCCTGAAGCGTTTATCTTGTAAGGTGGATCATCCCATCTAGTCTTATTTATCACCTCACAGTCCAAGCAACAGAGCCACCCAGGGTTGCCAGGACACGGTCTGTTCTTTGGGATTCTGCATTTACCGGTGCAGAAGTTGGAGGCTTCATTCATATCAATCCATAAGCCATCAACAGGTACAAGTTCACGGAACCTCCGGATCTCGTCGCTCCACCAGCTTACAGTTTTGGGATTAAGGTAGTCTGGGAAGTAGACTGGCCCCGGCCAGACTTGAGCCAGGTACGGCTCTCCTTCATATTTTATGAAGACATCATTGGCCATGCCACGTTCGTAAACTCCATAAGAGGAATTCACAGCAATCCCAGGGTCGATGAGGACAATGTATTTCATCCCTCTGGAATGTAGTTTTTCCACCAATGCCGAAAGCTTTGAACGAGGGAAGTTGATGGGGTCAAGGGTGAAGTCCTTGGCCGCATCCATGTGGTCGTCGTCAGTCCACATCACATCCAGCGGGATCTGGGCCTTCCTGTAGTTCTCAACCACAGCTTCAACTGCGGACACATTATGGTACCCCCATCTGCATTGGTGGAAACCTGTAAATTTCACATTAACCCAAGTCAGTGTTGTAAGTTTCTGATTCTGATTGCTATACATATAAACTCATCAGTTTAGACTTTAGAGGAGGGTGCGCATTATAAAATTTTGTTTTGAACCAAGCAGAAGAATTAAATGATGACTGGATGTATCATAGTCCAGACTTCCAAGGACAAACCATCAGAGGTGAGAAGGTTTTGAATCAAGAAATTAAAACATCAACTGCACTCTATTATGTTTATGTCAAAACCCTATCTAATTAACAGTATAGGGATGAAGCCCCAACCCCTCTTAATTAAGTACTGGGTGATCCTCGATCTGATGCCCATGTTTATGTCAAAACCCTATCTAATTAACAGTATAGGGATGAAGCCCCAACCCCTCTTAATTAAGTACTGGGTGATCCTCGATCTGATGCCCATGGTGGGCTTCCTCAGTGAAAAAGGAAAAATCTTTTTCTCCTCATTAGTAACAGTTAAAAGAAGGTTTTGTCTCCAATGTGTAAATTATTGAACCGACGCGGGAGGTGGGGTCGGAGTAGGATGGTTCCAACACGACCCAACCGCAATTTAATTTTCCTGTTTTCTTATTTAATTTTTTCAACAGCCCGGAATTTCTCCTGGAAAATAAGGAAACTATGTCGGTTGATTCCTCACGTCTTATAGGGAAAGGGCTTGCCCTTAGCAGGACAAACATGAAAATTAATTTGTAGCTTTTTGTAAAGCTAGCTAGCTAAAAGGCTGAGATTCTTTGCTTTCTAACAGACAATCAAAGCATAAAAAAAAAAAGAAAAAAAAGAAAAAGAAAACAGACAATCAAATCATGGGAAGGGTTAAGGGAAGGCCTAAAATTCTCTCTTTTGTCTATATTTATTATTAAGTCAAGTTAAGAAGCATATTACTATTAGTCAAGTAAAATGCAAATTCAAGAGAGGGTTACTCTGTAAAACATGAAGTAAGGTTATAAAAAAAAAATACTAACTACAGTGTTAAGTGTTAAAAGAACTAGGTCCAATTCAACAGACCATGTGATCATCAAAAAAGCAGGCAATGTAGGTAAAAATATGATAACCATTCACCACCAGTCAATATTTCATTAAACTAATCTCTTTTAA
This sequence comes from Nelumbo lutea, assembly GCF_056320005.1. Taxonomy (NCBI): domain Eukaryota; kingdom Viridiplantae; phylum Streptophyta; class Magnoliopsida; order Proteales; family Nelumbonaceae; genus Nelumbo; species Nelumbo lutea. The sequence goes on along the minus strand of NC_142687.1, from coordinate 27,979,868 downwards.
CTCCAATAAGAAGCAGCATTATTAATCATCTACTGTGTCCAAAATGGAGAGCAATCAAATTATCCTGGTTTTAGAACTTCAAGACTAATTAGGCCATTAGCCATTTTTAATGGCAAATTGTATGATCTGCTGTCCTCTCGACATAAAGCAGTAATTACACATCTAAACACAATTTGCATTATATCCATGTGTCTAAAGAATGAACCAGAACTAACATTCAATTTATATATTTAAGACAACTGAAAAACCTAAGGTAATAAAAATAAGAAGGCGAATCACAATAAATTTTAGATAGCAAAACATACCGAGAGCCCAGTAAGGCATGGGAGCAGGACGACCCACAAAGGCTGTATACTGATCAACAACAGATAGAGGAGTTGGACCTGCGAAAAAATAGAAATCCAACACACCCCCAATGATCTTGTAAGTCAAGGAGTTCCCCCTGTAAAACACATCCATTCCATTACTGTTCAGCAACAGAACTGTATGTGCTGAAGCCTCTCCACCAACATTCCTCAGATCCATGTAAACTGGATGAGACCCATATAAATCCATATTGAGATTAATTGCAGAGATATCTGTGGTATACAGAGTGTAAGGATCGTTGGGCTGTATCTTAATCCCCTTTGGTTGGGTGTTCTCTCCAAGCCCGTACAGTGAAGCATCTTTAGGCAATTTGGTTGAGATTTCAAGATATTGATCTTTGAACACCAAATTTCCATATGGGTCTGATTGATCAGCACTTGAGTTGAATAGGACTTGCCCATTTGATTTCCTTTTCACTGCAAACCCAAACGGGTCTGTAGTATAGCTGAAGATAAGCTCATTGCCTGAGTACTCAGAAGCAGTAAAAGGAGGTTTTGTAGACTCCCCAAGAATTTTCTTCAATGGAGGCGGCTGTTGTCTTTGTAGTAAGCTGTATGGAACCTCCCATCTTTGCTTCTCTGCATCAGTTATGTGAACCCTTAAGCGATCCTGTGTTTCATGCCTAGAAAACCAAACATCAGAAGCATTTTCGGTAATGATAAGAGATTGATACAAGATATCCACAAAATGAAACAGGGTGAATCACTAAAAGGGAGGAGAATGTACTTGACAAAGAGCTGCAAATGAGGAATATCAGGACCATATTTGGTGGTCTTTTTCTTCACTTGCAAATGACCCAGAAGGCCTCCTCCATTAGGGTACTCTTCAATGGAGATGAGATGGTATCCCTGGCCAATCTTAGTGAACGATGAAACAGAACCGACACAGAGAAGAAGAACAAAAACAGTGAGGGCTGAGAGAAGGGATGATAGACGAGAAGAAGAAATCAATGAAGAGAACATCTTTCAGTGTTTACAGTGGTGAAGCTTAGTGTTAGAGGTCTGATAGGACTTCTGGTGTGGGTTTAAATAAAAACGCAGAGAAGTGAAGTGTCATCTCACATGCATGTGATGTCGCGGGGTGATCAAATGTTTGCATGTGATGATGATATTCTGTGGGTCCTATCTGTTAGCTTAAAGAGAAGTATCCAATGCCTGCTCTAGCAAGAGACGTTTTATATTGTATCATCTACGATTCCTAATTCACGGTGTTAAAACTGTAATCAAATTTGAATCGAATCATCTTGCGGCTTCAAAACATAGTAACAGCCTAACAGGGGAGTGGGTTCTGATGGAGAATCTCTCGTTTTAAAGAGCCAATGCCCCCATCTCTAATTCTCTATCCCATCGGGCTTCAGGCATGCATGCAGAAGAGATGACCAATCTCGATGGGCGATGAGGCCATTAATAAACAGATATTAATAATCAATTCGTATATACCCGTAGATTTGAAAAGCTGCTATGGTATATACTTTATACGCAATAATATAATATTATAAGATTAAAATGAAAACAGCTGGTTTAATATCCGAGATAAAAAATAGTAAAGTAATGGGATCAGGATGTCCTAAGCATAACTGTCTTTATTAAATAATTAAGAAATTAAGATGTCCTCGTAAACAATGAAAATGTTGTCCTAATCTTCTCCCCAATTTACCTTATTTTAACAAATTATCTAATCTTAATTCTTACATGAATGAATGTGAAAACTATCAAAGGAGATACGTTGCTTTTTTCAATCACTTGTCCCCAAATCTTGGACATCTCACATTGTTAAATCCAAATATAAATTATTTAATGAATAACTATCCCCTTTCCGGTATAATCCCTATTATTTCATCTAAGGAACCGATAAAATTAATTTAACCACTGGGTCACGGGTTCACTTATCTGACCGGTTTGATCGTTCATCTAGATAAAATAAAAAAAAATATATAGATAAAACACACACACCCCCCAATGTCAGTGGAGCGGCTGAAATAGTAATATCACTCCTGACCCGACTCTATCTGGTTGGGTCAGGTCGGACTTGATTCGGGTTGTTGTGGTTTGGATTGAGGTAGGCCTGGGTCAAATCCGACCTGTTTCCATTGCGGCTGCAGCGTTGGAATGTTCATACATAGATTGGGTAGGGTTCGGATAATCTCTCTACCCTCTCTATTTTAATTGGGTCGGGTCAAGTTTGGGCTGACATGAACTTGGTACTGAACCCAACCCGTTTGCTGGTTTCCGGACCAAAGGTCCAACCTGTCTGAGACAAGTCTAACAATGGTGAGTATGATCTTCAAATAAACTAAAAGAAAAACTAGTAAAGGACAAGATGTTAAGACAAATATTTTGGATCATGCAATCAATTTTGCAAGATAATCATAATCAAGATTTATCTTTATCTCTTGAAATTCATTATAAATTGATCAATTGGGTTCATATACTTTCAGGGTGCATCTCCCGGTTCTCACCTACCCATAGCCCTAACACACAAATACCAATTTGACTCAGATAATGGTTTTTGGCTGTTTTTTATTTGAATTATTTTTATTTTTTTATTTTATTTGGAACAGGCTATCCATTTGAATTAGACAGTCAAACCACTAACTTAGAAACCAGTGGAAAGCAGTTTCCAGTTCTGAATTGATTTTTAAAACATTGATTTGCACTATTATCTGATGCACTATTTGCACTTTTCTTTTTCTGATTTGCATTTATTGTCCATATAGACTTTACATCTTAGAAAATGATACAAAATTTGCACCACTTTTTTTCTGTACCTTTATTCATTTTTTTTTCTCTCATATAAAGTGGGATCACATTATTTTACTCTTCTAAACAAACAAAACAAAATAAAATATAAAATGAAAATAAGATAAAATTTGCATTCAGACTATTTATATTTTATACTGTACCAACAAACCGAGCCCTACTGTTTGCTAGGACTACTTTTTCTTGATTCCCTCCTATTAGGACAACCCTACCATTTTACATGTGATGAGAGGATCATAACACTAAGAAAAGCTGTTTACATTGATCTCTGATCATTTAACTTACTATTAAAAACTAAGATTCAAATAACACTATCACCTTAATTTACCTTTCCTAATTACTTCTTGGGGCCTGTTGTTGCATAAAACTCATCTAACCAATCACCTACCGAAAAATCAGAGCAAGGTCAGATGGTGAAAACATATAACAGTTGCCATCACCCATTCATGCTGAGCTTTGGTGTGTGAGACATGGCTAAATTCAGACCCCAATATAGGTAGGTCTTAAATTTCACCGCACATGGACCCATGGTTACACTAAACAGAGTTTGTCATATCTCAGCCTCTCAGGGCGTACTCTTCATTGCAGCACTGCTCTACACTGTAATATCAAGTAGAGTTATGGCTCAGGTCAAAGCATGGGCAGCTACCATTGGCCGAGTCCTGCCTAATTAATTGGATTGTCTCATGGAACCTTCGCCCAGCTCAGTTAAGAACATTTTTACCTGCACTTATTAATGTTTTTTTTTTTTTCTTTTTTTTTAAGTTCCAAATCAAGCCAAATCTCTTGGATAAGACCCATATATACAAAGGTTCCAAATCTGAAAGCGAGAATTATTGATGGGCCCAGACTGCCGTTGACTGTGGAATCCACAGGCCCAAGACAACACGTTCTGCGCAATGAATTACATTGTGGAGTTCATGGAGTTGATAGATAGAAAGAGACAAATTGCTGGTGATTCTAATTCTGTGGTTATAGGGGTTCAGGTGGTGGGATGGGTGAAATCATGTCACCCCTCATATAAGATAAATGTTGATGGCTCTATACACCTTTCACTCTGGAATTGGTGTATTTATCAGAGACTAGAAATGAAGGTAGTTTTGTAGCAAGTTAGGTAAAAAGATTATCTTAGGTTTCAGTCGAAGAAATAGAGGTGCTGACTTGTTTGGAAGGTCTAAGCCTTTTGGATGTATTTCTTGCGGGAGACTCTTAATATTATCAAATCCCTATTGGAGGAAAGCTACATTTCTACATGGCGTATTATTACAATCTTTGCTGATTGTGCGATGCTGATTGGATCCGGTTCGGATCTGGTAAACACAGTATTCATTTAACATGTTTATTTATGTTGTGCCTATTAGATCCGATCCCGATTGGATATACTTGGTCTGGGAATAATGTACGTAGCTCATGTGATGGCCAATCATAGTTATTCAATTTTTTCTCCTTGTCATACTTGAAATTTGTTTCTAGACTTTTGACATTTTGTATTAACCTTGGGATATGCAAAATATTAGGAGTCAGAACTTATGTCAAATTTAAATAGTAGCAGTAGGTATGAAATAATGGTTAGTTTATAAAACTGTGAGTTTCAAAGCTTTTAGTGGCTCAATATTGATATTTTTTCAATATGGAGCACATTGATGCTTTCAACCTTACAAGTTTGAACTTGTGTTTTCTTGGGAAATGGTAGAATTTGGGTGAAATTCTATTTCATCCGGATATTGCATGTTATTTCAAATGCATTCTGCGTATGTTCTCTTATTTCACCTACAAAGAATATAACTTAGGGCTCGTTTGATTCATGGGAATAAGGGCTTAGAATTGGTTATTTTGATTTTAACTATTTGGTTGAACGGAATCAAAATTTCATTTCTATTTTTGATGGAATGGTATTTTCGCATTTAAGGGAATGGCTATTTGCTCACCCTTCCTTGAAAGTAAGATTCTATTCCAATTGATTCCGATTTCAATTCCAATTCCTGCTTTAATCAAATTGGATATGAAAATAAACCAATCCAATTCTTATTCTAATTTTTATTCCAATTCTGACCACGAACAAAACGAACCCTTACTTAAAAGCTTTGGAACGAGAATAATACAAAGTTCTCAACTGCTCGCTCTTGCTTCCATTGTCAAGTGGTAGAGCATTTAAACTAGAAAAGCAAATTGACTGATTATGATTCGAGTGCATGGAATATAATTGATTCTACCAAATCAATTATCCACTAGTTCCATTTCTCGAGGTGCAAATAAAGGGCAAAAATCAACTGGACCACTTGGAGGAATGATATATTCTCAATAAATATAAGCCTAGAGAAGCAGAGAGCCATTATAATTTATAAATAAACTCCAAAAAATGTTTTTGTTAAATTGGAGTAAATAATTTGGTATGGACAAGTGCTTTTGCTTTTGCTTTTGCAAGAGAAATGTTGGCTTTGTAGTTGCGTGGTGTTGGGGCCTCAACTCCAGTAATGGTGGACAAGGGAACATACGGATGCTTATGGGGGCCACAAGCTATACCCTTAGGCTCCAAACCCTAAATTTAGATATTGCATGAGCTGAGTAGAGAAATTAAAGACAAGAAATTATAGAGCTAACTTCTTCTCCTTAGGTCATGCATCTAGTGGCCCAAGATGAAAAGATTTTCATCCCACTGCTAGATTTTGTAATGATTTAAGGCCCTGTTTGGTTTGTAGGAATAGTAGTTTGGAATCAGAATAGGAATGTGTTATTTTGACTCTAATTGTTTGATTGGACGAAATATGAATCTTATTCTCATTACCGGTGGAATGGCAACCCTCCATTTAAGGGAATGGCCATTTCTTGCCCCTCCCTTAGGAATGAAATAGATTATTTTGATTCCGATTACAATTCCAACTGTAAGCTAAATGGACCTAAAAATCATTTAAAAAAAAAGGAGAGAGAACATGAAAAACAGAACGGAAGTACACACGAGGACAGCCTCTTATCAAATCCTAGCGCTTTGTTCCTCTGGTTAATTGGGATTGCGGAAGGGACTTCAAGTCACAGAATCAGTAGAATTCAGGCATCACAGAACCCCAAGGTTTCCAAACCAATCGCAAGGAAAGATGCTTTCCCATGTGGCCTTTAACTGACAGACAGATAGAGAGAGAAAGAGAGAGGAGTGAGATCGGCCATAGAGAAAGGGAAAAAGGGAAACAAGATTGCAGAGAGAATACAGTAATAGGGATGGGCGCATGTTCACTCTTGACTGTTGGGTGGGTGATGGTAAATCTTAAGCAGCTGCTGAGTCCGTGAATGAACAGCGATTGAAATTCACATGATCATGTGGATGCCTACCACCATACTACACAATGCCATAAATCAGTCTATTTATATATTTTGGAACTCGATTAATCAATCCATACAAGGACCTTTTATAGTTTTATTTTGGACGAGGTACAAGAAGCCCTGTAGTTTGGGTCATTGCCCAAAGAAACCAAATCTGAAATGCATCTCATGTATGGATACGCCTTCTATTTGGAGGGCCCGCATAATCAACCATCTACCTAATTGAAGCAGCAGAGTAGTATGCCCTCCCTCCCACCGGTATGATTGCCACGTGGCACATGCAATTCAAGAGGGGGAGGTGGGAGATGGGAAAAACTTTAGCTTATGGGGGCCAATAGCATAGGTTGATGAGACAGTTTTCTGGAAATGTCACATTACCATGAGAATGGATAAATTAGTAATTACATCTCAATTTATTTTGACTAAATACCAAAGCATGAGCATGAATGGGTGAACTGCCCAGAACATGCCCAGCCCAGAAACTGTCTCAACAGCATATGCTGTTGGGCTCCAATAGCCAAAGTTAACCCGAAAGATGGGTTTCGCTACGATAGGTAGATGTGTCAATTGGACTGGATTTGGTCCAACCCAATCCAATCTGATGTGAATCCACTTATAAATGGATTGAACCCAATTCAGTCTAAATGCAATATAAACCAAATCCAATCCAATCCATTAAATGTAAATGCACTATATTGGATCCAATCCAAACTGAATGAAATATAAAAAATTATAAAAAACAAACATATAAAAAATTATAAAAATATATTAAAATGAAGAAAATATGAAAATTACAAAAATATACCCATCTGGCATCGAAAAAACACTTTTATAAAAGTGCTTTCATAGAAGTACTTTAATAAAAGTACTCTCATAAAAGTACTTTGATAAAAGTGTTTTTATGAAAGTACTTCGTAAAAGTACATTTGTAAAAGTGATTTCATAAAAGTGCTTTTCTGTAAAAATGCATTTACAAAATTGCTTTCGTAAATGCATTTATAAAAGTGCTTTCTGTAATAATGCTTGCGTAAAAAAGTGCTTTTATAAAACCACTTCTATAAAAGTGCTTTTATAAAAGTATTTTTGTAAAAGTGATTTCGTAAAAGTTCTTTTCATAAAATTACTTTTATAAAAGTGCTTTTGTAAAAGTGTTTTCATAAAAGTACTTTCATAAAAATGATTTTATGTTGACTTTAGTTTTGATCAATTTCAATTTGGACAAGGGTTTGGCCTCATGATTAGATTATTGAAAATTTGATTCAGGTCCAGTTTAGACCAATAAGAATATGAACCAATTTATTTTAGATTGGTCCAATACAATAATTATAATGGACCTTCCAAATCCGATCTGATAAGGTTTGGATTGGATCCAATCCAAATCGGTCGATTGACACCCCTATAGATAGAGTGCGTGAGGAACCACAAATGCATCAATAAACAACATAAAAAAGTGTAAATGTGCCACATCTATAAGAAATTCACCTAAAAGATAATAGAAATTAAATTTAGAAAAGCATTTTTTTTTAATTTTTAAATAAATGTGCCATGGCGTTTTTTTTCTTTTCCTTTCCTCTTTTTGCATAAATGGACCTCAACTCAAAGTCAACAACAAACATGATTTTTGCTCATTTATACTAAAACTGTAAAGGAAAAATCCATGATATATACCGAAAAGACATGATACTAGAAGAGTTTTAATCAATTAAAGCACCCTTGCGAATTGTGTTGAACACCACCTAACTTTTATTAAAAAAAAAAAGAAAACCACCCGATTGATCACCTCTTTTATAGTACCGGTGAATTGGATGTAAGTTTTTCTGGTATCATGTCTTTCTGTATCATGATTGAACCCAACGATAAAACACTAATATAGGAAGTTATTTTTAATTATAACAGTTTAAAAAAAATCAATAAATTTAAAACACCATCTTAGGTTGTGTTTGGAATTATTGTCACTTTCACTTGCAAAGTTTTAGGTTGGTAAATATAATTTTATAAGTTTATTTTTTTTTTACCACAAATGCTTTGAATTATCAATACAACATTTGGTATCATTATTGTTTTTTGAAGAAATCTCAAACTTGATGTTTCTACTATAAATGCCAACACTCAATCCAATGCCTATATTTATAATGTAACAAGACAATTTCACAAAAAAATTATATTGATCAACCTAAAATATTACAAATAGAAGCAGTAATGGTATCAAATACAACTTTATTGGTCGGCAGCCTAACATGCTCCCATAACAGTGTGTTGATATGTTGGATGTGAGCATAAAGAGCTGTAACTTCATCGGTAGATATATAGCCCCATGAGAGAGAGAGAGAGAGAGAGAGTTCAGGAAAATCAAACTTGTGTTTGTTTTTGTTTGTTTGTTTGTTGACAATCCAACTACGCTACTTTTGTACTGTAAGAAAAATTTGTGTTTGAAAGAGCGAATAGTTTGCAAGGCCCGGGAAGGGCAATTTCTATTATAGTACGGTAGTACTATGGGTAAAGGGTCCAAAAATGTTTTGACAAATCAAAATACCATATGAATTTGGATGATTATCTCTAGGGTGCAACGTTCAGATATGCACTATATCTGAACATTTAGTGCTTGATCAGTATTGAGAAATGAAAACCCCAATTTTATTTATCTGAAGGATAAAAGAAACAATTCCATCATCTTCAATCAGTATTTGACATATTCTAGAGAAGAACAAAGCTCTTTTCTCCAAGTTTATGTTTCTGATTTGATTTATTAAGGGGAATCTTTATTATATTTCTTTGAAATCCTGATGCATTTTCTCTAAATTGTAGATTCTTAATTTGGAGTGGAAGTAAGACAGTCCAGAATTTTATTTTAGAATCATAGAACTAGGGCTTCTAAAGTTGGAGAGATAGGGTTTTCATACGGGATTCTCTGATGTTAAAAGCAAAAGTATCCAAACTAGTTGGAGCTTGGAGGATTTCCTCTCTCTGGACTGGAGTAAAGAGTGGCTGTGGCTATTGTCCACAGTCTGTTATTATTGTGGCTGCCGGACTGGAGTGAAGTGAATAGGATAGGGTTGGAGTCGTATATTTGCCTCTCCGATTAAACGGTTAGCAGAGAGGAGTGGACGAAGGGGTAGAGTAATGTTATAGATGGAACCCAAAAAGAAAATTTACTTGTTTTAACTTTTCTAACACATAGTGCGGGTTACCGTTAATTTTGAATTGCAGAAATTTGGATTGGCATGTTCCGTTTTCATTGGTTGTCGCCGTAGGTTGCAGCAACTTTGGTCGCCGCAAATGTGAACTCCCTACAATGCAAGGGCGAATGGGCGATACACCTAAAGCTTATAAATACACTTAAAAAAGTTTAATTTCATAAATTTGTATTTTCTTGTCAAGTAAATTAGAAATATATAAAATAATTAATAAGAAAATCTTCAAGCTGATTATAGCCTACCCAACTTCAGCTTCAGCCATTAAGGAGCCCCCAACCTCTTAAGAATCTTATTTACTAAAAGACAAAGTAATAAGATCTTTCAAAAGGAATACTCAGACGCTCAAAATACTAAAACCAGGAACATGGTTTTTAAAACCGGACCAAACCGGATGGTTGAGCTGAAAAAACCGAGAACCGGTTTCATTTTCTCCCAAAACTGTTGATTTTGGTCAGCAAACCGCTGAACCGGCCAGTTAACCATTCAAATGGTTTTGATCATTTTCCAAATTTTTTAATTTTTTTAATTTTTTGTTAGCATGGGCCGATTGTTCAGATCGAATGGTCAAACTGTTAGAACAGGTAACCAAACCCCTAACAGGAACGTTGGATCACTCAATCCATTGAAAATAGAGTACAAGGCCATATACATATTTCACACATATTCTTTGCAAATCATAAATTGAGTTCTCATTTTATAGAAAATGGAAAACATAACCAGGCAAACCATTCCCATAGAAGCCAACCATTTCACCTTAAAGCCATGCATTTGCTGTATTCCTCATCACACAATTAGCCAATCAATTCCAAACATGTGGGGAGAATACTAATTACGAAAATCCCGAAAGGCAATATGGGCTTTTCAAACGCCCAAACCACTGCTCAAATATGAAACTACTGTCGATAACACCGGTGTTCAATCCCTAGAGAAGCCCTAAATTAACACAACGCACCCTAAATGGTGAAACCCTCCCAAATGAATTCTTTGGCGCTTTGGCTGTTTTTGATGATATGTACTTTTAATTTTATTTTGAGGATATGTATTTTTAAAATGGAGTCGAAGGACCTGCGAAAATTTCATCTTTTCCTTTTCTTTGTAAGCGGCAAGAGCTGAGGGATCTGTCAAGCAAAGGACAACTCTCAGGGTTGGCAGGCACGGCGCCGCCTGGCGAGAGACGTGGGCGCAGGTCTCCGGATCTATCTGGTACGGTTGTCAGGCAGGAGATCTTCCTGCGATATGCCAAACTGCTCTTCTGTACCGATCTACCTTGTAAGTGGCGAACTGCCTGGGGGGGAGCTATGCTGAGCTCCCTGAACTATGCTGAGCTACTTGTGGCGAACTCTGCCGAGCTGCCTATGGTGAGCTATGCCGAGCTGCCTGTAGCGAGCAGAGGCAAGCTCTGCTGAGCTGCCTGTGGTGAGCTATGGCAGACTCTGCTGAACTGCATGTGGCGAGCTATGCCGAGCTGTGGCAAGCTCTGCCGAGCTGCTTGTGGCGAGCTATGGCAGGCTCTGCCAAACTGCTTGTGGTGAGCTATGTCGAGTTACTCGAGCTGCCCAATTGTCAAGTGAATGCACTTGGCTTGCATGAGGTGCCAGGTGTCACAATTTCATTAGAAGGCCAATTCCGCCCTCATCAAAAATGAAATACAAAATTTAAAAGAAACTTAAAAATAAAATTATTTTTCTATTTGGTGATAGGTCAACAATTCACCTTTTGGGTCAAATGTGTCAACCCTTATGTCAGAATTATAGAATAAAATTAAAAATATTAAAAATACATAAATTTGATAAAAGTATTTGGACACAAATCTAATATTATATATTCATCATATTAAAAATAAAATGTATAATAAATAAAATTACTTTTATATGTAAAAAATTTTAATATATCATCATCCAAAATCACCACATGAAAATTATGCACAAACTTTACATACATGGTCACATGAGCCCATTTAAATGCATGAGAACATGACTTAGTGACCAAGATGGCCCCACACTTGCTTCTCAACCACGTGTTATTTTCTTTCCTGCACAGGACCAACCTAGCAGCTTGTCTCCACTTTCTTGCAATTATTCAAAGTTTAGGGCTTTGTGGTCAGAAAGGGGAATCACTTTGAATGCCTCTGCCGAAACCATTTAATTTTAATGTATAAGCAAATGAGAAGGCCAACATAGCCTATACAAGCTTGTCCCTTTGAAAAGGAAAGGTGGTTGAACCTTGAACTCCTCTTCTTGCATGTATCTTCAGAACTGATGAAAGTTTTCCGGTCTTCTCTAGACTATATCGTTGCTCTCAAGTTGGAACAAGAAAAGGTAGATTTGGAGATCTTCTCTGTTAAACAATTGATGAAGGCAAAATACCAAAACAGTTGTGGTGGAATTGAGAAGCTTCAGTGGTTGGGTCGTGAACAGTCTTTTCCACATATGAAGATTGAAGAACCTCTATCAAAGGGGGCTAATAAGCAGGAAAGAACCTCTATCTGTGGCCAGGCTATGAAGTAAATCTACATGCACTAAAATGACAACATAAGTAAATATGAAGTACCCCACAAGACCCCTTGCTACTCTCTATTCAAGGGAAAAACTTTATTTAAAATTCATTCCATTGTAACAACACCCATAATAAGCCCTTATTTGGTGTGGTTTCTTGTTTGAATATCAATGTTTTGGATGATGAGTCGAAGCAAACTCCAATACAAAGCAGGGTATATATAGAACGGGTGTGACTCAGGGGAGTGAAGACATGGCAAGCCTGGAGGGTTCCTTACCCAATAGACAGTTCAAATCGGTTACATGATCCCTCCATAGGGAAGGGAGCTATCCTATTACAATTTACCCTATTTCTTGTCATGTGGATTATGGAGTAAAAATTTGGCCAACTGAAACCATCCATTCGTTGAAGCATTCTCAAGATTGGTGAGCAGTTCAGTCCTCTGGTCCTAGGGAGTCGGGTGGGCTGGGCCGGGTTGTAGCTCAACCCAGCCCAACCCTAAGAATCAGGCATAAAGCCCAAGTCTGAGGTCAAGCTTGAACTATTCAGCCCGATCCCAGCCTGCACTAAAATTAATTACTCAGATTGGGTTCAAGTCCAAACCAAGCTCAGGTTGTGCAAATGGCTTACACTTAAAAATTGATATACGTATGTATGTATATATATGTATGTATGCACATTTGTATAATTTATTAAAACAAATATGTATATATGCATGTATTCATGCAAATATGTATTTACATATGCACATATGCTCATATATAATTGGGTCGGGATTGGGTTGGGATAAGATTGACCGGGCTTGGGTTGGGCTCAGGCTTTCTATGGGCTAGACCGGGCTTGGATTGGGTTCAGACTTTCTATGGGCTAGGACCAAGCCTAGCCCAAAAATTTTAAAAGCCCAAACTTTTGGCCCAGGCCTAGTCGAAGGACCAAAAATTTAATCCCAGCCCATGTAAAATTGCTAGCTAGGTCAGTTCGGGCTCGGGTTGGGCCCACCCAAGTTGCACCCCTACCTAGTCCACACCACCCTCATTCGAACTTTATATAAGAGTGTTGACCTAGTGATAGGAGCTGATTAAAGTTCAATTTTTGATATAAATATTGAAGCACATAAGGGTTTATTTGGGTCAAGTGAGAAGGCATTTTAAGTTTTTTCTTATATAATAGCAATAATAATAATAATAATAATAATAATAATAATAATAATAATAATAATAATAATAATAATAAAAATAATAATAATAATAAGAAGAATAAGAATAATAATAACAATAATAGTAACAATAATAATAATAATAATAAGAATAAGAATAATAATAACAATAATAATAATAATAATGATAATAATAATAATACTAATACTAATAATAATAATAATAATAACAATAATAATAATAACAATAATAATAAAAATACGAATAAGAATAATAATAACAATAATAATAATAATAAGAATAAGAATAATAATAATAATAATAATAATAATAATAATAATAATAATAATAATAATAATAATAATAATAATAATAATGATAATAATAATGATAATAAATAAGAATAATAATAATAATAATAATAATAATAATAATAATAATAATAATAATAATAATAATAATAATAATAATGATAATAATGATAATAATAATGATAATAATAATAATAATAATAATAATAATAATAATAATAATAATAATAATAATAATAATGATAATAATAATAATAATAATAATAATAATGATAATAATAATAATAATAATAATAATAATAATAATAATAATAACAATAATAATAATAATAATAATGATAATAATAACAATAATAATAATAATAATAATAACAATAATAATAATAATAATAATAATAATAATAACAATAATAACAATAATAAGACTAATAATAATAATAATAATAATAATAATAATAATAATAATAATAATGATAATAATAATAATAATAATAATATAATAATAATAATAATAATAATAATAATAATAATAATAATAATAATAATAATACTAATAATAATAATAATAATAATAAAATAATAATACTAATAATAATAATAATAATAATAATAATAATAATAATAATAATAATAATAATAATAATAATAATACGGTAATAGCTCGTAGGGTAAGTGAATTATTTTGGGGGGTGTTCTACAATGTGAATTGTTTTTCTTGTTGTAGGTTCCAAAATAAATCAAAACCAATCTTGTTTGGAAACAGATTGTTTCTTAGAACAAAAACATGAAAAACATGTTCTTGGATGTGGGTGTGTTTTCTGTTTTCAAAGCTAAAAAAACAAAAAACATGTTATTGAATCTGGTTTCAAAGAATGTTTTCATTTGATTATTCAACATCATGTTCCATAAATAATATAATTTCTATACTAAAATATTTATTTTTGTTTTTGAAACTAATATTTAATTTGTTCCAAAATCATGTACTATTTTTCAAAACAAAACAGTCAACACAAATTTCGTGTATTTCAATTAACACAAAATATGGAGACAAATTAGAAAAATAAACTTGTAATAAAGAAAATACAAAGGATTTGAACTCTCTTTAATTTTTGCTCGATAACGCGAGAAACCTCTGATTAACGGTCGAATTTGGTGAAGACGATGGTCGTTGGCATGCTTCTCGTACTTCTTAAAGTGTTGATATAGATTTCCTTGATTTTGGTGCCTTGGGAGATTTGATGTAGATTTCTTCACTTTGGGTTTTGCGCTTGATTGGCTTTGAATAGGGGTGGATTCGAGCTGAGCCGAACTGAATAGTATGAGGCTTGAGCTCAATTCGAGCCAGAACCTTGAGTTTGAGCTTGGCTCAAGTAAAAAATTCATAAGCTCGAGCTCGATTTTGAGAAAAAATGTTTTATAAAAATAAAAAATTATATATAAAAATATTTTTTATTTGATATTTAAAAAATTAATAATTATAATATATTTTATTTTATATATACATACACATTCGAGCTCTAGTAGGCTTGAGCTTGGCTCAAGTAAAAAATTCATAAGCTCGAGCTCGATTTTGAGAAAAAAATGTTTTATAAAAATAAAAAATTATATATAAAAATATTTTTTATTTGATATTTAAAAAATTAATAATTATAATATATTTTATTTTATATATACATATACATTCGAGCTCTAGTAGGCTTGAGCTCGGCTCGTTTCATAATCGAGCCAGTGAGTTGGGCTCGAGCTCATTTGAAACTCGGTAGAAACCGAGCCGAATCGAGCTCGAACAACTTGTGAAAAGCTTGGCTCATTACCACCCCTAACTGTGAAGGAAGCTTCTCTAGGAAGGGCCCTTAAATCCAATTGTGTTGTAGAGAACAAATAAGGCTTTCCCTTATTTTTTCTTTCTTGATTTTGTAGTTGTTGGAATTTGCAAGAGCTTGTGGTTATTTGCAATCTTCATTTGTTGGTGTGTGAGAGCTTCTTGTAATGTGATTCTCCAAAAGGAAGATCTTTCTTTCTAAGCAAGGTTATTTATAGCCATAAATTAAGGCTGCCACTTCAGCCCACTTAGCTAACCAAACCCATGTGAGTGGAGTGTTGCGTTAGGGTGGTCTTGCCAATGGAACCACCTTATTACAATATGAGATGGATACTAGAGCCTTGGGCCCATGGAGGCCCATATTAATTTATAGGCTGTTATGTAAATTAAACTCATTCATTTGGTTTTAAAATTCATATGTCTACAAAAACCAATTTACTTTTTCCTTTGAAAATGAAAACAAAGTTCAAGAACGTATTTTTGTTTTTTACTAATACGAGGACTCCAAAAATAAACGAAAACAAAAGCATCCGTGTTGTAGAACACCCCATTAGTGGCCAAGCAGCCTAGGCAATGTTCCTCCTTGTTTCTGTTCCAGAGGAAATTCTTCTTCCAGAACATGGACTCTGTTTCTAGGTCTTGGGGAATAAGTGAAGTGCTTGGCAATCTATTGCTTACGAACAATTTTTTGATTTACATAAGCAGAAACAAAACAGAGAAGGGTGGTGAATGATGGTGTTAGGGCTTGAACACAGAGAAGGGCAGAAGAAGGAGTTGATAAACGACAGTGAATGATGGGTTTATTACTTGGCTCTTCGTCCCTGGAGAAGAAGCACGACCAAGGGGTGGGAACGACCGTCTGTCGAAGTGTCGATTGAGGAGTAGGAAGATATCTAAGTCGAGTTTGGTTAGGGCTAAAAAAATAGAGAAGGGTGGAAGGAGTTGCACAAAGGGGTGAGAATGGCAGTCTATCGATGGAGGAGTGGGAAGACGTTTGTCGAATTTGGTTAGGGGTTGAAAACATCCCAATTTTTACTTAGATATAAAGTTACTCTAATCCCCCTCTTAATACGTGAAAGAGATGCACGCATGTTCATATTTGAAAGCCAACGAACAGGAACAATGCATTCTGTTCCATGGGAACATCAGGAACTAGATAAACATTCCCACAAAATGTTGCCAAACGAGGCCCTAGCTGCCGCACTATCAACTTTTATACATTATCTCGTGCATAAATCTCTTTTGATATATATATATAGGCTCAGTTTGGAAGGAGTGTAAATACAAACATGTAGAGTGTAAAATCATATATTTTATATGCATTTATACTGTACATATTTGTATTTATATTCTTTCTAAACTACGCCATAATAAAAAAGAAAAAAAAAAGCATTCTTATGGTCTATGTTAACAATCTAACATGCAAAAACTAAAAATAGTGGATATAAATTAACTTAATTTACACCACGAGATGTATTCAACATTAAGCATAAAAAGTTTTAGGCTTTTAGCACAAAACACATATATCTGGAAACTATGGTCAGATGTGATTATGACAGACGTTGGCATCAAGAAGGAAATTCTTTACATTATGCATTATAGGAGTGACCAAGAAGGATAATTTGGTTAGAGTCCGTATGGCCTAAAAAAAATGCAAAAGAGAGAGATTGAAATTAAAAATTGAAAACAATGAGCTAAGGATTATAGATGTCTCAGACCCAAACAACAATCCACTATACCAGGTGGGAGACACCAAACACCATTTGATGGGTAGAAATCATGTACGAAAAGCAGACTTGATTGGAGACCATTTCATCCAATTATTGCCTTACATACTTGCCTTATCTACATTTGCATTTGCAAACGAGATAACTTTATGCAATAGAAAGTTTAATTTAGGCTATGTTTGGCTTAAAGGAAAAGTATGTATGAAAGGCAGGGAAACCTGTACATTGTATGATTTGGTTTTGGATATAACAGTTAGCAATCCTAACTCACGATTTGGGAATGTTAGATTTCTCTAAACCTCCATTTGGAGAGAGTACAAATATAAATATGTGAAAAACCTTATATTTTGTGTTATTTTGTATATATTTATTTTTGTATTCCTTTTAAACTGAACCTATAAACAAATAAATCAAATTAAGGTCATTTTAATATTAAAGGTTGCAAATGTGACTTTGTTTTTCTTAAATCAAATTAAGAAAAACAATACAAAATAGACCATTTTGAACTTAATGGTTACAAAGGTAACTTTGATCTTTATACTGAACGCTATAATCTTTTTACTTTTCTTCTGGTTAAATTTTCTCTGTTGAGTAATCTCCTTTCCAACAGTGTCGGCCAAATATGTATGTGCTTAGGGACGTCATAACTTTAAAGTAATTGCATGTCCAACAACAGCTTAAGTTGGGATATGCTCTCC
Organism: Nelumbo lutea; assembly: GCF_056320005.1. Taxonomy (NCBI): domain Eukaryota; kingdom Viridiplantae; phylum Streptophyta; class Magnoliopsida; order Proteales; family Nelumbonaceae; genus Nelumbo; species Nelumbo lutea. The sequence continues at coordinate 27,962,023 of NC_142687.1, read as the reverse complement.
TCACATCGACTTCACAGTTATATGTCATTGTGATTTGTGCATTGAGGATATTTTTTATCAATAATAACATAAAAATATGGGTGATATTCCTTACATCTGGCCAGAGAATTTGGAGAAGGCACCTCACACCAACTTCATAACAAATTTTAGCCATGCATTAAAAAGAACATCTGCCCATGGATTAAAATTTATAAATAAGTAGATATTTCAGATGTGAGGTCAGCATGAGCCATGAGGCGCACTCTATAAGGAGCAAATTGGAACTCATAAATTTAACCTTTGATTAAAAAATAAAAAAAAACTCGAAACGTCTCAATTTATGAGTGACTCGTATATAATGTGGCAATATATATCTATCAGTATTTTGTATTTATCAACCCAAAACGTTTCAAGTAAAAAACAGTAATGATTTCAAGCACACCTAATAGCTTACCTGCAAATATCTGAGTCCCAACAAACAAAACCAGGGCCCAAGCCTGAACATTTACAGGCTGGGTCGGGATGGGCTATAAATGATCACCCATGTCACAGCGAAGTGACAGATGGATTTTGTCACTTCGCTGTGACAGGGGGGGAGGGTGGAGGACAGATGTGAACTCAGGATAAAATGACAGAAATCTGGATCAGGCTCGTGGTGCATTCTGGGTGGGCATGTGAATCAGATCTCACGCATACACATCGGATTTTTGTGGCAAATATTTCTCCCAGCAACATGACTCAAAACTAAATCCACCCAAACTACCTAACCAAATTTCAAATCCTGAATTCTTTACACAAGTCTAAGTTTGGAAAGAATACGAATACAAATACGTTTGTATTATTTTCTAGGTATTTCTATTATACATATTTATATTTATATATTTTTCAAACTGAGGCTTAAGAAGCAAGTAAAACCCCTTATACTTCATATCAGAGGTGGAGCGGGCAATAATGAAATGAAACTGGCAGAAACTTTTCCAGGTTTTCAAAATAGTACACACTGTTTTGAATTGAATATTTGGGTTAGGCCCATTCAAAATTTTTCCAGCATGCCAAGTTGGCGTGGCGTGAGACATTCTTTTTTCATTTTCTTTATTGGGGGTCTTTCTGGGAAGTGTCTCAAACGCAGACATCAATTAATACCAAATACCAAAATGAGCGACATCTTATATATGAAGAAGCGTGTAGTGTAAGAATTGGTCCACTTTCTAGGAAAATTCCCGGAAATAGTTGACACTGCGTGAAACCATTAAAGCGAAAATTTGGGTACAAGTTGGAATGTTTGGCATGTTTAATGCAACTCATAAATCATAATTGCTGCGTACTTCACGCCTTGTATATATATTCATATACAGTCTGATTTCTGAGAAACCTTGGACTTCCATCCCGCTGGAGTCGGTTGCATTTTACACGTTAATTTTTTTTAAGGGGTTTAGGTTTAGATTTTAGACATGAAAATCAAGTGGTTGGACTGGTCGTATATATAGAGTACGTAGGTAGGAGAGGAAATACGGGAAGTTGTTCCACAACTGAGAAAATGAACACAACAATCAAAGCAAAATTTATATCATGAACTACAAAAGAACATCCCATTGGTTTCCTTTGATTATATGTTTTCTTAGATTTAACTTGAAAATTGAAATAACCTACTGAATTTCCTTCAAGGCATATCCTCTAAAACCATGCACATTGTTAAGCAAAATAAAGAAATCAAAGTAGGGATAGTAATTCAGAGTTTATTATTGGATTGAGCTTAGCTTAGCCTGAATAGTGCTGTCAAATGTCAATGGATCGGATCTACCTGACAGAACTGTACCTATGGTAGGTTTTGCCCTCTTTAATAATTGGCTTGCGGCTGTTCTTGCCGTTCCGAATCAATTGAGACCCCAACAAATTATATAATTAATCATATATAAAGGCCTCTTTATTGTTTAGTTTTTGTTATATTTAATGTCAAGGGCAGATTTTGTAAATTGTATATAAGATTAATGTTCGTTAAAACACTCCCATGGTTGGTGTGAGGAGATCTCTATATATTGTAATTCATAGAGAAATTCTCAATGCACAATTGTAACACACTGTGAGAAGGTGTAATTGTCAGGAACAAATTCAAACTCACGAGGTTCTGGATCTGTCATATCCCATTGACACCTCTGAGCCTAAACCCAATTTACTTAAGAATCAAGGCGACTTAAGGCTCTGTTTGGAAAGAGTATAAATACAAATATATACAATGTAAATACATAAAAAATAATACAAAATATAAAGTTTTGTACTTTATAAATTTGTATTTATATTCCTTCCAAACTGAGCCAAAATTTGTATTGTGTTGCGAGGGAAGATAAGTCAGGCACTAGGGCTGCAACTTGAGCCGGGTTGATGATCGGGTTAGTGTTAGGGTTGAAATTCTTGAACCCGACCTTAGTTCGGGTTGGGTTAAGGTTGACCCTTCCGGCAACCCAACCCCCTATAGTACTAGACTACTAGTCTACAACTCTACTATATATATATATATATAACATAGATTGATTTGTTTAGATGCATGATAGTTGTATAGTCCTCTTTCTTTAAGCTATTCATAGGTACTTGACTACTTGTATTTTCCTTTTATCTTGTAATTTTTATGTGTGAACTATCTAATAGATTCAAATTATTTGCTTGATCCTATGAGTTGCTATTAGTGATTTTCTTTCCATAATTTTGTCTTTCATTATTGTTGATTTCATGAATTTATATTTTTGAGGAAAAATCTATCATAAGTCATAACTCACGATAAACAAATACTTATTTTTCTACTAGATTTTAAGGGATGGGAAGGTTGGGTTGGGCCCAGCCTGAAGTTGGCATCGGGTTGGGTCCGGGTTGAAGGAATTAGTTAGGGTTAGGGTTGGGTAGGTTGGTTTGGGTTAGGGTTGGGGGTTTAGAACATAGGGTTGGCCTCAACACGACCTAACCAGGCCCGACTTAAAGCCCAACAGGCACAACTAAGGTGGCGTTCGACACCATGTTCATCTTGTGGACAGCTGGTCCCATCCACGCAATGAACACCCGCTCTGTTGGCTATGGATGGGATCAGTCCTATCCACACCCCAATTTCTCATCCACGGCAAAATCTAGTGGTTAGGGCCCGTCCACACTTGATTTTTGATCCCCTCCTTCACACTTTCCCTAAAAGGCTAACTCCCTATCGTCTATTTTACATTTTAATATTATTTTACTTAATTTTTTATTTTTTAAAATTTTAATGTTTTATCAATAAAATAATATTTTTAAATATTTAAAATATATTTTTTAAATTTTTAATTATTTTACTATTATTTTTATAAAAAATTAACATTTATTGGTTAATATTAATTCGTTGATGCATTTTCAATATATTTATCATATAAAATGCAAAAATTGGGTATTTACGATTAGGTTTTCAAATCGCCATTGACATGGACGGTCAAACCGTTCGGCCTGGGAACTATATAGGCAAGCGGTTCCATTTTACTCCAAACCCAATTTTTGGCCAAAAACCGTTGAAAAAGTCAAAAACCTGTTGACCCGAGCGGTTGAACCGTCAACCCATTCAATGGTTTTTTATCATTTTTATTTTTAATTATCTTTTATTTTTATTAATTTGTTTGTTAGAACAGGCCATCCTTTGAATCGAACGGTCAGATCGTCGACCTAGAAACCGGTGGCCAGAATGGTTCTATTTCTGGGTCATTTTTTAAAACATTGGTTTAAATCATTCATAAATGTATATGAGATACATGGAATCAAAAAGTGGGGTGTGGATTGGTCCACAACACGCCTACATAATGCCACTGTGGGTGTGGACTGATCCAACCCACACAATTTGTCCACAGTTTAGAATAGCTGTGGACTGTGGTGTGGTGTGGACTAGTCCTTTCTAAAGGGTGTGATATAGACCAATCCGCACCCACCAATTTCACATCCACACTACAGAACACCCCTAAACTTGTGATGTTTGGTGCCAAACTGCCCTGTCATGTGTAGTTCGTCCTAGTTCTACCAAAAAATGATGAAAAGATAAATATAAAATAAAATTAATAAAATTAATATGAAAAAAAGGCAAAAATATAAAATACCTTGAATGCTCATTCCAGCAAAAACCAGTTTTTTTTTTTCTTTTGACTAAAGCTAAACCCATTTCCATGCATGCATGGTGGGTTACCCTATTAACACAATTCGCACCCCTAATTAAATTGAACCCCCAAATTATCCTCCACATCTTTTTTCAAAAGCCCCAAACCCAAGCTAAACCAGCACAAACAAGTCGGTTCAAAAGTGAGCATTATTTGAATCCAATAAATAAAGCTTGGTTTTAGCCAACCACATGAAATCATGAGCAGATACCGTACTAGAGTATGAATTCATGCAAACCACAAATTTCTGGAGTTGGTATCATAAGCCCAAAAATCATTTTGAAGGTGATGCTCTTCTCTTATGACTAAAAGTCTAAAATAGCTCTCTGATGTAAAGTCTTTTGTTCCATGAAAAACTCCAAACTAATATATGACTAAAATGAACTTAGGTTATGCTTGGTCCGAGAGAATATAAAGTTAAGTTTGGTTTGAAAGAAAATGCATGGAAAGGAAAGGAAAGGTAGGAATTCAAAACAAACATAGTCTAAGAGAAAGTCGAAAAATTCTTAACAAATTTTGTGAAATTGTTTAAAAACCTTTCCTCAATTACCAGTGTATATTATTTTCTTTCAAATCAAACACAGCCTCAATGAATGGTTTAGTTAAATCAAACAGTCGAAAGCATTATGCTTTGTATATATGAGGTTTTGATGTAATCGTGGCAGAGAATAAGAGCGAAACAGAGAATTCTTAACAAAATTTGTAAAATTCTTTATGAACTTTCCCTCAACTCTATTTCCATCAAAACCAAATAAGAAATTTAGAATATATCTGGGGTAATATTATAATAGACGAGATGTTAAAATTAGATTAATTCGTTGACTCTACTTGACTCTTAGTGACTTGGTCAACATTTTTTGAATCTAATATTTGTGAAATAATTAATTTAATGATTAAATATAATATTTGCTTATATATATATATATATATATATATATATATATATATATTGGCTGCAAATTGGTTCACCTGCTTCCACAAATCTAGATCATGATTTGCTGGTCTAGATCCCTGAATATTATATTAAACTAGTAATTAGCCCCTCTATTGACAATCCAAAAAGGTATTCTTCGGGGTTCCCAACTTGGTTCAAAAGGAAAGGCAACAGGGCGGGTTTGGGGCAGAGATTACGTTCCCCGTTTTGTTTTCAACCCCATCAATCCATCCAAATCAGCCACCTTCTTGATTAATTGATTTCATGTTCTACTAGGACTACATCCGGGTCTAAACTCTGGACAGTGTAATTAATTTAGTCTTACATGATATGGGATTTGTCACCCCACTCCGACCAACTATCTGCAGAGTTACCACATTACAGTAGGTGGTTAGGTGCAATTTATTTTATGGTTGATGGAGGGTGATTTGGTCTGACCGGGACACGTGGATATGACTCGACATAGGTGATAACTCGGCATAAGCCAGCTCGCTATAAAATGATATTCCATTACCTTGAATTAAGGGTTTTTCGAGCTAAAATCATCCTGAGCTAAGGGCACCTCGGTACCAGGTTGCGGCACTAGTATATAATTCAGTTTGAGGATTACGAGCCTTAGCTCAAGAACATCAATTCGAGGTAGAAACCAACTTGGGTATACCGATTTGCCCTCAATATAACCCCAGAAGTCACTCCAACGGTTCCCAAATTTTGCGGGATCACGCCTCATAACAACTAAGCATTATCTCCCCGTCCGAATCGGGCGGAAGTGATTAACCTTATCAACTGATAATGTTATCTCCAGTTAATGCGGAAACAAACTCTATCATGGCAATGATATCGGAACTACTCTGCGAAGCCCGCGAGGATTCTATTATATGAAGGCCTCCCTCCAGGGGCCCAAGGTATGCGCAACTGTTGCTTATTAGTTCTCTTGCATTCTAATTGCTCTCAACTCACGCATTACTGACTTAAGCATCAGAGCGACCTCACCGGGTAAGTACCCCTGGATTCTCTGATTCTCTCTGTGTAGATCTTTACATTCGTCGTCTACTGGAAGCCAAGTCACCTCCACCTAGGAGCAGTTAGATTGCGCTCTATCATTTGGCGTCGTCAATGGGAAACGCTTCGAAAAGCCTTTTCCACCAAGCATCCTAAACTCATTTTAATGGCATCCTCCAGCAACGCCGGACAAAACACCGACATGAACACCTCCGGGGGGCAACTCCATGTCCGAACTGTCTGTATCGGACAGTCCACCGTGCCTCTCTCTGCGGATGGGATCCCCACTTTCAATGTACCTCAGGTTCTTGCACCGGTGAATGCCCCACTCCCCTTGACGGTGGGTGCAACCTTTGCTGAACCTTCAGTCGTTCCCCTGGTAGTCGGACAGAATCAATTGGACGACCTGGTGCACTGCATGCGGGCTATGCAAGCCCAAATGCAGCAGGTCCAACAATTTCAACTGTATCAACAGCAGGTCCTACACCATGTTTATCAGTCGCAGTACCAGCAGCAATTTCCCCCACTGCCGCAGAATAAATAGGCTCAACAGCCAGTTCAACCTCGGCATCCGGCCACACAGCAAGTTAAGCCTCGCCGCCATCGTGAGCGCCCTCCTCCTCGGGGAGAGACCTACCAAGCCTAGAACCCTCTTGGGAGCCGGGCCTCGTCCCGCGGAAGGAGGGAGAGGCAGGTCACTCCGCCTGCTTCCCAACAGGTGAATAGATCATGAGATACCCAGCCTGTTAGGGCCGTCTCACCTCGGCCCTCCCAGTTCGAAGTTCCGCTTGCGGAGAACCGATTCAGGGTCTTGGCCGCAGATTCCAGACCAGGCCTCTTAGTTCGTAACAGCTGCCACCAACATTCTAAGCAACTCCCCGCGAGGACCGTGCTTGATAACACTGAGGCCAGTAGCACTAACGTGGAGCCAGCGAAGAAGCAGCAGAAGCGGCGTTGCAAGGCTCACCGAGTTGTAGTCCAAAGTCAACCTGACCAGCCTAAAGGAAAAGACAAGGCGAGCTCGGGAACAGTAAAGACTGCCCCACTCCTCTCTGTACCATCTCCCTTATCTCCCGAGCTCCTGGTAGTTTCAATGCCCAAGGACTTTAAGGTACCTCCCCTGGAAAAGTATGACGGGTCGTTCGATCCGAATTTTAAGGGGGAGGCTCGCCGAGCTGCATGTGTGTTGCTTTCTCAACAAATTTTAATTGGTAGCTCGCACATGGTATAGAAACCTTGCGCCTGGGACAATCAAGAGTTGAGTGCAGTTCGTGCAAATCTTCACCTCGCACTTCCTCACTGGTAAGAGGTGCCCGAGGTCATAGGAAAGCCTGCTCGAAATAGTCTAGAGGGAGGGAGAATTTATCCGGAGCTACATCAAGAGATTCAACGATGCATGTTTGCAGATTCCCAATCTAAATCCCGCTGTAAGACTTACAGCTGTAAAGAGAGGAATCACCCACAAGGAATTCAAGTGGCATGTGGTCGCCAACAAACCCAAAGACGTTACTGAGTTCCTCAAGGTCGCCGACCTATTCATCGGAACAGAAGAAGAGATGAACCAGAAGAGCGAGAATCCACCAGAGAAGAGGAAAAGAGAAGGTGAGACCTCAACTAACGGGGACAACAAGAGAAAGAAGGACAAGCCAGTTCGAGGAGGAAAACGGGATCAACCTTTCCGAGCTCCTCAAGTTGAAAGAACAAATTACACTCCCTTGAATGCGAAGCGAGCAGAAATCCTCATGGCGATCAAGGATGCTTCTTACGTGAAGTGGCCACCTCGGATGAGAGGAGACCCAAACACCAGAAATAGAAATGTATACTATCACTTTCACAGAGATCACGGTCATAGCACCAAAAATTGTAAGAACCTCCGCGACAAGATAGAAGAACTCATCCATCGTGGATATCTGAAAAAATTTCTATTAAATTATAATAAAAATCAAATAGGTCAGCAGGGGGAGCAAAGTAGAGATGCTCCCGAGTCCAACAATAGACAGAACGAGTAGCCACAGAGACAGCTGCCCAAAGAGAGGCCAGTTTAAGGAGTAATACACATGATCACCGGCGGATCAATTGTCGCAGGTTGCACTTTAGCCGCGGCGAAGACATCAGCTCGTGAAATAGAAAGAGAAGAACAGAATCCTCTGAAGTGGCCAAGGCTAGAAGAGCCCATTTTCTTCACCGAAGATGATGTGCACAGAGTCCAGTACCCCTATGATGACGCGCTCGTCATAAGAATAAAAATTAATGATTTTGAGGTGAAGCGCGCCCTGGTTGACTCAGGCAGCTCAGTGGACATACTCTTCAAAGATGCATTTGACAAGCTGCAGCTCCAGGAGAGCGGCATTAAGCCCGCGAACACTCCCTTGGTAGGATTCAGCAAAGAGGAAGTCAGGCCCCTGGGAAGAGTTACAGTACCTGTGAAGGTCGGTACTTGGCCTAGCATAGTGAGATTCGACCACACTTTCTTAGTGGTCTCAACTCTCTCCCCGTACAAGACCATAATAGGTCAGCCCATCACTCACGCTTTACGTGCAGTGGTGTCCACCTATTACTTGGCCATGAAGTTCCCCACGGACTTCGGAGTAGGGGTAGCGCGAGGTGACTAGCTCGAGTTGGAGCGGACGACCTCGAAGTTGGAGCGACCTACGGAGTACCATGAGGAGCGAGCTTCACCAATAGAAGAGACGGTCTCAAACCCGTTTTAGCAGAAGATCCAAATCGATTGAGGAGCGTCTATGTTCTCAGCTGGTAAGCTTCTTACTTCAAAATTTAAATGTTTTTGCATGGTCCGCGGCAGAGATGCCCGGCATAGACCCGAGAATAATTACTCACAAACTGAATACTAATCCTGTAGTTAGGCCCATTAGATAGAAGAAATGCAACCTAGCCCCGGAGCATTGGAAAGTAGTCGACGAGGAAGTCGGGAAGCTCATCGCAACCGATTTCATCAGGGAGGTCCATTATCCGAGCTAGGAGGCTAACCCCATTCTGGTAAAAAAGGCCAACGGTAAGTGGTGCATGTGTGTCGACTATACCGACCTGAATCAATCTTGCCCAAAGGACTATTTCCCACTTCCCAAAATTGACCGTTTGGTGGACGCGACCTCAGGGCACGAGTTGCTAAGCTTCCTATATGCTTATTTGAGCTACAATCAGATCAGGATGGACCCTGCCGATGAGGAAAAAATGACCTTCATAATTGAGCTCGGCTTGTACTGTTACAAGGTCATGCCCTTCGGACTGAAAAATGTCGGGGCAACATTTCAAAGATTTGTAAACTGACTGTTTGAGACGTTGATCGGCAAAAAAAGTAGTGTGTTATGTAGACGACATGGTCGTCAAAATTCGATTTTCAAATGATTTAATAAAAGACTTATATTGTGTTTTTCAAAATTTGTGCAAGTACAATATGAAATTGAATCCCAATAAATGCATCTTCGGTGTCACTTCGGGTAAGTTCCCGGGTTACATCGTTAACTGACACGGTATCGAAGCCAACCTTGAGAAAATTAAGGCAATCCTAGACATGAGACCGCCCCATAAATTGAAAGAGGTTCAGATGTTGAACGGTTGTATAGCCGCTCTGAATTGTTTCATGTCTAAATTAGCATATCGTTGCTTGCCTTTATTCAAGGCAATCAAAAGAAGCAAAGACTTCGAATGGACCGAAGAGTGCTAGCTCGCTTTCGACGAGCTCAAAAGGTACCTCGCCAGCACCCCGGTTTTGACTCGACCCGAGGAGGGAAATATTTTGAAGTTGTACCACTCCGCGAGTGATGAGGTAGACAACTCGATACTGATAAAAGAAGTAGATCGGGTTTAACGGCCCATCTACTATGTTAGCAAAGTTTTATAGGACGTAGAAACGAGATATCTAGAAATCGAAAAGTTGGCGTACGCACTAGTCATTGCAGCTCGGAAGCTTCGGCCATACGTCTAGGCTCATACCATCATCGTCCTCACCAACAAACCTCTGAGGCAAGTCTTACTCAAACCCGAGGTTTCCGGTAGATTGACGAAGTGGGCCATTGAACTCAGCAAGTACGACATCCAGTACGAGCCCCGAACTGCTATCAAGGCCCAAGCCTTAGCCGACTTTGTCGTGGAATGTACCTTCAGCGCTGTAGTCTCTGAGTTGATTGAGCCCAAGCACGGAGAAGAAGCTTCAACCAATGCGGCATCTCTCCTGGTTGGGTCGAACCCAACCTGGGATGAGGAGCTCTGGATCCTCGATGTAGACGGCTTGTCAAATAAGCAAGGTAGCAGAGCTGGAATCATTTTGTATAGGCCAAGCGAGGTGAAACTAGAGTACACGCTTCGGTTCGAGTTCACTGCGTCCAACAATGAAGTAGAGTGCGAAGCACTGATTGTCAGGCTTGCCTTAGCAAAGGAAGTACAAGATAAACACCTCATTATCTGCAGCGATTCCCAGCTCGTGGTCAACCAGGTTACCAGTGATTATGAAGCCCGCGAACCAACCATGGTCGCCTACCTAGCCAAAGTCAGAGAAGCCCTGCGTGATGGAGGGTGATTTGGCCCGTCCTCATAATAAGGGGACACGTGGACATGACTCGACATAGGTGACAACTCGGCATAAGCCAGCTCGCTACAAAGTGATACTCCACTACCCCGAACTAAGGGTTCTTCGAACTGAAATCATCCTGAGCTAAGGGCACCTCGGTACCAGGTCACAACACCAGTACATAATTCAGTTCGAGGAATACGAACCTTAGCTCGAGAACATCAGTTCGAGGTAGAAACCAGCTCGGGTATACCTATTTGCCCTCAATATAACCCTGAAAGTCACTCCAACGGTTCCCGAATTTTGCGGGGTCACGCCTCGTAACAACTAAGCATTATCTCCCCGTCCGAATCAGGCGGTAGTGATTAACCTTATCAACTGATAATGTTATCTCCAGTTAACGCGGAAACAAATTCTATCATGGAAATGATCTCGGAACTACTCCGCGAAGTCCGCGAGGACTCCATTATATAAAGGCTCCCCTCCAGGGGCCTAAGGTACGTGCAACTATTGCTTACTAGCTCTCTTACATTCTAATTGTTCTCAGTTCGCGCATTACTGACTTAAACATAGAAGCGACCTCACCGGATAAGTACCCCGAAATTGTTTGATTCTCTTTGTACAGATATCTACGTCCGTCGTCTACCGGAAGCCAAAAGCAGTCAAATTGCGCTCTATCACTGGTTATTCTGCAAATTTGAGATAAAAAAAGAGTTGGATCCGCCGATTGGACCCATAATGCTGCGTGGATCCCTTGTTTATAGCGAATCTCGGGTTAAGGAGGATCAGGGAGCACGATTTACAGAACCAACCATGAACCATGTCGATCTACTGGGCCTATGAAAACGACTTTACTAAAAATTACAGACATTCAGTGTTTTTACTACGAAGATCTGATCAGATCAGGTGGTAAACTTTCTGAGTAGGTCCATCACCCATCTCGCATCTGCCATCTGGTGGTGGACAGATGACAGATGGGTCCAGATCATCTATATGTGCAAGACGTGGCAACTTTTGAGGAACCGAGTCCCAAAATACGGGTCCTCTGTCCTTATAAACAAAAGTACCAATCTCCTTTTGACCATCATGGTGTTGTCTCCAAAACGGGTTTGACTCACCCACCCACACCATTCATACTTGATAGACCATGTGGCTTGACCCACAGCCCAAATCCAGTGCCACGTGTTCTTTAGTCTTCTGTCAAAGCGTGAGAGGCTTAAGAGTCTCCCGGGAATTATCGCGGATGTCGCAGCAGTAGGCCATCAGCTGCCTCTAACGTCGGTTACGTCACCAGTTGTTCTGCCATTGCGCCATTTGACTGATGTCATACACCGGGTCCACGATACGTCACGCCACGAGACGTTCCATAGTTCTCAGCTGAGACCGTCCAGAGATGATCGTCTATATACAAGGAAGATGCCACATTGCAATCCAAAAGGCGGAGATGTAAGAACAAGCAACAGTCTTCACTGCTTCCTTCCACCATCAGGACCGGCTGATCAACAGTACTCACTAGAGGTTCTGGAGAGGGATACACGAGAAGGATACAATGGAGTCAGACAAGAGAAAACGACAGGAGAACGGTGAAGTGGAATTTGAAGAAAGAAGAACAAAGGCGCGGGAGGATAACAGTAACGGAGGGAAGCAGACGGCGACGGAAAGTGAGGTGGAGGAATTCTATGCCATTCTCCGGCGAATACACGACGCCGTTAAGTATTTCCAGAAGAAGCAGAACAACAAAAACGGGGTCGAGGGCCGCAGGGAGAAGGAGAAAGCGCCGAGTTGGAGACCGGAGTTTGAGTGGGAGGATTTTGAGGAAGTGAAGGTTAGAGAGAAACGGGGGGAAGGGGTGGAGGAGGAGAACAATCACATGGTTTTGGATCTGAACGCCGATCCGGTGTCCGACGGAAACTCCGGTTAGATGGCTGTCTAAGATGCGTGTGGGGCGTGGTGCAATTTAGATCGAGCGCCTTTAGCGTGCGCACCTGTGGAATCTGGATGAGTCTTCCCAGTTCCCACCATCATCTCTCTAAACTCTTAATAATGGTCAGAGGCTCGACTCTATCGTGAACCGGCTGCGCAGGATTGTGCCGTGCCTGGTGTCTTAGATTCTGGGCGGGCTGCTGGCTAATCTCCCGTAAACGAATTTAATTTCTTACTTGGCTTTAGATTATATAAGAAATTAAGAGAAGTGCTCAGTGTAATTGTTTGAAGAATGTAATGGAATTAATTTATAGATTTTATGGGGTTGTTTTTAACCCTTTATTTTCTTGTTGGTGGTACTGTAGATGGGAGAGGTTGTGCGCAGTTTCGAAATTAAATTCTTCTGATAATCTCCACTCTATAAATATTAATGCCGAATTTATTGCTATCGATTTTTGTCTCCCCCATGGAAATACTAGCAAAATTAAGTAGCAGAAATTTTCTATACTTTTCTTGTTAAGTTGTACGTGAGTTTTTTCTTATAATTTTTCTTTTCAATAGTGTGACCGATATCGGACACACCAGGGGAGCATTAGAGCTCGGCTCTCAAAGCAGTAAACAAATTACGCAGTGTTTATCGAAGTGCACGAATTTCTGTAAATTCAACAACGAGCCGAGGTTTTGCGATGAAGGTTGTTTTACTAATTTAGGGGAGAGAGAGAGAAGTGGGGTAGCTAAGGGGTGGCGACGGTTATGCGATTATGTCAACCGGCCATTAATTGCAGAGAAGTAAATTTCAAACAAGGAAAAGTAGAAATAGAAATGGTTGTATTCGTGGATGAGGAAATGTCTTGTGATGTAGCATTATTCGGGCATTCCTAGCTGATTGCTGATTGGTTCCTTGCTGGTAATGAATGACATCTGAGGAGATGAAAGGAAAGATTCTCAGGGGTTTATTCAATGGAAATACTTCGATGCTTAAGTTAGTACTATGAATAGGAAATAAAGGGAAAAACAAATGCTAAGAGTCAATGTCGCACTTTTTTCCTATACTCGAGAGATTAGAGGTCTCAAGAAGAAGTTTCTCCTCTGCCCTGAGGGCTTTTATAGGGGCACTCTTTGTGAGATCGGGCATAACTGCCACTGGGCCCCCTGCCACAGCCGTTACTTGCCAGGGTTGCGCAGGTGGCCTTTGCGACGTACTCCTTACCTGGGCGAGTGGCATGTCCCCAAAGTAACAGGCACGCCTCCACTTACTGAGAGACGTGGGCGTAAACTGACGAAAGGACATGGACTGCGTCGTTAGTAAGGGATATGGCGTAGCCTGTTTGGTACGGCCTGTCAGATAGAAGCTTCCTGTGGAATGCTCGTGCGGTTCATTCGCGAGCTACTTTGCAACGAAATCGGGATACTTCAGGAGTACCCTTAGTAGAATTAGTCATCGGGATGACTTGTCTGCTCGGGAGCTCGGGCGAGCTGGTTTTCTTACCTTGCGAGCTGATGAGCTCCTCTTTCTGGGCGATATGATGTAGCGAGCTGCTTTATGGGCCCGTTACTTAGTTGTATTGGGCCGCAATGCTGAACTGTCGCTTACATCGGGTCAGTGTTCACGTATCACCGTTTCATAGATCGGATCAAATCATCCTTCATCAGTTTGAAATGGCCCTGTTGATTCAACAGTCTATTTCATTGAAAGTTGGACAAGTCAAGATAAGACAACCATACACGGGTAGGATGTATATCACTCTTCTCTTATTTTCACTACTGTTGGATTAGAATAGGTCAGCTTTTGCATGGTGGAACCTGGAATCAATGAATTGTGCTTCACCCTTAAGCTGTTGCCTTCGGTCGTGAAAAAGTACTATATTTCGTATATGATGATTCCACTAATCTTTCCACGCATACAAGTTATTTCAGTTGGGAAATTTACAGAAAATACTTTTGAGAGAACCTTCCTTGAAGGTTCCTCTGACACATTTACTACAGTAGAACTTGGACACCTGTTGGTATCTGTTTTAGGTTAATGAATGCAGATATATAACGACGTTTATAACCCAGATATGGGATTACTTTACGAGATCGGCATCAGTCAGTGCAACTGTGCAAGACCCGTTCGTTCGAGACCGGATCTGCTTTCCCAATGCATGGTGATGTGTCTGTGAGGCGCCCATTTATGAGGAGCAAATATTGTCACCGTTTGCATTAGGAATATCTCCGTATCCTGACTATTCAAACCGGTCTCAATCCGGTTTCCTTAGGGATTTACTCAATTTTATAATCAATATCCTAAATTGGCGATTTAAATCAAGAGACAGTCAATTTTACAAAGCAATGTCTTATCTCCTTTGGATCCAAAGAAATCATATCAGAAGTGCTTTTGACGATGCTCATCCATCAAGCAACTGTACTACTTCAACAGAAAGCATACTATATTATCTTCAACCAGACATCTCTAAGGCCTTTCGGCAAGCATAAAGCATATGCTTTATTTTTATTGATGAGACTTGATCTCTTTGCATTCAAATGACTTTGACAATGGCTTAAAAAAACGATTTTGACAATGGCTTAAAAAAATAATTCATAATCCAAACCATTGACAATTACTGGAGCTCATAAAAAAAAAAAAAACTGAACTGAATCAAGTAGCAAAACCAAAATATCCGGTTAATTGAATCTTAGTATTTTTCAAAAACTAAGGGATAGTTCTACGATGTAAATCATTTTTCTTGTTACTAGTTCTAAAAACAAATCAAAATCATCTTACAAAACGAAAAACATATTCTTGGTTCTGTGTTTATTTTCTGTAACTAAAACTGAAACCATGTACTGATTATTCAAAAACATGATTTCATCTGATTATTCAATTTCATGTTCTATAAATCATACAATATCTGAATTTAATTTACACTGCATCTCTAATAGAATTTCTGAAGATTATTTTTTTTTTCAATTTATTGCATAATATCAGTGTTGGGTTTTGAACTCCAATAGCCTTGGAACAATTAAAAGGTTCGGATTTTTCCTTTCTTATTGTAAATCTATCAAATAAAACTAACCACCATCGTCTCTCTGTGGTGTTTGCAGCTGTGAAGAAGAGAGGAAGACATGTTTTGAGAATTTAATTAACAGTTTAGAATACTTTTGTCTAATACTCAGTTTGAAAAGAGTACAAATGCAAATATGTACAGTGCAAACACATAAAAAATAATACAAAATATAAGGTTTTGCACCCTACATATTTACATTTGTACTCCTTCCAAACTGGGCCTTAAGTTTTATTTGTTAGAGTTGGTGTTTGAAAGGTCAACGATATATATATATATATATATATATATGTGTGTGTGTGTGTGTGGGTATTTTTTTAAACTTAAGGTCTTCAAACCTCAGCGTATAGTAATTATGATTTTAATGTATTCCCTTTTCCTATTCATTGAAAAGATAATGATATGTCTTTAATGATAATATTATAATTAATGATGGGTTTGCTTGATTTACACTAATTACTCAACTGATTAGCAGTTCTGCACAATGAATCAAAAAATAGCATTTCCTTCTTAAGGATACAAAATAAATAAAATATTATTTTTGATAATCCATCATTATATATGTATTTAAAAAGTATTGAGTAACAATTTGTAAGCTTATATGGTAGTCAAAAGATTCTTTGTATTATTACACCATTAACTGGGATGTGTTTGGTTTGAAGGAAAAAATTAGGGAAAGGTAGAGAATATTTTATAAATCTTGTATAAATTTCTCTACCTTTTCCTTCAAACCAAACATAACCTAAGGTAATTGAATTAACGTCAAATAAAACATTGTTTAGATGATTCTGAAGTTGAGAGCGATTGAAAGTCTCAAATTGGACAATTCAAGGCCATATTAACAAAGAATGAAGAGGACTCCCTTCGATGTAGACTGGCTATACCAAATGGCAAAATGGTAATGCACCATTTTACCATGTGCGTCAAGTGAGAGATTGAGTGGTTTGTGAAATGGGAATTTGTCCGAGGGGTGATCATTTCAGCCTGGTTCGGTTTGGAAATTTTGGGCTTGGGCTTGGCTTTTGTGTTCAAGTCTGGTTTCAGGTCAGATCCATATCAGGCCTGTAAATTTTAGGGTTGGACTTGGCTTTTGTGTATAATATATACATATGTATACAAGTTATTTTACATTATATTATATATTTTATATATAAATGTTATAACATTACATGTATGATTTATATTATATGTAATATTTATATTATATAATGTATAAAATAAGTTTATATGCATGCTATGTCATTTAATATAAAATAATATAGATATGTAATGTTTTATGTATATGAAAGATATTGGTCCAAAATCAGGTCAGGGCCGGGTCCGAGCCCGGGCCCGTATAGATCTGGGCTAGGGCTTATATTTCAGGCTCAAAACTCTGAACCAAGCTCGGGCCTAAATTATAACCCTTATCATAAGTGCAAATCTCGGCTTGAGACCCTTAATTTGCCCTTCACATAGTGTTTCACACTGCCTCACAACACTTTCCATTGTGTATTGAAAACATCTCCCATAAATAACAATATGCAAGTAAAAAAGATGTTTCTGATATTTGGCTGAAATATATTATGAGATTGACTGAGGAGCGTTCTGTGAGAATCAAATCCAGACTTGCGGTTGTGGGGGCAAATACACTTTATAGATGATGTGAAGAGGTATTATTGGTTGCACATCGATTAAGTTCAGCCAATCTGAATTTCGGGAGGGGTCAAAGGTTAGGGTGGTGTTTGGGATCAATGTTTATTTTTCATAAATTGATTATCAGACTGAAAATTGGAATGGCCAAAAATGATGATTACTCTTTTCAGGATGATCCCAATTATTTTTGGATAATGTGGCATTTGACATGATGAGGTGGCTCTCATAAACACAAAAATCACTGCTGATTATGACCATGAATTTTTGAGAAATCGGCTGACATGACAATAATGGTACCAAAACAAGCAATTTCTCTGATTTTAAGAAATCAATAATCTCAAAAATCACTAATTTCTTATCCTAGGAATCAGCGTCTATCGCAAATATCTCTTGGGTTTAGCTGCTTCACAATACCACCCATAGTAGTTGTAATCATGGTTTTTAAAACCGAACCGGTCAATGGTCCAGTTACCAGTTCGAATGGTTCGACCGTTCAACTCAAATGGTCAGTCGTTTTGATAAAAAAAATTAAAAATTTTAAAAAACGATCAAAACTGTTCGAACAATTAATTGGCCGATTTAGTGGTTTGCTAACCAAAATCAACAGTTTTGGGGAAAAAAGCGGGTTTAGGGAAAAACAGATGACCAGTTCAACATGACTGCACAGAAAATTGGATTGTTGACCGGGGAATGCATGGTTTTACCAATTGACCCCTTCAAACCATGAGAACCACCATTTAACTGGGATTTGTAAAGGTTATTGGGTCAAATTTGGAATAGCTCCTCTTGATGGCCGATTTAAGGGTTGTTTCATCAATAATAATAGTAATACCCCACGTCAGTAATGCATACGAAATTAAAGATTTGGCCTCTGCTTGCTTCGTTGCCGTTGCTCCAGAAAATGGTGCCACATCAGTACAATGTCGAAAAAAATGATGCTCCAAGAAATGCCTGTTTATTTGGAACTATTGGAAATCGAGAAGGCCTGGCTTAGAGTAACATCGAATTTGTCGTCTATTGGAACTACAACTTGTTGCTGCCAACAGGGACATGAGATGGTAGTGACGTGTTATCCTACATGGTCATTATTTGAATTGATATAGATTTACTATATTATAAATGTTTCTCCTCTAGTTTTAACAAACTCTGCCCCTCTTTTGCATTTTTTCAGCCATTAGATGTTGAGTGCAGCTAGTCACCAGAGGTTACCTGTGCAACCAGTCAATAGAGGTTTACCCGCGCAGCCAGTCACCAGATAATCAAACAGAATGCTAGAGATCAATTCTACCATCTGTTTGGTCATCGGACTTTTTTCATTCACCGGAAGTCTATGTTCTTCAAATTCTTTTTTTTTCAGTCACCATCTGTTCAGTCGTCAGAGATACCTGGAGGTCTGTACTGTTTAATCTTTCCGAGTTTTTTTTTTTCTGTTTTTTTTTTTGGGTCAATTAGTGTGATATTTGCTCTTTCATCAGTTGGAAAAACATTCCGAGTTTTTTGTTTTTTTCTCTTTCATCACTTGGTCAAATGAAAGAGACTTCCGTTTGCTCTTTCATCACTGTTTTTTCTGTTTTTCTGATTTTAGTATATATAAATTCATAATTTTTGAAGAGATGAGACTTCTGTTTGATCTTCTTCATTTTTTTACTATAAATAAAATAATTAAGAATATCTTTGAAATAACATCAGTTTTGAACAAAGGAGACTTCAGTTTGGAATTATTTCAAGTCATTTATCTTGATACTCACATTGATGAAACTGTTAAAAAATAAACAGTTCAGATTCAGGTCTGGCAAAACCTTATTTCAATTGAACTTGATTACAGTCCCAAAACCTGTATACCCCCAACTCTTGCATAAATCATAATCTTCTTTCTTTAGTTGTTTTCAAAGACAATTAAAACACTGAATAATAGTACCAATGCTGAAAATACTTCCTAGAGCATTGCTATCAAACAGAAAATGTTGCTGTTGCTCCAGGAAATGTCCTACTTAACAGCAATATTTTCAAACAAAAAAACACTGTTTTTTCAGAAAACGGTACTGTATCTACAGCATCGATGCCAAATATATACTTGATCGTGGTTGTGGAGCATAACGTTTGATGGCTGACGTGGGATATTATTATTGTTTAGCAGCCCCTAATACAGCCATCTAAGTACAGTTAATCCGAACACTAGTTGAACCAAACAATTTGGAAAGGGTCAATCATCATTTGGTGAGCTGCTTTTCTAAATAAAAATAATAATGACAATGACATCAGAGGAATTGTAACAAAAAAGAAAAGGACACTTCTGTCTAATATGAAAAGTAAAAAAAAAAAAAAAAGGAGTATCAGTCCAAATATTTAAAAGCTTGGGATGAGAGCTCTCTGCATTTGATTTTTAGCTTTCTTTCAATTTTTTTTTTCTTTAAGAAAGGAATTCATTCGTTCAAAAACATGAGCTCGTTCGGATCTGCTACCCACACAGGAGATGTTTGCGTTATGCAGCTGTAGTGCCTTGTGGGTAGCAGATCCATTCCAGTGGTATCATCCTGCAAATGCAAAGTGAAAATACAACTGTTGCCTTGGATAATTAACTACAACATGTGCCATTACATTGATTGAAGATAGAGGTGTCAATGGACTGGTTTTGGATTGGATGTAATCCAAACTAAAATTAATTTAGACGGATTGGATGGATTAAATTAATAAAACATATTGGATTGAATTGGACCTGGTCCATTTGTATTTATTGGATTGGATAGACTCTTTAACAAGACTTGTTGAATTGAATTGGATCTAGTCCAAGGATTTATTGGATTGAATTGGACCTGGTCCATTTGTAATGGACTCACACTGGTCTAATCTAGCTCAATTGACACCCCTAATTGAAGACATTGTCTCCTTGCCATGTACAGCTTCTTTTACTGCAGGCTCCGTCCAGTTTGCGGTCAGAATCCTGTCGTTGATCATGTTTGCCTCCACCAGGGTCCTGAGCATCCACTAAAAACTAAAAAGGAAATGTATATTTTTTGGATTCTGAGGGAGATAGCTATGATGCTGATTGATTGCATGGAGAGGTGCATATCCGATGAGCTTCCCTTCCCCACTGCTGTCATTAGTTTGAGTGATTAATGTTCTCAAAAGTTGAATGAATATGTAAGTAAGCTGAGGTGCATTTCTAATATCCCCAATTAACCACTTGACATACGACGCTGTCTACTAAGAATATCCTTTCTGGGAGAAGGATTGAGCTTATTGAATTAATTCTTTCTGCATAGTGTGTGGAATTGACGCTTAGATCAACTTTTTGGAGCATCTGAGTTTTTATAGCTACATTCGGAATAATGGGGTGGAAATTCCTGAGATTCCTTCTTTCAGCTACCCAAAAAATTCTGAAAATATTATTGATTGTGGTGAGAAATGAGGATAAGGCTACAGCTACTTTTATGGCACATTTCGATTCGCAAGAGGAACTTCATTTTCAGAATTAGAACTCCTCAGCTTTTGACAATCGCACAAAGCAGGTCTCTGTTGATGAGATCTTTTCCTTAAACCATGTTTGATTTGAAGGGAAAGGTGGGGAATCCTATACAAGGTTTGTAAAGACTTTTCTACCTTGTCCTACTTTTTCCTTCAAACCAAACCCAGCCTAACTTCAAACAATTTATTGCAAGGCTTTGATTTAATCTGTTGCATGTGTTTGAAATGAAAATAAGTCTGCTAGTTGGGTGTAAAGGGAGACTGAAATGGCAAAATAGTATCTTGGCGATAAAGAGCTGGGTCTGTTATTAAATGAAGACAAAACAAGTTTGATGCCTGAGAGAACATGGAGGAGGCGTATCACACACATTCAGAGAAGGTAAGAGCAGCTTTGTCATTGTAGAGATAGAGAGATAGAGATGCTAAACACTTCATTAATCCTTGTCAAGAATGACTAATGTTGCCACTTTTCAGTTTTAATCTTTACTCTAATCCATCTCTTTTATTTTTATTATACGGAAAAGTATGGACAAGCCCAATAGAGATTTCTGGTTTCCACTGCAGAGCTATAAACATTTAAAATGTCAAAAACACTCACTCTACATCCTATGAACTGCATCTATTCTAACGTACTTTAGGCCTAAAAATTCTAACCGTGGGCTGAACTGTCATTCTCCCATTTTTATATAGTATTAGTATTGGTAAATGCACCAAGGAATTATAATGATTCATGAATTAATAATAACACTACTGGCCCTAAGTGGATACCCTGTTTTACAGATTGCAGACATGATAACAAGCACATCACGATGGGTGAGGTAGGATGCTACTTCCTTTTGGAAAGCAAGGATCAACAAGTCCTTACCCAAAGAAAGCGAAATGCAATAATGGAGGAATATATCGTGCAGTCATCCAAAGTCAAGGACTTAATCCTTCCGATCTATTTTCTCTTTTAACTTTATTCCGTTTTTTTTTTTTTTTTAAATATCGATTAGGGATTTGGATGCTCTCCCTTGGTCCAAACCTTTGGAAGTAGAATATATATATATGGGGTGCTTACATTTGACAGCTTCTATTGAGGACCAACTGTCTTGACCAAGGATCACTTTGGTTTATTCAATCAATCTCTTCTCATCAGGTGTCATTTGCCACTTTTCACCCTTTGGACCAATCACGATACTAACATTCACCTTTATCTTGTATTTCAAACCAGATTAAAGGACTAGATGTCTAGATCCCAGCTCTTAGATATTGTATTAGCGGAGTAGTGGGGATCTGTTTGTTAAGCGAAAGTGAAATAATAGAAATAGGTAAGAGTAGATAATTTTTTTTTGTAAATAATTAATAATTATTTATGTTTTAGATACTATTTTTAATAACTTTTGTAATATGAAAATAATAATAAATTAATATTTAATCTCCAATAATTATTGAAAATAAATTTATAACAAAAGATCATAAATAATTACTACAATACAATAAATATTAAAAATATATTAAATTAATCAATAAATAGTGTCATCCCAGATAATAGTTTAATATTTAATAAATATTAATCAACAAAATTATAACAAATTAAAATACATAATTATTAAAACTAAATTTATGACAAAGTGAAACAAATTCAATAAGTATATAATAAATTAAATTTCAAAAATTTAAATAACAATAATTTAATCTCTAATGATTATTGAAAATTTATTATTAAATAAATTAACTGATAATTTATTTTGGGGTCCATGAGACTACAGTACTACACAACTGGGGTAACGCATATGGCCAACCACCCAACCCCGGTTCATCAGGAGGGTTTGATACCGAGTCTCTGCTACAACCAGACACAGACCTTACTAACTGAGCCGGTTCTTGGAGAGCTCACGCCTGCTGCAATCATCCCCTAATGAAATATGGCTATTAGCCTATGTCAGTTGTGGAAATGGAAATATATAAATCCAAAACATTGCGTATTCTGTCTTCTGGCAATAGACGTGTTTTCTTGCTTGTGCCCATTTTCACATCTGATGGAGGAGAGAGAGAGTATGAGAGATTCCATCGTTCAAGTATTTTGAATTATATTTAGGACAGCCACTAAAGGGTCGGTGTCTTATTGTAACGGGTACTGCATTATATGTTTTCTCCCATCACCAGACACCAGCAGCTTAGAAAAATACCTGCATAAGTCTGAAGGCAGACAATCTAGATGAGCTGGGTCAGCTGACATTTCAACCTAACACCAGAAATTTTATCAGTCTGTACAGGAGCAGGTTCATGACGCACGTCTGTTGCTTTTGTCCATATCGGTTCTATCCATTCAAACATTGGGCTCAATTTGGAAGGAATACAAATATAAATATGTAGAGTTCAAAAATATATAAAATATAAAGTTTTGCATTTTACATATTTGTACTTATTCCATGCTTGTGGGACCCTCATCTTTCACAATGAGGCCCATGAATTTATTACTGGTTGTAATCTCATCATTGGTTTCATAGCCTAGCCCATTGAGTTGAATAGCCCTGTTTTATTTTACCCCAAACTTTGCTCCAGGTGGAGCGGCACCCACCTTAAAATTTTATTAAAACATCAAAGGGAAGATAACAAAATACAAGGAAGGACAACTACCTTGCCCCAAGAACCAAAATTGGTGGCTCTTCACACCAAGGAATTTGTCAACTCTATTTATTGATGGCTCTTCATGCAAGACGAGGGTTCGTCAGCCAACATGGCAATCAACAATCTCCATTGCAGAAGGTAAGCCTTGCTGGGCCATCAACAGCTATAATGCCAAAATTAGAGCTCTCCTAGGAGGTTTGCATGAAGCTCTATCTCGACCGTCTTTTGGTATATTCGGATAGTGCAGCCTTAGTGGAGTTTGCTACTTCAGATCTCCCATCTCAATGGATAGAACAACTTCAAAGACTAATAACCTCTTTTGCTTTCATACGTTTTGTACATATATATGGGTTCCCTTCTCTAAGAGCATGAAGGACTTTCATCCTCATAGAATTCCAAATCTTTCTGATATCCCGTAAGTGATAAGTGATGGACCACGGACAAGGAATCTTCTCAAGATGAAGGTGGGCCTTGCAACCATTTATTTACCCTTTTAGTGATGGTAGAAGAAGAGACCCTTTACCCTCAAATCTCCGTGCACACCTCTCTTTCCAAATAGTCCATGATAAAAATGATGGAAGAGCTCTAATGAGATGATGGATTTGAGAGTTTTTAGAAGCCGTAGTCCACCAAAGTTTCACCCTATCCACAACATGTTGTGCATGAACGATAGGAACCCCAAATAAATTGCTATAGAAAACCCACAATTTGTTAGCTAGAGCACCACCAGTAACAAAAACATGATTAACATATTCTTCACAAAGGTACCTACAGCAACAACTACAACATTTTGAACATTTTGAAGCTAATTGAACACCTCGTCTCTTAAACCTGTTTTCCAAATTGCTTTATACCATTCAACTTGAGGACCATATACAGTGTCTTAAACCTGTTGCTCTTTTTCATGAGCCTAAACCACTCCTTCAATCTAAACGCACGCCTTTGAGATTTCACTTAAAGATCAAATTCCAAGACCTCCTTCTTTGGTTGGATGACAAATTTCGACCAACCAATCCAATGCATTTTATTTCCATGTTCAGACTTCATACCCCACAGAAAATTAGCAAAACTTTGGTGAATTTTCTCGATCACAATTTTGGGAGGAGAGATGACACTCAGTATGTGTATTGCCATAGATTGTAACACATGCCTCATTAAAACAAGTCTCCCATCCTAAGTTAACACCATTGCCTTCCAGCCTTGTAATCTTTTTTGGATTTTCATCAACCATGGATCAAAATCTGCAGTTTTCAAACGACTAATTGCAATAGGAGCTCCTAGCTAGGTAAGTAAAGGGAGCTTGCTTTTGCTTGAAACCCGTGACTTGTTTAATCATATTAATAGTAGAAGCTTTAGTTCTAGAGTGCACTATAATTATCTTACCCACTAATTGACCTGAAGATTTTTCATACATAGCAAGGAATCACATTAAATTCATAAGGCCTCTTTTTTCACCCCTAGCAAAAATAATTGTATCATCCGCATTAGAGACTACGAATGATTTTCATACAACCTCTAGGAAGGGAAAACTAGGATGATGCTGCCTATAGAGAACATTACTTGGTGGATTGAAATTTACTTTGTTAGTATCTTATTTGCATGTTGTTCTCTCATTGGTCAAAAGAAAGCTTTCAGACATAATAATCAAAAAGAAAGTTTTAACTGAATGCTTTATCTCTTCATGAAACCAATAATAAGGTTTTATGTCAGTATTAAATATATGGGCCTCGCATCTTTTACAATGGAAAATTTAATACTGATGTAGAACCTCATCATTGGCTCCACAGCCTGCTAAACAGCTAAAGCTCTCAATTTAATGCAAATGATAATCAACACCTTCCCTCTTTCCTCTTCTACCTTTTTTTCTCTTCATGTGCCATCATTTTGTCAGCCCAAAGTTCATGGAAATCTTATCTCATTAACTTGGCTTTGGTCCATCTACTATTAGATGATGCAGTAGGAAATTTGAACTGGTTTAAATGAGTGGGTGTGCAAATAGAGAGTGTCTTATCTATTTTCGAGAAGTAAAGGTTCAAAATTTCAATACCATACTAGCATATCATATCTTACAACTATTCGTTTTATTTATTAAATGATATAAAATACTAATAAAAATAAAAGTAAAAAAAAAACATAATTATAAATTGAGGAGCCAGTAATGGAGATAAGAGGAGGGCTGTTTATTTGGGAGTGAGAAAGAAGACAAGAAGTTATGATCTCTCCTTATACAAAAGAGAATTGAGGTGCCAGTAATGTTCTTGTGTGTAGCTAGCTATCCAACCTATTGTAAGTGCATAAGTTGACCCGGGTTCTATTACCCAAATTCGGATTTCATCCTCACGAAACCGTTTTCATAGCCTTTTGCACCCATATATTGAGAATATCTTGTACTTGGTATTTTTTTAATCAACAAGAAATATTCTCAATGCATTGAGAACAATTCCGTACGTACTTGTATATTTTTATTCATGGAGAAATATTTAATTTCAATGCACAGCTGCAAGTTACTATAACTTATAAGGACAAAACCTGAATTCCTAAGACCCACACCTACCCACCCCCCTAAGAACAGCCCAAGCCCGAACCCTCTGCATCCCCTCACAGTCATCAATGAAAATTTTCCTCCGGGTTTTTCTCTACAAATGCCGGTTAGTTCATAGAGCGGTCAAATTAAGATGGCTTCCCTTCTATGGTAGAATTAACTGTTTTTAATCTAATAAATTGAAACATAGATTGCATTTGTTTGCAGTGTAAATAGCGGATTATAAGAGTTTTATACTTGAGTCCGGTTTTGTAACCGTTTGGATGAAATGCAAATTTCCTCGCAGGTCCAATTTTAAACCAATGAGTGCAGAACTTCAACGGTGTAGAACTCCTCCTGTCTGGTATTTACCCCGCATTCAACCGCAGCTATTCATTCTTGATATTCTTCTTTTTTTTAGGAATTTCATTCAACAGGGTATTAGAATACTGATGATCCTCCTGTAACAAATTACCATTTACCAATGCAATCAGGACTGAGGAGGGTTTAAAATTGTTGTTTATGGTATCTCTCCTTGTGACGCTGTTGAGAGCTCAAACTGACACTGAAAGAGGTCCTCTCGCTGCCTTTAACCTGAGCCCACGCAGCCACGCTTAGTCTTGGGGTACGGGTGTCAATTGGACTGGATTTGGTGTAACCTGATCCAGTCTAATGTAAATCCATTACAAATGAACATGGTTCAATCTAATCCAATAAATATTTTGGATCATTTTGGACTGGTTCAATTCAATGCCTGAACTGTACTGTCCGATCTGTTTAGATTGGTTTCAACCAAAATTCAGTTCATACTTACATTCATATCTTATATCAATGGATCAGATATTGGCTCAATCCAACTCAATTCAATATAAATTTATTACAGACGGACCAGATTCAATTCAATCCAATTAATACATTGAACCATTACATATGAATTGGCCCAATTTAATATGTCTTATTGGTCCATTTAATCCATCCAAATTGATTTTAGATTGGACAGGGTCCAATCTAACACCGGTCTATTAACACCCTTATCTCGGTGGAGTTTGATTTCTGACTATTATTGATTGCCTCACAAAAGATTATGCGAACTGCCCCCGGAAGAGCTCTCTATTGGTGATGACTGTAGAGCTCTCTTGAGTCTCCACTCATTTGTATCTGTTACTTTTGCCCCGAGATCCTGTAAATGTAATAATGCTGTGCATATATGATAAACTTGTGAAACTTTCTGTTGCAGCAGGTTCTAGTGCTCTTTGGGATGAGGATTGTCCGGATGTTTGAAGGGATATATTCCTCGAAAAGAAGTATGTTGTGATGATGAAGCGAATGAGACTCAGACTCAGGGATGTTAAAAAATGGTTCTATCGTAGAGATCTTTCAATCAAATTAATTGCCTATGACCTCTTGGTCAACAACTTGGCTTACAATAGGGTACAAAAATATAAACCGACCAACCGGTTAACCGGTGGCACCAGTACGATTTCAGTTTGGAGAATTGCAAAAAACTGATAATACCGGTTTGATTTAAAAAAATAACCCGTGGTTCGGTTATAATGTCATTATTATCCATTAGTCTATATTATATAATAAAGTAGAGTTTGCCATGCCAGTAGTCTTCTTCTTGCTCCATTACCCAAATCAAGCAATTCTAGAGGGGGGTTGCAAAATTCCCTTTAGAATCACTAAGAGTTGCCACCTAACATGGCTTATCTCGTTTTTCTTTATCCTAACTTATATGTATCACTCCGTAATTCCTATTTATCTCCTAAATTATCTCTAATTTCTATTTATCCTCTCCCCCACTTTTCATCTATATCAATCTAAAGAAAGTTTCAATTAAAACATTTAACAATTATTTAATATCATAATAAAATTATGTTGATAACTTTAAAATATTTATTAAAAACACAAAACATAATTATAATAGGTTTAATAATATTCATATTAATAATAATTTTATATTTTCCTGAAATCCAAAATGAAATTATGTACTAACAATATAAATTATAATTTTATGGATTATTCAATTAATAACTAAATAATATTTAAAAAAATATTTAAATAAAAAGTATTAAAAATAGCTAACTTATTATATAACAAAATATTTAAATTACATAATAACTTTATAGAAATAAAATTTAAATAAAAAATATTAATTATTTTACATATTATTTAAATATTTAACAAATTATTAATAATTTTGTAATTAATTAATAATGAAATATTCATATTATTAATAATTTTATATTTTTATAAAATTCATAATGAAATTTTGTAATAACCATACAAATTTTAATTTTATGGGTTATTCAATTTAATAACAAAATAATATTTTAAAAAAATTATTTAAATAACAAAATATTAAGAATACTAAATAATTATATAAAAAAATATTTAAAATTACATAATAAATTTAAAGAAATAAAATTTAAATAAAAAAGATTAAAAATTTTAAATAATGAAATATTTAAATAACTAAATTTCAAATGGTTAAAATAAAAAATTATGTAATAAATTAAAAAAAAATATTAAGAGTAGAATAGTAATTATAATAGATTTCATAACTTTTGAATTAATAATAATTTTATATTTTACAAAATTAATAACAAAATTATGTAATTAGTATAAATTATAATTTCATGGATTATTAAATTTTAATAAATAATTAATATTTTAAATTTTTAAATAATGGTATTATTTAAATAATTAGATAATATTAATAACTAGATCATATCTTATATATTATTTCAAAAACAAAAGATAGACTAAATAGCAAAATTATGTTATAACCTTAAAAAAATTATCAAAAGCAAAAAAATAATTATTACTAGTGGGGCCCCATGCAATGCATGGGATGTGGCACCCCTCCTTGTCCCTCGCCCCTGTAGTCAAGACACTCTACCCCATCCCCGCCCCATCCCTAGTGACGGAGCGGGTTGAAGGTGAGGCACCCATTCCCCGTCGGGCATGGAAAATCCCCAAATTTTCTCCACCCTGAGACAACCACCTAAAACTAATATAATTTGTGGATATTTTATAAATAGGATTATAGAAATTTAGAGTATTTTAGGAATTGGATTATGATAATTTAGGGGTATTTTATAAATGGAATTGTGAGATCCTAGGATTATAAGAATATGAGGAAAAACTTAGAGATATTTTAACAATCAATATTAAATTTATTGATATTTTACTAATTTACCATCGAGTTTAGGGAATTATATTCAATCCCCCATCCCTGATTTGGAGCAAAAATATTTTCCCCATCCCAACCTTGTCTCTTCCCTAACCCTATTTTAGATTCGAGAAAATTTTGCCCCATTTGGGGAGGGGCAGGATATTATTAATGTATTATTAATAATTAAATCATATCTTATATATTATTTTTGAAACAAAAAATAAATTAAATAACAAAATTATAACTTTAAAACAATTATCAAAAGAATAAAAGTAATTATAACTAGAGGGGCCCCATGCAATGCACGGGGTGTGGCACCCCTCCTTGTCCCTCGCCCCCATAGTCAAGACACTCTACCCCATCCCCGCTTCGTCCCTGGTGATGGAGCGGGTTGGAGCCCGAGAAAACCACCTAAAAATAATCTAATTTGTGGATATTTTACAAATAGGATTATGCGAATTTGGGGTCTTTTAGGAATTTGACTATGACAATTTAGGGGTGTTTTATGATGCGGCACGATCCGGGCACTCCTAGTTGGCTACTAATTGGCTCCTTGTCGGCAACGGACGGCACCTGAGAAGATGGAAATGAAGGATTCCTGGGGATTTTACCCGGTGGGAATACTCCGATGCTTAAGTTAGAACGCAAGAAGGAAGGAAAATAAGAGTTGGTAGCTAAGAGTGTAGGTCGCACTTTATCACTATACTTGACAAATTAAAGGTCTCCAAAAGAAGTTTCTCCTCTGCCCTGAGGGCTTTTATAGGGTGTCTTGTCAGATCGAGCATAACCGCCACTGGGCCCCTGCCACAGCCGTTACCTGCCAGGGCTGCGCAGGTGGCCGTTGTGACGCACTCCTCGCCCGGGTGAGTGACACGTCTCCCAAGTGACAGGCACGCCTCCGCCTGCTAAGAGACGTGGGCGCAAACTGTCGAAAGGGCAGGGACTGCGCCGTCAAAGGGATGTGGCCCGGTCTGATCAGTACAGTCTGTCAGATAGAAGCTTCCTGAGGAATGCTTGTGCGGCCCATTCGCGAGCTACTTCGCAGCAAGCTCGGAATACTTCAAGAGTACCCTTAGTAGAATTGGTCATCGGGATGATTTGTCTGCTTGGGAGCTCGGGCGAGCTGGTTTTCTTAGCTCACGAGCTAAAGTTGCCTCGGAATATCCCTTTAGAGGTAGCTCGGGGAACTTGGAGCTCGTGTTGTTGCGAGCTCCTCCTTTTGCGTGCTATGATGTAGCGAGCTACCTTATGGACCCGTTGCTTGGTTGTACTAGGCCACAATGCTGAGTTGTCGCTTACGCTGAGTCAGTGTCCACGTGTCACCGTTTCCTAGGTCGGTTCAAATTGTCCTCCATCATTTTATAAATGGGATTGTGGGATCCTAGGATTATAGGAGTATGAGGAAAAACTTAGAGATATTTTAAAAATCAATATTAAATCTATTGATATTTTACTAATTTATCATCAAGTTTGGGGAATTATATGCAAACCCCCATCCCTGATTTGGAGCAAAAATATTTTCCCCATCCCTATTTATTTGTCCTATTTGCGGAGGGGTAGGGTATATCTATTAGTTATTTATTGTATTTTTATAAATATATTTTCAGAAATTGTGTATTTTCTCTATAAATTTGTAATAATTTTTGGAGATTAAACTATTGTTATTTGTTAGAAATTAGGCTATAGCTGAAATTTGGAGTGTTCACTAGGCAATTCAGTTCATTTGAAGATTATTTGGCTAGCCAAACTAATCTAGTTGGGTTAAGGAGTTAGTCATTCGAAACCAACCAGCCATTAGTGAAAACTAACAATTGGTTAATTAAGAAATGTTCAAATTTTTTAATGTTTAGCATAATTTACAATAATCATTGAATTTTAATAGATTTCTTTAAATTTTTACAACGATTATTGATTCATAAAAGATATTACTAATTGGTGTAATTTACTAAATTCTATAAAAATCAATAATTATAGTTAACAATTATCAAATAATTCAGGGAAACTCTCTAACTAATAATCCATACTTTTTTATATAAACAATAATTAAAATTTGGAAATTAATCTACAAAAAATATATTCTCCAAAACTATTTAACCAATAGTGCATTATTATTATTCAACTAAATAATTATTAAAAATTTAGATAAATCAAATTGGGAAGTTAATCAATCAGAGATTATTTCATATTTATTTAAAAACAATCCATTATTATTATTTTTAATAAATAATTATGAAATAATTGGGGAAAATTATTAAATCTATCAACACAGGTCTAGACCACTTGGTTGACTTCACCCACTCTTGGCTTTACATTAATTAACAACAAATTATTTAATTTTAATTAAAATTAATACAATTTACCATAATTACATTAATTTACTATAATTACATCACACTAATTAATATTAAATAATTTAGGTCTAAAAAGTAAATAATTTACATGAAGTCACATTAGATTGTTGTTATTATAAATAACTAATTTACTATACTTTTTTGCTAATCAACAACAATTTCAATAATTTTTGGAAATTATTATAAAATATTATAATTTATTGTTATTTAATGTACTATTAATTAATTAGTTATAGAAAATTATTAGAATTGTAGGGATGACAATTTTCCCGGTAAAGCTAGGAACCTAGCCTGCCCCATCCTGAACGGCACAAGTTTTCTCAAATTTTAAATAAAGATGGTAAAGAGACAAGATGGGGACGAGGAAAATATTTTTGCTCCAAATCAAGGATGGAAAAGGGGCGGAGTTTGCATATAATTCCCTAAACCCAATGGTAAATTAGTAAAATATCAATAGAATTAATATTGATTTTTAAAATATCTCTAAGTCTTCCTCAAATTTTATGATCCTAGGATCCCACAAATCCATTTATAAAATACCCCCAAATTATCAAAATCCAATTCCTAAAATACCCCCAAATTCCCATAATCCTATTTGTAAAATATCCACAAATTAGATTATTTTTAGGTGGTTGCCTTGGGTTGGGAAAATTTGGGGATTCCCCATCCCTGACAGGGAATGGGTGCCTCGCCTCGAACCTACCCCACCACTGGGGACTTGACGGGGATGGGGTAGACTATCTCGACTATGCGGGAGAGGGACAAGGAGGAGTACCACATCCTGTGCATCGCATAGGGCCCCACTAGTATATATTAAAACAAAGATGGCCACATTAGATGGCCTCTCCTTCTCCCATTATCCAACTAGGGTTTCTCCTTAGTCCTCAAATACCATTCCTTACACTCTCAACTTGCCACCTTAGCACCCATGTTCTCTCTCTCTCACATGTGTTCTCAATCACTTAAATCATCTCTTCTCCTAAACTATCTCCCCACCTAAAACTTTCTCCTAAAAACATCTCCTAATCTCATATCTCCCCTCCCCCCCCTACATGGCTACATCTCTCTATTTATTTCAATCTCTATCTATATTCATCTTGCAAATACATTCATTTCATTTTTCACCAATGTATTATATCCACCTTGCAAATAAATGTATTTAATTTTTCATCAATGTAGTAAAATATTAATGTTAAGTTAAAACTTCTTTTTGAAAACAAGTTAAGTTAAAACTAAATTACTTAATAAAAGGAGTAAAAACTATTTAAAATAATAATAATAGAAAAATGGATAATACAATAATACAAATAATAAAAGTAAGGTAAAATTTTAATAATTAAGGAAAATATTTTTATAATTATAAATAAAACAATTAAAATTAAATAATTAATGAATTAAGTAGATTTAATTAATCAAAATAATTATTATTATTCATTAAATACTTAATAAATTATAGGTAATTAATTTATGTTAAAAATCACTTTTAATGATTTATAAGTGATGAGGGCGGATTTGGCCCTCCAATGACATCATGACAGATGGCATCTCGAAACAGCTAGACAACACCCAGACACCACCTAAGCGATGACTTTCCCTAACCAAAGTGATGGAATTCCAAATCGCGATTCGACTTCGCCACCGACCTGGCAACCTACCTTTGCCACCAACTTGGCGACACCGATCACAACTTAGGCCGGCTAGCAACACCTCGTCACCAGCCGAAGTGACCTCGATGTGAGGAGCGACCTCCCTCGAGGGTTTGCCATCCTGATTGAGGTCCAAGTGGCGACTTGCGAGACGTTCTCGCTGAACAATTCTTCATGCACAACCCATCACTACCAGGTCTCTCGGAAGTTGGCCCCCGTACCGAATGTTTCGAAGGAGACTGAGCAGGTGCAAAGACTGGTCTACGTGTACGGCTACCTTCATGGACTTCGGACTAGTTGGGCACAACCTCCCTGAGATCTCGAACACAATGCGTGAAGCCCGTGCCAAGCAATGCCTATACAAAGGCCTCACCTCCAACCTGACAAGGTAAGAGAGAAAAGACGCATGATTTAATGCATTCTAGCTCTCCTATTATCTAATTATTAGCTCTTAACATCACAGTTACTAACTTAAGCATCGGAGTGACCATGCCAGGTTATCTACCCCAAGTTCTCCGATCCAATTTATCTTGTTGTTCGACCAGCCACTTGTGCAACAGGCGTCCGAGCTATCATCCAATTAGGAGCAACCAGATCGCGCACCATCAATTGGCACCGTCTGTGGGAAACACAATAAAAAGCTAAGTTCTCACCTTCTAATTTTTGCCTTTTATCGAATCAATGGAATTTTTTAACAACACCAATATCAACAATGAAGTATCAGTTACTGGGGGAAAGAGCAACTGTGTTGAACCCAACACTCCCATCCATTACCCTAGATAATTATACCACCCACTACCTCATGTGAACGCCCCTCCCCCCCCCCCCCCCCGTGGTACGGCCATCAACGGTTCCCGACAGGATTGAAGCGCAACAATTTTATGAGTTGAAGCATGGATCTCCATATGTAGGCATGGGAGGAGAAGTTCGTGCATTCGTGTTGCCACAAAAATAATCAGTAGGAGAACGACCTCAACAACTAGCAGTCCAGCGATAGGCACCTTGGAGTGAGGCTACCCCCGAAGGTCAAGCCCTTCGCTCCCAACAACAGTCAACCCGGACGAAGGTCGAGCCTCATTAGTTCTGTTTTGCAAGGTCGCCTCCACAGATCGAGCCCTTCGTGGCTCCCGTAGGAGTCAACAACTAGTAGTCCAACGACAGGCACCTTGGAGTGAGGCTGCCCTCGAAGGTCGAGCCCTTCGCTCTAAACAATAGTCAACCCAGACAAAACCTCATCAGTTCTGCTTCGCAAGGTCGCCTCCACAGATCGAGCCCTTCGTGGCTCCTGCGGAAGTCAACAACCAATGGATCGTGTGGTCACCCTTGCAGGTCGAGCATCTTGAGGCTCCCCGTGCGAGTCAGCGACTTACGATTAGTAGATCTACCCCCGCAAGTCAAGCTCCCTATGGCTTCTCATAGGAGTAGATGACCAGCGTCACCAAGGGGTTGATGCAATGTAGCCATGGCAAAGACCAACCACCCAATGCTGACAACAACTTACGTATCATCGACAAAACCATCACAAGGGGGGCAGAATATGAACGACTAGCCTGGGTGAGATTCAGGGATTTGGCCCAGATTGTCTCCTAGCCTGAACTACGAAGCCTCACTACTGATCGAACTCTGTATGGCTCCCCTAAGAGTTGGAAGTGAACTGAATGTGGAACCGGCCTCATAGGTCGAGCCCTTCGTGGTTCCCATGAGAGTAGGCGACCCGCCAACAATAGAGACACCCCCTCAAGGTGAGCCTCCCATAGCTCCAGTAGGAGTGTGCGGCTAGCAGTTTCATGAGTAGATGTAGTGCATGTACGCCATGCTCTCGCAAGCACTTACCCGAGGAAGCCATTCCCACGTGATGGCATAGAAGCAGCCACATTTAAAGCTATTACAGAATGGCCATCCACTTTGGCGACCTAGTCAAATTGAGTTCTAAGGGAAAGCCATACCGCTTTTAGCGAAGGCCCCCTCGAGCCAACCTCAAAGCACATCAACAACAGGAAGACCGACCTCAGAAGGGCAACCCACCCGTTTATCTACCTTGGCAGCATGCCTAAATTGATCTCAAAGGATGTCAACATCTCACCACAAAAAAAAGAAGAAAAAAATGAAAAAAAAAAAAGAGAAGGAAGGAGAAACAGGGGAAAGGAAGACTAGTTCGCTTTCAACACTATGGTAGAAACGCAAAGTTGGTTGATTTCTTCACAGTCGACCTCCACCTTGGTTTAGGCTCTGCGTTGACCTTGTCGGATACTCCTTCGAGAGTTGGCTTAAGGGACATTGCGTCGAAGTCTACCTGAGTGGAGCAACCTGACGAGGCAATCACACAGTTAGGACCCCCTCTTGAGGACGGCATGATGAACTTTGCTCTTGAGGTACTTAGTCAGATTGCAGAACCCCTTGATGGTTGCAACTGTAATGAGGTAGATGTCCTCAGGGTACCTGCTCTACCTCTCCTCGAGCGGATGAATTCACTCTTATGCCTCAATAATCAAGACGGCAAGGTCCTGCGTAAGGTTGCATTCAAACACTTGGACTCTTCCAACCTAAGGAGCAAATTGGACTGACGACAACGACTACGAGATCATCAGACAATCATTCTAGGCCAAAGGAACAATCTACTCCCTTCACCAAGCTACCCTTAGCTCGGGAGTGAGGGGTAATTAATGAGGGCAGATTTGGCCCTCCAATGACATCATGATAGATGGCATCCTGAAATGGCTAGACAACACCCAAACACCACCTAGGCGATGACTTGCCCTAGCCAAAGTGATGGAATTCCAAATCACGATCCGACTTCACCACCGACCCGGTGACTTGCCTTTGCCACCGACTTGGCGACATCGACCACAACTTAGGTCAACTAGCAGCACCTCGTCTAGGGCCGACCTATAACACTTCGTCACCACTGAAGTGGCCTCGACACAAGGAGCGACCTCCCTCGAGGGCTTGCTAGCCTGATTGAGGTCTAGGTGGCGACCTGCAAGACGTGCTCACCGACCAATTCTGCATGCACAACTCGTCACTACCGGGTCTCTCGGAAGTTGTCCCCCGTACTGAATGTTTCGGAGGAGACAGAGCAAGGCGCAAAGACCAATCTACGTGTACGACTACCTCTATGGACTTCTAACCGATTGAACACAACCTCTGTGAGGTCTTAGACACGTTGCGTGAAGCCTACACCAAGCAACACCTATATAAAGGCCTCACCTCCAACCTAACAAGGTAAGAGGGAAAAGATGCGCAATTTAGTGCATTCTAGCTCTCCTATTATCCAATTATTTGCTCGCAACATCACAATTACTAACTTAAGCATCGGAGTGACCACACTGAGTTAGCCACCTCAGGCTCTCTGATCCAACTTGTCTTGCAATTCGACCGGCCACTTGTGCAACTAACGTCCGAGTTATCATCTAGTTAGGAGCAACCAGATCATGCACCATCAATAAGTAATTATAGTTAATTAATTAGCAAACTTGTTAAAAAAAGCAACTTAATAGACTTACCATATTTAATAAATTATTGTTATTTTAATTATTGTGAAATTATTTTACAATAATTATAATTAAATTATTATTGACAATTACTTAAATTATTAGTATAAATATGGTATTTATTAATAAAAATTACCATAATATATGCAAATTATGTTACTCAATTAGTGAACCGTTTCAAAAAGTAAATTAATAGTAGCTTACCATATTTAATGAATTATTTAAGTAAAATAACCGTAAGTTAATAGTAAATTACTGTTAAATTAGTGAATTTGGCATAATTCTGTTAAGTAAATACCACAGTAATTAAATAGTTTCACATTTATTTACTTAGGTAAAATCATTTGAAAATAATTAAAGTAACAATAATTAAGTCAACCCAAGCCCAGCCCTTTGAATTGGGTTAAGGCCTGATCGTAAGGTCAAGCCAGGTCAATCCAAAACGAGCCCAGCCCATAATAAAATTGGATGCAATTGGTTGAGCCTTGGGTCTGGGCCATCAAGCTTGGGCCACTAGGTTTGGACTCTAACCTGACCCTATACCCTGATAAGCTTGGCACTAACTTGGACCATGTAAGGGATGAGTCAAGTGGATTTTACCATTGACATCACTATGGGAGATTACCCATTCTCAGTAGGGTTTCAATTTGGATTTTGGTTAGAACAATTAAGCATAATTGAAAAATATAATACTTTGAATTGGCTTGGATTGGCTTGGCTCAATTAGAAATGCCACAACTATTTCCACTTTAGTTTTGCCTAACAAGGCCCATGGATCGCATGGGTCCTGACTAGTTTGCAAACTATTTACTAAAACATTGTTTATAATTTGCAAACTATTTACTTAATCAACCTTTTATTTAGAACTATTTGTTTTTCCATCTTAAAAATGGTAACATGGTCACCTAAAGTAACTTAAAAATGTTCAAGGGCATGGACCCATAGCTGTTTATTCTAAAAGTACCCCTAAACTGAGTGAATAATGTTCAAGGGTATGGATCCATGGTTGTTTATAACAAAAGTACCCCTAACACATTTTGTATAGAAAATAAAATTGATCAAATAGAGAAAAATAGAGTGGTTGTTCATGTTTTATTAGGGGCAAAAATAATATTTTTATTTTTAATTTCTTTTGATTAAATTTATTTGAATGGATATTTAGGTTAAAACAGTTATTTTCTATTTTCATCTAATAAAAAGTCAAATAAGAAAATTGATTGTAAATTGATTGTAAACCATACGAGGTGTTTTAGTCAATGACCCAAAATCAAACATAAAGAGCTAGAGACCTATTGAATAAGCCAGACAAAAAGTCAAAGGTTTTATATCTTTGACTGAATCAATGGTTTTTGTTTTCTAACATAACGGTTGCAGGTTAACCCGAATCAGAATTATAACTGGACCATCAATAACGGGTTGAAAATAAATTCTACCCGCGATTTTAATAACCTAAGTAATAAGTTTTCTGCTGCTATAAACCCTAATGACTATCATTTTCTTAAAAGGAAAAGTAGCAAAAACGCCGAGTAAAATGTAAAACGAAGTGTTATGACTTGTGAGCTACCATAATGGAAAGCAAATCAGTCTCTACCAAAATTACAATTTATAGGAAAGTTGAGGTTCTCTTGTGTATATATAATGAACGAAATTTGGGTGTCTCAAGAAATAGTACTGTCTGGGGAAAGGCTAAGCATTCAAACTCCAGGGACGAAAGAAAAAGGAATTATTCAAAGCCACTTTTCAAGCAATCAGCAGAGAGAAAGAGAGAGTCAAATCTGACCACAAGAATTACATAGATGGCAACAATTCCTTATTTTTCTTTCTTGGCGATAAAGCAACAGCAATTTCATTTGATTTACAACGATGGTGGGTTGAATAAATGATGTTTCATGTTTCCAGTCTACTCGACAAAATGGCTGATAGAAATAAAGCCTATTGATGAAGACAAATATGGTGCAATCTTTGCCAACCACAACGAACAAAAGGCTAAAGGGTAGACAATGGAGTTTTCACTTCCACTGCTATTATTTCTGAATCCCACTGGATTTCAAACAAACGGAAACCTACAAAAAAGGTGGCCTTGACTGTGAGCTAAAACATTCTACATTGTTGTTCTACTTCTATCATTTCTGCTCCACGTTTTTATGGTTCGATTGTTTGATGAATGCATGGAATTCTTGAAAAATTCAAAGCCCATTGTCACAATATTCTGGTTCAAAATCCATAGCCGCCCGCCCTTGCTTCGATATTGTTAAAGAATTGATAAACTTGTATGACCAGAGGAGTCCAAGTTGCCTACAGTTGTAGTCGGAATACTGAGCCAATCACGGTACACCACCTCAATTAGGCCAGCCAAAGGCCAATGAATACTAATATCACTAATGTGTTTATGTTCCATTTCATCATGAATCAGGAATATTAATTAGTTCCTAGGGGTGCAAATGGAGGGATCATGATTTGTTTCGTATTCGAATTTCATCTTATTTTGTTGGGTTTGGATATCCTCTGTTTAGATTTTCGAATCAGATAACATGATCTTCTGATGCATGAACATGCGAGTTCTTGGTACATCTCGCTTGTCACTGAAGCCCCATACTGATAAGGATTAGACTGTTCCCATAGAACGGACCCCCCATCCATCAAAATCATCTCACCGTGTCAGTGGGTCCGACCACGGAAAAGATGATTCAGTTCTAGGGAAAAATGGAATACATTATCATGCTCAATGCACATGAATAGTTTTTCTTTAGAGCAAAATTAAATATGCTTGAAAACAAGGACTGGTTTGGACAAAGCTAATTATTTTGCATGCTTCCTTGCAACATTAGCTTTGATTTGATGTAAATACTAAATAGCCCTTGCCATAATACCGTTACAACAATGTTATTTACAACGGTTGAAATGGGCCTTCTAAATTCGTGCTTGAAAGGGTCAATATTTTGAAACCCCAAATAAGGGTTTGACCTAGAAAATGGGTGGGTTGAATGGTTGATCAATCCTAGTTGGACAAGTTCACTGGTCTAAACTACAATGATGTCAGATGATGCTCAAATAAAAACACAAACAGCTAGGTATCTAGGCCCAATTTGAGGGTAATCTTTAGGTCATACAACTTTTGAAAGATACCCAAATGGCCCACAAACATTTTGGTCTATTGCACTCATAAAAAACATTATGCTGGGGGCCCAAATACATGAAGAATCTACCACCATAGGAATCTCTGTCAATGTGCCGTAAGTGATAACATGCCTCCATTAAATTCACATTTCAAGCTTTCCCAAAAAGTCCAAACACCATTATCTAGTTTAGGTTTAAGAAAAGCAAAAGAAGAAAAAGAAAAGCAAAATGATATCTTAATGGTTTAATGGTCAAATCGTGTCAGTCTAGAATGAAGTGAAGAAGTTGGCTTAGGTCTTGCTTGATGAATTGAATAGAAAATTCTGTTCGTACAGTTGAACAAGAAATCAATGAGACTTTGAAGTTTCTTGCAAGGGACTGGGTGACTGAGTTGAGTTCTTCCCAGTATAATCTTTGTCTCGAAAGATGGTTTTCTTTTGCCTTTTTTTTTTAATCTTATCTTTGAATAAATTGCAACCCATTTGATGGGTGGCTCAGATAAAGTGGAATCGTTTTCACTTTAAAGTGATAATTCCACTC
Organism: Nelumbo lutea; assembly: GCF_056320005.1. Lineage (NCBI taxonomy): Eukaryota > Viridiplantae > Streptophyta > Magnoliopsida > Proteales > Nelumbonaceae > Nelumbo > Nelumbo lutea. Next base: position 27,921,902 of record NC_142687.1, on the reverse strand, counting down.
CCTAACTTAAAACTTGTTAACCACGTTTTAGTTTGATTCCCCACGCCAGTGTTTTTCCCAACAATATCACTGTAGTTACTTTGTCATCCACATCGAGAATGGCAGGAAAAAAGAAATCAGAGAGTACGAAACACAGAAAGAGTCCAAGGCCCACCATTTCTTAGCTATATTTCTTTTCTTTGTGAATATTGAAATGATCACAAACGTTTCTCTTTCATTCACTATTCTAGACGGCAAAGAAAACTGTAGTCAGAAGGAAAATAATGTAATGAGCTGATTGATGGAGCCCAATAAAATTTCATTTTTTGCTAATTTATTTTTATTCTTTCTTTTACTTTTTATGTGGTGGAAATTAAATTGCTGGGCTTGACTTTACCACCACACACAAGGAATAATTCGTCGGTCCATGGGCTATTTATTCCCTTTGGATTTTCTATATTTGTTTTTTCTGTATAACTGAATAAAAAACCTTGATTTTTATGTATTTGCAGAATACAATCTCCTTTTTCTAGTTTGATATTCTCACCCATTGGATCGGACCCAAACATTGTATTTATTAGACCCAACCCATTTGGTTAATCTCGGTTAGCTTGTCTGGTAATTCTAGCAAAACAACCTGCTTTTGCTAAAACAGCTCTATTAACGGATTAACCCCAATAATGGAAACAAGTGAAAAGGGGATTTTCCCTAGTAAAATAAAACAAAAAAGACCCTTTCTGTTACTTCATGGTTAGGTTTTTTAATGGTTGAATAAATAAATTGAAAGACTAATTCTCTCTCTCTCTCTCTAGTGTCTGTGTTTTTGTGTCCTTAGTGGATTTCAATTCCATCATCTGCACTCCTGCAGTCCAGAAGAGTCTGGAACATTTTAAAATCTCAAATCTGAAGTAAACTAGTGACAAATGTTAGCAAAGTTGGCAACCATTTGTATTTAAGTCCAGCATATGTCTTGTTCTTTTCCCTCTCTTGAAAATAAGGACGCAATTAGAAGAATCAGTACAGACAAAACAGCCTTGGATTCCTGCATTTGCATGATTCCTAATTGTAGTGCTCCACAATCCACTCACCTTCCTTGGGAAAGAGATGCATTAATTATTCTCATCCTATATAGTTTTATAAGAAAATTTAATCTCTCTCTCTCTTATTTAATAAAGTGAACAGTAAAGCAGGAAGAGAAGGAAGAATCTGAATAGAATAATTCCGTGGCTAATACAACATTCCAGCACTTCACCTTGTCTGAAAACCCCTTCTCTGCAAGCTTCTAAATCCACCATTCTTGTGGAAAGGTCAACTGCAAGGGAGCTATAGGTTCAGGTTGGAAGGGTGATCTCACTTTTCGTACCAAGCACATGGATTAGGTCTGTACCTTAGTTAGTAATAACTCAACATTCAGGGTTATGTTAACCCAAATCATATCAAGCTTGTAAGTTGTAAAAAAACCCATCACTGACCCACTTTCACATCGAAGAACAGGAGGAAGAAAAAGGTTGGCCCCATCAATGGAATGTTGACTGGCTATTGAAATTCTAACACCAAAGAGTGCCGCATCCATACACATCAATTGCCCAGATGATATCAATCCTTCCGTTTGGGTGGCTTTAGTCTTTCATGGGCAGATATTATTTGGTCGCCTGTTTCGCCTACATCATAGTCCGCTATTATAAGGACTGTGATGGAACAGACCCAACGAAAGGGTAATTGCTTCTATGGAGTAATCCAGAATCAGAGAGAGAGAGAGAGAGAGAATGCAGAGGATAACGTGAATAAAGAAACCAATTACATATGTGGCTGATCCATAATAATTCATCTCATTTGACGGGTCTCAATCTACCTTATCAATTCACTTGGTGGAGTCCCCATATTGTCTACAGCCCTCAAATTCCTCTCCAATCAATAGCTAATATTAAAATGAAGACAAGAGTCTACTGTGTGTATTAATTAATTGATTTCTCACATTTGAACTTCAGCCATCGTCCACAATTGTTGATGTAATTAAAACCCACATGTTGCCCATGCCGGTTAGCTACTTCAATCGAGTTCATGAACAGGGAGGGAATGGTTGGTTGTATGATTGCCAATTGTATAATGGGACATGATAGAATGAACCCAAACACATCCCATGGCAGAATCAATGGATTGAGATCTTCAACCCTGAAGAATGATATTATAAACCAAGGCTTCACAGCCAGAATTGCAGAAGATCTAATGCCTGCAGGATGGCCAAAAAAATATCAACAGAAGCATTGATTATTATAATCCCAATGGCCACTATCTTATGCACAGGTTAAAGCTTTGTCGTCTATATATTCAAATGTGCCTGAACCCAGAAGCAACCATCATTCAATCAGCAAAGCCACGTTATAAAAGAATCATTTGGCCAACCAATCAATTAAGCTTATTCCTATTATTGATTAATTTATTCCGATTGATCCAATTCGATGGGAAGCCTCAGAGGCCATGAGAAGAGAAGCATAGGAGGAAGTAACGGCCGGCAACCGACGCACTGCCAAAGTCTCTGAATTCGTGTTTGGAAGGCCGACTGGGGGTTGTCTCCATATGAAGACCAGACGTGTGGGGTTACGTGAACACGACCCATTACAGTTTATTATTTGGGCTTTGCTTAAGCCATAAGCTTTTTTAAACATTCGAAGTGGATGTGTGAATGTGACGACATCGACATTGAATCAAATTAGGTTTCCTAATAAAATAAAAACTATTTATTGGGCTGGGGGCGGCCCATCTTCCATCTGAAGGTTTCACATCAAATTCTCAACTGTTCAATCTTCAAACCCTTCTTCACCCGTCTGTGGGAAAGGATGAAGAGCAAAGCAAAGCAATTGACCAAATCTAATTGGCCGGTCGATTGCTTCAGTACTGTACATCCATTTCGTAATGGCTTCGGCTGGAATGACTGGTCTGAGCCAGGTTAATGCTGGGTTGAACCGAGTAGCAGTGGAATGACTGATCTGAATCTGATATCATGGATTAACCAATCCCTAATCCCAAAAAGAAAATATCATCATCATAATCCATGCCTTATCTTAAATATATGGAGTGAGTTAGATAAACATATCCATTCATTATAAAAACGGAAAAGTACGAATAGCCCCATTGTAAATTTGTGAGTTTCAATGAGATTTATAAAAAATTAAAATGTCAAATATCCTATTTTATATATTAATGCCCGCCCATAAATTGACATCAATTACAAGTCAACACCTATTCTAACTGTACTTTGGGCCTAAGAATTTCTGACCCTGAGTTGAACGGCCATTCTCCCCGATTTTTGTTCAATGTTCAGTTTCTCTGTATATTCACTTTTTTTAGTGTATACTGATTAATTTAGATCCTCTAATTGCTACATCATACTGATTAGCTTGTCTGACACCACTAAGGCAGAGCCAGGTGCAATGAACATGGATTATAAGATTGGAGATCTCAAAATCTCAAACTGAAAATTACACCTTTCATCTTTACCTTGTCAATCAATTAAGAGTTGGGAAGTGGGAACTTTTCAAAAATAGTAATAATAGCATCGGCCCAAGAATCAGATTTACATTAATAACACCGAGAAAGTAGGAAAATCTCTATAATCTATAGAGCCATTAAAGATAGATGTTACTTGAACCTTCCTTGAAGCTTTTGACAATGATGCCCACTTCGATATATTAGGTTAGTTAGTTTGACATCATACTAAAAACCCATCAGATGACTGGAAATACTTCAATAAGAAATTGAATGATTTGATGAATTTGGATGGTCTCAATTTTCTGATAAAGATGGCCTTTGGTGTGGGGGCACTTTCTGTCCTAGCTCCTAGCACCGTCCTTGCCCACATGGGCCTTGGCATCTAGTCACTCTCTTTCAAAAGCACATGACTTGTCCTATGCCCACGCATCTACTATTCCTAAAAAAACAACAAAAAAAAAAAAAAGAAAAAGAAAAAAACAATTATTTGGACCAAGGAGGAATAATACGTGGTAATTTGAGTACTCTCTATTAATAGAGATAAATGTGATGGAGAGTAAAAAACGAAGAGTAAATTTTCATCATATCCCTTGAACTTTGGCTGTATATGCTATGTCCCCCCTACTTGTATCTATTTCCATTTGAACCTAACAAATTGGAGTCAATTTTCAACATATCCCTCGCAAAAACCAAAGCCAATTGGAAACTAAATTAGAATAACATTTTTGCTTTTGAATGCAACTAGTAAAACAAGGTTGGCCCCCATGAATGCAAATTCCTTTTTTCCCCCGAGCTTTACCCATAATTACAAACTCTCCCATATAGTTTAACTGTTCACTTATGTATTAAACGAACGATTCATGTTTATTTTCAAAATATCCCCCATACCGTAGTTAAAACTATTTTTATGGATTTAATTTTTTTTCTTGGAATATGCATTATGTAAAAGAAAATCGTCAGAAGCAAGTTAGACATGAAGGCATGTTTTGACTTATCATGTAGATCTAACACTCATAAAATTTGTTTCTAGTCATTCAATCAATTTATAGTTATGTGAAATCTTTAGTTTAAGTCTGATATATATATAATATAGGAACTTTATGATTTAGTTAAAACTATTTCACTTTATAGCAAATATCAGATATAAAAAATTTCTATTTAATCATCTTCTTTGAAATAATCATCTGAACTTTTTATCTTGGTATTTATCAAAAATGAAAAAAAAAAAAAAAGGAAATTGATTAAAGCATTCAATTTGTCTGGTTCAAATATAAATTGTCCAAGTTCATGACAGAATTTGTAATGTTGGGTAAATTTTCAGGAAAAAAACAGACACAGATGAATCAAAGTCTATTTGACTAGTTAGTAAAAATGGTATGGGTGGTAAAAAATTATAGGAGAATTTCAATCATAAACTTCACATTAATGGGTACATTTGTAAACAGTTGCATGGAAGAATTTGTAATAATAGTGTAAGAGAGATGGGGGGGGTATAAGTTCATGATAAAAAGAATTCTTTTACAGGGGTATTTTTTGTATTTCAAGAGTACTGATGGCCATTAATTAATGTGGGAGCATTAGCTTGGAATTCACCTGGCCCAGAAGGAATTCTGATACAACTTCCACTGAAGAAAGAGTGAAACATTAATCAGTCTCAATTGTTAGGTAGAATTAAGCAACATCTATGGTTTATATATCCTTGTCTTGGCCTCTTTGGTAGCTCTATTTATTTTATTTCTCTATCTTATACATGTGGTTAGATTAAACTATTTCCCATTTAAAGAAGGAAAATCAATTGAACCAAAGTTGTTGAGTGTCATTTTCCAAGAGATGGGGACATAAATTAGCAAGTAGTAAAACCAAAGAGGAGAAAATAATAATAATAATAATAATATCTATGGGAGAAGATTTCTCTAAAGGAAATGGGTTTCGATTCCACATCAAGGTGACAGTAGACAAGGATTGGTCCACCACCACACCCACAATAGGCATTTCGTCTGTAATATGGATATGGTTGTTGGAATAATGTAATAAAATACTAAATAATGACACAAAGAAAATGTGGCATAGGGAAGTAGGAAGCAGCGGGAGTCTTGATTTAAAGATATCTAGAGTCTCTTACCTAAGAAAAGATATCTAGAGTCTTGACAATAGTAAAGTTTACCAAATATCATGTATTCAGACACATAAAGTAGAAGAGAACAATCATGGATGTCTCGGTGGAGAAGGAATAAAGAGCAAGCGGAGAGGGGCAAAAAGGAATCCAAGTTTTTTCTTTCTTTTGTATGCACCGAGTATCTCTGAACGGTGCAGTTGCTGACATAAAAGGCTACCAGGTGGGCTGCTTAAGATTGAAAACGGAACCCTAGGTTCAATTCAATTGGGTTATCTTAACCATCCAATCGATCATATTCTTTTACTTTTTTTATTTATTTTTTAGAGATAAATATTATCTTGTTACAAGTTTATATTTGTTTTTTTTTTTTTTTCTTTCTTTCTTTTGAATTATCATCTTCAGTTTTCACATGGATGGCTATTATGTCTACATCAACTCTAATATTGAAGATCATTAAGGGCATTGAAATTCTCTTTTATATTTTTTCAATTTTATGGAAGTCAAATAATACCACCAAATTTCATGACAGCATCTGACACGAACTGCTACAAACACATGAAATTCATGATTTCATGGCTGGATCATTTTAGATCCCACCACATTTTCAGGTACTACTATAATGAATGTTTAGTTGGTCTGGGGTTAGTTGTGGCCTTTTCTTCATACTCACTTTTTTCCCTAAGTGTTGTATATATATCCACGGGTTGTTATTTAACTCTTCTTCAATTTTCTCCATCTCTCTTAAATTTACTGTTAGGAATGTATTTTGAAAATTTACTATACTACCCCTACATTTAAGTTTGCCATGAATTAAAATTATATGATAATTGCATCTTGTCATACTATCCCTCCATTTAATATTTTGGGGTTATCTCTTCATCCAAATGGGCTTGGAACCTTTCAATTGGTAGATAAAAGTAGAAATCATTTTCATTTTATTTATTTTTCTTTTGCAAACCATTATTTAACAGAAAATCAGGATTAATTTGATAATTAAAAGCAATTAAATCCCTAACAGGACTTCATGTAATAGTCACTAACAATATCCTGACCCAATGTAAGTTTTAGATTACAAAATTTCTCCAACAGAGAGGGTGGTCTATCTAAGTTTTGAAAAATCAGAATAAGTTTAAGAGAAATGGAAAAGAGGGAAGGGGACTTTTAAATAATAACTCATAAAACAACAGTGCTAGTTAGCTATCTATTACGCCATTTATTTATTTATTTTTCATAGATATAACTATAAGAAAACGTAAGACCGGCTATGCATGAGCACTTGATGGTTGCAATAATGTCGGCTAAAATAATATAATAAATGACCATGACTGAAATAAACCTTCTCATAAACTCCTTTACACCTCAATTTTTTAAATGCCTTTATAAGCCAGGCCGATGGTCTATACAGAAAATACAATCTAATGTCTAATAATAAATAAAAATTTATTAGATGTCAAAAGTAGGAATTAATTAAAAAGAACCATAGAACCAAGTTGCTTGCTCAAAATTCTATTAGAGAACAAACGTTATATTTTAAACATATTATTTTCAAGGGACTTCACTCTATATTCCAAGGTAGAGTCTGCACACAACAAGCTTGCCATTTAGTAGTTAAAAGAAGATGATAGAGGCTCCTGACTTTACCTTGAAAACAACGCAAATTGAAATATGCGCAGCACCAAAACAAAGAAAGGACTAAATACATAGAATAGCCGGGTAACACCGAATAACCAATCAAGTATATGTTTGGCATCGATGCTTTATATATAGAACCGTTTTTTGAGCTCCTGATGTATTGGTTGGAAGAATTGTTTTATGAGAAAATGGTATATTTTTTTGTTTGGAAATGTTGTTGTCAGGTAGGACCTTTCCTAGAGTAATAGCAACTTTTTTTATTTGGTATCAATACTCCAAAAAACGTTTTCAGCACTGGTACCTATTATCCAGTGCCATATCATATCCTTGCCACTACCACCTCATATCCCTATTGGCAGCAACGAGCTGCATCTCAAGGAAACGTCAAATTCGGCATTGATATACCACCGTTTTTTCTGTCGTGGCACTAATATACCACCGTTTTCTGGAGAAACGGCAACGATGCCAACACCAAATGACTTAGCTAGGCTAAGTTCAGAAAGAATACAAATGGAAATATGTACAGCCTAAATACATATAAAATAATACAAAATATTAAGGTTTTGCAGCCTACCTATTTGCATTTGTACTCCTTCCAAACTCAGCCTTAAGGGACATTTTGCAAGATGAATGTTTTTGTTTTCATTGGTTTTTGGAATAAGTAATCAGCAAAAAGCAAAATATGTTCTTGAACTCTGCTTTTATTTTCAAGGAAAAAACAAGTTGGTTTTGTTTCAAAAACATTACATACTTTTGGAACCAACCAAATAATAGCTTTTAAAACAAGACAAAATTTTTAGTATAGAAACTATAAGATTTACCGAACATGATGTTGAATAATCAGAACCAACAATTTTTTTTTTTTTTTTTCAGTTTTGAATACAGAAAACACGCACACAACTGAGCATATGTTTTTTTTTTGTGTTTTTGTTTTAAGAAAGAATTTGTTTTCAAGCAAGATGGATTTTATTTGTTTTTGGAACTGGCAACAAGAAAAACAATTCATGTTGTAGAATGCCAAATGTTTTTGTTTTCATTAGTTCTTGGATCGCCACATCAGCAAAAAAATAAAAACATATTCTTGAATTCTGTTTTTGTTTCCAAGAGCATGTTTTTTGTTTAAGTTTTAAAAACATAAAATAAACACTATTTATGCATTTGAGGAGAGCCTTCAAAACCAGAGCTTATACACATACACATGCGTAGAACATGCACACAAGAGAGGGACACCACATGCAATCCAAAAGCTCAAGTTATTGAGTTATGGGTTGCTCTTATATATAAGTCCCTTACACCTCCCATTCCCTTCCAATATGGGATTTTCTTCAACTACTCATACAACAATTCCAACACACAACCAAGATTTTTTTTTTTTGGCTTTTGATTTAAAATAAAATAATATGTTTTTAACAATATGGTTTCGATTTGTTTTTGGAACCGGCAACAAGAAAAAAAATTCACATTGTAGAACACAACCTAAAGTTTCTTGGTCACAAAAAAAAAAATGACCCAATTATTATATGAGCCAATTGTTGGTTGCTCCAAAATAAAATACAAATGAACATAGAAACGGTACACATAGAAGTTTTAAAAAACAAATAGAAGTCTTTATTCGTCTGTTTGGCTTCGATGTCGTTGCTCTAGAAAACAGCGATACATCAGCGCCACGTCAGAAAAAACGGTGCTCCAAGAAACACCTATTTGTTTGGAACCGTTTTTCCATAAAAAATGGTTCTCCAAGCCATGCCTTGGAAATCGGGAAGGCGTGGCTTGAAGCAACGCCGAATTTGGTGTTTCCTAGAGCTACAGCTCGTTGCTGACAATAGAGACATGAGGTGGCAGTGAAAGGACATGATGTGGCACTGGATAATAGGTACCAGTGTTGAAAACGTTGACATTGCTCCAGGAAACGTCCTATCTGGCAACAACATTTCCAAACAAAAAAAGAAAGATACCATTTTCTCAGAAAATGGTGCTTCCAACCCACACATCAGCAGCAGTTTCTTCTAAGAAAATGGTGTTGTATCTGCAGCATCGAAACCAAACATATACTATGCCTATAGTAACACAAGCCTTATATGTGGTACCGATCTCAAGTATCCGCTATGACTAGTAGGAGACCTTAGGCACCTTGTGAAATAAATAGGTGTTGTATCTACAACAATGCCAAACATATACTATGTCTATAGTAACACAAGCCTTATATGTGGTACCGATCTGAAGTATCCGCTATGACTAGCAGGAGTTGCGAAATAAATAGATGTTGTATCTACAGCATTGATGCCAAACATATACTATGTCTACAGTAACACAAGCCTTATATGCAGTACTGATCTCAAGTATCTGCTATGACCATCAGGAGACCTTAGGCACCTTGTTATCATCCCAAACATATATTATATCTACAGTAACACAAGCCTTATATGTGGTACCGATCTCAAGTATCCGCTATGACCATTAGGAGACCTTAGGCACCTTGCGAAATAAATAGGCTACCTTGATCCCACAATTATTTGTAGAAGAAATCAAGGCTATTTACGTCCCTACGAATGAAAAGCAAGATTATTGAATATGGGGCCCAAGTCCAACGGGTACTTTATTGGCTAGATCGGCCTATGCTTTTCTTCAAAATGACCATAATTATAACTAAATTAATAATAAATCTTTTTGACAAACTCTCGACAAAAAGAAAAGCCTAATTGTGTTTGGTTTGAAGAAAAATATAAAAAAAAAAAAAAAAAAGAAAGGGAAAGGTAGGAAAATGATAGGTGTCTCAAACCAAACACATCCATAAGATCTCAACATATATCTGGACTGCCCCTTTTGTGGAGAAATAGAGGATGCAGACCATATTATCCCAAAATGTCAGTCAGCATAGCAAGTTTGGAACCTGTTCAATCCTCGAATTAATCTCACTTGGGGGAACACGAACCGAGACCAGTTGGTTTTGTAGCAGAAAATAATTGATGAAATATTGGATAAGAGTCCTGTGTTTTGGGGAAATTTGACTTCAATTTCATGGTTCATCTGGAAAAAGAGAAAATGAAAAAAAAATTAATAATAGGTCTTCCCTCCAGGGTGTCAATTGGACTGGATTTGGTCCAATCTGAACCAGTCCAATGTGAGTTCATTATAAATGGACCAGGTTCAATCCAATCTAATGAATGTTTTATACCAATTTAGACCGGTCCAATTCAATGTCTAGACAATTCAATCTGTTCAAATTCATTTTGATTTAGATTGGTTTCAATCCAAACCCGGTCTATTGGCATATATATTCTTATCTTATATCAATGAACCAGATATTGGATTAATCCAACCCAATCCAATATAAATTTGTAACAGACAGATCAAGTCCAATCTAATCTAATAAATATTTTGGACCGGTTTGGATCCAATCCAATATGTCTTGTTGATCCATCCAAATTGATTTTGGATTGGATGGGATCCAATCCAAAACTAGTCCATTGACACCCATACCTCCCCCTAAGAAATTATCCTTAGGGCTGTGACGTATTCAAAAGATTTGTGAGGCAAATTCCAACTCCTTGACCAAGAACCATCGAGCCTCCAAGTGTATAAATTGGATAAAATGGATTCTCTATACCCAAACTCAATAAAATTTAACTTTGATGCTGGCAAAGTAAGATGGGTGTTGTGCCTTTGGGTGTTTAGTGAGAAACTATAAAAGTAAAATGGAGCAAAATTGGAAAAACTACAATTTCAATTGCTGAAAATATAGGTCGCCCCTGAGTCCCACAAACTATCTTCCCAAGTCCACTGCCCATCTATCATCATCAAAGGTGCCTCTCCGCTAGTAATCAAGATTCTTCAAGGTTGCTCAACTACCAATCCGTGGTTCAAAATTACAAACAAGTAGCACAAGGATCATTGCGTGCTACAAGAAAAAAGGTCCAAGCCGGCGGTCATATGACTGTTGGCTTAGGCCTAAGACCGCCAGCTTAGGTCTAAGGCAGTGGTCATATATCCGCCTTTAAGAAGCTGCTGCCTTAAATCAAGACCGCCAGCTTATGTTAAAATGACCGCCGCCTATAATGGCTGGTGGAAGGCAGTTCAAGTTGCTCTAAGCGGTAGACTATCGGAACCATCAGGTTAGCATTAATAAGACAGCGGTTTTGACCTCTGGCTTAGACATACACGCAGAGAAGGCAGTACTGCAACAAAATGTTGGTTAAAAAGGTCAAGAGCATGAATAGACAATCACCACTATTTTGTTTTTTTTTTTTTTTGCTTCATGGGGCTACACAACATGGGGTAGCCCATCCCCTTTCCCTTCACACCCCCGCAACCCCTGGTGGCAGCGGAATTTGATCCCAGGTCTCTACTCTGACGAGTCAGAGAACCTACCAACTGAGCCACCATCAGTTGGCAATCACCACTGCTTCTTAGGCTGCATTTGTTATTTCTTATTTTAAGCACTTATCTCCTTTTTTGCATTTAGAAATTCAGTGTTTATATAGGCATTTTAACTGTAAAAGGGAGATAAATGCTTAAAATAAAGAATGCGAAATTCAGCCTTAGTGTTTTTTGATGCAGCTAGTAGGGCCTCCCCCAGTTGGCTGTGATTTTTCTCTCTATTGTTTAAAAAGAAAAGAAAAAAACAAAAAAGACAAATCCTAAAATTCTCAAATTTGATGCATTTCAAGTTCTGTCACATATGTGATACTTCAGCGTGTCAATGTTAGCTATATGTCATACCACACAAAGGACCCCGGCTTCTTTTTTTCTAGTAGAAGAAAGCAAGGCAGGTTCTCAATGAACCCAATGCATTACCATCACCAGCACTTGTAAGAATTGATTTACTACAAGTTGAAAGAGGTATCAAACGGGATATAGAAATCATTTAAATGCCCATAAGTTAATAATGAGTATAGCATTAAATATAATAGAATAATAAAAGAGGATTTGGATTCGACTGCTCAAATAAGACGTAGATGATGATGACCATGTTACCCATTTCATTATTAAAACACATGATCAACACCTACGGCTTGTCATGCTCCTAACAACCGGCTAACCATTGACTCTTTGCAATAGGCTCTGTCTGATTTGATTAAAATAAATAAGAGAGAAATAGAAAGTTCGAAGAAAACTCATAAAAAATTTTAAATTATTAAGAACTTTCCCTTGACTTCGAATTTCGCTCTCATTTTCTGTAAAACCAAACATAACCTCAGAGTGTCTCAACCAAGTGCTCAAACAAAATGACTGGGAAGCTCCGCGGGAAATGAAGGCAATTCATTTAATCATGAAAATGAAGTATATAGAGTTCTTTTCAATTCAACTTTTTCATTCAAAACATGGATTTTGAATTTTGGCTATAACTAGAAATCCTCTAACAAGATAATTAGGGATGTTTTTCCATCAGACTCTTTATATAACCCTAAACCCTATTGTTTCTTATTTCCAAATGTGTCCTCAACTCTTCCTTCATTTTTCAAGTTTCACCCTTTTCTTTTTCGTCAAACCCATTTCTCTATCAACTTGCACGTCACACATTACTAGTTTTAACAAAAATACCTTGCCAAACTAAGGTTCTGTCTGGCCTATTTATTTGTCGATGACTTGGACCTTCTCAAAACGATTGAAATTCCCAAATTTGTAACCAAAAGACCGGTTCTCTGCTTTTTTTTTTTTTTAATCCAGTGGCTCTCTACTCTCTAGTAACCATAAGACGTGGAGAAATATTTTATTATTTTGTTCTAATAATTATAAGACGTGGGCCCCTTCTCTTACAGGGAAAGAAATATTCGGGAAAATAATTTTCAGTCCTTTCATGCGTTAATTTTTGTAAAAATATTATTCTCTGATCCAAGTATAGATTGATTTTTTTATTTATTATCATCCCTTCTATGAAATAATTTATTGCTTATTGAATAATACTATCAACAACTACTAATTATAAAAATCTCATCTTATGAACTGTTAAGGCAATAATTTAGGGCCGTGCACATGTGAAGCGCATGGATGCTCAAGCACTACTAGTTAGAAACGTTGGGCCGCCCAACTTTGGGCTTGGCCCCCAATAACGGATACGGAAACGGATATGGAGCTTTACACCGTGACCATGAGAAATAAAGAGAGGTTAACCCTAACCGTATTATCGGGTCCACTCCACAGAGAGAGCCCATGAAATAATGAAAACAGTACGGTTTTCAGGGAGTACAGAGTACTTTTCCCTATATTTATATGCTCTTCAGCTCTTGGCCCAAGGGTGAAGGCAAAGTGAAGGTGGTCCACCGCTTCAACGGTCCGAACCAAGTCATGCGTGTAAGTTCGTGCACTCCCCACCTCCAATAAATAAAGCGGGTGGTGGTGGACTTAACATTTCCATTTACCAGTATTCAATAATGCAGGCACGCATTCGACAACTTTCTGATTTAAGAAAGTCATTATCGGTGGGTCCCTCCTGATTCGAATCCATTGGTTTTCCAAGGCTGTTTGCGTGTCTCTCGTACCTCTGTTTTCTGCTAACATCGCACGGCGGTTCCAGCCCAATACGCTCCAAAACAAACGGATGCCAGACCGCCAGCGGTGGGTGGGTGGGTTGTTGGGTGGGGTAGGGGGAATTAAAAAACAATTTTTAGTTTTTAACCGCACCCCAACGCTCGGTCCATCTGATTTCTGTCCTTTACTGTATCTTAAACCGCTGGATTGGTATCTTTTGTACAAAGCAAAGAAAGCGCCACCGCGTCTCCTGTAGGCTGCAGCACAACGTAAAGATTCGAGTCCAACGAAGAAGCATCAGGGGTTTTCCTCGTCTTCAGTCTCTCTCTCTCCGTCAGACTCTCTCCACCAAATTCCGACAAAAGAAAAAAAAAAAAAAAAGGGAAAAAAATTAAAACTGACTGAGTTTCGGTAGTCCTGAACCTGAAGGGAGTGGACCCCACCGAGGGCCAATATTCTGTTACCATCATTTCTATTTTCTGGGCAAATAAAACGGGAAAAAGATAAGAAATTGATGGCAAACACGTCAGGACGGGTGCAGTGGAGTGCAGGACTGACTCAGACCCCTCGCCAATAATTCTCCCGAGAAAGAGAAAATTTTACAGGAAAAAGGAAAAGGAAAAAGAAATCCCAACGCATCGACCACATCGCCCCGTCACCTCCTCGTGAAAACCACGACATAAAAGACGTGAGATCGCAAACACACACAGACCAAAGAAAAACTTGTCGAAGACCGTCGCCTCATGTGACCAGTTAGCCGTCGGCATCGTGCATGTGGCGTCAAAAGCCTCGTCGTTTACCGGATCCATCGGTACTAATTAATCGAATTTTCTGAAGAGCATAAAGCGCCACGTGGCCATCTGGCGAACATTGGGTCTCCCCTCGAAGAGCGGGTAAAGAGCGGAGGCACGGCCGTGAGAGATCCAGTGACTGACGAGAAGATGCCAATCAGATCGACGTGGCGCCGTGCATGCGTGGCTTCTCGAATACGCCGCCCTATCCCCTATCCCTTGGCCCTCTTTGAACCCTTCATTTTCCTATCCTTGGCGCCGCTTCGACGTCGGCTTCTACCGTACAGGCTCAAAAGGCTAGCGGCTAAGCAGCTAAGCCTACTATGACTCGGCGAGTCGGCGCCGAACACATTTTCGTACGTGGCCGTGGGCTGGTTTAAGAATCAAAGAAGCCAATATCTCGTACTTTTATTTTCATGGTGGGTCCCATATAAACAACACCTGATTCCCTTTCAAGTGGGTCCCTCTTCCCCCACTCCTTCGATAATAAAATACCTGGTGGAAGGATCTGATACGTCCTATCACACATTTTTAATGGAAAAATAATCTGGAAGAGAAAGGAATCTGACGGCAAAACACCTCGGATCGACAGACCGGATGTTTGACCCATTAAAAAACTAACCAGCCCATCTCAATTTTCTAATTCAGAGGTTCCCCCCTGTGGCTACAGTTGTACACACTTACAGCAACCCATTAGACAAATATAAAATAAAATAAAACAAAACAAATCTTCTCACCTAATTGCATGCACCATGCACCTAGTCTACATCTGTGGGTGTAGGTGCTATAGGTCGACTCTGTCAAGCTTTCTTAGATAAAAATATCATTCCACCACCCCAATTACAAGGTCATATCAACAGAGGAGTCACGTGAAGCGCACATGCACCATAGGGTTGGGAGAACAACATCAGAACTCATATAAACCGAGGTGCCATTCACGCATACATTCGAGTTGTTATACGTGCCTTTCTCTCTGTTTCCGTGAGATTTTAGGGTTTCACATCTGCAATAAGAATGCTTGATGAAGAAACAGTTGGGTCTCAGAAGACACCAACCCTGTGAAAAGAGTAGGTAATTGATATTGACCCACTTAACAAAGAAATTTAATTAAAAGTTTGACATAAAATCAAGACGGTCCGAATGGCTCAGAATTATGCTTAGAATAATTGAAATTTTATTAACAGAGATTAGTGATTGTTAGGTAAGCGTATGGAAGAATTGACATAGGTAGATTCAGTGATGAGGAAAGCGGATGCCTCACTCTGATCCGCCCCATCTATCCTACACAACCTAGATAGCTACCATATGGTGATGGTGGTTGTGTTCCGCAATGTTAATGCTAGTAGCGAGTAAGGGTCGAGGATTGCTCAAAAAGTTGGTTTGGTAATTCACTCATGTCAATGTTGGCTATACCTAACCAATTATTGCTTTATTTTGGTCTGGCTCGGTTCAGCTACCAAAATGGCATCACCTTTCAATTCACACTACATATGTACCCCATATTGTGCAAACAAAACTAGATTATTGCTAAAAATATGTAAATAGTGCATGTGCCAAATGCTTAATCAAAATCATGGTTAAAAATAATTAATGACAAAAAATAAAAAACAGTCTCAAATTAATGATGGTCACAAGCAGCAAGGCCAATCTTGTGGGTATTTGGTAAAGATGTTGTTTTATGAGAAAACGGCACCATATAGGTGCCATATCAAAGAAAGTGGAGTTTCAAATAATAATTTTTTTTGTTTGATACCATTTTTTTTGAAAAAATACATTGCTCTAAATTATATTTTAGAAATTGAGAAAGTGTGATCCGGAGAAACATCAAATTCAATATTTTCTCAGAAAATGGTTTATTATTGTTAGCGGTGCAATGATGTGATATCAATGTGGAATCATCTTAGACGTTGGATAATATAGACCATGTTGAAAGTATTGTTGCTAACATTGGTACCAAACAAAACCAGTGCTGCTTTCTTAGAAAACTGTCTATATCGCAGCACCGATTCCAAATAAAAAATAAGCATCATTTTCTCATAAAAATGTGTGATTTTCCCTGCATTGATGCCAAACAACTACCTAGTAAAGACTACAGATCAAATGACAATTACAAGCTTAATTACTTCTTTTTTTCTACTATTAAATGCAAAAAGGCTTCAATTAGTGTATAAATAAAATATTTCCTTTAACTTTAATTTGCAATCACATAGTTACAGGCCAAATTAGGTTGTGTTCGGATGGTTGCTAAGCTGGCCTAGGGTGCAATGTGGTTGACTCTGCAGCCGCCCTCTCAAGTCCACATTAGTATCATCACCAAAAAACTGCTTAAAGGACAGGCACGGCAAGGAGGAGTGTCTCACACGAACGAGGAAACGAATTCCGCTGAGGAAGGGGAACGCCCTAAAGACCTTGGCAAACAACTTCATCCCAACAATCCTAGAAGCCCTATTCAACACGAACACAGATGTCCAACTATAAATAGGTACGCCAGGTAAGGGACTTTTAGAACTCTACAATATTTAAATACATTTTTGCACTATCTCTTCGGCTAAGACCAACACTGTTTCAACTTGCTCGACCCAGCCACATCCCTCTTTATCCTATTGACTTGAGCGTCAGAGTGCCTACCCAAGGAATAATTCCCCGGCCTCTAACCCTTCTCCTGGTTGCAGATCTCAATATATAACTTCGTCCTTTTACCTCAGCTTCATCCAACTTCTAACTCCTCTAAAGCAACGGCTGATGAGGAACTAGTCCTCGCCTAAAAATCACATGCAATGACTTTTTCTCAAATGCCATTGACTGAAGTGCTCATGGGGCAACCCTAAACGTGGTTTTGAAGTGCCTGACAAAAGGAGATTTGCCATCAAGTTTATAAAATGAAATTATGTCTTCCTTATGTCCTAAGATTTTAGGGTTATAGGACAATAGCATTTAGAGTGTTAATTAATATGAACTAGCACTCCGAAGAATGCATAACTAGTGATACATTTTCTATTAGGGTTATAGGACAATAGGAAAAATGATAGACTTAGAGTTTTGGAAACAAGGACGATATTGGAATTGCACTCTGCCTTTGATACAGAAGTTAATCTCATTATTTATAGACATGGAGGGGAATAAGATTACGTGTATGTTTGGTTTCATGGGAGTTTCGTAAGAGTCATTTTTTTAGATAAATGTTTATCTGAAAAACATTACTTTAAACATTTTTTGCTTTTTCTATTTGATTGGATGTTTTACGCACATTTCAAATACCACTCCATAAAGTTGATTTCATTTTTAGAAATGCTCAAGCATTGGGGGAAATATGAATTTGATGCATCCCCAAATACCCTATGCATATAAATCCAAATATTTCAGTTTTCTAGTATTTATTTGATAAACGGTGAAATCAAACAATAGTTTCATATGCAATAAACATCAACACCTATGAGGAGCTGATGTAGTGGCGTTTTTTCGATAAACGCCTACAGAACCAAACATATAGTACGTGTTTGAGACCAAAATTTTAAAATATTTTTTGATTAACATGGTGTTGGGAGGCAAATTCTGTTTATCCTTTCACGACACATGTCCCTCTAGACCACAAATCGGTTGGAATATCATTCTTGAGCATTCTCAAGAAGTGACACGTGTTAATACGATCCTCAAGTACAGTATCTCTACAAGGTAGGCATAGCTCAACGAGACATGCTATCTTATTTAAGCAAAGTGGTTTCTCATGAGTCACAATTTAGGCTCAATTTGAAAAGAATGCAAATACAAATGTATACAAAATAATACAAAATATAAGGTTTTGCACTCTACATATTTGCATTTATACTCCTTCCAAACACAGCTTTAACGTTTGGTGAGACAACTATTGCGAAGCAGATCATCATAATCTAGCAAGATGACTCATGAGTTTGATCCAATGTTGCCTTGCGAGGTGATTTACAAGTACCGTCTCGTATTGCCTTACAAGGGTAATTAATGATAAAAAAAAAAAAAAAAAAAGCTAGAATCCTGTGAAACAGAAATAAATACCTGCCATACGTGTACGCAGATGTTTATTAGGTATATCAAATGAGCACAATACAATGCCAATGCCCATTTTAATTTTGGTTTAAATTAAAATCAAAATTGTATTATATAATGTTAATTTATATCTGTATTCTTAATACAATAATTGTACATCCAAGGTACACTCAATTTTTTCTAAATCAGCTTTTATTTATAAATGCAATATATTTGATGTTGGATTTTAATCTCATAAGAGATTAAATCCAATGGATTTGATTGGTTAATTACTTGAGAAATTGCACCTGTACACTTGGTTGAAAAATCAGTTTTTCTCTTACAAAAACCTAGTTTTGAACTTGTCCCACACTGGAAAATTATAAGTTTTGTTTTCAGTATTTCAATAAGAGCTGATTTACACTTCTTAGAATTAGTAGAGGAGAGTATGGGGATTCGATACCGCGCAACGCGCGCACAGGTGTGTGCGGTGCAATGAGGCGCTTTAAAGGTGCACTTTGCTGGCACTCGCGATGGACGGCTCTGGTTTTGGTGCATTGATGACCATTGATCACCGTTGATGAGATCAACGGTCATGATTCGATCGGGTGTGGTCAAGAGGCACAATTCAAAATTAACAGTCACCAATGGCAAAGGCTTTGGGAGAATTTTTTAAGACCCAAAGATCAAATTTATTCTTCAAATAACTCAGTGTTACATCTTTTATAAAATAGAGATTTCAATAAAAGAAAAAGGGGAATAGAGACAAAAGCTCGATTTGAAAAAGTACAAATACAAATATGTAGAATGCAAAACCTTGTATTTTATATTATTTTATATATATTTATACTATACATATTTATATTTGCATTCTTTTCAAACTGAGCCCAAATGACAATCCTAAAACATTTCAAAGCAATAATTTCTCTATGAGAGTCCACCAATACAATGTTAATAGTTTTTGCATCATCCCTCAAGATCATCTTTGAGAGAACCAGCTCAATAGCCATAAGCAAACCGCATGAGTTTCCAATTCCGCTGGAGTGCTCCCAAGATACAAAACCATTTACATTATTCTTTCTAACTATGCGAAGAAATGTAATCCTTTTATGCTAGTTAAGGAAGCTACGGCCAAAAGGGTCACTATGATACTGCCCTGTAGATATGACATAATAATCAAAACCAAAAGTGTGAGCTTGTTTATCCCTAGAGGATTGAGAATCAGGTTTCAATGCCTCCTCAATCTAACTCCAATTAATCGATTAAATTAAGTTGGAATCTGACTATAAAATTAAAGATTTTAAATAACATTAATATGCCTTTGATTTGTATTACAAGTAAATAATTGAATTTTCATCATCATTATTTTTCTAAAGCTTATTTGAGAATAAACATGAGCAACCACCGAATTCTCAAATTAGAGCAAACACCTCTTATGCATGTAACTTTACCTTTAAAGATACCCATGGAAGTTAACGCTTACAAGCATGTAGCATGTGGGTAGTACATGTGGGCGTCATTTCATGTTGAATCCACAAGGCAATAGCCAATTCCAAATCTTTATTTATGAATCTTCAGACCTACTTTAGGCCATGGATCGAGATTAATCTCCAAAAAGTTTTATCCTTTTTTCCGGAACTCTTGACTTATAAAAGCATACACTAAATCAAGCTTCCAGCTTTTAAAAAAGTAGATAGTTGGTTTTTTCTTACCTTCTTTCCCAAGTTTCTAATCATATTCCCAGTTGAAGTTCTTTTGAAATGAATTACATTAAGAGTAGACCTTGCAATTGGGTTGGGTGGGTCAGCTTCGGGTTGGGTTAAGGTAGTTTGGTGGTCAAATGTTATACCTTAATCTTAAATGTTCGTGTTAGGGTTGACTCATGAGTCAATTTGGTTAACCCAAAAAATAATTAAAATTTAAAAAAATAAAGAAAAATTACATGAAAAATGTCAAAATAAAAAAAATAACCTTAAAATTCTAAATATAGAGTAAATTACTTGATCATTTAACAATTTAAAGAATAAACAATAAAAAGTAAAGACTAAATAAAAAAAATTAAAGAGTAAAAATTTCTTTAATTAGACTTGACAATTGGGTCAGCGGATTGACCCATGACCCAATCCAACCCAACCCAATTTCTTTTGGACTGGATTGGGTTGAGTCATCTTTTCGGGTTGGATTGGATCGGATTCGTGAATTGGATGAACTTTTTGCGAGGTCTGATTAAGAGTGCATTTGATTAATAGCGGAGTTAGAACTAGCACCCGGAATGTAGAGACCAATTCCCTGAATCATTTGGCTCCATTAAATTGGAATAATCCTTCTATCCAATTTGGATCTAACCTTAGACTAATGGTTTTGAAAAAGAAAAAAGAAAAACTTTGGGTTAATCAGTTTTGAAGGGCAAATCAGTAGTAGGTTGCTTCCATAATGCCCTCTAAAAGCAAGATCTTTGGCTAATGACATTTTTAGAGCCATCTTTTTAAGTCCAATAAATCACCTTGTTAGTCCAAGCTGAAATCCTGGTCCCAGAAAGAAACATCCAGACTGGGAAACACCTCAAGCTTCGACCATCTCTCCATAAAAGCTACTTCTCGATGAGCAGAGCACTACGGGTGGAATAATAATATGCTCTCGTAGAGTTGATATCCGAGAGATAAATCATAAATGATTCCGATCCAGTGGTGTTAGCCCACTGGATGGTTAGGTTAATCACTTAATCCTCGTCTAACTCGCCGTGACGAGCGATCCGTGCCTGATCCAACTTCACCAAAAGTTTTGCGGATAACACGTGCTTCTCACTTATCTATCTTTCTTACCTTTTCTTTTTCTTTTTTTTTTTTGACATTTTTCTCATCTAGAAGATATTAATTAATTAATTATAAAAAAATAAGAACAAAAACCGTGTAAAACAGTGGCGGATTTGATTTCCCATTTTTTTTATATTATATTGCCACTAGCAATAGAGGCAAGGTGATGGGCAGTTGGCCCTCGATCTCCACGTGTTCTTAATACCCAAAACTAACCGCTACAGCCTTTCTCCACGTTTAATCATGCCTCCTTCCTCAACCATATTTGCTTTTTCGGAAAGTACGAATACATTCG
This sequence comes from Nelumbo lutea, assembly GCF_056320005.1. NCBI lineage: Eukaryota > Viridiplantae > Streptophyta > Magnoliopsida > Proteales > Nelumbonaceae > Nelumbo > Nelumbo lutea. The sequence goes on along the minus strand of NC_142687.1, from coordinate 27,900,320 downwards.
ATGCAAAATTCTGAATTCCAACCCCCCTTACCACTAACCCTCTCCCCTCCTATAAACCATATCCTATCCGTGATTTAACATCAATTCACGGTCAAGATGCCTCCGGCTGAATAGTCATTCTCCCCTTTTTTTCCAATTTTGACTTTACATATTACAATTCTACAATCCTTAATCCGGAGCTGCCTTCCTTTTTTTAAGACTCTTCTTAACTTTGAAAGATTTACTTACCACCATATAACAACAAATCCCTGTTTTCAAAAATCTCCTTGCTCAAATTACCATTTTCTCCCCACAACGGCACAACCGTAACGTCTCCCTCTCCCATCTTCCGAGGAGGCAATTTGAAGGGGCTCCCCGCTCCCGGCTCGAATCACTTTTCCTTTAAAAAGGAGCCTAGTCGAGTCGAGCGTAGCTAAAGCTTGGCTGAGCTGGAGAAAAGAGGAAATGACAAAAGAAAAGCAAAGCCGTGATTGACTAGGTCGGTGGGACCGGATCCGGGATCGGACTTCAAAGCTTGAATTCAATAGAGTTAATTAATCAATGGAGATAGAGAGAGAGAGTGACGGGAAGGGAAGGGAAGGGAAGGGAGGGGACACGAAAAAAGATAATAGTGGAGGAAAAAAACTAAAAGGCGAGGCGTCCGTGATGGCCGAATCATCCGAACAACAGGCGCCTGTATACCATTATTATAATCCATCAATGCTTTCAACCCTATAAAACCCTCCACCTCCTCTGCTCCCCACACGCATCACTTTTTCATTTTCTCTCTCTACATTCTACAATCTCAAACCAACCCAAGTGCCCCAACCCCCTTTGCGTCCTCTCTCTTAGCTACTTCTATCTCTACTTTGCTTTTTTCTCTCTACCCCCCTCCCTCCCTCCTCAACGATATATCTCTCTCCCTTCGTGGTTTGCGCTCTCTATCTCTCTCCCACGCCTTACGCCATATCTCCTATCCTCCCAGAGTTTTCAACTCTCTTCTGAAGCTAAAGTTCCCGTTATTCTCTACTGCCATGGAACACAGCAAGACCACCACTGCCCCAACTGTCACCAACAAGAGGGTCCGAGATGACTCGGATGACTTGGAATCGGACTCGCCCGAGGCGAAGAGAATCCGAGATAACCTCCTTGATATCCTCGACGACACTGATACCGTTGTTGACCGGAACCCCGCAAACCAAGACCTGGCTTCCGTCATGAAGAGTTTCGAAGAAGAAATCTCTCTCCCCACCTCCCTGCCTTCAGAGGCGGGGACGGGCATAACTCCTCAGTCGGACTCCGGCGAGTCACAGCCCGATCTTGGTTATCTTCTGGGAGCCTCGGATGATGAGCTTGGTCTGCCGCCAACTTTCTCACCGTCCTCTGGTGAGGAAAAAAGTGAAGAGGATATGTTACGTGTTTCGTCTGATGCCGTTGGATATGATAAGTTTTGGGGGTTCGAGGATGAGATCCCGGTCTATGACTCGTTGTGTTTTGGGATCAACGACGAGAATAGCAACAACGACAGTAACAACAACAACAGCACCGGCGAGTTTGTAGCCTTGGAGGGGTTGTTTGACTACCCAGATGTGTTTTCTGGGTCATCCGATTATTCCGATTTTTCGTGGCGCCCCGAGTCCTTGCCGGCGCTGTAGACCGTACAGATGCCGTCGACATGCCGGGCTTTTAAACCGGCGCCGGTTGTAGGGCCTACTGTTTATAACAGTTACGTGTAAATTTAAGAAAAAATTTGGAAAAACTTCAGTCAAAATCAGAAGTCCCTAAAGCTTAAAATGGTGGGACATTCGTTGGTTCTTTGTATCAGATCATATCCTATTATTGCATCCTCTCTCTCCCTTAAAGTCGTAAACTATCAGAACAGACAGAAATCCAAAGGTATCAGCACCGCTGCTAAATTTGTGCAATTTTACCGCTTTTGACTGTGGGACCCGCGCATTCAAACAGGGGCACATTGAGGGGTAGTTTGGTCAATTAAATTTAAAATTTTATAACTTTCTATCTCTATCTGTCCACGTGGGTCTCGGTTCAACTTTCAAGGCGGAAGCCAGAATCAGCTACAGAGATGTGTTTTGCCGATGGGTCCCACTTCCAACTTTACAACAAGAGCCGTACACAAGAACGGAAATGTTCTCTGAAATCAAATGAGCGGTGCGACTGTCGGTGTTTCCGGCCTTTCTCCGGAGTCCGACGAGCGCTCTCTCGGCTAAGATTGCATTCGAAAACAAATAAATGAATTCTTCCCTCTCATGAGTCATGAATCGATCAATGGGCACTCTCACGCTTATTTGGATCGAAACCGGATTTACTCTTCATAAAACCGTACTCGCAGCCACAGCCTTTTAGCACCGGCTACAAGAGGATGGATCATGGATGTGAGAGGACGGTTTTGTGGATACTGAATCCAAAATCCATTGGATCACTACTGTTCTCGCAAGCATATTAAGTCAAATGATGTGGTCGGGGCTGGGCTTGATTTTGTAACCGGTTGGATCATGGATGATTCTGGGTCAAAGCTTAGATGTTCTGGTGGTTGGTTTGCAACGAACCAGTCCAGTTCCACATCACTCATGACTCATCGTGCAGCTCTCCCCATTATTAGTGCAACGCATATGCCGTATCTACTAATCAACTTGCCATAGATATTGTTTTCATTTGTTATCTATTTTTTATCCGAAAATTTTGGGGGTAGAGTGTTGAAATCTGAAATTTTAGGGGTTCTGTATTACGCAACAGGGTGGTAATCTGTAATTTTAAGCGTATATGTCAACGCTGAATTCTTCTGTGGGCCGTGGCTGTTTTCTGATTGATTTTCTTAATCAGACTTTTTATATTATAATATTAAAAATAAGCACTCTGTGGGCTAGGTACCAAGGAAGAGGAATTATGAAAACAATAACTAGAACACAACTAAACTCCCAAGTCCCAACTTAACCACAGTCCACCGAATCCTGTACGGGTTGAGACCGCTGGGTCGGATATGTATGGGGGGAATAACTTGTAGATGCAGAGGTCTGGTTCTTGCTAATAGGCAGCATTCCAAGCTGGTTGCGGTTTCAACTTGCTCAGTCTAAACTTGGAATTAAGGATGTCAATGGATCGGTTTTGGATTCCAAAATCAATTTGGACTTATTGGATGGACCATTCGAGCTCAAAATATTTATTAGATTGAATTGGACCTGATCCATCCGTAATATAGGAGTTGGGTTGGATTAAGCCAATATCTGTATTTGGTCCATTGATATAAGATAAGAATATAGTTATCAATGGATCAGGTTTGGGTTGAAACCAATTTAAATCAAAGGGAATTTGAAAAGATTGGATGGTCCAGAAATTGAATTGGATCAGTCCAAAATATTCATTGGACTGAATTGGACCTGGTCCATTTATAATAGATTCATATTGGACTCAATCAGATTGGACGAAATCCAGTCAAATTGACATCCTACTTGGAATTAGATTAGCCATGGCTAGAGATTGTCGGCAGATCTGGGCTGGTTTGGACTTGGTTGAGGCATTCAGTTGTAAACCACAATGCAGTGACGCACAATGTCCGATATCTTTACCTGGGAAGTGGGCTCATGCCGGCCAAGTTGTTCCAAAAGCAAAAATTACCTTCAGTTTGGTTAAGCTCCTGGAATTGGTATTGACTATTGAGAGGATATGATAATGGATAAGCCCCTACACTCTACAACGACGATTTTAGGTTCTGACTTAAAAGTAAGGGTGTAATGGAATTATTGGACGGACCAATAATGAGGGCAGATTTGGAACTCCAGTGAAATTGCGATACGTGGCACCTCGTGACAATTAGGCGACATCCAGGCAACAACTTACCAAGTCGGCGCCCACCGGGGCACCGACCTGGCCGGCCTGGCGCTGCCTGGCACGCGGCCTGCGCGCTACCTGCACGCGGCCTGCGCGACCTGAACGACCTGGATCAACCTGACACCTGATCTGACCTGGCCGACCTGGCAACCCATAGGACGCCCACCGATGAACCATAACGGCATACCCCGCAAGCTCAGTAGCTCACCAAGGAGCTCGGTAGCTCACCAAAGAGCTCGCCATGGAGCTAGGTAGCTCTCCAAGGAGCCAGGCAGCTCGGCAAAGCTCGCCACAAGCAGCTCGGCATAGCCCAAGGAGCTCGGCATAGCTCCCCCGGGCAGCTCGCCACTTGTAGGGTAGCTCGGTACAGAAGAGTAGTTTGGCGTATCGCAAGAAGATCTCCTGCCTGACAACCTGGCCTAGACACCGACCCGCCGACTGACACAGGCGCCGACCTGACAACCTGGCCCAGACACCGACCCGCCGACTGATACAGACGCTGACCTGACAACCTGGCCCAAGCACCAACCTAGCCGCCTGACACAAGTACCAGCCCGACAACCTCGAGGAGTTCACCACCATACCCCAGTTCTGACGGGATGTGACGAGCCTTACCGTTTCAAGGCTTTTCACCCACCTAACCTGCGAGGACACCACTATATAAGGACTTCAACCCCCAAAGCCAAGGGAGAGGGAAAAAGAATGGTAACCCCTGCTCTCTAGCTCTCTCATTTCTCTCCAAGTTCTCTGTAATCAGAATGCTAACTTAGGCATCGGAGAGTACCCACCGGGAAAATACCCTCAGGTCCTCTGATTCAGTTCTCGCGGGTCCCTCCGCTCCCGCCGCCTACAACGGAGAGGAAATCACCTCATGCAGAGGGCAGTCGGGTTGCGGTGCACCAGGGAGCTCCACCATCCTCTGAGTTGCAGGCCGCCTAGGAGCAGGTCAAATGACGAGTCCACCAGGCAGTTCTCCCCCAGGGAGTTCGCCACCAAGTAGCTCTCCACCAGGGAGCTCTTCACCAGGAAGTTCGCCACCAGGGAGTTCGCCACCAGGGAGATCGCCACCAGGCAGTTCTCCACCAGGGAGTTCACCACCAATTAGCTCTCCACTAGGCAGTTCGCCACCAGGGAGTTCACCACTAGGGAGCTCACCACCAGGCAGTTCGCCACCAGGGAGCTTGCCACCAAGCAGTTCTCCACCAGGGAGTTCGCCACCAAGCAATTTGCCACCAAGTAGCTCTCCACCAGGGTGCTCGCCACTAGGCAGTTCGCCATCAAGTAGCTCTGCACCAGGGAGCTCGCCACCAGGCAGTTCTCCACCAGGGAGTTCGCCACCAAGTAGCTCATCACCAAGGCACGTCACCACCGGGTCAAATAACGAGGTACTTAGCCAAAAAAAAATTATACATCACAAAAAATTGGTACGTGACCAGAAACGGTTACATCAATTGGCGCCGTCTGTGGGAACACGCTACAAAAAGCTAAGTTCTCATCCTACAAAAGCTAAGTCCTCATCTTACCAAAGCTAAGTCCTCATTTTTTAGAAATTGAAGCTATCGCTTTATAGTTTACATTTTTTATGAACTCAAAGACTATGCAGGGTGCTAACAGACTAAGTAGCTCTACCAACCTTACTTTCAATTCAAATAAAGCCTCATAAGTCATCTCTGCAAGGTCCCCCGTACAAAGATGAGCTCTTCGTGGCTTCCGCAGGAGTTGGCGGCCAACAGACTACATAGGCGCCCTTACCGGTCGAGCCTTCCAAGGCTCCCGTGTGAGCTGGCGACCTAAAGTTAGTAGTGCTACCCCCGAAGGTCGAGCTCCTAGTAGCTTCTTGTAGGAGTGGGTGACTGGCATTACGAAGCTGATGCAACACAATCATAGCTCGGCACCTCACAGGCAAAGCCTACGGGCCACATTACTACTTAAGATCCGATCGCCTCTCTAGCAAGGGCAAAGTCAAAAAAGAGTAGACTACAAGTCACTCCCAAAGCCTACGGGCTACATTACTGCTTAAGACCCGGTCGCCTCTCCGGCACTGGCTAAAGTCAAAGAAGAGTAGACTACGAGTCACTCCCAAAAGCCTACGGGCCACATTACTACCCGGTCGCCTCTCTAGCATGGGCAAAGTGAAAAAAAGAGTGGACTACGAGTCACTCCCAATGCCTACGGGCCACACTATTGCTAAATATCCAGTCGCTTCCTCAATAGGAGCAAAATCAACAAAAATGAACTATAAGTTGCCCCTAGAGCCTAAGGGCTACACTATTGAACTGGCGGAGACCCCCTCGCCTTATTGGTAGCTCACCACATACAGGCAGCTCCCAAAGCCTAAGGAATTGGATCAGCACTTACTAGCTCGTCGACTTACAGGCCAAAAGAAATCTACTCCCTTTCGTTGAGTTACTCTCAGCTCAGGAGTGGGGGGAAAATGATGAGGGTAGATTTGGCCCTCCAGTGAAATTGTGACATGTGGCACCTCGTGACAACTAGGCGACACCCAGGTAACAACTTACCAAGTCGGTGTCACGTCGGGGCACCGACCTGGCCGGCCTGGCGCTGTCTGGCGCACGGCCTGCGCACTGCCTAGTGCGCAACCAGCACGACCTGAACGACCTGGATCAGCCCGGCACCTGATCTGACCTGGCCGACTTGGAAACCCATAAGACGCCCACCAATGATCCATAGCGGCATACCCCGCGAGCTCAGTAGCTCACCAAAGAGCTCACCATGGAGCTAGGCAGCTCTCCAAGGAGCTCGCTACCAAGGAGCCAGGCAGCTCGGCAAAGCTCGCCACAAGCAGCTCGGCATAGCTCCCCCGGGCAGCTCGCCATTTGTAGGGTAGCTCGGTACAGAAGAGTAGTTTGGCATATCGCAGGAAGATCTCCTGCCTGACAACCTGGCCTAGACATCGACCCACCGACCTGACAACCTGGTCGCCTGACACAAGCGCCAGCCTGACAACCTCGAGGAGTTCACCACCGTACCCCGGTTCTGACGGGATGTGACGAGTCTTACCGTTTCAAGGCTTTTCACCCACCTAACCCGCGAGGACACCACTATATAAGGACTCCGACCCCCAAAGCCAAGGGAGAGGGAAAAAGGATGGTAACCCCTGCTCTCTAGCTCTCTCATTTCTCTCCAAGTTCTCTGTAATCAGAATGCTAACTTAGGCATCGAAGAGTCCCTGCCGGGAAAATACCCCCGGGTCCTCTGGTTCAGTTCTCGCAGGTTCCTTAGCTCCCACCGCCTACAACGAAGAGGAAATCATCTCATGCAGAGGGCAGTCGGGTTGCGGTGCACCAGGGAGCTCCACCATCCTCTGAGTTGCAGGCCGCCTAGGAGCAGGTCAAATGACGAGTCCACCAGGCAGTTCTCCCCCATGGAGTTCGCCACCAAGTAGCTCTCCACCAGGGAGCTCTTCACTAGGAAGTTCGCCACCAGGGAGTTCGCCACCACGGAGCTCGCCACCAGGCAGTTCTTCACCTGGGAGTTCGCCACCAAGTAGCTCTCCACTAGGGAGCTCGCCACCAGGCAGTTCGCCACCAGGGTGTTCACCACTAGGGAGCTCGCCACCAAGCAGTTCTCCACCAGGGAGTTCGCCACCAAGAAGTTCGCCACCAGGGAGCTCACCACCAAGCAGTTCGCCACCAAGCAATTCGCCACCAAGTATCTCTCCACCAGGGAGCTCGCCACCAGGCAGTTCGCCACCAAGTAGCTTGTCACCAAGTAGCTCTGCACCAGGGAGCTCGCCACCAGGCAGTTCTCCACCAGGGAGTTTGCCACCAAGTAGCTCATCACCAAGGCACGTCACCACCGCGTCAAATAACAAGGTACTTAACCAAAAAAAAAATTATACATCACAAAAAATTGGTATGTGACATGAAACGATTACATCAGGTTGGAACCAATCTAAATCAAAACTAATTCAAACAGAGATTGGACTAGTCCAAAATAGCTGAGAGTATTCATCGGGTTATATTAGACCTGATACATCTGTAATGAATTCATATTGAGGCAAACGACACCCTTTGAGGCCCACTAAGTCGAGTTCGGATTATCTGTTGCTCACTGAATGTACCTCACACCGACCTCACACCATGTCTTGGTCATACATCAGAAACATCTCTTATATTTATATTTATTATTTATAGGAAGATATTCCCAATACAGGGTGAGATGTGACTGAGACGTAACGAGTAAATCCCAATTCCACAAATTCACTCTGCCTTTTTGCGGCCTTTAATAAATGAAATATACAAAATATGAATTAGAATTCAAAGGCCATAGGCCCATAGCCCATACTAGCGACGAGACACCTGTTTGTGTTGCTCACACTCACTAGTAAGGCTGTAAGAGTTTCCAAACTCTATTCTCGAACTTCTTTTTTCTCTACACACACGCTATACACTGAATGATCTGCATTTGATTAGTCAAGCTCGACATTCAACTCTAGGGCTGTCAATGGGGCGGGTCTATATAGAATTAGTCCTGAACCGATTTTTAATTGGGACCAAAATAATGGACCAAAACAGTCAGGTCCTGACCCAATTATTCTAAAAACTATATTTATTATTTAAACAATAACTTAAAGCATAAAATTTGATAATGGTATTTTAAAAAAATAATAGTAAAATACTAGATGGTTTATATGTTAATAAACTTTACATTTTTAACTAATGTTATCAACTATTTTATCCATCCAATTTATCATTTCAAACATAAAAACTTATTATATATAATTAGTAAAATAACTGGTTCAGAACAAGAAAAATAGAAAACGACCCAATTATTTATTGAAACAAAATCATGGAACCATAACTGATATAATCAGTTCGGACAATGGGGCAGAGCCAATCCATAGACAGCCTTACTCCACTCTAATAAAAAGGATAAACAACACAACATAGGTTATATTTGGTACCATTGTGATTTCTTCATAAAACATTTGAGGTCAATCAATAGAAATTGGTGAGAAATATAAGTTGTCATGAAAAATAAGGAGGTTCACTTCAACTGAAAAAAAAAAATGCTTGTAGGGGACTAATCCTTGCCGTTTAGAGTTGAAACATTTGATATTGCAGCCAACAACAGCAATTTCTATTGGCAAACCCAAATATTTATATTTATGTGACATGACAATTCTTATTGTACATCAATTTCCCAACCCCAAATGGCAATGGTACCAAATACAACGTTAGGTAGCTGGGACCAGCAACCTTCAATGTGGAAAGATGTGTTGTGTGCCAGGCCCAGAAGGGTCCTGGTGTTGCTCTCATCATCCCGTATTCAGGGAGCAAATATCAAACCGATAGCCCTTTTTACTTGTCCTGAATAAGCTGTCTTTCTTTTAAGGATATATTTTAAAGCATGTTGTCCTGGTTTGCTACTTGTTCACCTAAGACAGGTCTATCAGGTGCCCAGATTTGGCTGTTTTCTTTTAGCTGGTTCCTGGGCTTCATTTTAAGACATTTATTTGATGGGCCTGATTCAGGCGTAGGCTTCGTAGCCTGTAACACCGTTATAACTTGTTTAACATGAAAAGTATTATTGATTTTTCATTCTCTTATTTTTTCATCTTTCTACACTATATAATATCAATAATTATGGTCATAAAAGCTAAATCAAAGTGAGATCACATCCCCGCCTATCAAGGGGCCGCCCTACAGCAGGGGTGTACTGTGGGGGGTTGTGAGGCGGAATTGTGAACTCAATCAAACTATTATATCATATAAAATTTACAAAGACATTTTTACCCTTTCATCTTTATATGCATACCGCGCATGCCCTTATACTAATTTTAATTCAATGAATTTTGGCTCCCAAAGTTCAAAAAAAAAAAAAAAAAGGTGAACAATCACTCATGAGTGGGCCAGGAAAAGAAATTGGGGTCCGGACAAAAGATATAAGAGGTCCACTCTAAGTGTATAGGCTGGGCTTCAATCCAATCCTTTTTTTGAACGCAATCATAGCTTTTTTTTTTTTTAAATCACAATTAGCCACTATAAAAGGTGAGGCCATTTTGTGGCACATTTAGGGTCTCGTCTGGTTTGTAGTTAGAATCAGAATCGAAATCCTCTGAAATTGAAATTGGAATCAGAATGGTTTATTCTCATTATCTATTTGGTTCAGATATAAAGGAGGGAATGTCATTCTAGTAGGAATGGAAATGGAATTCTGATTCTGCCCAACCAAACAGTTGGAATCAGAATAGTCCCTTCCGATTCTGATTCCAGACCCCTATTCCCATGAACCAAACAAGCCCTTAATCTGTTATTATTTTGTTTTGGTAAATTTGTGACAAAAAAATAAAGGAGAGAAAGAAAATGAGGATGATCACAAAAAATCATGCAACACTATCACATTAAGAGGAAGTTGCTGAAGAGAAAGGCAATCAAGTAGGGATTAGTGAGGATGGGAGTTAGTTCTCAAGCCCATGTATAACCCATATCAAGCAACCTTGGCCATTGAAGACTAAACAATAGAGGAAGTGAGGAACAAGTACTTATACATCTCTTCTTTCATAATAACCTCAAAAGTAAGGCTGCATTTGAAAATAATGCAAATGACGTGTAAATCCCGGTTCACGGTAAATTTGTATTCTAGTTCACTTTTGCTTATGTTTGGCAATATTACATTTATGCATTGACAAATGACAAAAATACATTTTCAATGTATATTTACATTGATAATAAGATGTAAAAGTACATTAATAAAAAATAAGTAAATTTGCATTTCAAGTGAGCTTTTGATAAAAAAATAAAGCATATGCTTTATTGGAATTCGTGTTTGCATCTATTACAGCTAAAAGTCTGTTTGGTAGGAAGGTAAATTTGTCAATGCAAAACTAGTGGTGGCAATTGGGCGGGTTGGGTTGGGTTGGATTTGGTTTGGGTTGAGCTTCAACCCAACCCATTTAACCCACTAACCCATTAATGACCCTTTTGATAAAAAAAAAGCATATACTTTATTGGAATTCGTGTTTGCATCCATTACAGCTAAAAGTCTGTTTGGTAGGAAGGCAAATTTGTCAATGCAAAACTAGTGGTAGCAATTGGGTGGGTTGGGTTGGGTTGGGTTTGGTTTGGGTTGAGCTTCAACCCAACCCATATAACCCGTTAACCCATTAATGGCCCCGTTATATAAAATTAAATGGTTTGGGTTTAACCCAAACCCACTTTTGCCCAATCCAACATGCCCAAACCCATTAATCTTATATTTATATACTTAAAACAAAAAACTAATTCCCTCTTGACAAATAAGTTGGTTATAGCTTGGTGGTAATAGTAATTACTATTTACACAAGTGGTGAAGGTTCAAATCACATTATATGCATGTTATTTTTACACAAGCAGCGAAGCCATTTGACTACGTTTGGGTTTCGGGTTTGATCGAGCCACTTAGGTTCAAACCAGTCAGACCAATTTGAACTATCTAATTGAATTGTCTTCGAGCTAATCACATAAATAGTGGTTAAATCGTTTAGATCTAGATCAATCTAGTCGGACCAAACTGGACCGGTTCAGCCAATGGCGGATTGACTTGGACCGGCCCATATCAGGAATGTGCATAGGTTTGGGACCGAATCGACTTGGCCGAAGCGATGCAAGAGAAATAAATTGTGTTTGTTCAGATTCAGGTCGAACGCGCGAATACAAGTCAAACTATACGATCCAACTCGGGCAACATAAGCGGGGCAGATATATAGGCATGTCTAATCGGGTCCGGACCGAACCATCCCACCAGAACCGTTTCGGATTCGAGTCGACATGGATCGGCCTACATGGCTGGCAGACCCAAACGAACCAAACCAAGGTGATCAGGTTTGTTCATATTTAGACCAAGTTGTGCTGGCCCGGACTCAGGCCAAGTTGATTTGGGTGAAGTTTGTTGATTCGAGACAAAACTAATTTTAGTCAATAATTAATAGAACATTAATGCATTAATTATAAATCATTCCATTCAATTGAAGAAAATGAAAAAAAAAGGCTAAGGAATTAATACTTATATCTTTAGTGGTTAACCCAATGGTTATCCACAACCCAACCCAACCCATTTAAATTGACACAATGGGTGATCAACCCATTTCCAACCTGCCAAGTAAATGGGCGGGTTGGGTGGGTTAGATACTAGGTGGGTTGGGTGAAAAATTGCCACCTCTAGCAAAACTAATCCAACTTTATAATTTATATATGGACCATTTTACACTTTACATATTTATATTCACACTTATTTGCATCATTTTCAAATGCAGCCTAAGTACAAGTATAATATAAAAACCCCTAAATACATCAAACTCCCACAACCCATGACTCTTTCAACTAATTAACCATCTCATGACTATGTCCAGCTTGGTCTCAAATTTCACTTGTTACATGAATAAAAATCTCAACAACTTTTTTTATCATAAGAGCAAACCTCATTCCTTGAACTAACTCTACGGACTCCGAATCTCCTGCCCATAAGAACTCTGCCCACGCCTACCCACAACATGGAGAAGAACCATAACATCTTCATGTTTGCCATGTAGTGCAGCAAATTCTATTTGTTTCGTACCATAAAAATTGGAAATTCTATTTGATAGTTTGCTTGGAATAGCAGCTTTAGGCATTCAAATGACTGGGCAAGAATAGCTGACACCAATGGTGTAAAAATGTAACAAGCAACACTCGGATTGGCATGGTGATCAAACAAAGTCTTAACTTCATCCTTCTTGCACGCTTGTATTGCAGCATAAAATGCTAAGGAGTGAACCTGAGTCATTCACTCTAGTAGGATCTACTTTGTTTTAAGAGGAAAGACTTCAATTGCAATACGCCCTCCTAAAAACTATGAGAAAAATGGAGTTGCACCACTTCCATCTTGACTTTGATGTATATGAAGATGCCCTTCCTCTCTCACTAGCTAGGAGAGAGTGAATTATCAAGTTTTGCCATTAATTAGGGGTGTCAATGATATTTGAAAATTTGATTTTAAATTCGAGATTTGACATAATCGAATCAAATTTTGATAATTCTAATATAAAAATCAGTTAAATTAAGATATCATATTCATACCATCTAAGTAATCGAATCAAATTTGGATATGACCTGATTAGATTCGATAAATATCCGAATTCGATCGATTATATAAATAATTTATATATTATATACTTTATATAAATAAAATATTTATTTTATATAATTATTAATTACCTAAAATGATTAATCAGTTGAATTCAAGTTAAATCAAATATTTGAATATTTAATCGAATTCGAACATTGATTTTCAGTATCTGTCGGATATCGAATTTTCTGTTCATATTTGAATTTGAATATTGCCTTATTCAATTCGAATTCGATTCATTTACACCCCTACCATTAATCTTCACAAGCTTGTTGTTTCTTGCTACTTAAAGTGATGCAATAAGAGGCTAAGTAGCATTCCTCAAATGCACGAAGCTACCCAAACCAAACAAAGATCGTAATCCCAATTGATTTTGTTTAGCCTTTGGGGAGATACGAGTTGCTGCAGTTTTAGTTTAGGAATCAAAACCATAGAGATCCTTGGGACCACATTGCATAAGATGTACAAGGAACCAAAGGGTAAGGCATGGGGACAATAGTAGGGTGTATAGAAATACCAGGTAGCGGTGGATAGAAACCACCAATGCATAAGGGTAAGGCATGGGAACCATTGGCTCAAAGCTCCATTTAAATAGAGCCAAATCAAGTGTTACATAAGTTGAGCTCGATAACTCATTAAAAGTTCGGTTCATGTCCACCCCTACCAATGCCTAATCTTTAGCGTAAGCTCCCCTTATTGGCCATGGTGAAAGGAACCTTACTATTTAATTTTACAATAGAAAAATTCATTGACCTTATTACCTTGTCTTCAAGCTCTTGGGATGGGGGTTTCTTGATAATATTCATAGGTGGAAGGCATTTGTTAGCATGTCTCTTAAGAACAAAGAACCCATCATGAGCTTATATCAAATGCAATAAGAAAGTTTCCAATGATGCTTAAGTTTTCTACTTTACAACATGCACTTGAATTGGAGAATGTCTTTTAAGATTGCCTCCAGGGACTGCACCTTGAAAACTCTTGACCATCTTCCACCATGCCAAGACTTGTAGCTCAAGATCAGATTTACCGCTATTAAGTGGGTAGATGAATTTACGGATGACTAATTTCCAGACTCAACCCACATTGCCATAGCATAAGATGTTAAGGTTCAGATTGCCCTTGAGGAGAAGACCACCATGGTGGGTGGTGAAACTTTTTGTGTTTACCTCGAATCAATTTGAGGGAAAAAAATGAGATTGGCAAAAAACATTATTACATTCGAACCTCCATAGTCGTTCCAACACTTATCATTCTTTTCGTCATCAAAGTTAGATGTTATTTCTCGTGAAAGAGCTTGGAGTAAGTGATTGCACATCATAAAGAGTAGAATATGGGTCAACAATGCGGAATTTCACGTAGAATTTAAGCAATCACAACCTGCAATCTAGAGTACGTATGATATGAGCCAATTTTGTTGATTACAACACTATACTTAGTTGTATGTCAACATGTCTTACCAAACATCAAATCGACAATCTCAAGAACAACAATTGGCAAGATCGCAAATGATTAAAAACATATGAAGCGCTAAAGTCTAAGGAAAGGATGTCCTTGCCAATGTCTCCATGCACGTACATCAGGGAAGGGTAAATGCCCAAGTACCAATACCAAAGCCCTATGAGGACACGTGGCGGATTTTCAACTAACCTATGTGACACAAATTAGACTAATCCTAACCCTTTAGGAGTAGTAACCTTCTAGGAGAGACAAAAGAAACTTTCTTATTCAGTGAAAAACCATAAGTAGGAGATCTTTTGGGGAAAAAGAGACGACTAGTTGAGCACACATTTCTCTCATGAATCCTGAGAGGTTGTGACCGTTCCCGCCTCTCTCTTCCCTTCTTGAATCCTCTTTCTCTACTACCTTTGGCCACCCATTTGGAAGCCATTACATTGTCCCTTTGGCAAAGACCCTCCCTCCTAAGTGCCAATCCCCACAACCGTACACCTGGTATAAATGATCATCTCCTTCGACAATCGACTTCGATCGATTTTTGAAAAATCTTGTCTACTTGGATAACAAAAATTGACCTCAATAACTTGCAATAGAGGTGGGTGACTTTGGGAAAGTGGAATTCCACACCATAATCTCTCCATTAGCACTCAACCTTGTCAACATGTAGACTAAACAAACTAGCTAGAGAATGACATTGATTACTTTGTCCTATTCATCGTCAACTCCACAAGGGTTTGCTCTTCCAACAGTTTTTCTTGTTTTTACTCTTTTACTATGTTGACTGGTTTTGGTGTGAGTAGTGGAGAGCAATTAGACCCACAAGGTTTTTAGGATGCTTTCAATTAATCAAGTTGAATAGAGAAAGAATTGAATATTTGCATCATTCTTTTCCTTTAGCATCTTTTGATTCGCCACAAACAATGTAACCTTTTCATCTAGCTATGAAGTCAGACGTTCACAACCGTGATTTAAGGACGCAATGGCAATTCATCTACTTTAAAGGAGACGATATACCTTTGATTTCAAGATTACAATTGAAAAGTATAATCTTCCATAATAACCTCAAAAGTGACTTATAGGTCATGTTCACATTTTCAGATTTTGAGAGGGGGGAAAGTAAGTTAATGGGATTTTTGTACCCATTGGCTAAATACCCTTTTTTTTTTCATATATATAGGGTTCACGGAAAATTCATTTTCTATGGGTATCACTTACCCAGTGGGTGATTTTCCCACATAGGGGGAAAGTTGGCAAAACATGAATAGAACAAAATTTTCCTTTTTAATAATGGATTTTTATAGCTAAAATGACCATTGTCTTATTTACTTAGGGAATAAAAGAGCATGGTTAAGTAACTTCTTGAAAAATGAACGAGGCCATAATGATAATACAAAGGCTCCCAAATACAACAAATTCCTATTAGCTGTGACTTTAAACTAACTTATCATTCCATGAGTTTACTTGTTCTCAAACTTCACTTGTTACACAAATAAAAATCTCAACCACTTTGCATGATAATAACGTACTCCACTACTTCAACTCCATCATTTGGGTTTTTATAAATGACTTGTTGACCAACTTGTTCCAAGCTATGGGCATCCACACATAAAATCTCCCCTTAATACACTAGCTTTGTATTCCTAGTTATTCGCCTTGTGGGCAGTGCTCTAGTAACATATTCGAACTCTCATTCTATTAGGGTTTGCCTAACTAATTGGCAACTCTTAAGTAGTGGCAGAACCATATCATAAGATGGGGGTCTATTACGTCCTAAAAATTCTTGGCTTGATGTATTCCATTAGTCTACAAACTTGTGGCATATTGATCAAGCACGCAACATTTGATATGAGAACCTACCACTATGTCTCAAGTTCGAATTACAAAATAAGGCTACCTATAGCAGAGGAAAAGTTGTCACAAAATGGGCTACATGGAATAGAGTGAAATAGGGGTGAGCATTGTTCAGTTAAAACCGAAAAACCAAACCGAATTTTATTATATGCATAATATAATATATATTATTAATATGTAAAACATAATATATTATAATATGTATAGAATATATATTATATAAAATATATTAACATATACATATATTATAATATACATAAATACATATAATATATAATATGTATTAGTATAATATTAATAGAATTCATTTTTAATCGAAATAACCAAAAAATTTGGTTACAGTTTTTTCAGTTTTTCAATAATTCGGTTTCAGTTCGGTTTTATATTTTATAAATTCAGTTTATTCGGTTCAGTTTGTAACCGAATAAACCGAATGTTCACCCCTAGAGTGAAAGCCATCATGAAAAGGGTTACCTAAAGTAGAGTGAAAGCTACTATAGAGAAAAGGCTACCTATTGCCAAAATATGAGTCATCACAGAAAGGGCTACCTATTGCCAAGTTTAGAGTCGTCAAGCAGAGGGCTACCTACTATTAGAGTGATAGTTTGTCTAGAGTAAAGCCACCAAGACGTTGGTTGTGGAAGTTTGATGGTATGTTACAGTCCTAAAACGTTAAGCTTGGCTTACTCGAGTTCCATTAGTCTTAAGGCTTTTGGTGTATTGCTCAATTGCATAATAGGGTATTGGCTTTTGGTGTATTGCTCAATTGCTCAGTACATACATACATACATACATACACACACACACTTATATATATATATATATATATATATATATATATATATATATATATATATATATATATATAAGTGTGAATGAGGAGGTATTGGCTTCTAGAATTTTTCTTTACTGAAATACCCCTTCTCTTGAATTTAGTTCATCTCCATTGAAAGGGTAGAAAGTGTAATTAAAATAATACTATTAAGTACATTCAATTACCTCTCATTAATTCTCACATTTATGTCATTAAATAAATCATATTCTCTCTCATTGAATCCAACATTTATACTTTTGCTTATCATCATTAAATTCCACTAGTAAATCCATACACAATAATTATTAATAGAATGAAATTTTATATTTTTAAAATAAACATAGAAATGAAATCATATTTTTCATCTAGGTGGTGGGTAAGTAGTTCAACCATTTGGGCCAAACGGATAATTTCATGATGTCATAAATAAATAATACAAATTTAGAAATATAAAAATACTTTTGTTTATCATCATTAAATTCCACTAATAAATCCATACACAATAATTATTAATAGAATGAAACTTTATATTTTTAAAATAAACCTATAAATGAAATCATATTTTCCATCAAGGTCATGGGTAAGTACTTCAAGCATTTGGATCAAATGGATAATTTCATCATCTCATAAAAAAATAATACAAATTTAGAAATATAAAAAATACAAAAAATATAGAAAAAATAAATTAAAAAAAAGGATATGTTTCTATTATTATATATTTGTCATATTAAAAATAACTATGATAAAATAGACATAATTTTATTAATGATGAACATCAAATATACAACTTAAAACTGATGGAAAATTAAACTATCTTCCTATCTAGGGGGCGGGTTTGTGGTTCAACCTTTCAAGTCAAATAAGTTAACCCATGATGTTTAATTAAAAGCAATTTTTTAAAATAGAATAGTATAAAAAAATATGAAACAATTTTGGGTACATCTATAATATTATATGCTAATAATATAAACAAAAATAAGTATGATAAATAATAATTATTTTATCAATGATATAAATGAAATGCAAAATTTAAAACCATTTTGAAAATGAAACAATTTCCATATCTAGATCGTAAGTGGATCAATGATCTAACATTCCAGAAAATGTAAAAATATAAGCTTTGTATAAATCATTTTGATGCAATTCTATTGTTATATATTCACCATATTAAACAAATATAATTGTGAAAATAAGAATTACCTTTATCGATGATGAAAATGGAATACATTATTTAAAATTAACCAAAAAAGCAAAATGGTTTTTCCATCCAAGTGGTGGGTTACTGATTAAACTATCCATGTCAAATGGATGCTATTATTAAATAATAAAATACATCAAATTCTAGAAAATGTAAAAATTTGTCAATAATTGTGGGTACACTCTATAATATTATATATTCATCATATAAAAAAGTATGATTAATGAGAATTATTTTCATTAATGATAGAAATGTGATAAAAAAATAAAGAGCATTAATGTCTAACACATGACCTGACTAACCATGTCAAATGGTTCAATAATTTAATTAGTTAGGTCATCGTAGGCAAGTGGTTTGGTAGGGATGTAAACAGATTAGATCAAATTTGAATTGGGGTATATTCAAATATGATCCGATCCAAATATTCGATCGAATTTCATAAATATTGATTCAAATCCAAATCTGATCAAGATGTTGGATATTTGAATTTGATACGATCCAATTTAATTTTTTTTAAGTAATAAATTATTAAAAGAAAAAGAAAATATAACAATTGAAATAAAAAAACAAAAAATATAAGTATTTTTTCAACTATTTCTATTATATAAAAAGTTTACAAAAGTGCAATATAGATAACATATTTATAAATAAATAATAAATAATATATATATATTATATATAGATAATATATATACTATATATAAATAATTGATTTCACCACAATATTAGAAAAACCAATATTCAAACAATATATTGGAATTGTATTTCCTCTTGGTAAATACGTAATTTTATTATCTCATAAATTAACTAATAAAAATAAAAATATAGAATTTTTCATAAATTTTATAAAAATATTTGAACATGCATTAATATTATATATTCTTCATATAAAAAAAATATGTTTGAAAAATAAGAATTATTGTTGGTAAAGATAGAAATGGCTAAAATACAAATAAAAAAAGAATTAATGTCTTAATCATAGTCCGTTTTCCTGGTTAAATAGGTTAATGGTTCAACCCGTAAGGTCATTTGATTGCTTATTATTATCATCATCATCATTTGATATTGCCACTACCTCGTCCTTAATCACCGAAGTTTCAGGTTTCCCGGAAACCCAACCCAAATCCGACTAAAAGTCAATCCGATTTTTCTCTCCCCTTTATATTTTTTGGGGGTTCTAGCATAAAGAAGTTAGAAATAATTTTTTTTTTTTACTTATATTATCATAAACTTACAAGGTGTATTCATCTTATGAGATACATGTCGAATGAATGTTTTCTATTATAAATTTGCCACTCTTTATTGGCATGTCATTTGAATGCATCCACCCGAACGCATTAAACAATTGATTGGGGCTTGTGAAATTTGGCTAAGGCTTGTGTTACTTTGTCAAGGCAATTGGAACACTCTTTTTTTTTTTTTAATTGGAAATCATATGAAATAAGAAACTTGATTATATAGTTTTTTGGGAATTTACTCTCATTATTTTAATTCGGAAATTTGTTCTCATTATAATTTTTTCATTACATAAGCCAAAAAAAATTATATAACATGGCCCTCGAAAATTCCTATCTCTACAATCCACTAGCCTCTAGCTTTTACCATCACGTGATTATGCCTTTCTTATTGTTTCTAATTTTGTTTTAAATGAATGGATTTTAATGAGGAAAAATTCCCAATCAGTACCTTGTACTTTGGCTTGAGTGACAATTTGGTCCCCGAACTTTAAAATTTGACAATTCAGTATTCGAATTTTCGAAACATGACAATCTAGTACCTGCCATTAATGGACCGTCAATTATGTATATCATGTGATTTCATGTGTGATTTAAGACTTTTAAAAATATCAAAATTACCATTGGAAATTGATGATGAGCGTTTTAGAAGTTCCCAGCTGGCTAGTGACTCAGATGCCTAGCTGAATAATCCCTACTTGGAATGTGGCTTGGATGCCTAGCTGAATGGTTCCTACTTGAAAGGTGGCTTGGACACCTAGTTGAATGGTGACAAGTTGGAGAGGTGGATTTTATGCCTAGCTGAATGGTGACAAGTTGGAGAGGTGGCTCTGATGCCTAATTGAATCGTAACGAGCTGGAGAGGTGACTCTAATGCCTGGCTGTATGGTGATGAGCTAGAGAGGTGGCTTTGATGCCTAACTAAATGGTGACAAGCTAGAAATGTGACTCTGATGCCTAACTGAATGGTGACGAGCTGGGGAGGTGGATCTGATGCCTAACTGAATGGTGACGAGCTAGAGAAGTGACTCCGATGCCTGGCTGTATGGTGACGAGTTGGAGAGGTGGCTCTGATGCAACATGCAAGGAAACAGTGTCAGAGTGCTCGGGTTGCTTTACTTGGGGTGGGCATTCCGATGCTTAAGTCAATGAATGCAGAGATTTTGTGAGAGAGCTGAAAGTAAGAGAGCTAGAGAGCTGCGAGAAGTAAATTGCACATGTACCTTCTGAAGTTGGAGGTAAGGCCTTTATATAGGCATTGTTTGGCGTGGGCATCATGCAATGCGTCCAGGATCTCTAGGAAGACGTGCCTAACTGCTTAAAAGTCCTCGGAGGTAGTCGTGCACGTAGGCTAATCTTTGTGCCTTACTCGGTTTCCTCTAAAACATTCGATGTGAGAGTTGACTTCCGAGAGACCTAGGAGTGATGGGATGCATGTAGAATTCGTTGGCGAGCACGTATTGCAGGTCGCCACTTTGACCTTAATCAGGTCAGCAAGCCCTCGAGGGAGGTCGCTTAGGCCGGTACTGATGAGGTACCACAGGTCGGCCCTGGACAAGGTGTTGCTAGTTGCCTTGAGTTGTGGACAAGGTCGCCAGCTAGGTTTCCACCAGTTTGGTGGAGGAGGCAAGTCGCCAGGTCGACGGTGGAAGCAGGTCACTAGGTCAGTGGCAAAGGCAAGTCGCCAGGTTAGCGACAGAGGCAGGTCGCCAGACAGGCGACAGAGGTAGGTTGTCAAATCGGCGACAAAGGTAGGTCGCCAGGTCACCATGTCGCTAGCTGGGACTCCAACATTTTGGCTAAGACAAGTTGTCACCTAGATGGTTCTAGGGTGTCACCCAATTGTTCTAAAATACCATGTGTCATGATGTCAGTGGAGGACCAAATCTACCTTCATTAGAAATAAAACACATTATTCATCATCTTCTTCCTAAAAAAGATGAAACAGATCCCAAGCTCTCTGTCACAAACACCAAAACCCTTACCAAGCCATGTTACGATGCATTAGTGTTGCTATGTTACTGAGCCATATTCAGTCAATTGTCAACCATCATTATCATTCATGAATGATGAATACTATCATCATACCAACAATTATCGTTGACATCGAGACAACTACACCGGCCATCCCTCACTAAATCTCTCACGCCTTATAGTCACAATATACTTTTTGGAAGGAAGGAGGTGGTGCAGTGCAGTGCAAAGCGGCAATTTGATGGGACCCATGTCCACCTTTGAGCTAGAGAGGTATCATGGACGACATCGTAACATGGCCTCGGTTGCCAAATTTTCGATTTCCAAATAGCAAGCTAACGTTTGCTTAATTAAGGCAATTATCGGAGCCGTTTGGTGGTTAGTTTTGATTTTGGCAGATGATTGATAAAAAAAATTAAATGACACTCGAATAACATTTGTATTTTTTTACATATGATTTAACGACTGACTAGATTTTCGCAATACTGAATTATCACATTATAAAGTTGAGTGACCAATTTGTCACTCGACTCAAATTACAGGGTACTAATAATAAATGTTCCCCTTTAACAATGGTCGGACCATATGATACATGACGCAGTGGCAAAAGTTGCTTTAACGTCAGGCCGGACCGACAAAAATGCCGGTAAAGACCGAGCAAACTCTGGCCTTCTGACGGTCCGACCATTTTTTTCTTTTTCTTCTGATCTTTTCCAGATTTTTCGAAAAGTAAATCTAGAATTGCTGAATTGGTTGTTGCGTGGGCGCACCCAGGCCTTCTGCAATGCTTGGAGTTGGATATCTTTATTTGGTGAAGAGCGAAGACAACCACTTTTGGGGACACCTTATCTCGTTCGCATCAAAACAAGAAAAAAGAAGAATTTGATATTCCAATCAACCGGTTTCCGTAATTTACAAGATCAAAGCATTAGGGACCGTTTGATAGCAGCTTAAGTAGCTTAATCGAATGACTAATTGGACTCAACTTCATCTACAATAGCTGAGGAGCTCACGACCTCCTCAGTCCTCACATTCACCAAAACACAAATCAATAAGTCATTCACTCCAACTACTTCAGCCTTATTCCAAATGATCCGATTGGAATCTTTCATAGGGAGTTGACTATATAAAGATGACTGAAAGGCTCGGACCAATATCATTCAAGCGTCTGATCAGAATATTTTCATATTAGAGACGAAAAGATTCCAATACAATATATCTAAGACGATGTTGTTTACTGATTTAAGTTCATGATTTTAATCGTCAGAGAATTATTAGGGGGAAAAGAGGCAATCTTCCTGACTCCTGAGCCCGAAAACTCACTTGGCTACCTGACAACATGGGAAAATCTTCCATGCTTTAGAACGTAGACAGAAATTCATAAGACTTATCGACTAAATGATCAATCCAGTCCGTTCATCAATTAGACGAGAAAGCTGAACCACTGCAGATTGGTCCATAAAAGTCCTGCGGACAGCGAACATGTAGATTTTTATATTTTCCGGATTCCATTAGGATGTTTTCACGATCTTGTTTTTTAATTTACCGTCAGATAGGTTTCAGAGGCATCAATGTCGACGATCGATTCTATTCCAACGGTAGAATTCAACTCAGTTGTATTTGTCCCAACTCCCAACATTGAATCAATATCTTTTTCTGAATTATTTATTCTTTTGGTAAACTAAATTGTTTAATAATTATCCTGAAAACAATTATTAAATTATTAGTAAATATAAATGAGGGAGAAAGAAGCTTGCTTGAGCTTCGGGTCTTCTTCTTCTCCTTTTCTTTTCTGGCAGCAGTGAGTATTTAAGGTGTTTCCTTTTTCTCTTCTGTCAAGCGTTCGGCGAGTGGATCGGTAGAGAGAAAGGGAAGGCGGAGCATAATTGTACGGACGAAGTCGCACAGAAGATGAAGATTTTCGTCAAGACTTTGAAGGGAACTCACTTCGAGATCGAAGTGAAGCCTGAAGACACTGTACTCTTCTCTACCCTTTCTTTCTTTTCTTTTCTTTTATATATCTTTATTAATGCAAAGTTATCTTTCCTCTGTCGCCCTGAAGATATGCCACCAGTAGATTAGCACTTCTTAACTTAGTCTGATAATCTTGTGTTACAAGTCAGGGGGATTAGGGTTTTTCAAATTTCCTTTGTCTTGTTTTATTGTGAATTTCGTGTTTTTTTTTTTGCATGTCATGGACTAAATGATCGCATGGTTACAGAATTACGGAAAAGGCTTGCGAAATTATGATCCACTTACTTTAAAGTTGCTTTTTTTTCCCCAATTTTCTTGCATGATTTGTTTTGATGTTCTGGTATTGGAGATTTTCTTGTACATGTATTGGATTGCATATTTGGACGTATAGATAGTAGGCGAGTTGGCCCGAACTTGTCACTTAGTTGGTCAACATTCTGTATCTCAACCATTAAACCGTTGTCTCAATTTTACCATCCAGGCCAGAAGAATATGAACTAAAGTAAAATAAAGTTAAGTAGTTTGCTTGGTATACTTGATAGTTTCATGCATTTGGATGTTACGGTTTGTTAATTGTTACATGTGGGTTAACAATTGGCCTTAGGCTAAAGAGTGGAGCAGGTTTCAGGTCAGCAATTAGGATAAATCCCAAGGTTTTTTATGAAGTTTAACCAGGCTTATAATGTTGTCAGCAGCATTGTTTGCCTGGTTGGATTTATCACTAGGTTTCTGAGAGTTGAAGATTTATCACTAAGCTTATAATGTAGGGACTGGGATTAAGGTAATTAGTGTTGGTTTTGAATAGGAGTAGCTCCAGTATTGCGTGTACTATTCTAAATTTGATCAATATCCAAATTCAACATATTGATTAGTGATATTCTGATGCACAATTGATTTTCCAGTGACAATTTTGTCAAACAATAGATGCATTTTTTTTTATATGTACCAAATCCATGTTTAGTGAACTGACCTAATTTGATCCACTAGCACACACGTTCTACTCCAACTCAGGTGCTTCTATTATTGAAACATCATATTCAATTATAGGGGCCTATATGGAATTGTTAATGCAGTTGGGACCAACATTGGGTAATGCCCTTTTTTATATGGAATACATGGAATGAAGTGTTCTGGCCTATGTACTCTTCTGTATACAAATGGAAAGTTTACCTATTCCTATTGTAAACACCCTTATGTAAATTTTTTAAAAATTTCCTAACAAGTTTTTGCTGATAATAAAGATAACAAGTCTGACAAGTCAAACATTTCTGGTTAACAATGGGAGTAAGTCTGAGAAGTGAAACCTTTTCTAAGTCCAATTGAAGGAGATTTAGAATTTAAACAACTAGCAGAAGGGTTCAGCAACACAAGTTATTATCATAAGACTACTTTTCATTGCCCATGTCCATGCTTGACTTATACCCTACCCATAATTTGGATTCATTAAACAACTAGCAGAAGGGTTCAGCAACACAAGTTATTATCATAAGACTACTTTTCATTGCCCATGTCCATGCTTGACTTATACCCTACCCATGATTTGGATCCAACTTGTTTGGATCATGTTCTAGTTGCACTGTCAGGTACTCAGGTTTGAATAAGGTTTCTAGCTAGACCTACATAAGCAAGCATTCATTTTGGAAAGAGTGTTAAAAATTCACTTCTTCATATTATAGGTGTCAATCATACCAGTTTATGGTGATGATGTCCCATGTCTGCTCCAGTGCTCCCAAATAAAATCTTCTTTCCAGTCTCTCTCTCTCTCTCTCTCTCTCTCTCTATCAGTTAGTCTCTTCACTCTCTTGTGAAATTAGTTTATCAAATGTCCACTTTTTCATGGTTCAGTTGTTCTGTCAAGTACCGTGCCTTTGGAATATCTGATATTCTAGGAGGTCCTCATTTATGATAATTTGCATGCAATAATGGTCTGCAGGTTTTCTAGGAATGACATTTCAAAAATAAGAAACCCTTTTCCTTGGTATGGAAGTGGGATAAATACATGGCAATATGTCATTATATTCTGGCATGCAATACATCAACCAATTGAAGTATGGGCTTTAGCCTATCGTAGATTTATATCAGCATGTTCTGTTACCAACACTAAAATTGTTAACTTTGTGCCTTATTACTTGAACTTTCTTCAAGTCACTTTGATATCATACTACAGCTCAACTGGTCATACTGTCATGATTATTCAGTCAATGGTATATGGCGTAGAGATCCCTTAGAATAGGATTAAGATGTGCTGAACTTTTGTTTCATACATTGCTTCTGTTTCCATTTAAAGCAATAAATGGACTATTTTAAATCAGGGATATTATTTCTTTTGTATTTTTTTTGATAAATGAAGAAATGTATTAATCACAGAACATAGGAGATACAAGTGACCCAGGAAGAGGCACAAGGTGCAACCTCTTCAGAAAAGCCAAAAGAAGATTCTTAAAAATATTTTGAATAAGTTACAAGGTAGTCCAAAAAAGACTGTCCCGAGAAACCCTTTGTTTGGCTAATGAATCCGCTATAGCATTTGCCGATCTGCTCACCCATTGGACACTAACGGTCATGTTGCTAGTCAGTCAATTCACTTTTTTAAGTTGGTCTCTATAACTCCAAATGGCAGAATCTGGGTTCAAGAGCCATCCCACCACCACCTGTGAGTCACCTTCAACTAAAAGATGCTCCACCCCAATCTGGTTTGCAATCTGAATCCATGTACAACAACTAGTATCTCTGCTCTTTTGGAGTCACCCACACCCATTGGTCCTGAATATAAGGAAACAATGTTGCTATCCTTAATTCCTTATTTCTTAGGATCCGTCCTATACTCGAAGGTCCTGGATTACCCAGACTACTCCCATCAAAGTTCATCTTAATGACACCCTTGAAGGAGTTGTCCATTCTACCACTCTATTAAACCTCCTAGAAGAAGTAATAGCCACTGCTAGCCAATACCTCCGAATATCGTCAAAAGAAAAATCAACAAAGAAGTCTAAAATTTTCATCCAATGGATTGCCCTTATCAATATGCAGTCCTGCACTTCAGGGAGATTCCTTTCCTTTTCTAGGAATATTCTGCCATTCCTTTCTTCTGAAATAGTCCACACAAGAGCTGCTCTGATACATTTCCACATAATTCTCCCTCTTCGTGTGCGCCACCTGAAATAAGAAGGATTAACCACCTACATCCAAACAAACAAAAAATCCAATTCCATGAAGCTACAACAAAAGGACAAGATATCAGTAAGTGGTAACAATCCTCATTCCGAGATTTACAAAGAAAACACCAGTTAGGGGAAAGACATAAGTATGATTTCTTCTTTTGCAGATTTTCCAAAGTATTGATCTTACCATTGGTACACTTCCCAACAGAAGACAGCAATTTTAGAGGAGATCGGCCTAGTCCAAATTTCTTTAACAAGAAATTCCCCAGGGGTAGAATTGAAGCAAAGGGATTTGAAGAAAGATGCACAAGTGAAGGAGCCTTTTGGGGTGGGGATCCAAATTTTTTTGTCAGGTTTAGTAGGATCCAAACAAATAGACTCAAGTAATAGTAGTAACTCAGAAACGCAAGAGGATTCTTCACCCCTTAACCCCTTACGAAAGCCAAAATCCCAAGACAAAGATAAAGGAAAAACTGGGTTAGGAAGAAACTCAGATACTGGGTCTTTTTTGTAAAGTGAATGAGAGTAGAGAGAGGGGAAGAGATCTTTGAGGGATTGGTTACCCGCCCAAGTATCTTCCCAGAAAAGAACTGAAGAAGTAGAGCAAGCTTCATACCTGATTAGACTAAAGAAACGGGGGAGAATGTTGTGTATAGCCTTCCAAGGTGTTGAGAGAGTTGCTTGACGAGATACCCCAGCATCCCAACCATCCTCTGAGCAACCATGAATGCTAGCCACCACCTTGGAAGGCTATACACAACTTCATTCCTATGAACTAAGTTCCCTATCTCCGGGCCCCCTTCTTCCTTGCTTCGACAAATTGTATTGCCAATTAAAAATTATTATTATTATTATTATTATTATTATTATTATTATTATTATTATTATTATTATTATTATGTATTTTAGCCAAACGAGGATTTATAATCAAATGCTTTGTTGGTTCATTTTCTTTATTTAGCTATTCAACGGTTGCTTCATACTATATCCCTCTTTCTCAAACAATTTCCTGCAGTTTTAAGATGCATTAGTAGTTATCTTCTTCTTGAATAGACATACTTAGGGAGGTGCCTCCTGCTTCTATCTTTTCTTGGGATATTAGTTTGTTTTGGTAGTAGCTGTAGATATTACAGTTTCTCACTGTATTTTGTGAGACCATTTGTTGATTGTAATTTAAAGTTCAGTTAAATGACTTTCCTTCTTAGAAAGAAGACATACGTACTAGCTGTATATGGTCTTCTTGAATTTTAGTTGGTCTCTGTCAGCTTAATTTTTTAAATATCCCATGTAGGTGGCTGATGTGAAGAAGAACATAGAATCAGTTCATGGCCCAGATGTTTATCCTGCTGGACAACAAATGCTTATCCACCAGGGGAAAGTTCTTAAAGATGCAACAACATTGGATGAAAATAAAGTGTCTGAAAATAGTTTTCTTGTCATTATGTTGACGAAGGTAAGAGTTTTTTCTTTCTATGTACAACCATCTAATTTAATTCTTCTTTTCACAATGTATACATGTAAAAGTTGCCTTTGCAGATATTTATCAAAAAAAAAAGTTGCCTTTGCAGATTTTGTTGCTTATGAATTGTAAGATGTATTGCCCAGGAACACCTCCAGAACTTTCACTGTGGGGTGGGCATGATTAAGCTAAAATCAAAGAGAGCAAACTACAAAGAGTGATGATTCATGGTGGCATTAGAAACAGGAAGAAAACAAGTCCCTCCTATAGTAATTTGTAATTCATTCACATAACATATGAAAAAAGATCAACATGATCTCACGAAATAGTATTTTTTCACACATAAGTATTTCAAGCTGAAAACAATTGGCTGTTATGCATAACTTGGCTGATATCAGCTATTGTTCTCTTTGGTTGATGACTTTTGTGAGAAAGGTCTGCTTGCTAGCTGACAAATTTCTAGTTGAGTCTGGTAATGACCCTGCTGATAAGTTCTAGTTTGTCTTTTCATAGAATTTTATGTTCGGTCAAAGAATTGTCCTACCATTGTGGTTCATTTCCACTGAAGAGTCTAGTTCAATTTCAACTACAATATCTCAAGTACTATTGCTTTTCTGTTGAAATAATGGTGAGAGAGCACATAGGAGATTGGACAGGAGGTGCCAATTATTGAAGAGATCCATTGCATTGCCTGATGACTATTATTCATCAATTGGGAGCATATATAAAGATGATGCATTTGACTGATGCCAAGTCTCATCTATGGTACCTGCCTAATGTACTAGTGCTGGACAATATGCACGCCTGATGAACATTTCTAATGTATATTTAATAGCATTAACACTTTTAACTAACAAACTGAAATAGGTACATCTCCTTTTTGACAAGGCAGTATATCCATACTGATTAGTCAAAAACACCCTTATAATTTGACATTTGTCAAACCAATAGTGGTTTCTTTGTTTTTTTCACTGGGATTTGCCTGATTTGTCAAAAAAAGCATGTGCCTAAATCATTCCATTAAAAAGTTGTGAGCATTAGAAGTTTATTTAAATTTGGCTAGATGTAGAAATTGAGAAATGACTTGTAGATATGAAATCATTGTACAAGAATATTAAAATGGACACTTATACCTGTACCCATATCTGAGATCTTGGAAGATGGGGATTTATATCCCATTTCTCGTAGTCATGTTGTGCCAGTATCCTCATCTGGGTTATAGGCATCCATTGGATGCAAGCAAAGTTTTAGATGGAACATGGAACCAATTTAGGTAAGCAAGCCCCTTTTGATTTTCTTATGGGAGATCCACGTTCTACTGTTTGGTTTTTGAGTTGATAGCAAACATTATGAAGAACTTGAGAAAGTAGTCATTCTGATTTCCTTATCTGGTCACATGGCTATTGTTGATTTGGTTTTTATTTTATTGTTTCTATTCGCTATCAGGAGAATTTTATTGTTTTTATTCTATTATTTACATTCTGCAAAAAATTGTCCACAATTAATCCTCTTCAGATCTAGTTTGGTAACTATGTTCTTATTAATGTCAAAGCTAAACTTATTGATTTTGGTGCTGAAATCATGTTAGAACAAGGGCTCATCTGCTGGAGCTTCAACAGTATCAGCTGCACCCGTAAGCCAGGTAAGCTCAAACACATGGTATCCAAAATTATATTGCTACTGTTTTCTTCTCTTTTATCTTTTTTCCATACACTACTTACTTTCTTTTGCATCTCTCTCCTTCATGATTATCATTTTTATAGGTTATCTTTATCATTATCATTATAGTTTAGTTTGTTTTTTAGTTACTGATCAAGGAAAGAGTAAAAACTTAAAACAATTATTGGTAACAAAGATTACTTTATCAAATTAAATAATACTTCTCTACAAACCGACTTTTGGTTGGTCTTTAGTTGCTTTAGTGTCATTTGCAATGATTATGTTTAATGCCATTTCAAAAAAAAAAAAAAGCAAAAACAATAACAAAACATGATTCTGATAAAGAAAAATAATAGTATCAAATTCATGATTCTTGGTTATGCGGTGGGTTAAGGGTACAACTTCAAAGACATTTTGGTGGTTAACTTCAGTCTGGAGTACATGCACACGAACTCTCAGACACATGTTTCATCTTTTTTTATCTTACAAAGCATATAGAATCAACAATATTATATTAGCATATCTATCAAAAAATCAATAATATATTAGCATGTTGAACACCTTGCTCTACCAGCATAAGCCATAAGTACCTAATGGGTAAAAAAACATTATCACAAGTATTTGGCTTTTTGAATCAATGCTCTCTTTACGATAAATTCACATTAATTGGAACAATTTGGGCATCCAGCAAAGAATTTAGTGGTTTAACAATTTATTCTAAAGCAACTTTTTCAGAGCAGGATTGGAGCTGTTTTTTCTTTCTGTATAAATTGATTGCTTATTCAATGGTTAATTGGGAAAAAGGGTTATCTATGTTTCTTTTCTTTTTGTCTTTTTCTGAATCTTTAGTTTTTTGTCATTTGAACTTTGTTGGTTCAGTTTCATGTTGTGTATTGTTCCTTGTATTTGGACCATTCTCGAATGTTTGGGTTTCTAAATTTATCATTGTTAATAAATCCCTTACTATTGTCATTAATGATCGAACGAAAAAAATATATTAGCATTGCCTGTTTCTTATCCTGTCATCATTCATACTTAATGAATAGAAGCCCTGTCAGCTTGATAACTCCATATTCTGAAATTTACAAAACACATGCCACATTTGTTGAGGGCCTTGAGGCAGACTTGAATTGTCAAATACCTTTGCTTTCAATAGTTATTTATGGTTATCTGGAAAAATAACTTAGTTGTGTTGTTTTCTTTTATAATTTTGAGCTTGGATGAATTAAGTAACTTTTGAAGCAAATCTCAAAACTGTTCAATTAAGTAGGTTTCATGTGTTTTAGAGAGGGTGGATGACTTCTTTCAAGTCTATAAATTATGGTGCCCTTTAATTGGATGGTATTAGAGATATAATTTGAATTAAATGTGTGTTTTTGAGGTGCCAATATTGGTACAGTTCTCCCTTTTTCCTTATTTCTCTCTCCCCACTCCCTCCAACCATCAATCAGAAATTCTCTCTTCTATCTATTCTGAACTGCATATTCCCTACTGTAACTTCCCATTATGTCAGATCTTATTCTTCTTCCTATTTAATTATCTTTCTTAATCAAGCATTACAAATCTAATATTTGTTTAAGATAAAAAAAGTTTCCAGTGTATGGCTCCCAAGACCCTACATAGCTGGGACCAATGTTGGGTAATGGACTTGTATTTCAGCTGTAGACCTTCTACACCTTCAAGTCTAACCCCTCTGCTAACCTTCCATTAGATAAACCTCCTTTATGTCTGTCAGGAAGGTTTTAATTGAAGCGGCACAGAAATGTTAATAGAATGATTATATCCTTGTGTACACAAAAAAGCTAAATTGATTGTATATAAATGATTTAGATCATAGCATTAGCAGATAAGTTATATTCCAGAAGTGCCATAATGATGTTTTATGCTTATTTAGTTACATATTGGAAGACCATAATTAGGGATGTGAGTGGGTCAGGTTAAGTGGTAAACTGACACTGATCTGACATTGTCATGTTAGGGTCGGTTCAGTGTTAATTGGGTTTTGGGTTAAGGTGACCCCATGCTAAACCCAACTCAGTGTTGCAGCATTGATATACTTGTATATATAAGTTTGATTAAGTGTAGTATATATGGGCCAGGTTGGGTTGGATTCAATAGGCCCTTTTCATTTTGTCAGGGTAGGTTGGGTTCGGGTTGATGTTGCTTTGGGTCAGGTTTGAGTTGAGCCAAACCCATACTGGACCCAACCCATTGACATCACTCTCTATAATGTTTATTCAAAAGTTCATATTACCATGTCATAGAAGTCTTGCCCTTAAACTTCAAAACAGCCACAAAGAAGTTGTTGATAATACATACCTACAAGCCCCTTCATCTCTTATTAAGCAAAACATGATTTTATTTTAAACCTTAAAGTAAGACTTCATAACAGTCCTATGTTTTCTAGTCTGTCGGATTTTAGCTTCTGTTTATTCCCCCTTCTTCCATTTGAGCAACTTGAGTGGAGGGGTTTCCAGCCTTCTGACATATTAGTATCATTCTCCTTGATCATTGTTCCTTGGTAAAGAAAACTATGTTAAATTCTTACAGAGTCCAAAACTGATTAAAAAATTGTTTTGAAGATTAGAACTTTGATCTTCAACTATTCTTGTGATGGGAACCCTATTTCATATTAATGCATAAAACATGTCTGTAACATGAGACATCTCAAGCTGTGAGGCATGTTCCTTTGTGCTTTGGATAACTACTCTGCTGTAATTTCTGTTTCACATAATAATACAATTTATAAATTTTCTTATAAAAAGTGTTCCTTTGTACTTTGGAGCATATTAAAGTTGAGATTTGTGTCCTTGTCTAAGTTTGTAACTTTGATAAACTAAATGGAATAAAAGTGCAACTTTAAGCTCTACAATATTGCTTCTGTTTGTGACCTCCTGATACTTTCTTGTCTTCTACATGATTGGATATTTGATTCCCTTCTGTATATCATTTCATATGGATAGTGGTTTTTCAATCGTCATCATTTGTTGCAGTCCTGGGTAGTTTGAATTGGATCCACCAAATTCAATGTCTAAGTGGCCAAGTCAATAGATTTTGGGATGTTTCTGATTTGGAAGAAATCCCAGTAGGATTGTGGGTCGGGTGAGTTTCTGATTGAGGCACAGTCAGAGCCTCAGAGGCCTAGTTCCTAAGTCAGCTGATCTAGCTGTCTGGTCCACTCAGGGTTTTGGAATACTGTAACATCTTCCAGGTTATTGCTTATTCAAGTTCTTGAGGTTTCAATTGAGTCGTGTAACTGATAGAGATGCAGTTTTTAACATTTAATGTCACAGCAGGAAGAAAAGAAAAGAAAAAAAAAAGCATTGCCACTTCATTAGTGAAGAATTATCTTGTTTAAAGTTTGTCGTTTTCTGAACTGATTTAATATAATGCCTTCCATATGCAGGCCCCACAAACAACCTCTTCCCCTCCTACAGCAACTTCCCAAGTTACGCCAGCAACCTCAGCTCCGTGAGTTTCTTCATTTACTTTCTATTGCATTTGAGTGGCCTTTGTACCATTATACTTTATATTGCTATTGGTCAACTTTTCTTCATTTGTCAGGTCACCATCAGTTCCTCCACCTGCACCTACCCCTGTCACAGCTACCCCTGCTTCTACTACTGTCCTGTGAGCTCTCTTCTATGTCTTACATACATATAAACATATATGCATGAGCATGAGCATATGCACAAAGGCAACCAAACTATGGATTTCTGTGGTTTATTCTCAAGATGACTGTCTATATTACTTAAGGCATTGGTAGGGTTGCTGGGGACATTGAGGAAAGTCAGGTTCCCCGTGCATGGGAACTGGGCGGGTTCCAAAGCATTTGCTCTTTTTCTGTACCATATTATGTTTAGTTATAACTTCTATTCTGCATAAATGAATTATTCTTCTTGATTGCTGTTCATATTTTGTTGAGGCAGTGCTGGCACAACAGATGTCTATGGCCAAGCTGCATCAAATCTTGTTGCAGGAAGTAACTTTGAGGAAGCTATTAAGCAAATACTTGATATGGGTGGTGGGAGTTGGGACAGAGATACTGTTGTCCGTGCTCTACGTGCTGCTTACAACAACCCAGAGAGGGCTGTTGAATATTTGTATTCTGTCAGTCTTCTCATCTCTGTTTATTTCATTGCTTCATTTGTTTACTTGGATAAAATTTAGCTTCAGATCAATTGGATGGTGTTTATTTTTATTTAATATTTGTACACCAAGTTTATTTTCTGGTCAAGGTAATTGTTCCTTCAAGCTCGGATTTTCTGCACTTGTCTTGCCATCCTTACCAATTATCATGCACTTCCATTCAGTCTATGACAGATGGTCCCATTACATAGTTACATGTGTAAATACCCATGCATGTGAGACCACATATAATGGGGAACCTGTCACAGACTGAATGGACACGACAAGTGCGGCAGATCTGAACTCTGTTCATTGTGCATACTGTATATGGCATGTCTATGGATTAGTTGGGGTTGATCCCACAAGATAAAGGCCATTGGACCTTACTTTGTCATTGCAAAAAAGGCCGCCATTATTGCCAAGACAATAAGAGGCCAGTTAGAGCGTACTCCACTGGTTACTTCTTTTTTTTCCTTTTCTAGGTATAGATATTCCTTAGTGATAACTCACCCAGCAAGATAGGGTCATTAAGGAAACCTTTTCTTTGAAATTGATGAATAAATATCTTTTTCTTTTGTTTCTGTGACTGTCAGTCATGCACTCATGTGGCTGGGATTTCTCTCATGGTGTTAATGCACCTTGGTTTAGGGTTTCTTTCTTCTACTTATTTCCATTTCTGTAAGAACACCTTTCTTTTGAAGTTTAAGCTAACGAGATCACCTTTGTTTTGGTTTGCATGTTAAACCTGTGACCCTACTCCAAAGTTTGAAAATGACTTATACACCTCCTTTTAATATTTTCAAAATGACCTGCCCAATACTTTCTCTACTGTTAAAGCTAAACAGCTATATATGGGTTCCTTTGTAAGACCATTCATTATGACTTCTATATATTCTTCTTTTATTTATCTATCTATCTATCTATCTATCTATATATATATATATATATTTTTTTTTTTGGGGGGGGGTGTATTTACACATATACTTGTGAGGGGATTGGATGGAAGATATTTGATTTCTTCCATTAACTGTACTAATGATGTAATTTTCTATTCTAACATTCTCTCTAGGGAGATAGAACAACAGTTTCTCTTGATACATGTTACTTATATAATTGATTTTTACTGCATTTGTAGTGGAGCCTTCCCCTGTTTTCCCATCACAAATGAAGTGCAGATTATTTTGTGATTTTACTGATATTGTTTTTCTGATGATTTGTTATTGCTTTTATTTTTTATCTGTTGCATGTTTCAGGGCATCCCTGAGCAGGCAGATGTTCCTCTTGTGGCTCGGCCTCCTGCCAGTGGTCAAGCTGTAAACCCTCCAGCACAGGCTCCACAACCAGCACAGCCAGCTGTTCCTTCCTCTGGACCCAATGCAAATCCTTTGGATCTATTTCCACAGGTAGGTAAAGTAATATATTAAGTTCTGCTTTATGAAGATTCGTGGTGTCTTGATGAGCTTCCTTCTGTTAAACAGGGCCTTCCCAATGTGGGTATTACTGCTGGTACAGGGACATTGGATTTTCTACGCAACAGTCCACAGGTACCTCTTTATCTAGCTGCTAATTTTTTCCCCAATCCTTAACAACCACTCAAGGTACCTACATCAAGATAAAGGGTATGAGATCCACGTGAGATATGACTCATAGATATTCTATATTGAATAGTGACTTAAGTACTCATTGTTTAACAATGGATATGTTACTGAATAGAATGGAATGGTGAAACAGGATTTATGTAGCCAACCTGGTATCTGGGACAAGGCTGGATGATGATGATGATGATTATAAGTAGTGCCTTAGTAAGCATAAGGCTGCTTTAGAAAGAGGCATATGCATAAATTTGTTTTATAAAATGGTTAACTATTCTGTTTTAGACACTATACATAACAAGCTTAATATCATGTTTATGCACCCCCTTGGCATGTCATAGCTGACATAGAAACCTACACTGGATAAATAATATTATCCATTTCCACAGGAAAGTTCTTCTACCCCGTTACTCTGCCACAAGCAAAATGAAAATACTTCACTTTGCACTTATGAATGATTCTGCTTCTGGTTAGAGCAACATTGTGACAGAGGGAGACTCCTTGATCCTAATGGAATAGATTTATTATGTGTTTGGTATAGTTTCTGTTTATTAAATAAACGTTTGTACTTGATTTATCTTCAAAATCGAGAAAAGTACTTGATAAACCGTTTATTGACAACTAAGTGCCACTAGGCGTCATTAGGCGCCACATCAGCGGAACAGTGAATAAACTTGCACGTCAAAACCCACTTTTGTGAATATCAATACGTTACGCGTACGGATGAACATGAGGAGAAAAATGCTGATTTGGTGATGACATGGTGGCATTTTGATAAACGCCTATCATGAAACGTCCATGCTGAAAGTGATGGATTGTGGACATCTAGAGGGGATTGGTAGGTTTGACCTTATTATACCAAGGCATGGGTTTATGTTGGACAGGAAGCTATCAAAAAATTCACTGTTTTCTTTTGTACTGTAGCTCATGCAAATGGGTACCCTGAAAGGTGAATTCTGTATCGTTGCTCACAAGAATGGATTGGTAGTCTTGACCTTATATGGGACTCTCTCCATGGCCTGGGTTTATGTTGCCAAACTGCATCAATCACAGTAATAGTAGCATAGGGAATTCTCAACAAATTCAATGTTTTCTTTTGCATTGTATTGGTTCTTGCTACCGGTCATTTTAATAGCTGGGGCCCCTTTTCTTCATAAAAGTATCCCCTGATTGTGTATTTGTGTTATTGATCAATCAAAAATTGATGATAGGATGGGATTATAGATGATTTGTCCATTTTATTTATTGGATGGCTCTCTTTCATTCACTTGAAGGAATGGCATGAGCAATCTAGGCAACATGCCTAATCATTCCTTCAATTTTTTGGATTATCTTTCAAGTGTGTGAATTGATTCCCAAAACTAGAGGAAACGTTTCAAAAGCATGACAATACAAAAAACATTTTAGGCACAAATGGAACTAAAAGAGGAAAAGATAATAAATTAACTAATTAAGTGATGGAATATCTTATGTTACCTTTCAAAAGAAATGTTCCTGCAAACCTGTGCTTTTGGTAATGGTACCTCCTAACATTTGCACTCAAACCTGTCTCCGGTTGAAACAGATGAGAATATCTAAAGATTTGGTTGTTCTAACAGTTTGTATGTGATAATATATTTTCTCTGTTGCAGTTCCAAGCTTTGCGAGGTATGGTGCAGGCGAATCCCCAAATCCTGCAGGTCCTTTATTTTCTTCTGGGCTTTCATGTACTTCCCTTTTTTTGTTTCCTTCGAATATCTTTGACGTTTTTTTGTTTTGTGGTGTAGCCTATGCTTCAAGAGCTAGGGAAGCAGAATCCACACCTAATGAGGCTTATTCAAGAGCATCAGGCTGATTTCCTCCGCTTGATCAATGAACCTGTTGAAGGAGAGGGGTGAGACATGTCTATAATATTGCTTTCATTTCATGAGTTGATGGTTGAATATTTTTTATGCCTACTATTTATCAAAAACCATATTTTTTATGCCTATTAATATGCTGGTCAATGTCTACCAGGAATCTATTTGGACAGATGGCCCCGGCAACTGTGCAAGTCACTCCTGAGGAGCGTGAAGCCATTGAACGTGTAAGTTTACTTCTACCTTGTCAGAATGTGATTTTATGGTGCCAGTTAATTTGTGCTGATTTCAGGGAATCCTTAACAACATGGGGCGACTGTTGGTTGGATGAACACTTGTTTATGTATATACACTAGCTCATATCAACTGAAACAAAGTATACTAGCTAATGAATCTGGATTATCCCATCATCTTTCTACATTTATGTTGACCCTAAGTAGGGGTGGCAATTTTTCCCAACCCGCTGAACCCACCCAACCTGCCCATTTACTTGGCGGGTTGTGTGATCAACCCATCACCCAACCCACCCATTTAAATGGGTTGGGTTGGGTTGTGGATAACCATTGGGTTAACCATTATAGACATAAGTATTAATTCCTTAGTATTTTTTTAATTTTCTTCATTTAAATTAAATAATTTATAATTAATGCATTCATTTTCTATTAATAATTGACTAAATTTAGTTTTGTCTTGAATCAATACACTTCACCTGACATAAATCCAAATCAATTTCACCCGATTTCGGACCAGTTCAACGCGGTCTGACCTGATCCAACATATACTGATCCGGGTTGACCCGAATCCGAAATAGACCCCAGGCAGGATGGTTCGGTGCCGCTTGCTCTGTCCGATTTGGGCTGTCCGGTCCAACCAAAATTCATACACTCTGACCCGACTCGTTACAAGCCGATCCGGGTCGACCCGAATCCAAAACGGTTTTGGGTGGGATGATTTGGCCTTCGCGTGCTTTGCCCGATCTGGACCGTCCCATCCAACCAATATCCACGACCCGACCCGATTTAGCTACATTGATTCGGTTTGGGTCAGCTGGTCCGGTCCCAAACCCGTGCACAAACCTGATATGGTTCGGTCCAAGTCAATCCACCAATAACTGAACCGGTCTGGTCTGGTCCGACCAGATTGATCCAGATCTAAACAGTTCAACCACCCTCGAACCTAAGTGGTTTAAGTTGGTTTGACCAATTTGAACCTAAGTGGTTCGGTCAAACCTAGAATCCGAACATAGTCAAATGGCTCGCCGCTTGTGTAAAAATAACATGCATGTAATGTGATTTGAACCTTCACCACTTATGTAAATAATAACTACAATAACCACCAAGCTACAACCAACTTATTTGTTAAGAGAGAGTTTATTAAGTCCATAATCATAAGATTAATGGGTTTGGGCGGGTTGGATTGGGTTAAAGCGAGTTTGGGTTGAACCCAATCCATTTAATTTTATATAACTGGGTCATTAATGGGTTGGCGGGTTAGATGGGTTGGGTTGAAACTCAACCCAAACCAAACCAAACCCAACCCAACCCGTCCAATTGCCACCCCTAACCCCAAGTGACCCAAAGTCCCAATAATCAACTCTTAGCTTAATAGTAATATTTTTGGTAATTGGCATTGCTTTGTATGAATTTCAATTGGTATGCTTTGTATGGATCTTAATCTCTTTTTTTCTAAATTGGGAAATCTAACTACCTCATCTAGAAATTGAATATCATTGGGATGGTTGCAGTTGATGGATGTGTCAGTTCAGGTGAGTTGTGTTAGGTCAGAGAATTCTCAACTAGCCCTTTGGTTATCAGTAGTTGGGTTGACTTCCTCTTTGAATCTATAGATGATGTATTACACGGTTTTTAAGTGAAGTTTGAGGTTTACTATAAGGTTATGGCGGCTTGTTGGCAAAGTTCATATTTGACCCATTAGACCCACTATTTAAGTTTTTTTTTTTTTTTTGATAAATCACTATTTAAGGGTTGTGCTATTCCTAAACTGAACCTCGAATGTACTGTGAGGTCCCGGTGCCATTTTCAGCAGTGATGATTTCATTCCATCCTTTTGCCCTTTGAGGGAGCACCTTTGAATTACCGTGTTAAGCAAAAAATTCAGTACCCATTGTAGTTACAGGTGGGTTGTCATCAAGGAAATGCTGATTAGAAATAACCATTGAAAGATCTGTCATCCGCCAATCCCGAAAGATGGGTTTTTTTTTTTTTTTCCTGATAAATCCCTTGTGTCAAGTTGTTTCTTGGTTCCATTTTCAGTAGTTTGCTTTACACTTTCAACTTTGTAGATTTTCTAGATTGGTAAATTCAACTTGGTAACATGTCCTTCCTTGCTTATCAATTTTAAGCTCTAAAAGATAAAATGATTTTTCAAATGGTTGTGAGAACACTTGTTTATATTAGTATGTTAGTGTTGATGCTGTATCTTTGTCAGCTTGAGGCAATGGGCTTTGATCGAGCACTTGTACTGGAGGTATTCTTTGCTTGCAACAAGAACGAGGAGCTGGCTGCCAACTATCTTTTAGATCATATCCATGAGTTTGAGGAATGAGGCAAGGGTAAATAAAAATGGGTTTTTCCTTCATTTTTTTTTTTCTTTTAAACTTTTTTCCCCTTTTCTTCCTGTGTCCCTGGTGGTACAAGTCTGTAATGTGGAGAATGTGGTAGTTTTTCTTTTCTTTGGTATTTCTTTTTTTTTTCTCCATTTGAAGAGTTATTACAATATTTATATACATGGATGGGAATGAGTAACTGTGCATAATGTTTTCACAAAAGTTCGTCGGGTAATGTTGCATTTGGATCATTTTGGCACTTGTTTGCATATGATTCAATTCAAGAATCATTGGAAAAATGTTGAGGAACAGGAATATTTTTTTTGCTAAAAGAGGAACAGGAAAATTTAAACTCTTCAAGAATTCGTGATTTGACATTCACTGTAGGACTTGTGAATTTGTAATGACTTTGGCGCGCCTGGCCTTACCATACTGCTTTTTATTTTGGGTCATTTAGTAAAACATCCCCTATAGGCTATAGCTTCACGTATTTACTACACCTGTCTGGAAAGCGAAAATGGTTTTTTTTATTCTCAAAGTGCCCTAGCAGTTCATATCAAGCTTTTGGAAAGAAATAATGTTAATAATGTTTAATTTGCATATCTATCAAATGTTTGGTTTTAGTAGAGGAAGAGATAACAATGGCATCTGGGGTTTTTTGTTAAGAATGGCCATTTATCAATAAGCATATTAAGAAGGGATTTTAGGTCGTTTTTCCAACGTTTGCAGAAATTTGAATTCATTTAATGAAGTAAATAAAATCGAAATTACTTGATTTCAGGCTGAATGGTATGGGAAATTTTTTGAAATTTCATTCAAATAGGTATTTAACTGAACAAGCAATAATGTGTTTTTGGTCTGAAGTCTATTGCTTGATAATTTGATATATCTGAAACATTTTATGAGGCTTTTGGTTGATACAAAATTTGTAATTTTTTGTCTCATTTCTGTTCACTGACGGTCCATTTGTATCACCTTCCTCTTATTTTGAAGGAGCTACATCATTTAACTTCCACTTTATTTTCTCTTACAAGCAAATAAAACAAAGTCGGATCTGAGGCAAAAGTAGGTCAAATTTTCACACTATTTGTACTTCCATGCGTGTATACCAAATCATTGCACACAAACTGAGACTTTAGTTTCCACTTTCCACACCAAATGCGTTGGCATTTTAGATTTCCTTTAGGCTCCATTTGGAAAGAGTGCAATGTGCAAATGCCCCTTCAGTGCATATTAGCACTCTGATTCAGTTTTTCTAGCATTTGATAAGAATGAATCTGACCCTGCTCAAGAGATACAAATGCATCTGACTCTCGTCAGGATCCATTCTCTTTTCGGTAACCTCCAGATGCTGGAGTATATAATGCCAGTATAGATGGAGGCTTTAAAGATGACAAAGGTAGTTTTGGTGTGATAATCAGAGTCAGCACTGGTTTTAGCATCGCAGCGTACTTTGGTTCATTTTTGTTTCCTCGGCCTTTCAAGCAGAGGCCTTAGCAATTAGACAAGGTGTGGATCTAGCTTGGTTTGCTGGAATTGTGAGATATATGATCGAAATTGACTGCCAATCATTAGCTCTTGTTCGCTTTGCAGTTGGCATTTATCTTTTGGCCTTCTTCATTTGTAACAGTGCAGTTTATTTGGGTAAGGCTTGGGTAAGTAAGTGTACTTACCCATGTTCTTCTGATTTTCAGGATTCTTAAATAAATAATAAAATGACATTTCTATTCACAAAAAAATAAGTATTAAAATGGATAAAATGGTCCTGTCATGTTTTGTAAAAGTTTCTCTTAAGTGGGAAATTTACTTGTTCACGTCGAGATGGGTAAGTTCAACTCAGGAAAATAAAGGTAACTTTATCGTGGGGCCCCCTACTTAATGCAAAAAAGATCATAGGAAAGAATTACCCATTGACCAACTTTCTCATGCATATTTACCTACAAAATGGGGCTTTTGGTGAAAGACATTTCTTGTGTTGTAGCAAACCTAAACTACTCTAATTTTATTAACATAAGTTGAAACATCGCTATTCACAAGCTAGCCCAATGGGGTCTTTATCTTTTCGATTGCCCAGATTGGATTGTCAACAATGTCTTCGAACAATCAACATTGCCCATATTGGATTGTTAACAATGTTTTTGAATAGTCGTTGACCTGGATGGTTGGATTGTTTGGCCTGGGAGCTGTCTAAGCAACTGGTTCCATTTTATCCCAAACCTAGTTTTTGGCTAAAAATCGTTGAATTGGTCAGCGGTTGATCCGTCAACCCGTCAATCCATTGACACCCATCCAATATGTACAAATAGATTTTGATTTAGGCAAAATCCAATCCAAAACCGATCCATTGACACCCTTAACAACAACCACAATCTGAGTTCGCCCAAATTGAACCCAATTTGAAATGGATTTCCCACATAATATTCTGGATGTGTAGGTTACAGTACTTTTTTAGCTTTCATGGGCTACAATGCATTTGCATCGATCATATGCCCAAACAGTCAAACCTAGCACATTTTCTTTATCTTTTATTTTTTAAATGAAGCGTAGCATTGGAAAACATATGTGGCCATTTCTTAGTTATGTGGAAAGCGGTGTATGTACGTTCATGTCCATCCCTATTTAAGCCGTTATGATCCATTGCCACCTCCTAGTCTTAGTCTAGTAGTAGCCCCCTTATAAACCACATTCTGCCCGTGGATTTAGCATCAATGCATGTTTAGGATTCATTCCACCCCTAGGGTGGAGTTAAGATTTCTAAGGGTGGAGCAGGATTCATTCCACCCCTACCAGCATTTCAACCCATATTTCTAAAGAAATTCTTGGGTTGAAATGCTGCTATGTCCAGCCTACAAATCTCACTGTTGGAGAATTTAATTTCAGCATTGCAAGAAAGCAAGCATTTTGGTTGTATATTCTGGTTGTATTCCTTTCTGACCACCATTGCAAATTTATTGAGGTTGTGTGTTGGTTGCAATACAAATTTCATTTACATTTTTACATTGGTGATGTATATATATGGGAATGCAAATAGGTTGATTTTAATTTTTTTTTTGGGAAAAATCCACTTTAGTACCCTAAACTTTAGAGGTAGTGTCAAGTTAGTGCCCAAACTTTCAAATGTGTCACTGCATTATCCAAAGTGTCAAGTTAGTTCTTATCGTTAACCAATTTGACTGTCAGTTATCTGATAACGTGTTGGTATGTGCAGCTTAAAATTTTTGAAAATATCAAAACTATCATTCAAAAGAATAAATTGTTTATTGTCTTCTACCTTGAGATTGGGAGAATCGTAACCGGGAGGATGAGATGGTCTCTCCAAGGAATGACAACACTCATCACTAGAGGAACCCAAGGAATTGGGTCTCTCTCTCTCTAGTAGATTTTTCACGACTCACTCTGTGAATTTATATAACAGTGGCATGTGTTTTGGAGCATTTGTACATACTTCTCGCAATGAAATTGAGTTCAACCAAGCCTTACTTGACTGGTAGGGGTGTTCACGGGTCGGGTTGGGTCGTTTTTTTGGGATTTTCCTAACCGACCCGACCTGGTCGGGTTAGCTAAGGTGGGAACCGAAACCGACCCACTGACGGGCCAAACCGACCTAGTTGATTTGAGTCGAGTTGGGTCGGTTTCGGTTTTGCTCCTGTACAAAGCTAAATAAAATCTGAATTAGTTGATAATTTGATATTCAAAAGTCCAAGATAAATCTAAATTTAATTCAGGTAAAGAATAAAATCAATAAGTTCTTCATGTAAAAACAAGTGTTAATAATGGGCCTTCTAGAGTAAAAAACTAGGTAAATCTAGGTAGGTAAATCAATAAAATAAATATTTATAAACCTTCTAAATTCTAATCTAGGTAAAAAACTAAAAAAGGACACCTAATTGAATTCTAATTGTAATTGCCTAATGGGCCTTCTAGAGTTCTAGTTCTAGTAGAAGTCTAAAAGTAGAAGACTAGTAGGAATTAGGAAACTACTCAAACTAGGAAGTAGGAACTACAAAACTAGTAGAATACTAGTTCGGTTCGGACCCGAGATTTCGGTTTATGTATGTGCCCAACCCGAAACCGACCAGTACGGATGAAAACCCGACCGATTCGGGTTCAGTCGGTCTGGGTTGGTCGGTTTGGTCGGGTTGGGCATTCTTATGAACAACCCTATCTACTGGAGTAAATTGAGTCTCCAAGTCATTGGCCCAGTGACAAAACATACGTATCCAGATCTAACTCTATTAGATATGGATTGTGATAAGAGTTTCGAGTTCCACTCGATAAGCTTATCATGATAGGCTTATCCTTGTAGATTATCATGGCAGTGTTTTTGTTTATCTTTAACTCTGTATTTGCATCATTGTATGGCTCAAACTTATGCACTTCTATAAATACAAAGGAACTGACGGTTGATCAATCATCAATTGATTCATATTCATCCTTGCTTCTTAATCATCAGTGGTGAATTCAAATTTTCGACTACTACAAGTTTCATACCAACTATACAGAAAGTGATGCACTATCTGCCAATCAAGTTGACTTTAAACAACTATCTACTATGGAAGGCACAATTCCTATCTATCCTTCGTCATCACCATCTAGTTGAGTTCGTGGGAGGCAAAAAGAAACCACCACCAGAAGAGATTCTCAATCCCACTGGATCAGGGAGCATTCGGGACCTAGAGTTCAACAAATGGATGGACCTTGATCAGCTTGTTCTCAGCTGGTTGATCTCATCCCTCATCAAAAGTGTAATTGGACAAATAGTAGGTTTGACATCATTAGTTGAAGTCTGGAGTGCCTTGGCTCAGAGATACTCAACACACTCTCGGGCAAGGGT
Organism: Nelumbo lutea; assembly: GCF_056320005.1. Taxonomy (NCBI): domain Eukaryota; kingdom Viridiplantae; phylum Streptophyta; class Magnoliopsida; order Proteales; family Nelumbonaceae; genus Nelumbo; species Nelumbo lutea. The sequence goes on along the minus strand of NC_142687.1, from coordinate 27,855,649 downwards.
GCTTCAACTAAAGAGGCAACTTCAAAATATCAAGAAAGGATCGTTGTCTATCTCAACCTACGTCCAATGCGCAAAATCAATTGTGGATAGCCTCTTCACTATTTCAAAACCAGTTTCGAGATCTAAACTTGTTCTCTACATCCTTGCTGGCTTGGGAAATGAGTATGAATCAGTAGTGACCGCTCTCACCAACTGTCCAGATGCAGTAGATCTCACGATCTCATAGGTACTCGGATCCTTACTCAATCATGAATCGTGACTTGAATATCAGGCCCGATTTTCTGAACCTCCTAATGCTAACTTTGCCAGGGCCAAAGGCAAAGGAAACAACAATTTTCAACACAATAAACAACGACAGCAATAGTTTTATCCTATGTCTAATAATGGGGGTTGTGGACGTGGTCACGGATGCGGCAATGCTTAGTACAGTCCTCAATTCTTTCAGAATAACTTTCCTAATCAGCAATAGTAGTTTAATGGAGGAGGTCGTGGAGGTAAAAATTTTGTAATTATTTGTCAAATCTGCAACAAGGTAGGACATAGTGCACTTCAATGTCATTGTGCACGTTATGTTTTCAATTCTCAAAATGATTCTTATAGCGAACCAGCAGCTTTTCATGGAGGAGTTAGTTCTCCTTCAATGCAATTTGCGAATTCAAATTTTTGCATTACTCCCTCATTTGGTCCAACATGGTATTTGGACTCAAGTGCCACTCATAACATGACTCCAGAATTGGACAATTTACAAAATCGATATGAGTACGGAGGATTAGATCAAGTTAAAATCGGTAACGGGCAAGGTTTGTACATACATCATATTGGTTCATCTTCTCTTTTATTTGATCAGCATGCTTTTACATTAAAAGATATCTGCCATGTTCCATCTATTTGCAAGAATTTATTATCCATCAGTTGTTTTACACATGATAGTGATGTGTTTTTTGAATTCCATCGGGATTGTTGCTTTGTGAAGGATTACTCGGGGAGAATAGTTCTACGAGGGGTTAATAGAGACGGCCCAAATTGCTTCCCGTCTTCAACTTAAGTATCTTCAATTCCGAAAGCTCTTGTTAGCGAACGAACTTCCATTAATGGTTGGCATTGGCATCTTGGTCATGCGGCACTTCGCATTGTGCAACAAGCTCTCTCTCAGTATGGTCTTATGGTCTCCCCTATACTTCTGATAAGTCTAGTCAATTAGTTTGTGAGTTGTGTCAAATGGGAAAAAGTCATAGATTGTCATTATCTTCTTCTTTTCAGTTAAAGAGTCCTCTAGAGTTAATTTATTCTGATGTTTGGGGTCCAGCCCCACCCCAGTTAAGTCTAGTGGTGGTCATTATTATTATGTTTTATTTATGGATGATTTTTCAAAATTTTCTTGGTTGTACCCTATGACACAAAAATCAAAAGTCTTTGATATTTTTCTAAAATTTAAGAGACATTTTGAAGTTCTATTTAATGCCAAAATCCATTGTTTCCAATTTGATTGGGGAGGCGAATATCGGAAACTCTCAAGCTACTTGGACTCTTAGGGCATTACTCATTGTCTTGCATGCCCTCACACACATGAACAGAATGATTCCATTGAACAGAAGCATAGGCACATTATCCAATCAGTTTTATCTCTACTACCCAGCTCGAATTTCCCCCTATCCTTCTAGATGGAGGCAGCAGAAGCTGCGGTATATTTAGTTAATCGGATTCCATGCTCCGCTATTTCACCTTATGAGAAGCTATTTCACAGAGTTCCTGACTACTCCATGCTCTGCTATTTCGACTGTGATTGTTATCCACTGCTTCGGCTATACAAGAGTAAGCTCATGTTTCATTTGTCTCGGTGCATATTCATTGGGTACAACAAGCACAAAGGATACAAATGTCTTCATGTTCCCACCAACAGAATCTTCATTGCTTGACATGTTGTGTTTGATGAAGGACTATTTCTTGGGATTCCCACACCCTCATTAGCTGAATCACCGCCATCCACTAGGGTTTGTGTGTCCATACCAACCCAGTCGGGGATCTCCATCTTTGAGTCATCACAACCATAGGTATCCACACCATCCCCACCTCTTCCTTTGGTTCCCTCCACTTGTGAACCATTGATTCATGCATCAGATACATCATCCACTTCCTCTGCTGACTTGTCCCCACCACCGACATGATACTGCAGTATTCAAGATATTCTTGCTCATACACCGGCTATTTCCACCTTTGACTATTCGTACACATTCCATGCAAACCAGATCCATGGACAGTACTCTTCCTCCAAGGTCACTTACTGCAACTCGGTATCCTCACCCATATGCTCTTATCTCTTTGCTCTCTAATAACAAGACAGAATCTTGTACGTTCACTGAAGCTTTTAAGTCTGTTCCTTGGAGAGAAGCCATGCAACGAGAGTTTAATGCTTTGATTACTAACGACACCTGGGAGTTGGTACCCTATGACCCCACCATGAATGTCATTGGGATGAAATGGGTATACAAAGTCAAAACCAAGGCCGATGGTACTCTAGACTATTACAAGGCGCGATTGGTTGCACAAGGTTTTCATCAAATACTTGGGTTGGACTTCTTTGGCACTTACAGTTCTGTTATCAAACTTGTGACCATTCGCACTATTCTTGCCTTAGCAGTCTCTCAATCTTGGTCCATTCGGCAACTCGACATCAGCAACGTCTTTCTTCATGGTTCTATTGATGAAGATATATATGTTAAACAACCCAAGGGTTTTGAAGACCCATCTCATCCTCATAATGTTTGTCACCTCTGGAAGGCTCTATATGGCTTACACCAAGCTCCTTGGGCCTGGTATTTACAACTTACTACTGGCCTTCTTGGTCTTGGCTTTTGGAATTTGACTATCGATCTATCTCTTTTCATCTTCACACATGACAAAGTGACTCTCTACATGCTCGTCTACGTGGATGATATCCTGTTAACAGGAACTCTTTGGCGGCTATTGACCAACTTCTTTCATCTTTGTCCTCAATCTTTCCACTCAAAGAATTGGGGTTCCTTCATTATTTTTTCAGAATCGAAGTTCGTTTTACTACCGGCTGCTTAGTCCTTTCTCAGGAACAATACATTTTGGATCTACTCACTCGTACTATGCTTGATGGTGCTAAACCAGTATCCTCTCCAATTTGGCTCCCTTCTCGAAGCTCTCTCGTACCACTGATACTCCTTTGTCTGACCCCTTAGAATAATAGAGCATTGTTGGCGCCCTATAGCATGTCACCATCACGAGACCCGACATTTCCTTTGTAGTGAATAAGGCTTGCCAATTCTTACATTCACCAACTAATGAACACTGGTCCATTGTTAAGCGTCTCCTACGGTACTTGAAGTCCACCATTACCAATGGTCTTTGTTTCTCCTCATCATCATCACTTCAGCTCACGGGTTACACCGGCGCTAATTAGGCCAGCTGCCCAAATGATCGGCGCTCCACTAGCGGTTATGCCATTTATCTAGGCTCCAACCTCATCTCTTAGAGCTCCAAGAAACAACCAATAGTTGCCTGTTCAAGTACTAAGTCAGAGTTTCGATCTCTACTCCTGTCTTTCACACTCGAATGAAGCACATCGAAGTTGATTTTCATTTTCTTCAAGATCTCTCTCTCAGCAAGAGATTATTCATCAAATATATCCCTTCGACAGATCAAATTGATGATATTTTTACTAAGCCCCTCTCCTCTACTCGATTTACCACTCTTAGGTCCAAGCTTCGAGTTACCACACTCAGCTTGCAAGGGGGTTGATAGAACATACGGATCCAGATCTGACAACTCATGGTTGATCAATCATCAGTCGATTCATATTCAGCCATGCTTCTTAATTTTAGTTATTCAGTTGTTCAAGCTCTCAGTCTGTGATGTATTAGTCCAACTTCAACGGGAGAAGCTCATGGAGGAAGTTTCCTTTCTATTCAAAGGGAAGGTAGTCGTCTTCTTGTATAATTCCACTAGATTTCCAATGATGTATGGTTTCTATCTCATCTCAATCTATTTTAACCCACTGTTTTTTGTTGTCTTATCCTTGGCAACATCTTCTTCTCCATTTCCTTTTCTTTCAAGTTTATATTTTTCTTGCTTCATCAATTTCAGACTTTAGATTCATTTACAACAACAGATTTTCTTCCATACAAGAATGTCTTTTAATGCCAGGTTGCTCTGCCCTAGGTAATTAAACAATGTAGGAGTAAACATTGGCAAGCCAACTATGGAGTAGACTACAGGGCATGTTTCAGCTTGATGGAGAGCTGGAGTGCGGTCTCAGGTTTTCTAGATCCAAGGCAACATTTGGTAGTCGTTGATGCCTCTGCAGCAACATTCACTAGCCATTACAATGTCAGAGAGCCGCCGGAAAATGAAACTGCCTCTGCTATCTTGCCGTTGGCTAGGGTTTCATCATGTTCTTTGATTTTAGAGCTTTTGAAACCCTGCTTTACCGGTGATCTAAGAGCAAGAATTGTTTGATTGACTAGAGGAATAGATTCTGGGAGAAATTAGATGATAGGTGAAGGGCACTTTTGTCCTTTTTACATGATACTTAACGTCCATTAACAATTTTGAACCAACTTGACACTTTTTGAAAGTTTGGGTACTGCAATGACATGTTTGAAAGTTCTGGTACTAACTTGACATTACCCCCAAAGTTCAGGGTATAGAGCTGAATTTTCCCAATTCTTTTCAATTATTCAAAGATAAAATTTGTCTTGTTTGTTTGTGAAAAATAAAATAGTATGGTCTTACCTTTTTATGCAAAAGAATGGAAGTAGGATGGTTATTTGTTTGAGAGTGAGTTAGGAATCAAGATGATCTAGTTGATTGATCCCCATTTTATATGAGAGAATTGAAGTAGGAAGGTAAAAACAGTTCGGATCAGGTAGGCATAATGTTGTAAGCATGTTCAATGAGCACTTAAAAAAAAATTTGACACCTGTCCCTTAAAATGCCTCCTGAAGCCTACCCTTGAAAAGGATTATAAACCACTTTTGACAGTTGTCAAATGCTCATTGAACGTGTTTATTATATTGTGCCTACTAGATACAGTCCCATTTTTTAGATGCAAAATCTACACTAGCTACTACTGAATAGAAATGAGACAAAAAGTATAATTTTGTATCATATAAAAATCCTGATTACAAACAGACACAAACTGAAGCGGCCGGAAGCAAAATTTATATATGGTTCAGATTTGCACTGCAATCCAAAGTCAGTGGAAATGGATAGGATACGTCCCTAATATTGAGCATCAATCGCAACTGCTGAAGGAGCAAAACTATTGATTTACCATTTGTGCTTTCACTTAAGCAATAAATGCTAGATTTCACCATGTACTGGACCTTGTTCAAATTTGGGTAGACCTGCAAATGTAGCAAATATTTCTCTATCTTATATAGAAAGGTGTTAGACCATCTTATAATCTCCTTGCTGGGAGACATGTGGCAAACCAAGACTGATGATGATACCAATATTGGTGTTTCTTACATTTGTAAGTTGTTAGTTGTTAGTCATCATTTTAATGGAAGTTTCAACCGGCAATGTCAGAGCAGGCATGGAGTAGCATCATGACAGACTGACAAAAATGAGATGCCCTTTCGGTCGAGCTGCCACTTGTACAAGTAAAGAAGCTCTCATCCATTATAGGCCCTCATTGAAAAATAAAAATCCATGATGAATTAGTTAGTATTAAAATACCACAAATAGTTTACAAATGAAATGGTCGAAAGTTAGAATTGATCTTGTGGGGAACAAGCCAACAACTATTTGGTGCATATGGTACTGTACAAGGGAGTAGCATGACTTAAATAATCAATATTTAATTTGTTTGGAGACGAATGTATAAAAAGCTTTTTCTCTAATTTGATATAGAAATATAAAACAATTGTAGATGATTAATATATGGTTATAGCTGCAGATAATATATCGGGTACCCAATATTCATTGATTTCAGAATATAAGAAACATTAAAACAAAAGCTTTTATTTATTATCATTGTAAACTTTGAATGGACAAACCGGGTGAGTTCACATCTCCGCCCCACAAGGATCAGCCCCACAACGCCCCAGAGCATATCCTACTGTGTATTAGAAACACCCGATGATGATTAGTCTTGATGATGTCAACATTAGATGTTTTTAATATATGGTGGAGATGTATATTGTTTAATCCGAGGTAATGTATGAGCTGAGGAGAGTAACCGGATAGTCATTGTTGATTGGACGGTGCCGAACTTACAAGGATGGTGCCGCGCTATGTATTCTGCGATCAAGAGAAGAAGTCAGAAGCCCAAGGAGTTATCCCCGGGTAGATATTCCGATGCTCAAATCAGTGAGAGGGCAGTGAATGGTCAGGCCGAGCAACGAAGGTGCTAGTCCTAGCAAAGTCAAAGTATGGGTTCTAGCAGTTGGGATCCCTTACCTTGAGCATGGAGTACCTTTTTATAGCTAGGGGTCTATCTCCTGGTCAGATTAGGGTTTCGGGATAATTGGAATAGAGCTCTCCATTGGGTTTACTAGGGTAGAGTCCTACTCCTCAGTGGAGTTGTCTTCCCACCCTTATCTGTAGTCGGGCTTATCCACGTGGTGTGTAGCCGACGTGGTTGGAGGGATAAGGAAGGGGAAAACGGTAGTAACATAGCTCGATCGAGCTATAACGACATGGTTGAGCTGAGACGACATGGTCGTGCTAAGCTGACCTGGCCGAGCTATGCCGACATGGTCGGGCGATGATTGGGCGTCTATGTGTCTCTCTAGGCCAACTCAGCCATGACCCCAACACCACTCCCCCAGTTCCGAAGTCAAGGGATGAGGTTCTCTTGGTTCATTGTTCGGCTGAGGAACTTCTAGGCATGCGTATTGTCCGCGTAGCATTGGTTGTTGCCAAGGGACTTCCAAGTCGTTGCCTTGTCTATGCCGTGTTGGTCGTTGCTGAGGAGTCCTCCGATCGTCGGTTGCAAAACTTAAATAAGAACCAAAGTTTCGGTTCCCGAACCACTCCCACAGTTCTACTGTCGATGAGGGGGAATGCTCGGCCGAACTATTGCATGGTCATGTAGCCTTGCCTGGGCTGGGGTTCGACTGAGGTCAGTACTGGGCATTCCGGTTGGCCGACATTCTTGAGCGGCCCAGTCGAGGATCCGTGTCGGTGGTAGGACTGGCAATGAGGGTCAAACCGGTGCAATTAATGGTCGTAATTGCTACTTGTCGAGGGTGCCACTTTGGTTTTTGATGCTTTTGCATGCGTTATTGGTCGCATCGATTGGTCTTCCAAGGTGTTGTTAGAGGTGCTTCATCTGTACCGTTGATCTCTCCTCGGTCCATGCTCGTGGTGGCTATAAAAGAAAAGGGGGGACCCTCTCCTCTATGTCATTTGCAAGAAGGTGGCTGGTATTGAAAGAATGGTAGGATCCATCTAATGGATGCCAAGAAAAGTGCGGAATGGGTGGGCGAATTTCAAAAATTTTCCTACCTTCTCCCAACTGTGAATCATATTCCCTAAATTTAGAATACAATATTCAAGGATTCTACTTGAACCATAATCAAACCAGATCTGAACCCAAAGGGAACAGGAAGGATTATACCTGATCCGGAGAAACAATATCTCCCAAAGTTGGTGTTCACGCCCAAAGAAGATACCAAGATCCGCTCTTGCTGAAGATGACATAGCTGTTGATGGAACGGAACCAGCAGGGTGCATCCTACACACTGGATCCTTCGCAAGAACCCACTAGAAACTCTGAACACTAAATCCTTTTCAGTCTTTTCTGCAAGACTGATGTCAAGAACTGATTTCTTGACTTCTTTCTCCTACAAAGATCGAATCTTGCAAGAGGGGTTGGCGGCGGCTGGAAGAGAACTCCTAGGACGAAGATGGCTGAATAGTTTTATTCTCTCTGGAGTTTTGAGATCTAATCTCTGTATGCGGAAGACTTTCTTCTCTCTTGAGAAAAACTTGGTTCAAAACCTGTTATATTCGAATTAGCTTTCTCCTCCTTTCTTCTTGATTAAGAAATCCTCCTAATTAGGAGTTATCCCAATCCAAATCAATATTTGGATAGGGGATAATCTTAATCCTATCTCCAGATTAAGTTAGTTTACTCCTGATCTTATCAAGAGGTTACCAGATTCAAATCTGATTTGAATTTGGTCTCCCAGAGTGGATAAGGTCAAAAGCCCAATCCTTTTTACTAATATTAATCTCAGATTCGCCCCTTAGATAGGTGATCATATCAGCCTAGCTCGTAATGGGCTTTTGGCCCATTAAGTGTCCAATGTTTAACTAGTTTCCAATCTGCTGCCCAGTTGGGCTTCTTTGTATGGCGTGGGACCCAAGCATTGATCTACACACCAGCCACATGGGTTCGGCCCAGCCTTTATTACAAGGCCCAGCCGAATTCACTGAAAACTCAGTGACCCCTTGAGCCCATCACATGAACCCTATGGGCCCAACACTTACATTAAGTGGTCCCTGGGCCAAGCCATCTTATAAAAACCCATGGACTGTGGGCAGGTGCAAAATTAGCCCATCAGGTATTATCCTAAATGGTCTTACACTTAACCTCTCAGCCCTTAATGATCAAGCACTGCCCAACAAGAGAAGACCTCTCCCTCGGCTGCAAGGAACAGTGCCGCACTCTCTACTCACATGGATCCCGGGAATTAAAAACTTTTGCAAATCTTTTGAAACTGTACATATACATTTATATATTTATATCTATCTATCTATCTATCTATCTATCTATCTATCTATCTATCTATATATATATATATATATATATATATTAATTTTTTGCAAAACAAAATTCCAACGATTGAAATCAACTGCCAGCAGTTTGGTTTCCATCAGAGAGAATGGATTCCCGATCATTACCATTGTCCGACAAAGGGGCTGATCCTGTCACTATGATCACTCACTTAGATGAATTCTCAGAATGCCCCAACATATCCAGGTTTTGACCCCCACTAAGGATCTCATTGATTGATATATTAAAGACAGCCCGATCCGACACCTAGTGAAGTGTCATAATCGAGTCCAGGGGTCAGCTGTAACTTTCCAGTTTTGCCCATCTGTCTCCAAGGTCTAGGGCAATGCTAGAAATCTGGTCCAGTTCAAGGGTTCAAGCAATCCCATATTGCATGTGCCTTGGGTCTTACCCTAATGGCCGAAACAAGCCATCCTAACACTTGGTGGCACATCAATATTAGCCTTGGTAGGATAAATCTCCCCAGACTTATCCAATGGCTGTGAACATTTAAAACTAACACAAGTTTCTATAAGTGTCCAATTTTAGGGTCTTACACAAAAATATACCAAACAACATGAATGAAACATGTACTTTGTTTATTTACACTAAATGTCAAAAAGTACATCAAATTGGATTGAAGCTAAGGGCATACAAAACTGTCTAACGGGTATTGTTCGGCGTTAATTGCTCGACAGGTTGCTTGGGAGATTTCTCGATGGGTTGCTCAACAGGTTGCTCGGTGGTTTTCGTTCCTCAGCTCTGTAGATTGCCTGATATGTCTCTTTCATCTCGTTGGTCCTCTTCCTCTTTCGGGTCCTCTAGTAGTTCCGGTTCTAGATCTTCTCATGGCCCGAACTATGAGCCTGAGCTGAGAGATTTTGTGGCTGCCGAATTCGAGGAGGCTGAAGTTAGTCCCTTCGAGACAGAGGCGGAGCTTCCTCTACGGGCAGGTCACCGGTTTGGCACCACGCCTTGCATCTTGATGCCCGGGGATATGGCTCGGATCCAAACTATGTACGTCATCCCCACAGAATACCAAATGAGGTGTCTTCTACCCGGCAAGATGGCCAATAATGCTCAGCCCAGTGAGCTATGCGTTTATGAGCATAGCTTAGAGGCTGGGCTGAGGTTCCCATTGAGCGAGGGGGTCGCCGAGGTATTGGGCTGGTACAGGGTGATGCCGATGCATCTGATGTCGAACTCCTTCAGGTTCTTGCTCGGCCTCATGTCCTACTACGCGGTCTATGATATCGAATTAACCCTGGGGGTGGTGAGCTTTATGCTTCAACTGAAGCACCACCAACAAGGGTACTACTATTTCTCTAGTAGGCGGAATGTCTAGTCGTTGGTCGGGGCTCCTTCTGTGAAGCACTAGAAAGAGCCATTCTTCTTTGTGCGCATTCCTGGGGGTCTCCCCCTTTTGGTCGAGCTACGGGATCTGAGAACAAATATGCCATAGCCCTAGTGAACATCGCTCACTTGGGGGGAAAGGTCAGCCCTGAGCATGATCCACGAAATAGATGTGAGGGTGTATACATGCTTGGAGATGTTGATGCTTGTCGGGTTGATGGAGAGGGTGGCAGGTCTGTTTCTTTTACTATTCGTCTGCTGAGTCACTATTCCCTTGTTTGCTTTCTACTTATCTCGGGCATTCTGTGTTACAGGTATAAGGATGGCCAGCGAAGAAGAGATTGTTCGTCAGGTGAGGGCACTTTGGCAAAGGCAGGGGTGAGCTAGTACGCAGCCAAAGGGTCGGCCCAAGACAACGGACCAGCCACGATCCGCGGATAGGGCTGCTTGTCAGCAAAGGAGAGTTTGGCAACGGGAGTCTGAGGAGGACGATGTTGTCATAGTTGACCCTGAAGGGGTTCGTCGTCCTATGGGTGTGTCAGGGACAAAAGCGGGCGGCAGTAGCTCGGGTCTGCACATGTCGCGGTGGTCAGTTTGTGTCGATGATAACTTGGAGACACTTGGGGTTCCCGAGCAGTTGCTGCGAGGGACCATGACCATGTCGATGGCTCGGGAATCGGTCGGGTCAGCAGTAGAGCCTTAGAGTGTGCACTTCTGCAGTCTGCTACCCAGGTGAGTTCCTTTCTTTCTTATCCCTTGTGTTTTTGTTAGTTAGTTTTTTTTTTTTTTGTGCATATACTCATCATTCTCTTCTACAGAATGCTTGTGGGGTAGTCGCGTTGGTCAATAGTCTCCAAGATCTCCAATCGACGTACGAGTGAGAACACTCCGAGTATTTGTGGCAAAAGGCATAGCTGACTGAGCTTCAGGCTGCCGGGGAGCAGTCGGTTGCGCTAGAAAGGGAGGTGGCCGAGTTGAAGGTGTAGATGGCCGAGCAGGCCAGCATTATCCGGGGGTTGAAGCAAGAAATTGCTAAGATTAAGGCAGAGCGAGAGAGGTTAAGGTAGGAGGCAATTGACTAGTACAAGGCGTCGAAGGAGATGAAGCTACACATGGATGAGTACATTGAGGCTTCCTTCGCAGCTGGATTTAACATCTTCCGATGAAGGATCCTTCGCCGCCATCTGGAGCTAACCGAGGAGTCATGGGGTTGGGGAGTTTATGATCTGGATACTCTACAGGGCTCCATCGAGGAAGCTGATGAAGAGGCTGGGGACGAGGCCGAAGCTATTGATGGGGCTGCTGACTCTACCACCGAGGATTGAGTAGCTGTTTCTTCAAAGTTATGCTTTTTTGTCTTTGTCGTATTCTTTTTTATTCTTATTTTTTTTGTATTGGCTCGGTATGTCGAGCCTTAAATGATGTAATGGACCATCTTAAGTTGAATATCATCTCTTCTTTGTGTTGACTATATACACGCATCTTGTTGTTGTTGCTATTTTTACTTGTGCATTTTTTTCTAACCGAGGCATGGCCGGCCAGGCTATCGCTTGCCGAGCTAGGCTATGCCTCAGTGCCCTTGGCCTTCTATCGACCGAGGTGTTGTTGACCGAGATCTTTCGGTTCCCGAGCTCTCAGCCAAGGGATGCTTAGTTTCTAGTCTCAGGAGCCTTTGGGGCCCTTCTAGGGTTAGTCGTTTCCTAGCTAGATCAGTCGTTAGTCGGGGGTTATGCAGAGTTCCACGACCGCCCTTAGGCCTCGGTGGACGGGGGCATTTTTTCTCCACATTTTAGGCTCAGCCATGGTCAATTGAGTCGGGGTTGATGGAGTCACCTTGGTCGATAGTGTGGTTTGGCTTGTGCATGTGTAGTGTGTCCGGTGAGCATGTATGTGCCTGGGGGTCAGAGATGTAGCTTGAAAAAAGGAGACTTTTATTGCTTGTAGATCTACTGGTAATACATTATGAGATTTCCCGAGTTTCAGCTCCTTGGTATTGATCGGTCTTCGAGATCTTCGAGTCTATAAGTGCTCGGTCCGAGGACCCTGGTAATTCTATACGGCCCTTCCCAGTTTGGTGCGAGTTTGCCTTCTCTAGGTGTGGGGACTATGACTCTGTGTAGGACGAAATCGCCTGTCTTGAACTCGCGTCTTCTGGCCTTGGAGTCGTAGTGCTTTGCCATCCTCTACTGTTGTACGACCATTCTTTCATGTGCTCAGTCTCGGGCCTCTTCTACTAGGTCCAATTCTGTGCGCAATCTACATCATTCTGCCCCTCGTTGAATAGCTTGGTTTGGATAGTTAGGGAACCTATCTCCACGGGGACTATGGCCTCGGCCCCATAGGTCAGACTAAAAGGGGTCTCTCTGGTGGTGGTCCGCGGGGTTGTCCTATATGCCTAGAGTATGCTCAGCAGCTCCTCAACACCCTGTATGCCTAGAGTATGCTCGGCAGCTCCTCAACACACCTTCTCTGGCTTGGTCTAGGCACGTTTTCAAGCCGTATAGCAGGGCTCGGTTGGTTATCTTGGTCTACCCGTTACTTTGGGGTCGGTGCACTACGGTAATCTGATGATCTTTAGGTCGGCACAAAGGGCTTTGAACTTCTTGTCGATAAACTGTGTCACACTGTCCATGATGAGTACGCGAGGGATGTCGAAGCGGCAAATAATGCCCTGCCAAAAGAAATTTCGAGTATTATGGGCGTGATGCATGCCAAAGCTTTGGCTTCCACCCACTTGGTGAAGTAGTCTACTGCTACAAGAAGGAATTTCTTCTGTGCAACCGTGGTGGGAAGGGGCCGAGGATGTCCATTCCCCATTTGACGAACGGCCACGGGCTGGTGATCGGCTTAAGGGTGGGCGCAGGCTGGTGATGGAGATTGGAGTGCTGCTAGCAGCTATCGCACTTTCAAACTAATTGGGCGGCGTATTGCTTCATCGTCAACGAGAAGTAGCCCTGTCGGAGTGCCTTATGGGCCAATTTGCGCGTGCTGGGGTGATCTCTGCAAATGCCCTCATGTATCTCCATAAGGACGTAGTTTGCTTCGGCTGAGGGGAGACACTCCAGGTATGGGAGAGTGTGGGAGCAACTGTAGAGTTGGCCTTGGATAAGGCAGTACCAGGCTACTCTATGTTGGAGCTTCTTCACTTCTACTTGGTCTTCTGGGAGAGCACCTTCTCGAAGATACTTGGCTATGGGGTCCATCCAAGATGGGTCGTGCTATACTAGGAGGATGAGAAGGGTGCGATGCTCAGCTGGGCTAGTGTATCCAGTCGTACAGTCAAGTCAAGGTTGGACTGCGGCGAGCTGGCTAGCTTCGAAAGGGTGTTGGCTCGGGTGTTCTCGGCTTGAGGGATCTGCTAAATATTAAAATGCTGGAGTTTTTGAATGAGCTCTTGCACCTTTTGTATATAACTCGCCATGGAGGGGGTCCAAGCCTCGAACTGGCCATGGATTTGGTTGACCACTAGCTGTGAGTCATTGAAGGCTTTGATTCTTTGGGTCCCGAGGTCCAAGGCAAGGCGGAGCCCAACAATCAAGGCCTCATACTTGGCCTCATTGTTGGACGCCTTGAACTTGAACCTAAGGGCATGTTCCAACACTACGTCGTTTGGGCCGAGGAGGATGAGGCCGGCATCGCTACTCTACTGGTTTGACATGCCATCTACATGCAGAGTCCATACTTGGGGCGGCGGGGCCGGTTCCTTGGTGGTGTATGTACATTCTGCGATGAATTCTGCCAAGAACTGGGATTTGATCACCGGTCGGGGTGCATACTCGATGTCGAACTCACTTAGTTCCACGCTCCATTTGACCAAGCAGCTAGATACTTTCGGCCTCTGTAGTGTCTACTTAAGTGGCTGTTGGTAAGTACTCGGATGTTGTAGGCCTGAAAGTAGGGTATGAGCTTTCTAGCGGCTGTAACGAGAGCTAAGGCTAACTTCTCCCGGTTGGAGTACCGAGTCTCTACGCCACTAAGGACTTTGCTAGTGTTGTAGATCGACCTCTATACTCGATCTTCTTCCTTAATCAGTACCGAGCTGATGACCTCGTCTCCAGCTGAGAGGTAGAGCAATAGTTCATTCCCTGGGTTAGGCTTGGTTAGGAGGGGTGGCGAGCTCAGGTATTGCTTCAACTCCTAGAAAGACTGCTCACATTCTTTAGTCCAACAAAAATCTTTTGGCCGCTTAAGGGCTTTGAAGATAGGGAGATAACGATCCACGGATTTGGACATAAATCTACTAAGGGCGGCTATTCTCCCGGTGAGTCATTGCACCTCTTTATGGGTCTAGGGAGATGGCATGTCAAGGATGGCCTTTATCTTCTCCAGATTCGTTTTGATCCCTCTCTCTGTCACCATGAACCCCAAGAACTTTCCGGAGCCGACTCTAAAAGCGCACTTGGTTGGGTTTAGCTTTATCTTGTATTTTCTGAGGATGTTGAATACTTCGTAAAGGTCAGCCAAGTGATGCTCGGCTTTCTTGCTCTTCATGAGCATATCGTCAACATACACCTCTACATTCTGGCTGAGTTGTTCTTTAAATACCTCATTCACCAGTCGCTGATAAGTGGCACCAGCATTCTTGAGGCCGAAGGGCATTACCTTGTATCAATATAGGCCTCGGTCTATGATAAAAGTTGTCCGCTCCTGGTCGTCCCGGTGCATCCGGATTTGGTTGTAACCTGAGAAGGCATCCATGAAGCTCAATAGCTCGTACCCCGCTGTTGTGTCGACAAGTTGGTCGATCCTCGACAGAGGGGAAACTGTCTTTGGGGCAGTCCTTATTTAGGTCGGTGAAGTCAATGCAGATCCTCCACTTCTCGTTGGCCTTCTTCACCATTATTATGTTGGCCAGCTAGTCGGGGTACTTGACTTCTCGAATAAATCTAGCGTTAAGCATTTTCTATACTTTGTCAAAGATCACTTGCCACCACTCTATGGCGAAGCTCCTCTTTTTCTGTTTCATAGGTTGGTAGCATGGGTCGACGTTCAGCCGATGTATGATAACTTCGGGGTTGATCCCAGGCATGTCCGCTGCCGACCAAGCAAATACGTCGATGTTGTTCCTCAATAGTTGCACAAGTTCTTCTTGAAGGTGGTCGTCTAGTAGGGAGCCGACTTGGATTGTCTTCTCGGGATCTTCTTCAAAGAGAGAGACCTAGATGAGGTCTTCCACAGGTTAGCCGCACTGTGCCTTTACCTCATTGCATAAGTCATAGGCCTCCGCCATCAGTGTCTCGACGGTTGGACGTGGTCCTCAGCAAGAGAGCTAATAGTAGTGTCGTACTTGGTTGGAAATTTCATGGCAAGGTGGTATGTCGAGACTACAGCCTGCAGGGCATTGAGGGTCGACCTTCCGAGGATCACGCTGTAAGAGGAAGGGCAATGCACCACGATGAAGTCTACCATGGCCACCACGGTGATGTCGTCGTCTCCGATCAAGAGGGGAAGGGTTATTCTCCTAGTGGGTAGGAGGGACTCTCCCTAGAATCCCATCAAGGGAGTGTTGATTGGTGTGAGCCGCTCTCTGTCGATGCCGAGCTTTTCGAATGCATCTTCGAACAATATGTCGGCAGAGCTCCCTATGTTGACTAGGATCCACTGCAACTTGAAGTTAGCCACCTCGGCTGTGATGATCAAGGCGTTGTTGTGCGGCATCTGGACCCCTCAGAAGTCGTCGTCGGTGAAGGTGATAGATGTGTTGCGCTTCTTCCTGTGACCCCGGTCGTCGATCTCGCACAATCGAGCATATCTCTTCTGACCTGAGTTGCTCTCCCCTTTGGTAACAGTTCCCCTTGATATGATGTGGATAACGCCGACTGGGGGGCCTTGGGGTGGCGGTTGTCAATCTTCATCCATTCTCCATTCTTCTTGGGCTGACTTCTCACTTCTATCGATGAAGCCGCTGAGGTAACCACGTCTGATCAGATCTTTAATATGGTTACGCAGGTCTAAATAGTTCTCCGTGTCATGGTCGTGGTCCTTGTGGAACTCATAGTATTTGTCTCAGTTCCTCTTGTTACTTTGCGTCTTCATCTTCTTGGGCTACCTGACGTAGTTGCGGTCACAAATTTGCATCAGAATTTCAGACCGCGGAATATTGAACGACATGAAATTTCGGTAGGTCGGTCGAGGGGTCCGGGGTCTATGGTTCGATTGGCGATCCTGTCTCTTGTGATCTCTATCCGACCTCTCAGACTTTCGCTCGTCGGTGTCCCTCCTCTTCTTGTCGAGCTTCTCATCTTCGCCTTTGAATTGCGCTTGGGCCTCTTCCGCATTGATATACTTTTGTGCGTGGCTCATTAGCACAACCAGTGTCTGGGGAGGATTTTTAGAGATGGAGAAGTTGAACGGGGAAGGGCGGAGCCCGTGCTATATGGCTGTAACTGTGACTGATTGGTTCAAGTCTCTGACCTGGAGTGCCTCCTTGTTGAACTTTGCTAGGTAATCTCTGAGGGTCTTCACCTTCCTCTGTCGGATTTGCATGAGGCTGGCTGAAGTTTTCCAATGCTTTTGGATAGCGATGAACTGCGCCAGAAACTGTGTCTCCAGTTGGTCCCATGATGTTATGGAGCGCGGCGACAAAGAGGAGTACCATGCCAAAGCTAGACCTTGTAGGGTGGCTACAAGGGTTTTGCACATTAGTCTTTCCGACGCATCGTGCAACATCATCTGAGCTTTGAGTGCCGCGACATGGTCGAATGGGTTGGTGTTCCCATCGTATTTGTCAAACTGGGGGGGCTCACCATCCAACGGGGGCATCTCGTTCATGATGTCCTAGACGAAGGGCGGCTCCTTGAAGGTATGCGCGGAAGCCCGTGCTGGCTGGTCCACGGCGGGTGTCACGCTTTTATGGGTCTGAGTGCATTCTAGTTCTTCTAATCGTTACCAGAGCTCTTTGATCTCAGTGTCTCTATTGCTCAGGGCTGCAGTGTGGGTGGCCTTCTCCTTCTTAGGCTACGCAAGGCGGTCCTTTACTAAGCTCGACTGGGCAACAGAGACCATGAAGGGCAGCGTCATCTTGTCGAGCCTCTCTTTGGCGGGAATCCAAGCTGACTGGCGAGTTTGGCTGTGGTGATCTTGTTTGCGGGAGTGGGCAGTAGAAGCGGGCCTTCGGGTTGTGTAGTACCTCTCTCGCTCGGACCGCGCTCCCCTTATATTAAACTGACGTACTTTGTTGTCCTCGGTTCGAGGATCATCCTTCATGCACGTCAGGGCGGGGGGGGGGGGGACAACCCAATTGGGTGGCGCGGTAGACCCCAGCGCCTGCATGAACTCGAAGATCTTGTCGACCTTCTCTTGCATAGCTCGAACTGCGTTGGGTCCACTGCGACCGAAGGTTGCGGGGCTTCCTGATAAGATGAGTTGTGATGCCAGTTCTCCCGAGATGAGGAACTACCTGTTGATCGTTTGGACTGGTTTTTAGGCATCTTGGTCAGTTTTGAGGCTGCGCGACAAAGGATTTTTTTTTTTTTGTTTTCGGGAAAGCTTTTTGTGCGTTCCCACAGACGGTGCCAAGCTGATGCTGCTCAATCTGAGGTAATGCACGACCTGAGGAGAGCAACTAGATAGTCCTTGCTGACTAGGCGGCGCCGAGCTTACAAGGACGGTGCCGCGCTATGTAATCTGCGATCAAGAGAAGAAGTCAAGAGGCTCGAGGAGTTGTCCCCGGGTAGACACTCGACGGAGTTGTCTTCCTACCCTTATCCATAGTCGGGCTTATCTGCGTGGTGTGTAGCTGACGTGGCTGAAGGGATAAGGTGGGGGACTATGAAAGTAACATAGCTCGGTCAGGCTATGCCAACATGGCCAAGCTGAGCTGACGTAGCCCTGTTGAATTGACATAGCCGAGCTATGTCGACGTTGTCAGGCAATGACTGAGTGGCCACGTGTCTCTATGGGCCAGCTCAGTCATAACCCGAAGAGGATGTGTTGTGGGGCGTTGTGGGGCGAAGATGTGATCTCCAAACGGGTATGTACCTAAATGAGTAGCGTATCCAAGTAGGAAAAGAGATCGTGTATCTAATTGGGCTGTTAAAAGCATGAAAATTATCTGGGTCCATTCCGGCCTGGCGCCCTTGTCCATGGTGTCCCATCCGTGATCTAATGATCTACCACCCAACCCCACCCCACCCCACCCCACTTCTGCCAATGTCCTTCCGTTTACAACTTTGCATACATTTTTTACTAAATTCATTAATCGTTTATCATCATTTAAGGGTCTGTTTGGTTTGATTTGCGGTTTGAATCAATATCTAATTAGAATTAAAATCTCTTGATATCAGAATCAGACTGATCTATTTAAAAAAATCCAAACCGGAACTGGAATAAGCTGGAATGGGATTTCATTCCAAGGGAGAAAGAGGGAATGATAATTTACTTAAACGGGAAATATATATCATTCAACAGGAATGGAAATATGATTTCAATTCCACTGAACCAAATAATTGGAATCCGAATAACTCACTCATGTTCCTGTAAATTAATCAAAGAGGTCCTGAGTTTATCCCAAGTTCCCAAGTATAGGGATTTGGCTAAGTGAATCCTGTCCATTCATTTCGTTTTATTCAGATGAAGACATTCAGAATCCATGATCGCCACAAGAATTTGACAAAAATTTTAATGTCACTGCCAAATCTATGCAACCCTCTCACTCAGTCCCGCTTGGAATGGGCAGTATAATTCAAATTCACAGTGACAGGGTTAATTTGAATGAGATGAAAAACTCTTTCCCCCCCTTTTCCCGAGACTTTTTTTCCTCCAAATTTGTTATCATCTCATCCTGAACAGAAACATTCAAAATGACATCCAATAGTGAATTAAATAATAAGATAACCCGACATGTGTCCTGGTTCTCCGTCTATGGACAGCTCGAGAGATAGGAAAGTAGAACCCTAGAATCAGACAAACATGACAATTAGTTGTCCGGGTCCCTCCGTCAACATGTGGCAGCTCATGCGTAACCTCTGGCGTCATCCGAGTACAGTTCACAGGCGTTACATAAACTCAGCTTTTCTGGGGATAATTCACCACCCCCTCAAGATTTCCACGAACTAGTACAGAACTCTTGTAATGGATTTTCTCCCAAGTCCAAACGGAGAAATTTGTGAAAAATACCATCTTTTCTAGGTTTGCTTGCTTGTATAGAGGAATAGCAGCAGAACAAAATTACTCGCTATGAATTGCATTAATTTATATGCAAACTGTAGAGCCCTTAAAGGATGTGTCCTTTTTGTCTCTCGTTTTCGTTGTCTTTTTTCTCTGATTTACGCTAATCGTGCATTTACGTGCAGCAGTTGATACAAAATTGCACAGTTTTACGCCAATCTTGCCTGCCACTGCATGTGAATGTGAATATTACGGTACATGCAGCTTCTCAGTTACTGCTGTGCTGAAATAGGCGTTGGGAGCATAGCGTGAAAAAAGATTCTTTATTTAAATACAAAATTCTCTCTCTACGGCATTTCAGAAGGATGAAGCATGGGTATGTACTGGGACTGGGGTGATTATTTTATTCAGGCTCCGCTTTCATTGCCTATCCAGCTATGAAAGAAACCACTCTGTCCTTGGAAAGTAAGAAATTAGAAGAAGAGCAAAAATCTTCACTGAAGGTCCATAAAAGAACAGCCCATAACATCTACAAGTCCATTCTAGACCAGTTATGGGCCATAGTCCTAGGCCATGGGGATAAAGCCCCACCCTCCACATCTCTGCACATAGTCTCCATTATGTTTTATGTTTTATTAAATATACCAACCATCAAATAGTGAACTGCATTCTTTTGTATTTCTTTTTTTGTTTTTCATGGAACTAATAGAGACTAGGCCCTACAAGATGGGCTCAAGCCCAGTCCATTTACCAAGCAAAAGTATCCCGAAGTGGGATGGAGCAGCCTGTGTGAATGTGTGCTCATCGGGCCGGCTTGTCCCTTTTGATGCCAGCCATAGGACGGTCCTGGTGCTGTTCTTCTTCAAGGCACGTCTACTCGTCTGTTATCACTTTTCATATTGTCCCAAAGATTCTTCTCCCATGGATCAACCAATAAGGACCACACATATACAATACAATGCATTTATGAAAAAATAAAAATAATTCAATCCACCTCCCTAAACTTTCACTGAAAGAGACAAGCAAAGAAAGGATTGAACCAACACAAATCCCCTGATTTAATTGGATTTTATCACTCTAATTCTCTAACATTACCTGTATTGTAGTTAACAAATCTTACTTAATTACATTTGTACAAAAGAATCATGTAATCCAAGAATTAGTTGTGGACATGGAAGTGTGGAAATGGCAGTACCGTACGCTACACAGAAAAATACAAGCACCGCCATTTACTGTTTATAACCTTCACACGTTCTATAAATAAAGGGTGAGGGTGGTAATGGAGAGATGAGTTAAGCAAAGAAAAAAGAGAAATGGAGGAGACAAGCAGTCTCGCCAAATGGAGAAAGGGAGGGATCAGAACAATGCCCTTCATCTTCTGTAAGCCTTCTTTTTACAGTGCTTTTTCATGAAAATTCATCATCTTCACCATCGTTTTGATGTTGTTTTGCTTATTGCGGGGGGTTTGATGGTCATCAAATATTCTGATGCAAGTTTTGTTTTTGATGGGTGTAGCTAATGAAATTTGTGAGAAGTTGGCTGTGGTCGGCTTTGCTGCCAATATGATTAGCTACTTGACACAACAGCTACACATGCCTCTGACCAAGGCAGCCAACACTCTCACCAACTTTGGGGGAACTGCAAGCTTGACACCCTTGCTCGGAGCCTTCATCGCAGATTCATTCGCCGGCCGCTTTTGGACGATAACGGTGGCGTCTATTATATACCAAATAGTTAAGAGCTAGCAATTAATCCTCATCTCTCTCTCGTGTGTGTGGAGAACAGAAGAAAATGATTTAGACCCATTACAAAGTAGAGCCAAATGATCACTTAGGAAACCCAAGTAATCATCTTTACATGATTCAACTTTTTTAGTTCTTTTACTGCCTTCCTCTGATCGATAGATGTTTCGTGGGTCTCTTTTTTCCTTTGTCGGCCAAGGGAAAAGAGCTAAAAAGCACTGGCTTTTGATCCTGGTGTCATCTGGGTTAGAGGTCCAAAGTTTCGTCTTGTAGCAAAATCAATTAATCTTTATAGCATTTAATGGCAAAGAAACAAAACGGGTCAGACATAAACTTGCATTCGTGTGAGATTGAGAAGATCCACCATCACGTAATTAAGTTTTAGACAGACAAGTTGCAGATAAGAGAACACATCTCACTGTCTGACTCTGACCTTAACGTTTCGCCGATGGATAAGAGAAGAACTCATCCATGTATCAGAACTAAAAACATCTGTTTGTATATGGTAGTAACTGTTAATATGTGTGTCTAGGGAATGACAAGCCTGACTGTATCAGCAATCCTTCCACAGCTAAGGCCACCGCCATGCAAAGGGAACGAGGTGTGCGAGGAGGCTGACGCCGGCCAGCTAGCCATCCTCTATGTGTCTCTCTTACTGACGGCAATCGGCTCCGGCGGAATTCGTCCCTGCGTGGTGGCATTTGGTGCAGACCAATTCGATGAGACGGATCCCAAGCAAAAGACTAGCACATGGAAGTTCTTCAACTGGTACTACTTCTGCATGGGCGTCTCCATCCTTGTGGCGGTGACAGTGATTGTGTACATTCAAGATAATATCGGGTGGGGATGGGGGTTTGGAATCCCTACTATCGCCATGTTTCTGTCCATTATCACGTTCATCGTTGGCTATCCTCTCTATCGGAACTTGGATCCCGCCGGGAGTCCCTTCGCCCGCTTGGTGCAGGTAGTTGTAGCAGCCTTTAGGAAAAGAAAGCTGCAAAAGGTTTCTGATCCCGCATTGCTCTACCAGAACGAGGAGCTCGATGCCTCCATTTCTGCTAGTGGGAAGCTTCTCCACAGTAAACAATTCACGTGAGTTAATCATTTTCTTATACATATTTTTTTATTCCTTTTAATATATTTATTTGTCGAGGTTTCGGCAATAATTTAGAGAGAGAGAGAGACCTCATTTTTAGGGGAAGGTTCAATTATAATTTGAGGGAGACACTGAGAAAGATACCCATTTGACCCTCGTTGAACAAAACAGTACAATATGTGAAGGCCATCTGTATAGAATTCTAGATAATTATATTATGTTAATCCCGTTGCAAGCTATGGCTCTGTTTGGGAAGAATACAAATGATTTGCACTCTACATATTTATATTTGTTTTCCTCCCAAACTGAGTCTCAGGTGACAAAAAGAAAGATATATTTTTTTCTTTTACCAAAAGAGATAGAATTAAGACAGTTTTTATATTCATCTTACTCTCTCCACTATTTTTCTTTGCACTGTATATATTTATATTTATATTTTTTTCAAATTTAGCCTAAAGTCATATTATTTTGTTTTAGTTTTCTTTGAACTTTCGCTTGCCCTACCAATCTTTCTTATAAGAGAAAGATTCCTTTAATTCCTTGAAATTTCTTTCCACTGCCAACACTTTCATAATTCATTTAAAATGTTCTGAAAAATTTTAACAAATTCAATTCCCAATTGCATAGTCATAAATGATTTGCGTTTTATTAAATCTTTATTATACCATAACTTGCAATAGATTAACAAATTAAAGCCACTAAGCCAGTACTAGAAATAATTTGGGATCATGAACTTTTACTTCAACATTTTAGTAAAATTTGAGTTTAAAATTGGGGTGATTAATTTATTTTTTCTTCAGATAATAAAGATGTTTGGCATCTTCCTGAACTGTGCATATTCCATAAACCCACACCTTTAGATGATAACTCACGCCTCCCAAATTCCAATGAAAATTCAGTCGGTGGTAGATTCTTTTATATCAAACATAAGACAAATTTAATTTTATTGACACCAATATTTCAGCCTTCGGATCAAGGAGGTGTTGGGGCTAAAAGACAATGAGATGTTTTGAGTCCAGTTGGTATGATTTTCAGGCCACGTGTCATCAGCCATGTATCAAGAGATGTGCCAAAGTACTATCATGGAAAACAACAAAGGCTTGTGTGTGTCGGTTTGCCTTTGTCAAGGAAAGGGCCCTATCCTCACCGAAAAGAAAACTTGTCACTTGTTAACTCTGCATTGGCCTATATGCTTGCCATTTGGTTATCCAAGTGGTGAGTTGGCCCCATCTTGGTCGTTAATGGGTCTGATCAAAGGGAAGTCTATGTCGTTCGTGCTCCAGCAGTCGAACTCTAGCTCCCTGTTGGACAAGAGTTGGAGCCAGTTGCAGAGCACACTTTACACCTATAGTCCTCTTGGTTCAGTCCTTGCGTTGCAGAGCACACTTTACACTTATAGTCCTCTTGGTTCAGTCCTTGCGTTGCAGAGCACACTTATGGAGACCTGTCGAAGCGTGTAGGGAGTTGTACTTTTGCCATGTGTCTTGATTTCAGAGGATTGGGACATATCATTGAATGGGTCCCATCCAAATGAAATTAGAAAATGAAAAGAAAAGAATAAGTCCTTTTGTAAATTAATTTGATATAGTACTGGATAGGCATGGAAATTCATATCATACCCACCTTGGCTTGGTTTTTAACTCTTGAGTCTTGACCCATCTAGTGATTTGATCAGTCGATGGTATTAAAGACTTGACATGAATGTTTTTTTTTAGGCAGAACCCACTTACTCTCTTTTGGTCTTCATTGGATTAATCAAGTAGTAGACTCACAAAGATAAGTTGAGAAACAGTGCTTTTAGTTTTAGCTAGGCAGAAATAATTCATATCATACCCACCTTGGCTTCCTGACGAGCAAGCAGACTCAACGCAGGTTCCTAGACAAGGCCGCAATCGTGACGGAAGAAGATAATGTCAAAGCTTCATCAACACCCAACCTGTGGAGGCTAAGTACAGTCCACCGGGTTGAAGAGTTGAAATCACTGATTCGAATGGGACCAATATGGGCGGCTGGGATCCTGCTCATCACAGCTTACGCACAGCAAAACACGTTCTCCCTACAGCAAGCTCGAACCATGGATCGGCACATCGTCCGTTCCTTCCAAATTCCCCCAGGCTCCATGTCCGTCTTTACCATTGTCTCCATGCTCACAACAATCAGCATCTACGATCGCGTACTCGTCCCTATTGCTCGTCGTTTCACCGGCCTTGACAGGGGCATCTCCTTCCTACAGCGCATGGGCATCGGTTTCATCATCTCACTGTTAGCCACCCTTGTTGCTGGGTTCGTTGAGATCAAACGCAAACACGTTGCTTCAGTGCATGGCCTCATGGACAGCCCGCATTCCACCATTCCCATTACAGTCTGTTGGCTCATCCCACAGTATAGCCTCCATGGGATAGCTGAAGCCTTCATGTCTATCGGGCACCTCGAGTTCTTCTATGATCAGGCACCAGAGAGCATGAGGAGCACAGCCACGGCTCTCTTTTGGACGTCGATATCGGCAGGGAATTACATCAGTACGCTGCTGGTCACAGTCGTGCACAAGTTCAGTGCAGGCCCAGGGGGATCAAACTGGCTTCCAGACAAAAACATCAACAGAGGAAAACTGGAGTATTTCTACTGGTTGATCACAGTCTTGCAGGCTTTGAATCTGGTGTACTACTTGTTATGTGCAAAGTTATATACATTCAAGCCAATCCAGCTCCGTCGAAAGGAGGATGAGTTTCAAGGGGGAGTCGAACTCGCCGGTGGGGTGTAGTTGATTGATTGTCTTATACAGATGGAATTAGGTTGAGATCTTGGGCTGTAAATGAATCAATGCAGTCAAGAATGTCAGCGTGGTTTATAGGTGTAAATGCAATATGTGAGCAATTAAAGTTTGAGAGAATTAACCAAGTGATTAACGAGGCAGCCCTTTTATATCGCAATTCGCAAATCAAAGCATGTCTTTGTAGGAAATTTTTGCTGCCTTTGGTTGCAGTGCAATGAATTTGCACCGATGCAAAACTATGGTGGTGCAATGTGCAAAGGATTTGGGTGCAAATTCAGACATGAAGCAGAATAAAGTAAAATCCAAAACAAAAATAAACCAAGAATGTCAGCGTGGTTTATAGGTGTAAATGCAATATGTGAGCAATTAAAGTTTGAGAGAATTAACCAAGTGATTAACGAGGCAGCCCTTTTATATCGCAATTCGCAAATCAAAGCATGTCTTTGTAGGAAATTTTTGCTGCGTTTGGTTGCAGTGCAATGAATTTGCACCGATGCAAAACTATGGTGGTGCAATGTACAAAGGATTTGGGTGCAAATTCAGACATGAAGCAGAATAAAGTAAAATCCAAAACAAAAATAAACCAGGCATTCCCATGCATTTGTATTGATGCAAATGAAATTGTCTTGCAACCAAAGTTCAAAAATATGAGTAAAAGTCTCGTTGCGGGGAAGTAAAAAGAAAAGTAGGGCCCAACCGGGCTCGAACCGGTGACCTCTTGATCTGCAGTCAAATGCTCTACCACTGAGCTATGGACCCAATGGCGTTAACAGGGCGAAATAACTAAATAAAATAATTTACATCGCATTTCAAACACACTGCCATTCTGGTTCGCGGCACAGGCACTTGTTTGGTTGAGAGAGCCCCCCGCAACTGTAGCAGACTCAGCCATCTATGGCCCTTCGTTCCCGCCCTTTCTTCTTCTTCCCCTTTCGACGAGAGATAGAGGAAAGAAGATGGTTACCATTCGCTTCTGTGTTCCCTTCTGTAATGTCTTTGTTCGGAATCTCTGTACAATTTCACCTCTCTCTCTCTCTCTCTCTCTCGGCTTTTCCCATACTTGCAAGCATTATCTTTCTGATCCATCAAAACCCAAAAGAAAGCAAGTAGTAAGGTGATGGATGAGCAAGAATACCAAAATGATGGATGAAGAAGAAGAGTCATTTGAAGATGCCGCAGAAACGCCCCTATCCGTGATAGCAGAGGCGTTCGAACAGCTCGCCAAGTCTATCGCCACCAGCTCCGATGACCTTCGATTGGAACCCTTCTGCAGCGCCTGCTCCCTCGTTTCCGTTCTCTTTGGCTGCCTTGGTTTCGCTTTCAAATTTGCCGAGTCGGAGTACGTTTCTAAGGTTCTCTTTCCTTCTCTCCGTCTCATTTTGGTTCTTTAATCTCCTACTGTTTATTTAGATTGCTTTCCAAAAGAAATCGAAAGATAAAAGATAAGAGCTCTTCTTTTCCCCTTCTTCATTTTAACTACGTCTATATCTTTTCATTTGTATACCACTTTTCCAGTTCTGTATTCTGTTGATTTGATTTTTCTTGTAAAAGGCATCCCTATTTCGCGTTTTTTTTATCCTATATCAGGAATTCTTGAATACACTGAACATGATGGAAAACTTGACTACCCTCTAGCTCTGAGATGCAGTTTGTACCATCCAATAAAAGAAGCGTTCGTTCTCATTTATGCAAACATCGATTTGAAATTAAAATAGCTAGCTCCCCTTCTAAGTTATAATAAGCTATAGAGTTTTATATAATTTTCAAAATAAGATCTCTTTTCAACTAAAATCCTTCTTCAGAGCTTGGTACAGTCAGGTAGGACTATCCACAGATGAAGTTGCTATTGCAAAAGAGTTTGCAGTATTTAAACAGAAGAGTACACAGTTGAAGGTACATACAATAAGCTATCTCATCTAAAAGAAGCAATAGATGCCAATGAGGAATGATGCATTGCACATTTGTTGCTGCTATCAATATATTTAGATCTAATCCAACTTCAACTTTTATTATTATTTTGGTGTCAATCCCAAAATGTCCAATGCACATTGATTATTTGACTTAGATGCTTGTACAGGATTCAATACCATCATTTCATCAATTGCAATATGATTCATAGACCAAGTGATATTTTGAGAATATTGAGATTTTGATTCGGATGTTAAATGCAATAGGTCATAAGTATGTAATATTTATTCCCATAAAAAACCTCCAGTTTTCTCGCATCAACATTCAAAAAATTGATTTCGACATTATTAAAGACCTCAGGTTTTGGTTTCGAGGTTGTTACTTATAGCGTTTGTGAAAAAGTGATTATCTGCCAGTCTGAATTAAATAGCAAAGCAATTTTCAGATATGATCTCTATTGGGAGGCCAAGCGTCTAGTGTTCTCCTTTTTCGCATAGCAGATTCCATGGATTAGATGCATTGGAAGATGAAGATTGGATATGATCTTATATTTTACCTTCTTGAGCTACCTTTGTTTCTTCTAATATGGCAGATTTAATTTCAGGTCTTACTCAGGATATGCTTTGGATAGAAATTATGTTCCCTCATGTACAGGTCCAGCTTTGTTTTTCACCAGTGAAACTTTTTTTAGCATACCAAAAATGAGATGCCATAATACCTGGATGTACATGGCTAGTGTACCCATTTCAGATACAATGGATACTTCTAGATCTACTTTATAGCATTAACACTTATAAAATATGTAAAATGGTATGTTTTTACAAATTATACTATAAAACAATCTGCACATGTTAGAAACTTGATCAAATTTGGCAAAGTCTTTAAAAATGACATCTAGCTTCAGAAACTAGATATAAACACATGATATAAGCATATTACATAGGATACTCATACCCATATCCGAGTCCAGGATTTTAGGAAATGGAGAATCATATCCCTGTTTCTCTATCCATGTTATTGGTCCACATCTGTATCTGTGCATGCAAATACGAGATGCCCCTTAAAAGGAACATCCATTATTGAGATGTTGTTTAGGACAAAGCTCCTCTTCCCCTTAACTAAGCTGTAGAGGAGTTTCACCCAAGGTTCTTCACCTAGAAGTTGTAGAGAAGGTTCTCAAGTACTTAAAGCAAACTGGCTTGTTGTTTAGGAAACACAATCATTTGAAGGTGGAGGTCTACACTGATGCTAACTAGGCAAGGAAACCTAATGACATGGAGGAGTAAGAAGCAGAATGTTATTATGAGATCAAGTGTTGAGGCCGAATATAGGGCTATGGCCCATGGAGTGGCTGATGTGCTTTGGATAAAGAATTTGAATTTGTTGGGGGAACTTGGGTTTAAGGTTGACAACCCTATGTCTCTATATTGTGACAACAAGGCGGCCATAAATATTGCTACCAATCCTGTCCTCCATGATAAGGAAACATATTGAAGTTAACAAGCACTTTATAAGGGAGAAACTTGAGAAGAGTGAAGTTTGTGCTCCTTGTGTTAGTTCAAAGAAACAGCTTGCTGATGTTCTCAAAAAGGGACATCCCTACTTGTGGCACAATGAACTTTGTGACAAGATGGACTTGATATATATATATATGTATATAGTAAGCGTGCACATGGAAATTCTAGATGATGACAATGATAGTAATAATATATCCAAAATTTTCTATAACTTTATGTTTTTTTTTTGTTTTTTATTAATCAGATGTAGATTGCAAAATCTAAATCTGATTACACATACACCTTATCCAAATATGTGATAATCGGATCGAGTTGTGAAGTTTCAAGTAATATTGAGAGGCTTACCTGCTTGGCTAGGCTCTTCTTTTTGTAGTGTTTTGTCTTTTTTTTTGTATATCTTTTTTCTTTTGTTCATTTATCAAAAAAAGTAAGATTTAAATAGAGGGAATTGAATGAGGTGAGAACTTGTAGTTTACTTTACAATTTAAGCCTTACAATTAAATAAGGACTAAATTCAAAAATGAGTATTTTAATCAAAAGAAAGTTCCGCAATCTTATTTATATTTTTAATAGTAGTGTAAATATAGAATTATTGATGCGTTCAATTTTTCTACAATTCTTTTTGTATTTTTATGTGTAAAAATAATTCTAATATATCACATTTACCTTTTATTTAATATGATAAATATATGATATTGTACATGTGCTTGAATGTTTTTTTTTTTTAATTTATGTATTTTTATATTTTATTAGTCTTTACTATTTATTAATGACATTAAAGGTTAACACATTTAACCCAAAATATTGACATAGAGACAATATTTAAAAATTTTATTACCTAACTATGACTTTATAGGTTGATTAATTTGATTCAGATGGTTGAATTGCTTAACACACCACTTGGATAAAAAATGGTTTTATTTTCGAGTCAATTTTAAAACATATGGGTTTATATTGTTAAAAATATTGACGTAGATCTAATTAGTTGCATTTATTAGTGAAAAATAACTTAAAAATATAGGATTAATAAGAGAAAATATGATTTAATACCTTAAGTATAAGATTTAATGAGAGGGGATTAAATGAAGTGGCAAGTAATAATTGAAGTTACATTTTCAACTCTTACAATTAGAGATGGATTAAATACACAAATATAGGCACTCTAGTAAGTGTGCACGTGCTTTGCACGTGGCAATTCTAGGTGATGATAATGATAGTAATAATATATCCAAAATTTTCTATAAATTTTATGTATTTTTTATTTTATGTTTTTTTATTATTAATCGGATGCGAATTGCGAAAGCCAAATCTGATTGCATAAATACTTCATCCAAATATGTGATAATCGGATTGAGTTATGAAGTTTCATGTATCATTGATAGGCCTACCTGCTTGGTTAGACTATTCTTTTTGTAGTATTTTATCTTTTTGGTGTGTCATTTTTTCTTTTGTTCATTTATCAAAAAAATGTAAGATTTAAATAGAGGGAATTGAATGAGGTGAAAAGTAGTAGTTCAATTTACAATTTATGCCTTATAATTAAATACAGATTAAATTCAAAAATTAGTATTTTAGTTAAAAGAAAGTTTCACAATCTTGTTCATATTTTTAATAGTAGTGTAAATATAGAATTATAGATGTGTTCATTTTTTCTACAATTTTTTTTTTTTGTATTTTTGTGTCTAAAAATAATTTAATATATCACACTTATTTTTTATTTAATATGATAAATATATGATATTATACATGTGCTTGCATTCATTTTTGCAAAATTTATGTATTTTTTATTTCTGTGTTTTGATATTTTATTAATTTTTATTATTTATTTATGACATTAAAGGTTAACACATTTAACCCAAAAGTTAAACTATTTATTATCAACTTTTATTTTTCATTTCTGTTTAGTTCTAAATTATGTATTTGATTTTTATTTTCAATAAAAATAATTCTTGTTTATTACACTTGATTTTTAATTTGGTTAATAAAAATATCTTATATGTATCTATTTTTCTACATTTTTTTTGAAATTTTCTATATTTATTTTTATTTTAAAAATTTCATTACCTTGCTATGACTTCGTAGGTTGATTAATTTAATTTGGATGGTTTAATTGTGCCACAACTTGAATAAAAAATGGTTTTGTTTTTAAGTCAGTTTTAAAATATATGGGTTTATATTGTTAAAAATGTTGATATAGATATAATTAGTAGCATTTGTTAGTGAAAAATAACTTAAAAATATAGGATTTAATAAGAGAAATGGGATTTAATACCTTAAGTATGAGACTTAAGGAGAGGGGATTAAATGAGGTGGCAAGTAATAATTGAAGTGGCATTTTCTACTCTTACAATTAGAAATGGATTAAATACACAAATATAGGCATCTTAGTAGCTATTAAAGCTGACATTAAAGTTATAATAAAATATATTGATAAAAAAAAGTTTTAATAAAATAACTTTTATACCCTTTCTCAAACAAAGAAATAGAGGGTAATTTTAGTCCAAAAAAAGTTCCACATTACATTCACACTTATTATATATATATATATATATCCAGGGTGAGTGTTGAGTTATGTTTTTATTATATTATGCTAAGGGCACTTTTGTACTTCTGTTTTTTGTTATGACACTTAAGCATTGATTCTTTGGTGCAGCCGTGCAGAACAGTTATGTTCACTCTTTATGTGTCAGTTTTCTTTGCCATCAGATTCTGATTAGATTATGGGTGGAGAATCTTATGACTTGACCTTGCATTATCCCTCTTTATTAAGTGCCATCCAGTTTAAATACAATATTTGACATGTAATGTGACCATTTTTTATTCTTATTTGCAGATATGAAATTTCAATTATCTTTATACAGTTTGTAACATGAATGGAATTTAAACTTTCTGATTGAATTCTTCGTTGAGCTTGTCTTCTAAACTAATAAGTTCAATGCAATTCATGATATGGAAGCTTTCTTTCATTTTTTTTTTCTCTACACGTTTTGATCATTGCTTTATAATCTCTCCTATTTCTAAATCAAACATCCTGGCAGGATCTAATGCTTTGATTATTCAGGTAAATGATTTAACAGAAGCATCAAAAACTTATGATACATTAAAGAATGTACTTGATCACGATGTTAAAAATGATACTGTGAAAAAGCCAGGGAGCCTTTCACGTAATTTACGCAGAGTTAGACAGGGTCTTGATCTCATCAGAGTTCTATTTCAAAACTTCTTGTCAACCAAGTATGTCTTACTCTCTATTATAAGTTGTTTTCTTTCTTTTCATTTTTAAAAGTATCATTGTAGTTTCTGCACCTTCCATCATTACTGGTATAACTGAAATTTGGATAAACTACTGATTGAATTTAGTGTGTATATTTGCATATGGTGATACATCTTATGTTCTTGATCCATATAATTGAGAAAACCCCATTCAGTCATCAAATAAAATGTTGCAGAAGCAATACTTTTGATCAGTAACTGATTTTTTTTTGTCTTTTGAAGGGCTACACAACGGGGGGTAGCCCATCCCCCAACCCAGGTGCAGGCGGGATTCGATCCCAAGTCTCCGCTACGACAAGCAGGTCTTACCAACCAGCTGGTTGGCACCTTGCATCAGTAACTGAAAACTTTATTAATAGAGAAGTAATAATATACAAATAATTACAATGAGTTATTAACAGTATAGAGCTAATCAACAACTCCAAACAGAATCAGAGGTACAAGCA
Organism: Nelumbo lutea; assembly: GCF_056320005.1. NCBI lineage: Eukaryota > Viridiplantae > Streptophyta > Magnoliopsida > Proteales > Nelumbonaceae > Nelumbo > Nelumbo lutea. Next base: position 27,823,681 of record NC_142687.1, on the reverse strand, counting down.
GTACTTAATTTCATTCAAAGGATATGCCCGCAAATTGATTCTTGTCCATTAATTCCCTTCCTGGCCAGTATATCAGCAAGATTATTTGCTGACCTTGGCACCCATAAGATTATTTGCTTCTCTGATCTGATATTGTAGATGCCTTCGACCTGCAGATTCTTCCTTCAGCCAACTGATTACTGATTTTCAATTGCCTTCCGCAATCAGATTTCTACATGCCATTGAATCGGCCAGTCTTAATCCTTGAGTTACCACTAGAAATTCCACTTTAATTGAGTTTCCTTCTCCAGTTAGACCCGAATGATCCAGCAAGATATCTTTTATGATTTTTGACAGCACTTCCTAGTCCTGATTGTCCAGGATTTCAATGCTGCTTTTCATCAAAAGTTAGCTTTCACATGTTATATGGTGGGAGTGACCTATCCAGTGTGTTTATATCCCTTCTCGTGGACATTAAGGCCATATAAACCAGTCCCTGAGGATGTCATCTGTAGAGAATATAGGAATTAGGAAGCTTCATCCTGGTCTTCACCCAATGATGATTCTGATTTTTGTCAAGCTTGTTATATCGTCCACCAAATGAGATGTGGAAATAAAATTAATTCTTGGAACTTCTATGTATTTGATTCGTTGGTGCCTTTTTGGTCTTTTAATTTTTCTGCAGTTGAGAGCCCTAGAATTCTGCACTAGAATCTGTGGTTAACTTTGTAGGCATTCTTAAACTGGACCTGTGATAATGGAGACAGAGAGGAGCTTTATTCATGCTAACGTTTGGAGAAAGAAATTCAGGGTTTGAGGCCAATACCATCGTTCTCAAAGAGGTTAAAACCAGAAGAGGGGTTATCTTGAAATTCATTGAACACTTGAAGGCAATAATATTGCTGAAGGGGAAAGAAGTGTTGTGGTTCAAAGGTTTTCTAGAGGGAGCCATCCACTCACAAAGGCATGTAAACTGTATAGTCTCTTACAAAGAGGGTAATGCCACTTACTTGGTGGAGGTTATGGAGAATAGATGTGAAGCCTACGTAACACTGACTGAGTTCTTCAATCCTGGAAGGAAAAGGCTGGTCTTTATCCTAGAAGGTAAACAAAGTGTGGACTGGAAACAGGTAGTGGAAGCCTTTCAGCACTTCCTGCCTTTAAAGGGTGAACTGAGTAAGATAAATGAGGGGCCTGGGGGAAATGTAGAAGTCTTAGAAAAGAAATTGGAAGAGAAGGCAGAAGTTTGCAACTCAGACGCCATTGCAGGGATACGGTTGAGTGGAACAGACCTGATTGACTCAGTGTGGTTCTCGTCTGCAGAGCCTAAACTGTCTCTGGAGGCCTGGAAGGAATCAAGGAAGAATGAAAGAAGATATATGTGGTCACAACGAAGGAGGAGGGTAGCTGATTTACTGACAACTAGTCTAAAGCTGAAAAGAGTCTTCATAGTAACCCCCTTCGATAACTGTAAAGCCCTCTTAGATCCAGTAGAGAATGAAGTGGAAATATCAGCTCTCAATATTTAGGCTGAGTTCGGATCATTCACAGTTTTCAAATGGAGTCCAACATCTAACTCCAAGGACTTCTTTGTTGAAGATTGTGTGGTGGTGCGTGTAGTAGGCCTGTCATTTCATCTGTGGAAACAAGAAGTAGCAAATTCTATAGCATTGATGTGTGGAGGACGCTTAGAAGGAGCATTCTGCGGTGAGCTTCATTCAGCAGCAATTCTGCTAAGTGGTGTGAAGCCAGAAGATATTCCACGAAAGGTAGAGGTACGAATAGAGGGGAGTTCCGTCTCTATGTGGCTAGCATCCTCCATTGAAGCAAGGTTGTGGAAGGAGGCTCACATGGAAGGCGGTGAAAAGGAGGAAGAAGAATCTCTACATGGATTTACGAGATTGGCTAGTTCAAATGGGAAGGAATGTTTCACTAAAAAGGGCCAACTACTTCTGGGAAGCCAAAAAGAATTGGAGCAGATGGGAGGTCAAACCCGTAGAGAGCAAGGAAATCCTTTGACAATTGGCAAATCATATTTGCAGTTGGCTTCAGGGGAAAAAGACAAAAATTTTCAAGTTAGTAAAAGTTGGGGGGTTGAACCAACAACCTCAGACTGGTTCAAAAGGGAAGGTTGCTGGTTTGACTTTTAAAACAGGGGGGGCGTGACCTCTTAAAAAGTCACATGGGAGGAAAAGAATTAGGAAGTGGGCCCATTCGAGTGGATTCCATTCCTGTTGGGCCGATAATGGCAGCCCAAGTAAAGTCCACTAACTCGGGTGCTCCATTTAAAAGGCTCGAGCCCAAGGCCCAATCCAGGATAGATGAGCCAAGGGACCCTTTTAAGTACTCACGTGACTGGGAGGGGGGATGAGTTGATGGGCGATAACAATTGTCTATCTTCTTCTACTTCGAATCCCTCCTATCGATCAAACATATCAGGCGCAAGGTCTCAAGATTCTCAGTCCCGAAGCTCTTTATAGTGGGTCCCTTCCAACATAGTGAACCATCTCTCACCTGATAGGCACAATCCAAGATGTCTGAAACATAGTGATTAACAGAATAGAGATCGAAGACTGGTCGAGTCAACAAGATAGTAGTGACAACTCTGATAGTGATGAAATTGTATGTTTGGGAAGTGTGACTCTGAAAAGCAACAATAATCTACTTGAAACAGAAAGTTTGCACACAGAGCTGCTGTTTATAAAGGAAGAGTTCGAAGATGAAGGTTGCGGGAAGACTAGAAATGGTGAAGAAATTGGTCCTAAAGCTGTGCAAGCTCCTCTCCCCTCTGCCAAGGGAGCTAACCCTGAGTCTAATGAATTGTAGGATGTTGGTGGAGAGGGACACAAATATGCTGTGAGGGTGGATGTGGGTATTTCAGTGTCGAAAACATAGAGAAAGGAATTCAAAGAACATATATGTTTTGGGCACTTTTGTAATTCTGTCTTGGGTCAGCTTTTATGTTGATTTCTTTGTAACTTCTTGTTGTATATTAAAGTTGAAGGGATGGGAGATCCATCATATGGATGGCCAAACCCTACAGGAAGGTTGGGTGAAATTTCAAAAATTTCTTTTCTCCCATCTGGGAATCGCATTCCCTGATTTAGAAAACTGCATTTTCAAGGTTCGTTCTTGAATCCAAAACTAGACCAGATCTGAAACCAAAAGGGAAGAGAGGGATATACCTGATACGAAGTAACAGTAACTCCCAATAAAAGTGTTCACGCCCAAGGAGAAGACCAAAACCCCCTTCCACTGAAGATGACACAATGTGTGGTGAAGCATGATCAACAGGACGACTCTTCAGCAAGAATGAAACAAGGGCTGGTGAGCACGACTTCAGATTGTTTCTTCAGCCAAGAAATAATATCAAGAACCTTTCTTGATCAAATCCACAAGTGGAGATCGAATAGGGTAGGGATGGCAAGAACATGAGAGAACTCTGCAGATTGTTGTGTATAAAATTGAGGAATTCGCCCCCTATTTATAGTCTTCTTTGGATCAGCCTCCTAATCTAATTACAAGAGAGTTTCTTGATCCAAATTTGATATTTGGATTTGGACTCTTAAATGGATAAGACTTATCTTATCCTTCAGCTAATCCTAATCAGATTATAAATCAGATCTTGCCCCTTTTAATTAACTAACTTAAGCTAGTTTGAATTGGGCTTTAGGCCCATTAAGCTTATGTGCTTACTTACTCCTTAACATGTTGCCCAGTTGACTCTCTTTGTATGGCGTGGGACCCTTACATTGATCTACACATCAGCCACATGGGTTCAGCCCAGCTTTTGTTACAAGGCCTGGCCGAATTCACTGTAGGAGACAATTAACCCATGAGTCCATCACCATGGGCTCTTAATGGGCCCAACATTTACACTAAATGGTTCTTGGAACCAGCCACCTTATGAAAACCCAAGAACTGTGGGCAGATGCAAGATTAGTCCATCAGGTATTACTCTCAATGGTCTTACACTTAACCTCTTAACCCATAATGATCAAACACTGTCTGACAAGAGAGAACCTCTCCCTCAGCTGCAAGGTATAATGTTGCACTCTCTACTCACATGGATCCTAGAAATTAAAACCTTTTGCAAACATTTTGAAATCATAATATATATATATATTGCAAAAACAAATTTCAATGTTTGAAATCAACTGCCGGCAGTTTAGGTTTCCATCAGAGAGAGTGCATTCCCCAATCATTCACTTTGTCCAACAAAGGGGTTGATCCTGTCACTATGATCACCCACTCAGGTGAATTCTCGGATTGTCCCAACATACTCGGGTTTTGGCCCCCTTTAAGGATCCCACTGATTGGCGTATCAAAGACAGTCCAATCTGATACCTAGTGCAGTATCATAATCGAGTCTAGGGGTCAAGTGCAACATTCCAGTTTTGCCCATCTATCTCCAAGGTCCAGGGCAATACTGGAATTTGGTCCAATTCAGGGTTTCAAGAAAACCCACACAGCATGTACCTCAGGTCTCATCCTAGCAACTGAGACAAGCTACCCCAACCAACTTGGCGGTATATCAGTGTCAGCATTGGCAGGATAAATCTCCCCAGATCTATCCAACGGCTGTGAAGCTTCTAAACTAACACGAGTCTCATAAGTGTCCAGTTTAAGGGTATTACACAAAAATACACCAAATCACATGAATCAATTATGTACTCTATTCATTTACAATAAATGACATAATGTACATCAATCTGATTGGAGCTAAGGGCATACACTGTCTAACAAAAGCTTCTTAATTAATGAAAATTTTCAGAGTTATTGATAAAAAAAAAATATACATCTACAGTTTGTAGATAACATCATTTTATTTTATTTTTTGATGAATAACTGATTACTTTATTGAATTTTAAGGAACATGTACAAGAGAAAGTGAGAGAGAGACAAGCCCTCTTATCTCTCCCCTTTAACATTAGTTATAATTACAATTACAGTTGTGCCCAAAATGTTTGAATTCTCCCAACCCCTTGCTTGGCCAGTGCGTCGACCATTGAATTAGTTGTTCTTTTCACCCATTGAATTCCCAACTCCATGTCCTTTGTGATCCATCTGAATTTTTTCTTCTCATTATTAACATTCCACATCCTACTTTCCTCATCCAGTAGCCAAGCCATTACCAATTTGGAATCCCCTTCAATGATTAGCTTTCTAGCATTCATGGTTGTAGTCCTTTGCACTCCTTCCATAACTGCCATTACTTCCGCTCTTAGTGAGTCTCCTTCACCTGCTGGGCTTGAGAATAATGCACACACTTTACCCTCCTCATCCTTGAATACATCTCCATTTCCTAACCTTCCTAGGTTTCCCATGCTACTACCGTCAAAATTAAGCTTTATAAATCCTCTTCCAGGAGGGGTCTAGGTAGGAATAACTGGCTTTTTATTGACATTTGAATCTGCCACTATCTTCCAGTTTCTGATGATATCATCAATGGATATATGTGAGAAGTTTCCTAACGATTTCATCCATTGAGCCACTCTAATCAGAATTGATTCAATCATGGCCTCTTTTGTTCTCTCCCTTTCTCTAAAAATTCTGGCATTTCTTTCTTCCCACACTACTCATATCATTGCCACCCTAGCACTCTTTCACATGATGTTACCTATCTTCTTCGGCAAAGGACAGGAAGTTGGATCAAAGAGACTTTTGATGTCAGCCGGAGGTGTCCACCTACATTCAAATAAGGAAAAAAGCCATTCGCAAATACCAGAAACAAACAGACAAGTAATAAACAAATGAAAGCAAGTCTCACTATTAGCCTTACAAAGAACACACCAGTGTGGGGAAGGGCACCACTTTTTCCTCTTCCTTTGTAGCCAGTCAAAAGTATTTATTCTTTAGTGTACAACTTCCCAACAAAAAGCCGCAATCCTAGGTGGGATAGGCTTGCACCATACCTCCTTAACAGGAAAAGATTGAGGGGGACTAAGGGGAGGTTGGGTTAACACTTTGAAGGAGTTACAGGAAAACAGGCCCGAAGAGAAAGGTGTCCGAATTATTTCATCAGACTTATCAGGATCAAAGGAAGTTCCTTCAAGGTATTGGATTAAAGAGAGTACACTATCAATTTCTGAATCCCTTAATCCCCTTCTAAAGCCAAAGTTCCAATCAAAACTATTGATTGGGTTTGAAGGGACTAAGAAAGTTGAAATGGGCTCACTCTTGAAACATGATAAAGAATACAAAGAGGGGTATAAGTCTTTCAAGGGGGAGTTCCCATACCAGATTTGATTCCAAAATTTGATTAAGTTGCCAGAATTGAGTTCATACCTTACAAGAGGCAAGAAACAAGGTAGAATTGCTTGTATGGCCTTCCAAGGTGAAGCTCTGGTAGCCCGTTGCAGTGATCCAGCATCCCATCCATTGTCCAACAGCCCGTGTATGCTCACCACCACCCTTGCCCATAGTTTCTCTCTTTCTTTTGGCATTCTCCATAGCCACTTCCCTAGTAGAGATAAATTTCTTTTTCGAATATTTCCTATTCCAATACCCCCAAACTTTGCATCTCTACTGACTATCTCCCAGCACACCTTGTGATTTCTTTTCTCTTCTCCTGGCTCCCATAAGAAGTCCCTTATTAATTTCTGAATGCTCTTGCTTACTCTTGTCGGCATTTCGAAGATTGGCATATAGTACACAGGGAAGTTTGCTAGGGTCGACTTTATTAGTGTTATCCTACCTCCTAGGGAAATGTAACCCTTTTTCTAACATGCTAGTTTCTTTGTCACCTTTTCTATAACTGGATTCCAAAAGCTTGAGTCCTTCGGGTTGGCTCCTAAGGGTAAACCTAGGTAGCTTAAAGGCCATTGAGAGACATTGCAACCCAAGATTTCAGCACAAACTCTAACTCTCTATCCTCCATGTTTACACCTGCAATGCAACTCTTCTCGAAATTGACTTTTAATTTGGATAAATCTGCAAAGAGTTGCACTGTCTGCTTTAGGTTTCTAATCCACATCACATCATCCCCTTCACAAAACAATGGGGTATCATCAGCAAATTGTAAATGGGTAACCGACACCCTATCCCTCCCCACTCTCCAACCTCTTAGCAATTGTCTTGTATCAGCTTTTGTTATTAATCTACTCAAGGCATCTGCAATGAGGGTGAAAAGAAAGGGAGAAAGGGGGTCTCCTTGTCTAATACCATGCTCTACTTTGAAAAAATCCACCACAGGTCCATTTACAAGCACCGAATAATGACATGATTGGATACAACCCCAAATCCATTTGCATCACCATTCCTCAAAGCCAAAGTGACTTAAAACCTTCATCAGAAATGACCAATTCACCATATCATAGGCTTTTTCCAGATCCAATTTACAGACTATGCCTTTTCTTCTAGATCTTTTCATTTCTTCAAGGCACTCATTTGCTATCAGAACTTGATCTGTTATTTGTTTATTCCGAACAAAAGCCCCTTGGTTAGGTGAGATGATGGAAGGGAGCACTTTTTTTATCCTCAAAGATAATACCTTAGCTAAGATTTTATACAGACTATTCACCAGGCTTATGGGTCTGAAATTCTTTGAATGGACCGCTTCACCTCTTTTTGGCACCAAGGCAATGAATGTGGCATTCATACCAGGATTTATTACTTCTCTATCAAAAAACTCGTCAAAAACTTCTTTTAAGTCATCTTTTACTATGTCCCAACAGTCCTGATAGAATGCCATGGTGAATCCATCTGACCCCGATGCTTTTGATCTATCCATAGAGAACACTGCCCCCTTGATCTCTTCCAACTCAAACCTTCTTTCTAACCAACTCTTGCAATCATCTGAAATGGTTGGCTAGCTCAAACCTTCTAACCACCTTCTATCTCCTTGGGGTCTTTGAAACACAACTTTGAAGTGCTCTGCAAAGATCCTTGCAAATTCTCTTTGGTCCTCTATGGCTTCCCCTCCAATTTCCAATTTGGAAATAAAATTCTTGCTTCTTCTCCCATTAGCTAAGGCATGAAAAAATTTTGTATTCCCATCCCCTTCTCTATCCTCTATCTCTCTACTCCAAAGTGCCTTGAGTTTCCTTCACATCTAGCCCTTCAATTTTGTCAATCACTTCCTGTTTCTTCTGTTCTATTCTCCCAAACTCTGTCAAGTTCCACTCCTTAATTTTTCCTTTTAGCATTTGTAACTTCCTATGGACTCTCACTCCTTTCCATTTGGCTCTAGGTCTGCCTTCTCTCCACCACTCCTCCACTTTTTTTAGGAACCCTGGATGGGACAACCACATTTTCTCAAACCTAAAGGGTGCAGGTCCTAGGCTGAAGCTTCCTTCCCTACAAATGGTAATCAGCTAATGGTCAGGGATGACTCTAGGTAATGCTTGGGACACTAATCCTCCCCAATGTTCTTCCCAATCCAAGGTAAACAGGAACCTATCTAGTTTGGAACAGATTGGGTTTAGTTGCATATTGGACCAGGTGAAATTATAGTGTACTAAAGGAATTTCCTAAAGCTCAAAGGTATTGATAAAATGGTTAAACTTCCTCATGCTAGTAGTAATTCTCTGTCTCTGGTTATTTGTTTCTTCTGTGAATCTTATTACATTAAAATCTCCTCCAATACACCAAGGCCCTTCTCATAAACCTCTTATGTCACCTAATTCTTCCAACATCTCATTTCTTTCCCTGTAACCATTTGGTTCATAAACATTTGTCAAGACCCATTCAAAGTCATCCTCCACTTGCCAAAATTTAATTGAAATTGTGAATCTACCTATCAGTTCCTCCTTGCCTAGAACTACCTCATTTCTCCACAATATTATTATTCCTCCTAAAGCTCCCCAAGAGGGTGACCAAGCCCAGCTCAGACCTCTAGATCTTCAAAGGCTTCTAGCCCATTTATTATCAAATTCTACCAGCTTAGATTCCTGAATTATTACTATGTCAGGGTTTTCTTTCCTTATAACCTCCTCTATTACTGCTCTTTTCCTTGCACTCCCCAAGCCTCTAACATTCCAGCTTAGTATTTTCATCTGAAATCACCTTGAATTAAGCCCGGACTAGAAGACCTTACTTGCTCCTTTTCTTCTCTCCCCCCTCTCACTAATTTCTTATCCCCCTTCACATCTAGTCTCAGTCTCTCAACTTCATTTAACTTTTTCTTTCTAATTTTTTTAGGACCATCTGGATTTCTAATGAGGACCTTTAGAGCATTCGGATTTTTTAGCTTGCAGCCTAACTTCTTCGCAAATCTTGCTACAGTTTCTATCTCTTCTCCTGTTATATCTTGGGTCTCCTTCCTAACTTCCTGATTCTGGTAAGTCCTTCCCCTTTTCTACCTCTCCACTTCCTTTGTCCCCCCTATCTCTAGTAGCAATTGTTCCTCCTTCCTCTTTAATTACTTCCAAATTAGCCTCTCTTGCTCTTCATCATCTTCTCCTTCACCATTTCCAATTGCCTCACCATCCACTATTGTCCCAACTTTGCTTACACAGGCTCTTGACTCAATTTCAATGTTGGACGCTTGAACACCTGCTAAAGGCACAGACACCTTATTAGTACCATAAACCAAATTGACTACCATACCTGGGGGGAGTGGGAGGGTTGCAACGTAGTGAAAGGCTTTTCTGAAGCAAAAAAATCCTTCTCGAAGTGTAAGATTAAGCCTGCTCTCACAGACGTATTGTGGCTAAAGGGAGCTATAACACTATTTTGTTTACTTTGACCGTTGGGAATTTCTTTTCGCCCTTCCTTAACTAGGGTAGTCTTAGCAGACTTACAGATCCACTTGTCGATTCCTTCATGTAGCACCTGTTCGAGTTGTGGATTTAAGTTTGGATTTCCTTTATTGAAGTTAAAGGTTTTCTCTCCTACTGCTATTCCTTCTCCTTGCAGGTCTACAGTGCCTTCATAGCCAACACTTCTGATGAGGGTGGATTTGGCCCTCCAATGATATTGTGACACGTGGCACCTAAGAACAACTAGGTGACACCCGGAACCGCTTTGGAAACAACTTGCCTTAACCAAGTTGATGGTGTCCCACCTGGTGGCCCGGGCGCAGCCTGGCACAGGCACGGCCTAGCGGCCTGGCATAGGCACGAGTTGGTAGCCTAGCACAGGCGCGACCTGGCAGCCTGGCCCTAGTGCGAGCTGGCAGCTTGGCACAGGCACGAGCTGGCAGCCTGGCACATGCACGAGCTGGCAAACTGGCACAGGCATGAGCTGGCAGCCTGGCCCAGGCGTGACCTGGCGGCCTGGCGCAGGCGCCGACCTGGCGATCTGCGAGACGTGCTCACTAACAAATTCGGCATGCATATCCTAACACTCCCATGATCCTTGGAAGTTGGCCCACGTGTCAAACGATCAGGAGGGTGGTCAATGTGCATGGCGGTTACCTCCAGGAATCTCGAACCACTTAGACGACCTCGCAGAAATCTCGGATATGGTGTGTGAAGCCCACGCCAAACAATGCCTATATAAAGGCACCAACCCCAAGGGAAAGGAAGGAGAGCAAGTAAGCAAGTAAGCATATTCTAACTCACATACTTTATGATTTTTAGCTCACAACCTACTATGAGAGTACTGACTTAAGCATCAGAGCGACCTCGCCGGGTTAGCCACCCTGGGTCCTCTGACATTTGGTTCCTTGCAGGACTCTAAAGAGCAAGGAAGCTCGTCACCTAACCTGGCCAGCTCGGCACCTAGTCGGTTTGGCACCTGGTCAGTTCGGCACCTCCTAGGCAGCTCGCCACAAGGCAGTTCGCCACCAGTTAGCTCACCACCAAGTAGCTCATCAAGGTAGCTCACCACAAGGCAGTTTGCCACCAGGCAACTCACCACCAGGCAGTTCGCCACCAGACAGCTTGCCACTAGGGAGCTCCATTTCAGCCTCTGAGTCACAGGCCACTTGGGAGTAGACGTCACTGACGAGGTACTTAGCCAAAAAATTGATACATCATAAAAAAAGCCTAGGTCACGTGACGTCTACTGGAAGATGTCACTGACGAGGTCCTTCTCTAAGGTCACGTGATTACTTGAAAAGTCACAAGAAGGTGGGTCCTTTCTACCACCCAAAAGCACCCTTAGTGAACCAGTATGGGCCTGGGTCGTTCCTTTTGAGACTGGGCCTGGTTCAGCTTGGCCTGCTTTTCCATTCAAAAAGTTGGGAGAAGTACCAATCAGCCCAGATCAGAATTTACTAGGCCCAAAGTACAGGGGGAATGCATCCTGACCGTGAATTGATGCCAAATTCACGGGCAGGATGTGGTTTATAGGGGGGAGAGGGCTAGTTGTAGGGGGGGCTGGAATTCAGAATTCCACATCATGTATTTCCGTACTTTTCCCCAAAAAGTTTTGTAGATTGCTTTTTACGGAAGGTACTACCAGCTGAGGGATTGACCTTTATTCACTGCCGCAAGCAACCACTTGTGCGAAGCTTTTGATGCTGGCTGTAGGATTAGATCCCAGACTTTGAATTGATACCTTTTAGAGGGGGCCTTTCTTTTTCTTTTCGTTGCTCAGGTGATTGTTTCTCCAAATCTGTGATGACCTGCCAGCTTTTCCACTGCTTCCTTCTCAAGCTAACATCTGTCCTCTTTCCACGTCAGCATCATCTTCCCCACCTTCTCCTCTCTCTGATCACCACTGTGCTTCAACGGAGGAGGCGATCCAAACTTTGTGCCACACACCTGCAGATTGGATCTCTATTAAACGTGGTATCAATTCTGGTGCTGCTCCTACCAGTTGCACCTTAGGCGCCCGGAGATCTGGGAAGCTATATGATTCCATTTCTCCCCCGCCCAGTTTAGATATTTTAATGAGGATATCCTCTGACCAGAGTTGAAACGGCAGCCCTAGAATCCTCATGTTTATATTGCTTAGTGGCTTCACCACCTTTTCGTTACAACTGGGAGATGTTTCTAGAGATATCGCTTCAACCTCCTTAGGTTTTTGTTGAAAGTCAATCAGGGCTTTTTTGTTGTCGAACGGGAAAACCTTTACATCTCCTGTGACCTTCAAGACTCCTTTTACTTCTTCTCCTAGGCTTTGCCAATCTTGTATCTTCCACTGTGCTGTCAGCACCTAGAAATTTTGCAGGTTGTCTTTAAAGCCTTCCACCCACAACTTCAGAGTTCTGTTGCTTGCAGCAAACATTACGTCTTCATCATTTTCTGTGTCTTCTTTCTGTTTCGTCTCATCCTCTAGATTTTCCACCTTCTGTTTTTCCCCACTTTTCTCTGTATCTCCTTCCAATTTCCCCTTCTTGACTGTGAGCTGTGCTTCAGTTTTGACCAGATATTCTTGGAGCTTTGATGTAAAGGATTTCCAGCCTCTGTTTTCCTTCCCCTCTGGGATGCAGAGCATCTGGCTTTTACCATTAGCGAGCCATTCTGTGGCTACAACAAACCATCCTTTTCCATTTCGTTTTAGTTCAGTTGAGTAGCTCTTCCTATTGAGTGCTAGTTGACTCTTCCAACCTTCCTTGACAGAATAACTTGCTCCATCTAGGAATCCTTTCAACCACTCTGTTGCATCACCAATGAGGAATACCGTTGCCTTCCTCTCTTCTCTGATCTTCAATGATCTCATCCCGTTGTTTCTGCAGTCCTCAAACTAAAACATTTTGGCTTCGATCTGTAGCTCCCCTCTCCATTTTGTGGCTTTTCGGAAATCTGCAAAAAGCTCATTAGTTCCTTTGGACTGGTCTCTAAATTGAAGATAAATTGGGGAAAGAGTTGTATAGCAGAGATTAATTTAGAAGATGAAAATATGTGAGTGCTAGCTGAGATTCTGGAGTGAGGTTAAGCAGTGGCCGTTGGAGTATTTAGGGCTATTACTGGGCGGGAACCCAAGATCAAAAGTTTTTTGGAAGCCAGTGGTGCAGAGGTTCACAAAGAAGTTAGCCCTGTGGAAGAGGAACTACTTATCTATAGGTGGAAGAATAACCCTGGTTAGAGCAGCCTTAGCAAACTTACTAGTCTACGTCCTATTCACCTTTAAAATTCTAGCTAGGATAGCAGGACAGAGAAATTTATGAGGGATTTTCTTTGGGAGCCTGGGGAGATAGGCTGTGGCACAAGATTATAGAAAGTATTCACATGTTGATGAACAAGGTTTGGGGTGCAAGGGTAGCTCCTTCCTCAACCTCGAGCTCTCCTTGGAAAGCAATACAAGAGGTATACCCAATTTTTATTAATCTTATTAGATTTGATGTGGGTTGTGGTTCTAGTGTACTCTTTTGGGTAGATCTTTGGTTGGATGATACTCCTTTATGTTCTCTTTTCCCTAAAACTTTATTCAGCATCTGACTACAAGTTACAACCTATATCAAAATTTGTCTTTTTTCTCATTTTGGCCTACTTGGGAGTTTGGTTTCAGGAGGGGGTTGAGGGATAATGAGTGTGAGACCCTTATTTGATTGCTAGACAAACTTTAGCCAGCCTTCCTGGTTCAATCTATGGAGGACACTAGACTTTGGTCTACCTCATCTGATGGCATCTTTAAATGTGCTTCTTTCTCCAATACTCTTGTGCAATCTCCTATTGGGGGAGAAAATTTCTCAGTGAAAGAGATGATATGGTGTAGGTCCATCCACCCAAAATTCAAGCTCTATGTGGGAGGTTTTTCTTTGAAAGGTGAACACCTATGACATGCTTCAAAAGAGGTGGCCACATAAATGCCTCTCCCCTCATGTGTGTTCCCTTTGCCTTGCAAATGATGAATCCCTACCCCATTTATTGATTCACTGCCCTATTGTTTTCTATATTTTGGAGTCTTTTTGTTCTCTCTTTGGTTGCAAGTGGTGTACTCCTTAAGATGTGGTGAGCCTTTTCAACCCAAACTTTCTAAGGCAGCCAACAAAAAGAGGAGTTATGTGGAAATCAGTTAGGGCAGCAGTGGTGTGTATGGGAGGAAAGTAATGCAAGAATTTTCAATGAGAAGTACAGGTCAAAGGAAGAACTTGCGGAAACCATATAGATAAGAGTTGCACATTGGGTCAAAACACTTGAGCTCTTCGAAAGCTTCCCGGCAACTAATTTAATAAGGGCATGGAATGAAGTGGCACACTCTTCTAAGAAGAAAGAAAGAAAGGTGATGGAATGGAAGCCCCCAACTCTTAATAAAATCAAGCTGAATTTTGATGAGAGTTGTATAGGAAACCCAAGATTGGTGGTATGTTTAGAGACTCCTCAGGCAAAGCGTTGGCAATGTATGCATGACCTTTAGGAGTAGGTGACTCAATAAGGGTTGAGGTATTTGCACTTCTACAGAGGCTAAAACTTGCAAAGCAGGCAGATTTTAAAAACTTAGAGGTTGAAGGGGACTCAAAACTAGTGATATCATGGACTAATACCAGGGATATGCTCCTTGGATTTATAGACATTTCCCAAGGGAGATTGGAAGCCTAACAAGGGAACTCAAGCTTCTTTTACATGGATCAAGAGGACTGCAAATGGGTGGTCGATTCATTAGCCAAACAGGGAGTCTACATGCAACAATTTTTTTTTTGGACTTTATTGTAATACTATGTGGTGCAATGTCTTTGTCTTTTCTTTTACTGTAATATTATAACTTGTTATCTTAATTATGAATAATGTTCTTTGCTAATCAAAAAATAAAATAAATAAAATAAAATTTCGTAGGTATTCTTAATTTACTTGATCCAAATGGAAGTTGAATTCACTAATACTAGCACCTTTTAACTTGTTTCATAAATGTTTACAACCAACTGATTGAGGTGGACAGGAAATGGGTGAGGAGTATCTGATCAACAAGAGACCTGAGATGGGCCTTTGCACAATCCTAGGGAGCTTCAGGGGGCATTATCACTTTGTGGAAAAATGTAAATTGGGATAATGACGAGTTAATTGGAAATTGTTCAGTGTCCATTAAATCAAAGAGAGGCAAATGGTTGGGAATGGGTATTAACCAATGTGTTTGGTCCAACCTCTTACAGGGAAAGTGAAGGACTCTAGGAAGAACTATCAGCAATTAGAGGTTTATGGGGTGGCCCTTGGTGTTTGGGTGGGGACTTCAATGTAATTAGGTTCTTGAGTGAAACAAATAACCTATGTCATAGAATTACCTCTAGTAAGAGGAAGTTCAACAATTTTGTGGAAACTTTTGAGTTGTGGCCTCCCTCTTCTATAAGCAAAGTATACTTGCTCAAATTTTCAAGAGATCCTTAATTGTTGTAAACTAGATATTTTTTTTTTAAATAGCTGATTGGGAGGCAAAATGGAGGGCTTTAGCAGTAAAAGCCTTGCCAAGGCCTATTTCAAACCATTGCCCTATTAGCTTGTCCCGAGAAAGTTGGGGAGGAGCCCTT
Organism: Nelumbo lutea; assembly: GCF_056320005.1. NCBI lineage: Eukaryota > Viridiplantae > Streptophyta > Magnoliopsida > Proteales > Nelumbonaceae > Nelumbo > Nelumbo lutea. Next base: position 27,808,410 of record NC_142687.1, on the reverse strand, counting down.
GCCCGCTCAGATTGCCAAACATGTGACTACTTCACCCTAAGTTTGCTTCAATGGTGAAAGAGTGGTGGAAGGAAGACCAAGTGGATTACAGGTGGAAGGGTTATAGGTTCTACAAGAAGCTATAGGTGTTGAGAGCTAGAATCAAGTAGGTTGTTCAGAAGATGTTGTAAACTGACCAAATCGGACTGACTCAACCTGAGATGGTCAGTTTCTAAAATGGTTTAGTCGGCCTCGGTTTAAAAAATGGCAAAACCCGATGTCCCGGTTTGGTTGCGGTTATGCTTTTTGTAACCCAATGTGAAACCGACCCGAGCATACATACACATATTTGCCTTTTGTAATTCATATATCTTATATATTTTTCATCTCTTTTACTTTTGATTGACAACCACTACTTTCTAGTCATCTCCATGTATGATTTAACTATCAAAAGCTAAATATAGGGACTGACACAAAAAAAAGTAAAAAGTTGAGTCTATTCATAGGAGTGAAAACACAGTTGTAGGTACAGGCTGGACCTATATAGGGACTAACTAACACTCAACTAGCCAATTGCAACTCGTCAGAAATGTAGGGATTATATAGGTACAGTTTTAGGCTATAAGCATTAATTTCGGTTCAGTTTAACTAAAACCAATTAAACCGATGTTAAATAAAATTAAATTTAAAATCAGTTCTCTCTTTATCGGTTGGTTTTGGTTCGTCTCAAATTCAACCCGACTTTTTGGGTTCAGTTGACAAAATCAAGTGCAACCGAATTGAATTGACTCGTGAACTAGAATCAAGATTTGGAATAGGAAGTCTTTGGAAAAGTTGAGGAAAGGAAAACTGAGTTTATTAGCAAGGTGGGGGAGTTAGATAGCCTCGAAGCTGAAAGAAGCATGAGGGTAGAAGATAGGATGGAAAGATAGAGATTAAAGTAGGAATTACAAGAGAGACTAAGGAAGGAGGAGATGAGTTGGAGACATAAATCTAGATGCAAGTGGCTAAGGGAAGGAGATAGTAACACTAGGTTCTTTCATTTGATGGCAAATGGGAGAAAAATGAAGAACTTTGTTTTGATGTTGGATTGGGGTGGACAATTGTTGATGAGAGAAGAGGAAATAACACAAGCTTTTGTAGATCATTTCAAATCAATCTATGATTCTCAAGGGAGAAAAAGAGAAAGTTTAGAAGATTTGGAGTGGAGAGTGGGAAATAGAGATTTGTTGGACTCTTCGGAAAGAAGGTTTGAGGTCCAAGAAGTAAAAAGTATAATTTTCACAATGGATTTTTCTAAAGCTCTATGGCTTGATGCTTTTACTATGGCTTTCTATCAAAATTGTTGGGATATAGTTGGGAGGGACTTAATGGAGGTTTTTTAAAGAGTTTTTTGAGTGAGGCAAGTTTAATTCAAGAGAAAATGCGACTTTTATTGCCTTAATTCCAAAGAAGTTGAATGCAATACAACCTAAAGATTTCAAAACTATAAGTCTAGTGGGGAGCATTTATAAAATCATTTGTAAAGTGCTAGCATTAAGAATAAAAAAGGTCCTTCCCTCGCTTATTTTTCCAAATCAAGGGGCCTTTATTTTTGGAAGACAAATAATGGATCAAATATTCATTTACAATAAATGTGTAGAGATCAAAAAGGACGAAGAAGGAAAAAGGGTTGGTATGTATGTTGGACTTGGAAAAAGGCTTATGATATAGTGGATTGGAGAAAGATGGTGTAGATGGGTCAATGATTTAAAAGGCGTGCATAGGCGCATAGGTCCTAGGCACACCCCTTTCAAAAGGCGCACGCCTGGTGCGCCTAGGCATGCGCCTTAGCCCCGAGAACTCCCTATTTGCTAATGTTCATTCATTCATTCCAAAAAAATATCTTCTTAAAAGGCAATTAAAGTTATAAAATCATTATTTTTCATGTGAGAAATAAGAATTTCAAACCTAACATAGACTTATTCAGGCTTGCCTTGAGGGGCATGGTAGAAAGGCGACTCATAGAATAAAAAATGCAATATGTTTTACATCACATTAGCCACTTGAAACAATGCAATTAAGGAAAAAAAGAGATTGTGGGTTTTACATGCTTGAAAATACTTTATATGTTTGCTTTTATTTTTGAAATTTCATTTGAATACGCTTTACATGTTATGTTTATGTGTTTTAATTTTAGATAATTGGTTTTTTAAAACATTTATTTTAAAATTTATGTTTATATTTTTATTAACATCATGTTTAATATTTTTTGCTTTTTTAATTTTTTTTTTGGCATTTTTTTGAATTTTCTGAATTTTTTTTTTTAGTTTTTTTTGTAGTAGTTTTGTGTCTTTCTTAAAAAGTTGCATGCCTCACCTTGTGCCTTGCACCTTGCACCTTAGGCGCAAATTGGCCCTTGCGCTTTTAAAACACTGAGATGAGTGCAGAGGTTCATTTCTCCATGTCATTTTTCTATCTTGGTGAATGGAGTAGCTAGGGATTTCTTACCAACTAAAAGGGGCCTTAAACAAGGAGACCTCTGTCACCCTTCCTTTTTTACTTTAGTAGTTGATGTGTTGAGTGAAATGATTTTATGGGTTGATGCTAACAATTTGATTGGAGGGTGGAGGGTTGGGAGGAAATGGTGGTCACACATTTACAATTTGCAGATGATATCATACTTTTTTGTGAAGGGGAAGAGGTGGATACTTTAGCTAGTGTTGGGATGTGATGTAGGGGCATGGCCATTTTTGGGACCACTACTGGGAGGGAATCCAAATGCGAGCAGTTTTTGGTACCCAGTGATCAAAAGATTTATGAAGAAGCTTGCAAATTAGAAGAGAAACTACATTTCCTTGGGGGGTAGGATAACTTTAATCAAGTCCACTCTGGCTAATTTTTCGGTTTATTTCTTGTCTACCTTCAAAATACCAGTGAGGGTGGCAAACCAGATAGAGAAGTTTATGGGGGACTTTTTGTGGGAACCGGGGGACACCAAGAAGGATGACCTAGTGAAGTGGGAGGTGATATGTAGAAGTAAGGATGATGAAGGCCTAGGAATAAAGAATATTAAGTTAAGGAATATAGCCTTGTTGGGGAAATGGCTATGGAGAATTACCATTGGAATAGGATAGGCTCCGGTATAAAGTGATTGTTAGTATACATGGATTGGTAGACAATGGCTAGGATGCAGGTCTTGACCTTAGGGCTTTTCAGTGTTCTCCCTGTAAAGCCATACATGGTATTTTGCCTTCCTTTCTTCCTTTTTTTCAAATTTGATGCCAATGTTGGAAACAAAATGTTGTTTTGGGAAGATGTTTGGATTTATGAGTTGTCCTTAAAAGATAGATTCCCTGCTATTTATTCCCTTTCAAAGAACAAACAAAAAGTGATATCCTCGGTTTTCACTGATAACTATTGGGATTTGGGCTTGAGAAGAGTGTTACAAGAGTCAGAAATCGGTATAGTTCATGAATTTGTTAGTTTTTTAGGGGTGATCTACTTAGATCAATCTTGCTTGGACAGTAGAATTTGGAAACCTTCCCCTTGTGGTTATTTCACTTGCTCTTCTTTTTACAATGTCCTCCTTCAGTCCTCTAACTCTGCGGGGAACTTTCCAACAAAGGAGGTATTGTGCAGCCTTGTACCACCAAAAGTTCGGGCTCTTTGCTAGGATGTGACACTTAAAAAATCAATATTTTGGATTTGCTACAAAGAAAAAGGACAAATCAATGCCTTTCACCCCATGATTGTAGCCTTGATCAGTTGCACTCTAAAATGATCTTTAGTGAAGTTACCGTTTCCAATAAGAAAAGAGATATGATGGCCTTTCCTTTCAATTAGGTTCAATGGTTTTAAGCACAAATCTTTGTTATTGTGCTAATTGCATCACTTGGTTGAACCAAGCACAAATCATTGGGTGGTCGTTGGTTCCTATTATATCACTTGTAAAACTCCTCGAAGTAGCCTCCTGTTATAAGGTGGAACAAAGAACATAGTTAGATGGCCACTTAACAAATGTTATATACCTTGGAAAGAGATTACATTAGCATCACACTTCAACTCGATGTGCTACAGTCCTTTCCTAATGAATATGAGTTTTTCTCATCATCATCATCCAAGCCTTATCCCAACTATAAGGGATCAGCTACTGAATCCTATTTCCTTGTTCTATTCTGTTTAATGCAATGAATATGAATTTTTCTGATACATAAAAATCTAGTAGCAATATGCTATACCAAACTTGTTTTCCACAGTTTTGTGAAGTTTAAGTATTTTAAGACCACGTTTTGTTATTTACTTGTATTATCATTTCTTTGTTTTCCTCGTTTAATGGTCATTGAATAAGGTGCATTAAGGTCAAAAGGTGTTAGACTTTCCCTTAAAATGGATACAGACAAGTAAGAATTAAGAGCAATGTTTGTTCTCTTGTATGTGGAGAGTTCACGGTGATCTCTTACTTTTCCTACGTATGTTACTTTATTAGGATGTCAACCACACTAACAATGCCAAAATTCACACTTTTGCATATTGTTGCTGTATTTTTATTTTTTATAATGATGTATTATATAAATCTCTGCTTTTCAGTGACTACTCCTTAAAGGAAGCAGCTTCAACAGCTTATGCACAGGTATGTGCACCATACCATACATGGGCTGTCAGGACAGCAGTTGGGGCTGGAATGTATGCACTCCCAACAAGGGAACAACTTATAGTCAAGCTAAAAGAAACCGGTAAGCTTGTGATCTAGCGTATACAGGTCCCTTTTAGAAAAATACAATCTAGTTGGTTATTTTAAATGAGTATTGATGTTTTTAAGAACAAGGCCAGACAGGATTGTTGGACCAGGAATTTCCCCCTAATGGGTCTGTTTACATGTTGGACACTATGAAAATGTGAAAGAATTGACAAAATAAGTAGCCTAGCCAAGAACCATACAGATTTCTGGTAATAGAAGTCCAATTCTAAATATATACCTCTCTCTCTCTCTCTCCCTTTATTTTTTGCTACATCACCAGATTGACCTTGGGTTAAATCAGCATTTGAATTGCATAAGCTTCTGTTGGGTTCACCATCTAGTCAAGTTTCAAAAATATTAATAAGAAACTTCTGTGTGAATATTTTAATTTAAAGTTGCGGTTTTATTTGAAATCATATTTAATGAACTGAACACAACCCCAAGTACTGAAACACCACCATATCTGTACAGGTTTATATAATGATAATGCTTTAGGACATTTAACTAGATAAATGTGTTTCTTCAAAAAAAAAACTAGATAAATGTGTGGTAGTGGAAATGATAAGTATAGGGGAGAAAGGTGAAAACATCTTTTGATAGGCAGAAATATGTTAATGCATTTCAGTAATCTATATATGTATTTGGTATGGATTCCTCAATGCATATCTTATTACCAAGTGCTTAAAAGTGAATTTGTAGGGAACAATTGGAAACATCAACTTTTCTATATTAACAATTCACGGTTTTCTTTAGCATGCCCAGTGTATGTGTATTCATATTCTTATTATTCAATTTGGCTACTATTCCAATATTTACCATTAAGGTAGAGTAAAATTTTGATAGCAAAGGAGAGATTAATGAGAATGTTGCTCATAGAATTAGAGTAGGTGGACAAAGTGGAAGGGGTAATCCAGGGTCTTATGTGATGAGACTTGAGAGAATACCACCTAAGCTGAGAGGAAAACTTTATAAAACAACTACAAGGACAACAAGAAACCCCATGTCCAAAAAATGAGTGATGGAAATGCAAATGTTGAGGTGGATGTGGGGGGAAAACTAGAAGAATTTGGTAAAAAATGGACTTATTTCAAGAAACGTAGGAGTATCTCCAATAGGTGTTCAAATGAGAGAAGTATACTAAGATGAAGAAGTGATCTGTTAAAAATTGAAGTGGCTAGAAGAGGTAGGGGAAGACCGAAAAGGGCATAGGCTGTAGTACAGTAGTAAAAAATGATTTGAGGGGCACTAATTGAATGGAATGGAAGAACTGGATTCATGTAGCCAACCCCATATAGTTGGGCAAGGCTTAGATGATGATGATGATGATAGGTAACATTTATAATAAGATATTCTTTTACTTAATTAATAAGGTGAACTAAATCTAGGGAGTGATCAATAGATAAGGTTCGAACTTTGAACTTCACCAAAATAAAGTTTTCCTCCTGTCAAAGAAAGTTTAATAGTAAACAGAAAGCAATAAATAATAATAGTAGGTATTCAGAAATCAGAAGTGATGTTAGCATTACTCGTTAGAATTCCTATTTTTAAGATCTCTGCAGTTCCTTTTTCAGTTGGCTGTAGTACGTAGTGGCAGCCTATAGGTGCAGTTGGCATTTGGTCAATTCTGGACCTGAACATGTTTATTATTTGGATGAAGGTAGGTATGAACCTCGAAGAGAGGTGTATTGACAAGTACCCTAAAGAATTCCGACCATATCCTGTATAGATGTTATTTCACTTTTACCTAAAAAAAGAGATAATACTCTTTTACCTAAAAAAGGAGATAATACTAAGTCCCTACAACTTAGTGTTGTAACTAATTACCGTTGGAACTCTTCATCGCTTTAATGAGCCCCACCTTTATTTTTCTCGTCATTCTTGTCTACTTTGCTACCTTCTTGGAGTTTTCAAGTATGGGTTGCTCCACATCATCTAACATCCACACCTTTACTGTATTTTGTTAGATTTTGATTTTGCAGTCTCATTGATTACTTATAATACCCATTACTATTGTTGCAGACCACTCCGTAGAGAAGGAAATGAGAAGGTACATTAATGCCTCACTTCCAGTCATACAATACATTGATAACCTTTACATTTCTAAGAATATCACTTTAGACTGGTAGCATGATCTGTTAAGATGGTCAGCTAGCACTATACATACACAGGTTTTGTTGCTATCAAAGCCTTGTTCCATCTTTTCTGTAATTAGTTTTGTTGTATATATGAAACGCTTATTTTAGTGAATCTTGAGCAACTTTCTTTGGTTCGTCTGAAACACCCCAGAGATGTGTACAAAAGATGTTAAATTGCGTTATTGATTGCCCACAATGAAAATCACACTACATGTCGAGGCATGACCAACTTAGGTTGATATAATTTATTGACAAGGATGCAGGACCCACCATTAACTGAAGTTGGCCTAACCAATCGAGGTCTTGTTCCCGCAATTTATAACCGTTATTGTGAATCGTTAATAAGCAATAGATGTGATTATGAGGAAAAGAAAAAGGAATATCTATGTATATATAGCAAAATGGTCTACGTTACCTTGCTTCTCCTTTCTCCATTACCCCAACTTTGCATTTTCCTTGACTCTCTCTCCTCCCCTTCTCATTATTCTCAATTTTTCTTCTCAGAACTCTCTTTTCCCATTGGGTTCCCCCCCCCCCCCCCCAACTCATGTCTCTCACTTTTTCTAACCTAACTTTTCTCCTTAATTAGCTTAATATATGTTTTATCCTCTCTTTCACTTCTATCTCTAATTACCTTTTATTCTTTTCACTTTCTCATAAAAGTAGGCTATATTTTATTAAGATTTGCTTTTCCAAATCAAAAAATGCTTATATCCAAGGTTCAAAGTATCGACATGTATTGGCCCCTACAGTGGGTGTATTGGGTGTTTGATTGGTTCAGGGGGTGGAGGAGTTTTAAACCACCCCCCTGAACCAGTTTTGAAAAAAAAAAGTATAAAAAAAAAGTAAAAAAAAGGTACCGATTTGCCCGATTCGCCCCTAGCGACGTATCGAGTGTGTTATAGAGTGATTTCAAATAGAGGGGAGTAAGGGGAATTTTATGTTTCCTATATATTCATGGCAACTTCCATTATTGTTAAACAATCTATTCTAAAATAATAATTTATTGTTAAATAATCTATTAGTTATGAAAATCATTAAATTTTTATGGAAAATATTCTACCAAAAATTGTGAAATAATTATTTCAGAAATAATCAATTATTTAACAAATATTAAATAATTTAAATAATCTACAAAAAATTAACAAGCAGTCCATTATTTAATAATTTTTTTATTAATAAATGTTCAAAATTTCAACGTTTAGCGTTTTACATTAATCATTGTAATTTAATAAATTTTCATTAATTTTTTACAATAATAATTTTTTGATAAAAGATATTACTAATTAGTGTAATTTATTAATTTCTATAAAATAAAAAATTATAGTTAACAATTATCAAATAATTAAGAAGTTAATCATTGAAAAAATATTCTCCAAAACTATATAAATAATAACCTATTATTATTCAACTAAATAATTATAAAAATTTAGAAAAATTAAATTAGGAAATTAATCTATAAAAAACTGTTTCATAATTAGTTGAATAACAATCCATTATTATTATTATTTCAATAGATAATTATTAAATGATTTAGAAAAATTATTAAGTCTACCCACACCGATTTAGACCACTTGGTTGAGATCATACCTGGTTTTACATTAATTAATAACAAATGGTTTACTTTTAATTAAAAATAATGTAATTTACCATAATTTCATTGATTTACTATAATTACATTTACTTTTATTAATAGTAAATTAGGCTTAAAAGTAAATAATTTACATTAATTTATTGTTATTGTAAATAATTAATTTACTATACATAACTACTAATCAATAGAAATTTCAATAATTTTTTAGAAATTATTATAAAATAGTATAATTTATTGTTATTAATTAGTTATATAAAATTATTAGAATTGTAAGGATGACAATTTTCCCTATAAAACTGAGGTCTCCTTTTCCCACCTTGAACAGGGCAAGTTTTCTCAAATCTTAAATGGGATGGGGTAAAGACAAGGTGGGGACAAGGAAAATATTTTTGTCTCAAATTAGGGATGGGATTTGCATATAATTCCCCAAACCCGATGGTAAATTAGTAAAATATCTATAGATTTAATATTGATTTTTAAAATATATCTAAATTTTTCTTATATTTTTATAATCCTAGGATCCCATAGTTTCATTTGTAAAATACCCCCAAATTGTCATAATCCAATTCCTAAAATACCCCCAAATTCCTATAATCTTATTTGTAAAATATCCATAAATTAGATTTTTTTAGATGATTGCCTTAGGGTGAGAAAAATTTAAGAATTACCCATTTCTAACAAGAAATGAGTGCCTTACCCCGAACCTGCCCCACCCCATACATTGCACGGGCCCCACTAATATCTAATTATAAAATCTCACTTTGGAAAGAATACACTCTTCTCTTTATAAAAAAAAGTACACACTTCTCAAACTGAGCCAAAGTGAAAAACGATAGTCCTGACTCATGAGAACTAATATCACAAGTATTTTGAATTAATAGTTGACAATATAAATATTAACGTGATAATAAGAGGTCGGATCTGCTGGGACGAATGGCTAGCAAGTTTTGGAGTGGCATGTATCATCGATATAATCTCACACATTACTCATATTACCTACTTACCTTTTCTCTAAGAAAACCTATAAACAAAAACTAGCGGTTTTCCTACAAAAATTCGACTTTACTTTTTCTGATTGAATATAGTTTACCCTTCTCTCTTCTCTATTCAAGGACATCAAATTAAAGCTTGTATAAAAGTTAACATTCAAATATTCATGGACATTATCATCATCATTTAAGGCCTGACCTACTTATGTTCTGTTCATTAAAAACCATGTGGGGTTGGTTACAAAAATTCGGTTTCACCATATTTTGTGTCATATTAATTGTTAAATTATGAACATTTAAACCGTTTCTTACTTTTCATCAGATTAATAGATACTAGTCGAGTCCTTGATATTGCATCAATCTACAAAAACTAGAACAAAAAGAACCTGAACAGAGAGGAGAGAGAGAGATTGCTCATTACAGCCGCAAAGACTACTGGCAGGCTACTGACTAGAGTCTTCATTTAGGATTTAGGATCTGTGTTCCTCACAGTCACATCTCATTGTGTATTAAAAACATGTCCCTTCAATAATAACATATCTATACTACTTTAAAAAAATATAAATAGCCTCAATAATAACATATATGTACTACTTTAAATGAGTTAAAAAGAGTTAATTTTAAGATTTTCAATACATTCAATTCTCTCTCATTAAATGCAACATTTAGGCTGTGTTTGGAAATGATGCAAATGGAGTGTAAATCCCGGTTCAAGGTAAATTTATAATCTAGTTCACTTTTGCTTGTATTTGGCAACATTACATTTATGCATTGACAAATGACAGACCAATGCATATTTACATTGATAATTAGATGTAAAAGTACATCAATAAAAAAGAAATAAATTTGCATTAAAGTGGGCTTTTAATAAAAAAAAAAAAAAGAAGCATATGCTTTATTGAAATTCATGTTTGCCTCCATTACAGCTAAAAGTCTGTTTGGTAAAAAGGTAAATTTGTTAGTGCAAAACTAACCCAACTTTGCAATTTATATGAACTGTTTTACACTTCACATATTTGCATTCACACTTATTTGCATTGTTTCTAAATGCAGCCTTAAGGTATTAATTTGCATTCACCTTCATTGAATCATTAATTTAAGGATTTTTTTTTTTTGTTTTTCTCATCATTAAATTCTATAATTAAATCCATACATAATAAATTAATAATTTCAATAACATAAACACTTATAATTTTAATATCTACCTAGAAAAAAAATAGTGTTTTCATCTAAGTGGTGGTAAGAAATTAAACCATTTGGGTCAAATGGACCAATCCATGTTGCACAATTAAATAACAAAATTCAAAAATATATAAAATGCAAAAAGTATAGAAATTAAAAAAAATGGGAACATCTTTAACATCATATACTTGACATATAAAACAATAATAAGTATACCCACTTTTGCCTTCGAGTCATAGGTAACCGGTTTGAATATCAAGGTCAAATGAGTCAAACCACTCTACGATGTCTGCATCAACACTGTGTGTGTGTGTGTAAAAATACATATTTTATCAATAATTAGTATAATATGTTTGATATATATTATAGTTATGTTTTACATATATTTTACAATTATGTTGTATGTATATTTTATAATTATGTTTTACATATATTACATATAATATATGTATTATGTAATATTTATTTATGTTTTTTAATTTTAATTTAAAATTTTTTATTTATAAAAAATATTAGAATTGCAATTTGGAGCCAAAAAAGGGGTTTTTTTGCGAAAATAGCAAGGCAAGACGCCTAAGGCCCTTAGGACGTATAGATCTTGAAAATTACTCAAAAAAAAAAAAAGATAACCTCAATTAGACATCAGAGTGCAAAGTTATGGCTTTCAAAATTTTGCACATAATTAAGTGTGCAACTTGCAACCTAGATATTGGATTGAACATGGCAATGGTTGAATTGCTCGGGTTAGACGGTTTTTAACTGAAATGGGGAGTTTCAACAGAACCAAACCCAAGATCAAGGCCGAGTGACTATTTGAACAGTTCAATCAGCCAGGTCACCAATAGGTTGAAAAACATTGGTGATAAATAATAAATGTTTTTTTATTAATGATGGAAATGGAATGTAAAATTTAAAACCAATTGGAAGTAAAACTATTTTCCTATTATCTCTCATTAAATCGCATATCTAAGGTATATTCTCTTATTAAATCCTATATTTAAGATATATTTTTCTCATTATTAAATTCAACTAATTAAATCCATAACATTAATTTTAATAATGTAAAAATAAATATTTTGAAAAATAATTTGATAACAAAACCATTTTCTTCCCTCTCAGTGGTGGGTAAGCAATTCAACCATTTGGGGCCAAATGCATTAATTAATATTGCCATAATTAAATAATATGTAAGAAGTACTTTTATAAATGATGAAAATGGAATGCCAAAATTAAAATCAACCTAAAAATGAAATGATGTCATAATCAAATAATTAAATTTGTAAAGACAGAAAAAACAAAGAATCACAAAAATAAATTTTGTACATAAGATATAATGTTATATATTTATAAAAAATAAAATATGGGGTACATGTATACTATTATACATTTATTATATTGAAGAAAAATAAATATTATATATAAGGTATAATTTTATCAATAATGGAAATGTAATATAAAATTTAATGCTAACCTAGAAATCAAACTTTTTTGGGGTCTTGGGTTAGTGGTATAGGTCAAATGGATTAATTGATGATATGATAGTTAAATAATAAATATTTAAAAAGTAATAAAAATGTACAAGTAATCAAAAGAATATATAAAAAATTATATATTAATTATGTCAAACAAAAATTAAGTGTGACAAGTAAAAATTATTTATATAATGTTGATGATATATATAATTTAAAACTAATCCGAAAGCACTACTTTCTTATCTAAATGATGGGTCAAAGGTCCAACTTTTCAAATAAATTCATAATGTCATAATTGAATAATAAATATTCAAAAAAAGATTGAACACAAAAAAAAAATACAGAATTTTGTTAAAGGCATTTCAGAGCATTTCTAATGTTGTATAATCATCATATTAAATAAAAATAATTGTTAAAATAAAAATTATTTTTATTTAAGACAAAAATGAAACACGAAATTTAGTAGTAGTAGTAGTAGTAGTAGTAGTAGTAGTAATTGTAATTTAAATTTTCTACATGTGCACATTTAGTACAAGTATTTAAGTTTATTTTTAGTAATATTGTTATTTTTATTAATTTTCAATTTATATCTTAACTATGATATATCTCAAATTCAAGTAATTAATATGAAAAAAAAAATCAAACATGTAATGCACGTGCTTAATTACTAATTAACATAAGTACGGGAGATGTTCCCAATGTGAGGCTAGAACATACGGTAAGGTCGATGCCTTACTTGAGTAATAGTCATGGTTGATGTTGTGTCCAAATTATGAAAAAAAAAAAAAACAAAAAAAAACAAAAAAAAAAACAAAACAAACACATGCTAGATCATAACAGAGATTATTATAAGCCAAATGCCGTGATCATAACTAGCCATGCACTAATCGATATTGTTACACAAGAGATTATTAGAAGCCCATGTATTTAAGGCCTTAGACATTCAGGCTATGTTTGGTTTGAAGGAAAAGGTAGGGAAACCTATACTTTTTCCTTGTATAGGTTTTCCTTCCTTTCCCTACTTTTTCCTCCAAACCAAACACAAGCTTCATGCCCAATTTCATTGTCATGAAACCTACTTTGACTTTTCTTGAAGAATTGGTGAAATGAAAGCCTTCTTAAGGAATAACACACATTTTTTTAATATTAGCCTCTTAGTTTGGAAGGAGTAAAATATAAATATGTACCATACAAATACATACAAAATGCAAGGTTTTGCACTCTACAAATTTGTATTTGTATTCCTTCTAAGCTGAGCTTGAAAAGAGTACAAATACAAATATGTAAAGTGTAAATACACACAAAATAATTCAAATTACAAGGTTTTGCACTGTACATATTTGTATTTGTACTCCTTCCAAATTGAACATTTAGCTGAGTTTACAAGGAGTAAAATGCAAATATCTGCAGTATAAATACATACAAAATAATACAAACTACAAGGTTTTGCATTCTATGTATTTATATTTATACTCCTTCCAAATTCAACCTTAGAATCAGTTTTGAAAGAATACAAATACAAAAATATAGAGTGCAAATATATACACAATATAAGATTTTGTATTCTACATATTATACTCCTTCCAAATCTAGGGGCTCAATTTGAAAGGAGTGTAAATACAAATATATATTATACAAATACATATGAAATAATACAAAATGTAAAGTTTTTCACTCTACAAATTTGTATTTATAGTCCTTCCAAACTCGGCCTTAGAAACAAATATCCTCTAAAACCAAAGTCAGGGTTTAAACGGATCGAATCAAATCAAATATAGGAAAATCCAAATTCCATTGTTTATATTTAAATTCGAATCAGATATAATCCATTGAATTTATATCAAAACGAAATCCAATTCGGATTATAATTGAATATTGAATATTATTAATAAAATAAAATAAAAATAACTAAGATACTATATCATCAATAAAATGAAATAAATTGACTTTAATATCATATTTCATTAAGAAAATGAATTGAAAATAACTTCCATGAAACTTACAAAGTAAAAACTTGAAACCATTATCGGATCGGATAGGGGTGGATCTCTATTCGATCCAATTATAAACGGATCGAAACCCGTAAATAATTGGACAGTACGTGTATCTCCGGTTTGCTCGTTACTACACGTTTCGCACAACCAGCTTACCAACAAGGCAACAACGATTGGCAGTACTATTCTCTCTCTCTCTCTCTCTCTCTCTCTCTCTCTCTCTCTCCTTATCTTTAAATGATTTGATGGGACGGCGCGTGTTTTGAGGCAAAGCGAAGCGTACCATCCATCCATGGCTCTGTGCATCGGCACTGGTGGTGTATGCCGCAGCGGCACCACTACCGGCCTACCTTTTCAGCGTAAGACGCTTCTCCCATTTCCGTCTAACATCTCATACTCTTCCTCCTCTAGGAGGAAGAGAAACGCTCACATAGTCTGTGCCAGAAAGATCTCCTCCCGCACGGGAAGGTTCGATAGCAAAAACAAGAAGAGCGGCGGACTCACCACCACTAGAGAAGAAGACGTTGGACAGAAAAAAGAAGGTGGGGTGATTGAAGATGATGTTGACGATACCACCAGCAACAGTACGGTGGATGTCGATGATGGGTACTTTTTGCCGGAGCTTCCGGGCGATAAGCCCGATTTCTGGGAGGGACCTCAGTGGGATGCTCTTGGCTTCTTCGTTCAGTATATGTGGGCTTTCGGTATCGTTTTCGCGGTATTTCTCTTCAATATGTTTTCCTCTTTCAATTTATTAGTTCATGAATGATTTATTTGTCTGTTTGTAGTAGAGCTAACTTGATAGATTTATGGTTTTTCTGTAAAGTAGCTCATTAGGTGCTGTGATTCCGGAGAGTTTTACTGAATTGGCATGGTTCTGTCTGAGAATTTATGAGTTGAATCTGTCTCTCCTATTTCTACTTCTGCTACCTTGTCGATTTTGATGTTGATGTTAATCTTTATGTGGACTGAATGAATGATCTTAGAAACATAAATGAACAATGTCAGCACTAGCTTTCTTAATGCATATAAAAATTAAAAATATAATTCTCCTCTTAATGAAACCATAGATATTCATTTCGGTATGATTGCCAATTACACAAGGTCCATCCTAGTGGGTTTGGCCATGACAAGAGTCATTTTGGCCATTATATTTCTTTCGTGTCAATATTGCAGGCTATGGTGTTGAAAGATTCTTCAGTTTGGGAATTA
The DNA here is from genome assembly GCF_056320005.1 of Nelumbo lutea. NCBI lineage: Eukaryota > Viridiplantae > Streptophyta > Magnoliopsida > Proteales > Nelumbonaceae > Nelumbo > Nelumbo lutea. The sequence goes on along the minus strand of NC_142687.1, from coordinate 27,793,133 downwards.
CATTCTTGGGCCGTGACAACATAAGCAGTCATGTGAGCATCGCAGAGCCCCATTGTTAACAAAAGCTCTGTGGCTGAACTGTACACCAGCCCGTGCCAGTGCCGAGAATTGTATGAGCATTGTGATCCTGAAAATATTCCTTTTACTTAAAAAGGTGTTCCATGAAGGTTGTCGTGCGCAACCATGAGTTCTAATACCAATCTTGGGTGTCTATCAGCTTCGAATAAATCACTGCAGAGAACCAAATAGAAAGTAGAGAAGCACAGAGAAAACAGTGATTTCAGTGGTTCGTAAGGAGTTCCATGAAGGATGTTGTATGCATCAATGACCTCTGATACCAATTGTGGGGAGTATATTTTCTCCGCAGAAAACCACAACAAAGAAAAATACCAAGAAAATAGAGAAGCACAGAGAAAACAATGATATAAGTGGTTCGTAAGGTGTTCCATGAAGGATATTGTGTGCAGAAATGAGCTCTGACACCAATTGTGGGAACCCACCAGCTTCAATTTTATCTCTTGAGAGAACCACAACAAAGAAAAATACCAAGAAGTAGAGGAACACAGAGAATAGAGAATAGTGCAAGATTCCATGTGGTTTTAATCCATAAACCAACTCCTAACCCTTATCTCTCTCAAGCATCAAAAAACATGCCTCCAAAAACCCAAAACCGTATAATACCACTTAGGCAAACTAATCCCTGCTACCTTATATGAAATATCCTTGCACAGTTCAATGGTTCAATCTTTCATTGAACAATGACCATCCTACAAGACTGTCCACCTCCACTGCTCCACCACATTAGTTTTAGCCTTCTATATATATGATACTATATTCCTGTTCTAAATATTGTAGGAAACTGCCTTTGGAAACCCCATAACACCACAATTTTCCTTTTTGGAAGTTAAACAAAACAAGACAAATTCCAACAACAGCTGCAAGTAGTGCCCTATTAAATGTGTGCTATTGTTGCACAAGCCTCACTAGGGGATTTAGAGAAGACAGGCTTGATTGGAGAGATGGAGATATGTCTCAAAGTAAGGTGGTAAATCCTAGTGGGTTCAGGGCTGGATATTACATAGCTCGGTTCCAGTTCTGTTAAGTGCTTATTTGGTTTCTCTGCACCCATCTCAGCACAATGGACTTTCAAACCTCGCTTAGAGGGTCGCACTGAGACAACTTAATGCTGGATGTTATCACCACTCATCAGCAGCATCAATGGTTTCTCCTATTTACTGACTCACAAGGTAAGGGGACTGATCATGCATTGATTAGGGCAGAAGGTTTAAGACAGAAACCATCCCAATTCCCAAACATGCCTAATGACCAAGATGCCCATTATCATGATTCTGTATAAACCTTGATCATCACTACCATGTCCTCACTACAGACATGAAATCACTTGAGCAATATCCTACTTATTACCTACTACCATATGACAATGAGAAATTTTTAGGAAATTCCATATAAATAAAAAATTATAGCAAGAGCAAACAAGATAGGAAAAACAGAACAAAATTTCATATTAAATAAAGTCATTAGGCAGCATAAATAGTAGATCTGGGTAGACTTTGATAAGAGATGTGGCCTGAATATCATTAACAACAGAAGTCCCACATATCCTCAATGCATAGACAGAGCACAGCTCCACAACGGAAGCCACATGAAATACATCACTTCAAACTGAAATTTGATGGAAGCAGCATAGATTATGCAGGTCCTTTTGGTTTTGAAAGGGTATTTAGAGACTGTTATGGAACAATAGTTGGTCTCTACTTGGGCCTAATGGGACATGACTCTACCAAAGCATGGCTGGAAGATGTACTTAAAGAGTCAAGGCTAGAAAAACCATTAAACTTCAACAATTTGGTAGTGGAAGATGATTCAAGAGTTGTGGTGGGATGGCTGAATTGCGGAAATCAGATCCCTTTGGCAGCACTGAAACACTATGAAAGAAATACAGGATTTAGGGAGGCATAGAATCATAGAATGCAAATGGGTATGCAGATCAGCCAACAATTGATGCATTGTCAAGACAAGAAGTAAACAGAGAACAACTGTTTTGGGGACATGTAATGACCTAGTGATGTAGGGGCTGGGGTTAGGTGGCTATGTCAGCATATACAACAGGGTTCAGGGGTGTTCTCCAATGTGTATTGTTTTTCTTGTTGTGAGTTCCAAAAAAAAAAAAACAAATCGAAACCATCTGTTTTGAAACAAATTGGTTCTTAAAAAAAACACAGAAAACATGTTCCTGGTTGTATGTGTTTTTTGTTTAATGTGTTCTTCATTTTCTGGTTTAAAGAACATGTTTTCATCTGGTTATTCAATAACATGTTCAAAACAAAAAGAAAAAGTTCAAAAACATGTTTTTTGCTGATGTGGCAATTTCAAAAACAAATGAAAACAAAAATATTCATAGTGTAGCACTCCCTATTTCCAAGCATTGGTGGTCCTCCATGGTTCCATTTGTTCTAGAGTGTAACTCTGAAAATTTATTTTATTTTATTTGTTAATAATTAAAGAAAGATTTTATTCAAAGAGTAAAAGAAAAGAAGCACATTCCAAATACCAACTTCTCCCTACATGTCAAGGATGATGGCATTCCACCTATCACAAAAATGAGAAAAACAGAGCCTTTTCAAAGCCCCAAAAATTGACACATTGACTCCAGTGATTACCTGAGGCCCATGCTATATTCCATAAAAAATGTTATTCTTTCCATATACACCAGCATACAGAAAAAATAGCAAATTCCATGCAATTTTCCCTCCTCTGTTGTAACCTTTTTCTGGCCAAGCTTGAACAGGACTCCAGATCATAAGGACTAACTATTAGCATCTAATGAACTTGAAGTGCCACCATAAAGAGGGAGAGAGGAACTACAATGGATGAGAAGATGGTTGTCTGACTAAGGAAGAAGCACGAAGAACAAAATGATTATTCAACACCTTGGATTCAATATATTCTCATGGAGGACTCTTTTATTGCTAGTTTCTTGATTTAGTGCTAGATTTTCTAGTTGATGTTGCACTTTGAGCCTCTATGTTGGTGCCTTATATTTAAGCAGTGTGCTTCATTCAAAACTGTTTGATAGAAAACATGACACCTTTTAGTCCCACTGGCATGATACTCACCAAGGCTGATTTTTTTTCCAAGTCAATATGACATCAAACTTTTTTTGCAGGCCAACGTCCATGAATTTAATAGGTATTATTAGATTACCATCATTGCCCCTCATGGCTTATATGAATTTAACTTTTTGCCTTTTTGTATTGAAAAGGATAATGTTCATGGGTATATGTTTATACATTTTTCTTAATTTAGATTCTTGAAGGTAGGCTCCAATTCTGTATATTGCTGCATGAATGTTTTTTAGGTTCATCCCATCAATTTACATTTGAACAGGCAATATAAAAATGGTGTCCTACAGAATGGATTTGTGATTAATAATTTCCTTTTTTCTTTTCAGCTAATTGCATGTGGCATTGCCGTGGCTACATATAATGAAGGGGCAACAGATTTTAAGCAGACTCCCGTGTATAAGGAATCAATCCAGTCTCGAGAATTGTTGGAAGAACCTGAAGCATCCAATTCAGATGTATTTGAGGCCAATCCAACTGAAGAGGCTCCTAGTTTGGAATAGCCACTTTAAGTTGTCTGGGCAAGAACAGGGCGTTTACCACCAGATCATGACTATATTTTTAAACCAGAAGATTGACATGCAATGTGTCCCACGTTCAGTAAGGTAATTACACTGTTTCACACTGTAATTTTCTCCTTTTTTTTTGTTATTTGTATTTTATTGTATGAGTTCTCGATACAGAATATATTTCTTTATGAGCATTTGAATGTAGCGATGGATCTCAGAATAGGTGGTTAGGTATATCAGGACATCCAAGTTGGGGTGCAACTTGGATGGGCTTGGGTTGGGAAGTTGTTACAATTTGAGGGGGTGCGGTCTAAAAGCCTGAGACCAATGCAATGTAAAAATTCTTAAAATTGAGTACCTAACTTGCACCCCTACATCTAGGGCTCTGATATCTGACCTATCGTGCCCTATATTTGGTTTACATGCAAAGGTGCTCATACCACTACCTATGGGTCATTTATTGTGAATTTCTTGTTCGGAAAATTTTCTTGATTGGATGATCCTGCTTTTCTGTCTATTCTCCTAAAGCAAAAGTTATTCTGCTTCTGTGATCAACCATTTACATTTAAAGATCTTTCGTAATGTAATTTCTGACTTTCTGAGGGTGGACCTTGGCGCAACGGTTTGGTTGCTCCATTGTGACCTAGGTGACCAGGGTTCAAATCTTGGAGACAGCCTCTGTATGTGCAGGGGTAAGACTGCATACATCTGTCCCTCCACAGACCACGCATTGGCGGGAGCCTCATGCACTGGGCTGCCTTTTTGTAATGTAATTCCTAGCTGCCAAAAACGTCAGGCTGGTGGATAAACCATTCGCCTGAATCAACATTTTACTAATGTAAGGTGATGTGCTAGTTCATCGATCAAGTTATGGTTCTCAAATGCACAATGGTAAGGCAGGGATAGATGTGTGTGTGTGTGTGTGTGAAGAAACAGGGAAAAGAAAATGGTTGATTGGAACTTAGAAGTAGCATATGGCTTTCTGCAAAAAGAGTGATTACACAGAATATGAATCTGTAATATCAATTTCGTTGCTTTACACCCATTAGGAGTTGATTATGCATCATAAACACATTAGAAATGACCAAATCTCTCAATAGATATTCCATATTCTGTTTTTTCTTCGTACATAATTCCTACTTCGAAAGTAGGAACCCATACACATACAATACTGTGTTACAAAGAATGAGAAATATTATTTGTTTGTGTGGCTTTGTGATTCCATGTGAATGAGAAGGTTTTGTCCCATAGTAAATCTTCGTGGCATGTTATGCATGTCATTGTGTTGTGACTGGTGCATGCAAGGAGTGGAAGCACTCTATGGGTCCAACCTAAGCTGTAGAATTATGCAGGCAATTGCAATTTTAACAAAAACTGGTCTGTTAAAGGAGTGCATTTGTTTTCAGTGCAAATATAAATGTCCATGGAAATGTGAGCTTGGTTCAGTTTTGCATAGATAAATTTTGCATTTTTGCCTAACTGTTTTTGGTTGTGATGATTATAAGCAGAAATTCCAATTGAATCCACTTCTACATTGACCAACTTTGAGTGCAAACATATTTTGAAAGTTGTGATAACACTATCATTTTCGGTCATAAGTCATAACTATATTCTTACCAAGTGCTTCTAAAACTGAACGAGGAACCAGATTGCATATATGTATTGATACTTGCACTACCAAAAAATACAAGAAAAGTGCAAAATTTGATCAGGTACATCACTTGATAGGAAGCAAATTATCCTCGGCAAAAGTGTCTTTATGTGAGAAACTTTTGTTCTGATCACAATCTTGTTGACTACTGTTTTCTTATTCCGCAAAATCATACCCAGTTACCCACCATCTATATTTTATATCAAACATACCCTTTATCGAAATACAATGCCATCCATGAATTGGGTATTAGCTCTACCAATCCAAACGATCCTAAGAAATGTATATTATTTCAATATTGGAAATCCATATTTATACCACCTCAACCAATCATGCACCTTATCTGTTCTTGGTATATATCTGTGCCAAGAATCATTCCAATTTTCTATATTCTAATCAAAAGACCACCCTAATGAGAAGTAACTCAGAACTTCCATCAACAGAAAAGCTGTGGCAGCCAATACAACTGAATCTCCTCCGGCCTTCGACTTTGTTCCACTATTCCGTACAAACCCAGATACGGTGTTGTTCGACCTTGGTGGCAATGAAATCGTCGGAGAATCTGAAATTGCATCAAGAAAGAATAAAAACAAGGCAATATTTATTTGTACGTTATCTAATTTGTAACTAGCTCATGGGGTCTCTGTCAAAGTGTGAAAATGAAATATAAACTTTGATCCATAAACCATCTGTTCTGTTATGTGAACATATTTTTGTTCCGTCTATCATTTTCTGACCTCCTCCAAGTTAGAATACAGACAGGATGGTTACAATAATCCAACCGAATCAGCAGTTCGTTTGCATTAAACGAGTCCGTATCTGCTCCATAGTGCCACGTGCCATTGCGTATTGAAAACATTTTTCATACAATTATTCATAAGAGATGTTATCAATACATGGCAGGATGTGGCTGTGAGGTCGGTGTAAGGAGCGCTGTGAAGAGTAGATTCTAATTCGCATTAAATGCCTGTGAAAAAGAGGTGGAATCTGTTCCTCACACACAGGGCGCCTCACAACAATTTCACAGGCATACCAGTGGGATGTGCCTGTGAGGTCGATGTGAGGCGCCATGTGAAGGTTCCACATCTGGTGTCCTGTGGAAAATGGTGGGTTCCACCTGGCCAATCAACTTGATGGATACAACATACAAGCTTTATGAATAAGCAATTTAGATCGGCATATAAACATTGAAAATCAGAACCCATAATCATATACCAGCAACAGTTGAAGAATTTGATGAGTTTGTTCCACGAGAAACTTGAGACTGAGGCGGGCTGGAAGGCACAGTAAACCCTTCAGTAAACCAAAAAAAGATAATCCATGTATTAGATCAGAGAATCTTTTTTTATAGGAAAACATAAAGTTGAGAAGGGAAAACGAGTTTTGGGACGTTGCTGATATAGAGATTGGGCTATTGATGTTCAGACTTTAGAGCAGTGGTACCTGGGCAGGAAGAGAAGTTGACCTGGAAGTTGCAAAGGTCGGGCAGCTGCAGAACAAGCGTCTTGTTAACAGGGAAAGAGCTCATGGTAGTGTCATTGAGCAAGACGCAGAAGCAGCTGGGTTGTTGATTGTAGAAGCCAATGAGGTTGGCACAACAAGACTGCACTGGTGAAGCGGCTGATCCCTGCACTAACGGTGCACAAGGGGCGAGCTGTAGCAGATGAGACCCACATTCCGCCATGTCGGGGCCTGATGTGGAAGAACCAGAGTCTTGGGCTAAAACAGAGGATAAGGTAAACAAAATGAGAAACAGGATGGGAAGAGCAGTCATGGTGTCTCCAGCTGAACGAGACTGAAGGTGTTTGTTTGCTGTGCGTGTGGAGTGAGAAGTTGGGTTCACTAAATAGATGCAGAAGATGCATTATTTGAGTGTGAGCTGCTGCACACTTGCTGCGTGTTATTCTGCACGCGCTTCTCATTCCCTATCCCTCTCCCTCTCCCTCTCTCTCCATGTATAACGAACCTGCTTACTGAAATTACTGGTTTTTCCTTGCATGAATAACAGATTTATTCCACCAATCATCTTCTTTCACTGCAGATACAACTGTATTGGTTCCTTCTCCGTCTCTGTCTTGAAGTTGAGACCTTATCCAATCTGTTTGGCTCCATTCCGATTGTTTGATTAGGCGGAATTGGAAATTTGAAATCCCATTCTCATTCTGGTGGAATGGCATTCCCTCTCCCTCCCTTGGGAGTGAGAATTCAGTCAATTCTGATTCCTATTCTAATTCCAGTCTGAACCAAACAGGTGAGACAAATAGACCATTCCAGAAAAGAATTCTGTTTCTGTTTTTGATTCAGACTATGAACCAAACGGGTCCTAAATCTTACAGTATTCTCTCCTTACTCTTATTTATTTCACTGAGCTCCTATTTCATGTAAAGAAGTCTATAGTCATATCTAGCATCAACAGGAAAACCCAAGGTTACATGTCCAGAATAAGCTGTGATTAATTGCTGGTACACAAATTTCAACGATTACTAATCTGACAGTAATATTAGAGGAGGTAAAACAGAATATTTTTAGATATGTGGTGTAAGATGGAATTATAACTTGTAAGGGATGCATTATAATGGATTTACACTTTTACCATTTTAAGGAAGCCCTAAAGGTTTAATTTAGGACAAAAATAAAAATAAAAAACTAGTATTTTTGGGATGTTGAGGATGATAGGTGTTTGGTCATAAGTTACGATGTACCATATCTACGGTGTTCAAAATATTTGTGTTGAATAGAGTTATTTTTCAGTAATATTGGATACGGTTGGATCCATTGAAATATTTGACCACGCTCTAATCCTGCATGGGAATTGTTTGTGCTAGTGTTTTCGATCCACAACAAACTGATCAACCTGTCACCTGGCAGGTCCGTTTTACGGTTATATTGTTGACTCAGTCATTAATTTAATGATCCAGACCATTGAAGCTTTAAAACATGTGGCCCAGTTAATGGGTCACAGGTGAAATATCAGTTTTCTTTTTCTTATATTTTTAGTCATTTCCATCATTAATAACAATATATCACATTTTTTTTGTTTAATATGGTGAACAATGATATGTTTTTTTATAGAAAAAGTTTTGTATTTTTTATGATTTTTTTTGTATTTTTTCTATTAATTATTTAATTATAATATAATGAATTGGCCTATTTAACCCAGACGGTTGAACACTGACTCACATCATATCATAAATATAAAAGTGGTTCTGTTTTTTAATCTGTTTTAGAAAAACATTGTCTATGTGCTAGAATAAAAGCAATTCTTTAGTTTGTAGGAGCTGAAGGATTCATTAAAAGTTTTTCCATTCTAATTTGCAGAAATTGATAGTTTTTTTTAATGCCACAAGATCTATTGCAAACACTTCTGGTCAATGTTATACAATTCACTACTTGGGTCATGAATCTCATGGGTTTCAATTCAAATCTTATGTACAAATCCTTTCCTGTAAAAAAAAAAACTTACGATTTTTGTTTGAATCTTACAATTTTTATGATTCATTATGATTCAAATAAATTCAATTAAGAATTAGTTCATTACTTTATTATATTTTTGTTTATATTTAGTTTTGTGAATGGAGATTTTTTTAAAAGCCCTTACTACAAAAAGATTTATTTACATTATTTAAGACTATAAATTAAATTTATTTTCCATCATATGTAGGTTAAAGAGTCATTATATGTGGATTTGTTTGACTTTCAAGTCAAACGTGATTATATGTTCTTAAGCTTCTATTGTATAAGTGGTAAATTCTATTATTTTAGGTACATATATGGTATATATAGATTAAAAATAGGGTATAGTCACTTTCCTATACATATTTAGCCTTTTAATATATCTATATTTAATTTCTTGACAATTTATAAAATAAAATAAAATAATCTTACAATTTATAATATGATTCACAATTTGATTCGATTCAACTTTCTCTACAATTTATGATACGATTATGATTTTCAAAACATTGCTTGTGATTGATTACCTATCTTAGTTTACACACTTGTGTTAATAATAGCATATCACTATCCTTTTGAATAATGGTAATCTTTTTTATTTTCAGTGTTTTGTTTTGATTTATTTTTTAATGGGGCTACACGATGGGGTTAAGTCAGTTAGTCCATGCCCATCATCTTAACCCTCCAACCTTAGTGATATTGAGATTTGATCCTAGGTTTTGCTACAACAAGTCATAGATCTTACCAACCGAGCCACCATCAATTGGTTAATGATATATAAAATCCTCCATCAGGTCTCTCTGCAAGCCACATGCAAACTGAAAAAGCAAGGTAAACCATTCCTAGTTAGTTGCCAACATTGCTTAATATACAAAAATCCAACTAATTGTCAGTTTCTTTTCCATACTACTCTTGTCATCTTTCATAAATACTAGTAGAATGGCCCGTGCGATGCATGGGGAATTTAAACCAATGAATGATTAACCATTACCAGGTATAGAACTTACTAAGTTGGGTGCGGTCACTTAGGCTGATTCTTGATTGGTTGTGTTAGCATCAATTTGTTTGATTATTGAAGTTTTGACCCAAAATGAAACTAAACTTTAATTTCTTTAATCCTAATTGAGCAGGACTGACAATGTTAAGAAAACAGAATTAACTTAAAACATGATTAATGATTCCACTTAATATATAATGTAAATGTGAATATATAAAAGTATGCAAAAAGTGTAAATGGGTACTGTAATTGATGCATTTGTATTTAGTTTGTTACTGTAGTTGTATATGCATAAGGAGGCAAATAAATTAACAAAAGGTTAAGAAACTACCGCGTGCAAGTAATTCCAATAAGAGCAATCCCTCCACAATAACTTGTATGAACCATGTGAATGTTTAACTTGTATTTGGGAAAGAAAATGAAAAATAAGACAACTGTGTGATATGTTTCCTTTAAATTAAGGAAAGCAAAAATAGTAAACAAAAGAAAAAGAAACTTCAATGTATTTTTATTGAAAAATTTGTATTGCCATCATTCTAGAGCAAAAGGTTAAAGAGCCTAGATCATATAAATTGTGTTCAATATGCAGAAATTATATGACCCACTGTCACATGGGGCCAAAAACATGAAAGAAATGAGTCCAAACTTTTCAATAGTTAAAGGTTAATATTAACATTGCAAAAAGGGAATGGTTGCTAATGAGATTCATCATTAGAATTATAAGTGCCCTCTATAGACTGACATATCTGCTTTGTCCATAGGATTTATTTCTAACCCATGTTTGTATGGGCTTAATCCAATAGATAACATATATAAAGGGGAAAAGAAAAGAAGTTGAGGAATGACCAACATTAGATAACATTACCAGGACTCAATTAAGTTAAGAAAATCTCAAGATATGGCACAGTTATGAGCTTAAGTTTAATTCAAAATTCAGTTTTCATGATAATTTTAGTTCATACTAATTTTCATGATATTTTAGTTCATACTAACTTTAATTCAAAATATCATGATATTTTATTTCAGCTCCACGGTTCTCTACTTTCTATGCTTTACTTCTTGCCTGAAAAATTGGCCAATCTGGACTAATAGCACAAAAAAGTAGCGTATAAATAAATTTCATTCAAAAAAATTAAAACAATACATTAACTAAACAATCTAGAGTGCAAAGAACTGAAGTTCAAACATACTTTAATTCAAAATTCAGTTTTCATGATATTTTAGTTCATACTAATTTTCATGATATTTTAATCCAATAGTTTTAAGTTGTCATATGATGAGTGCAATTTCAGTTGTTGAGTGATGGGAGGGAGGGCTAGATGTTCAGGTTCCACACTTCGTGGTGATAAATCAGAAAATCTTTATGGGTAAAAACATACCAGAAACATAACAAGGCAGGAATATTAGAGGTGATAAAATCATTAACCGGTAAAAAGTAATAAAATCATTAAACACTCCAGTTGTTATAAGTTATTTTGTGTCATTTTTTGTTTCAATTTGTTCATAGATCTATCATCTATTAGTTGAACTAATGTTGTCTTGCTGCTGGGCTGGCTAGGAAGTGATAGCTTAGTGAAATCACAACACTGTAGCATCATGAGGGAGATAATGGCTGTAAAGGGATCTGCATTGCAGTTTTAATTGGGTAGCAAGAATAGCCAATGCAATGACAGATGCATTGGCTAAGCAAAGGGATAAATAAACAAGATCTGTTCTGGGTGCAAGTTGGGTATATATAATGTATATCAACCTTATGTTAGGAAAAGCTTATATATTTGCAAAAGCCGGGGTAAGAGTGATTTTTGAATTCCGTCCTTTTATGGAATTGGGTCATAGGGACTGGATTTTGAGTATTGGGTATTGGGTCTGTCCTTCTTTTTCTCCACAGCTTCATCCATTTCTCCAAATACAGGTCTCTCTCTCTCTCTCTCTCTCCCTTTGAGCTGAGCTGATAGTTATAATAGTGTCACTTCTGGTTCAGGATGTGCAAATGGAACTATGCAGAGCTGAATAGCTTGGGATAGTATTTAATTTCTTGGTTATTTCAAGGTGAGTTGATAATGGTGTAAGCAATCTTTGATTATTTGTTTTTGTTAGGTCTAGAAAGAGTGGTAATCAGCTTGTTTGTGAAAATAAACCGAGATGCTCGTCTTGGTAGTTTATTACTGAAACAATTAGCTTTTAAATTTGTTATTATTAATTTCATGTAAAAAAGGCTTAATAGTTACAAAAATTTGAAATGAATTTACATATAAAATGCACATGGGATATACATCAATAATGAGTAAGCATTTACATATTCTTTCTCTTTCAGAGATTTTTTTTGTTCAATTTTCTTTTTGAGAGAATTTGTTTACATTTAAAAACATTATAATATAATTTCCATATAAACTAATTATTTAATTAAAATAAAAGTAAGGAACAGCATATTGAAGAAATGAGGGTGTTCGCCCAACATCTACTTGTCCCCTTCGCTTCAGGCATTTTAACAGGGGAAAAGATTGGAAATAAGAAATTAGGGAGGGGTAGGATGCCCAAAATCTATTTGTCCCATTCACTTCAGTCATTTTAAGAGGGGAGAGAGAGGATAAAATTGGAAATAAAAAATCAGAGGGATAGAATTATAACTATAAAATTAGGGTATTTGGACGATGGACGATTCGTCCATTTCTCTTTTTTATAATGGGTAAGATATGATCCCTTATCTCATTTTCTCATGTGACATGATCATGTGAGGATAAGAATATTTTGATAAGCTATCAAGACCAAGCTGACTAGCTTCATTATTTCCCCCATTCCCTAAAAAAATAATAATCATAAAAGCATAGGAATCATAATGCAAGAGAACTCTAAAATCAAATCATAAAAAAGCTATCTCGATGATCGAAATTTGATACTTCGATGAGGTAGGTTCTTCTTCTTTTCTTCTTCTTCAAGTTTGGGCCATGAAAGGGAGTAGTCTCCTTCAAGTAAAGAAAAAGCAAAAGGGCATATAGTCCTACGAAGTATCTATTGATGTGCATGCTAACGAATTTGTTGATGGCCATACCAATGGGGATGACACTGCGAATGTTACATGTTAGGTGCATGCATGGATCACACTCCACTCAGCAGGTTGATGGTGAAAAGGAGTCGACCTCTAGTCAATGAGGTGTGGTGTAGTTGAGGACAATGTGATGGTTCAGGAGATCAATTCAAACCCTAAACAAATCTAAGGGGAGAAGGTGACCCCAGTTGAATCTAACAACATGAGTTTTTGGATGAAGAATTACACAAGGTGGAATCACTTGATATTATGGAATAATTGAGAAGGTTCAGTGACATCATTCAAAGACATCTTGATATTATGCAGGGCATTGCTTCAAGACATCAAAGCAAATTAAGAAGTGCAATCTGTTACTTTAGGCACGGAAGATCTATCATCAAACTCAAGAAATGCAAGCTAAATCTGTTGATATAGAGCCAAAAAAAAATATAATGAGAGCCCTGATAATAATGAAGCAGAGGCTGCCCTAACGACCAAGGATTCATAACAGTGAGGAAAAAGAAGAATTGTAATTTGTAAATCTAATCAAGAACTAATGTCAACCATTCAACCGGTTCATAGATCTTTAGACTGCGATTGGAAACAATGCAAATAAATGTGAATGTAAATATGTAGAGTCTAAAACGGTTTATATAAATTGCAAAATTGGTTTAGTTTTGCACTGAAAATTATCTTCTTACCAAACATACTTTTAGCTGTAATGGATGCAAACATGAATTCCAATAAAGTATTTTTTTTATCAAAAGCCCACTTGAATGCAAATTTACTTCTTTTTTTATTGATATATTTTTACATCTTTTTATCAATGTAAATATGCTTGGTCTGTCATTTGTCAATACATAAATGTAATATTTCCAAATACAAGTAAAAATAAACAAGAATGCAAATTTACCCCGGGATTTACACTCCATTTGTATTATTTCCAAATGCGGCCTTAATGCCAAATAAAGGCTATCACCCCTTGTATTCTATTTGAATTTATGTTTCCTTTTGGCTTCCTTCAGGAGTTTGTGCTCTTTTCGTATTAGGGGTAAGGTCTATGATCCCCCCAAAGTTTGAAGATTAAATTAATTTACTCATTTTGGTGCTCGAAACAACTTTTTTATGGTTTCCATCAGATCCTTAAGACATCTAATTGCTAGCTGTGGAACAGAATCTGCATTTGCAATGAACTTAAATGTGTCAGATGGTTAAGTCATTGTTTTTAGCCAATCAAAATATGGTCTGTTTGGTTCACAGTTGGAATCAGAATCGAAATCCCTATTGAAACTTGAATGATCTATTCCTTGTCTATTTGGTTCTGATTGGATTTAGAACCAAAATCAGAATTGGCTGGAATGGTTCTCATTCCCAAGGGGAAGGAATGACTATTCACTCAAATGGAGGAATGCCATTCCACTGAGAATTGGATTCTAATTCTGCCCAACCAAACAGTAGGAATGAAAATGGATCATTCCGATTCCAGATCCCTCTTCCTGCATACCAAACAGACCCTAAATGTAAATGTGTATTGACTGTAGTCCTCCCACTTTAGTCTTCCAACCTTGTATTTCATACATCGGGGATAGTTTTTCAATAAATAAATTTCTTTGTTTCATTAAAAATGGACATTTCTTATAAAAAAATAGATGTTTAATTTCTTTGTTTCATTAAAAAGGGAGAAGCAAAATCTGGACAAATTTATGGACTGTTTCATGTCTAAGGACCAAGGTACAGATCAGCAAGCCTCAATTCCTCTCTGCTATAATAGTTTAGTTTAGATACAAATGATTAAATTGGCCCTTAACTAAACTTGAAACTAAAATTAAATCACATGATGGTTCACGGAACGTTCCCAGAACATTCCAGGAACAGAAAAACAACGTATTCTCTGCTCCCTCCAAGACCAGAAACATTCCATTGGAACGTTGCCAAATTAATTCCACCTTATTGATTGAAATTTGTTGCTAGAATGATCATTATAAAACCAAACTTGATGGTTATCTTTGATAGCTGAAAATGGATCATTCTCATTCCTCCTTTTGTCTATGTGACTTAACATTCATGGCATTTCCAGCTTATAAGCTCTAACCCATGTGACAGAAAGAGAACCCTTGTTCTCGCCCATCCTTAGGCCGGGAAAAAAGAAAGCAAGAAAACAAGATTTAAGACATCGTCCAAAAGCAAAATTGCCACACAGAGCAAGGTGTACAGCTGTTGGACTGCAATAAACACATGGCCTATAGCAAAATTTCCGGTACGGTTATTCTTCAGACAAGCTGGTCCCTGGGAGTGGAACTGTGGACTAATGACTTATGGCCACAGCACAGCTTGAAGGGGAAGCTGGTCTTCTAAGGAACCTCTCTGCAATAATGTTGAATCGGGAAAAGCAAGCAAACAAGGTATTTAAACGATTAATTGTGGGGGCTACTAGCTAGTGAAGAATCTTTGTCAATTAATTAACAGACTTTTTCGCTTTATGTTACGTTGTCATTGCGTCTTCTATAGCTATCAAGCATCCATCCCTTTGATGTCCAACGACAACAACGACAGCGACTGAGGCTGCACCAGAGATGGGAGTGGATTAATCAACACAGCCCAATCTGTTCAGGGATCACTTTATTACCCACCCTTCTCTCCTGGTAGGTAGGTTGAGATCCAACCTGCAACCTCAAGCCACAGCACAGTGCAATGCAGCCTTGAATTTATGCTTTTATTGTTCAAGTAATTGGCCTTGCGGAGCAAAGAATCAGAAAGTGCAGGATGTCACTGGTTGCTTGGGCTAAGAAGGAGCTCTCTAGGCGTCGGATCTACAAGCCTAAAAGCCTACTGCCTCCCCGCACTAGTTTAGCGTCTGCTGAATCCTTAACCACGCCTTTTGTTAGTACTCTCTCTTTCTCTCTCTCTCTCTCTCTCTCTCTCTCTCTCTCTCTCTCTCTCTCTCTCTCTCTCTCTCTCTCTCTCTCTCTCTCGCTCTCGCTCAGTGTGTGTGGTGTGTGTGAGAAACTGGTTTTGGTTGCTCATGCCTCCTCTGCTCTTTGAAGTTTTCTGAGCGAAAATGGTGGTGGTGGTGTTGAGAGCAGGTCCAAGAAGTTGTTATCTCAGCAGACATAAGATGCACCAACTGCCAGAAGAGGATAGCCCACATGATTTCGAAGATAGAGGGTAAATTTCTATGGACTTTACTTTAAAGAATTCATAGATAGTCCAGGTAGAACATGAATTGGTTAGTCACAGGACTGCCTTGCCTTGTGTAATGAGTCTGTCTAACAGAACTCTTATACCAAACAAGTAGCCCGATCTAATAACTCCAGCCTTTCATCAGGGAGTGGCTTATACTGAACTAATTAAGAGAAACTGTGATCAGAAACTGTAAATTATCAGAGAATTCTACCCAACAACACTGTACAACCTTTGATTGCAAATCTTGCAAACAAAGGATGAAAATTTTACTATCTTGGCCTGCAACATTTACAGATTATATTGCTTCCATGGTATCCTTATCATGAATTAGGTTTTTGTACCATAGAATTTGCGATATCGTCCCCAAGAGAACAAGGAATTCTACCTCACCTCTATTTGCTTTTCATTGTAACTGTAGCAAAAGCGAGAGAGCTAGTGGTCCTAGCAGTGTAGTGCCCTGACAATACTTCAGCAAAACTTGAACAGTTCATGTAACAAATACAGTAAATTACATTATTGTTCTGCACATAAAGGCTACTTTAAGCGTCATACTTTAAAGCAAATGAGTAATGTCGGTATGTGATTATTGGAATAGCAAAACACTTTGAACAGTCCAATTATATTGCACATAAAGGTCTCTTATGTAGGTTTACTAACTTACTCAACAAATGTCTTTCCTCCCTTAGGCCATTTGCACTCCTCTACATTTACACTAGTGCAAATGAATTTTGGACTGCAAAAAACTGAGTTACTGAGCCTTAAGTAGTAACATTTGGCCATTATTGTCGTTCATCCCCACTTGTACAAAACCAGAGAAGATCAGGATCCAGTAACTGAGCTCTTTACTCCAAGATTCCCCAAATGATAATATATATCAAACTAATTGTAATATGTTCTGTACACTATATATAGTTAGATTCATTTGGTTGCATGTAAGATGAAGGCATTGTTTGGTTGCACTGCAAACGGCTGCATTCCTTGTGATTTTCCCTATACAAGTCACTTTCCAAATAAGAAGTCTTAAAACACTCATATATTTCCTAATTGCTTGGGCTTTTATTCAAGTTAAATGAAACTCCAGGAAAATTAAGAACAAGATTCATTTTCTGACCATTCAATAAATGGACAGTTCTATCTTAATTACTTGAATTGAGGATTGAAACGTGTATCACGCCATTTGGTAGGGGTCTAAAAATGGTATATCACCTAACATTCAAACATAACAATAACTAGTTTTCCTCCCCAAAATAAGTCTGTTACAATTAGGGGAACCATGGATGAGGACCATCGGACCTGTACTAGGAGGAATATGGTTCACTTGTTTTTCCTTTCCTTTTTCTTGTCCTTTTCAGGGGGGACCGACTCAGTGGAGGTGGACGTCTTAAAGAAGAAGGTGACTTTCACCTGCAGATCAGAAAGACAAGCAGGTGATGCCTTTGGTGATCCACGTCAAACAGGCAGATACTTCTCTTCTCCTCTCGCTCATCACATCTCAAGTTGTGGCCATTAGCTAGTTGGTATTGATAAGGTCTCTACCCTCTAGTTGGTTGTGACTTATGCTAATCCGAGAGGTCAGATTCATTTTGGTTTAGCCGTGTGTGAACTGACCAAAATCCACCTGGTATATATATATATTAAAATTTAAAATTTTTAATATGAAAAAGTAGAATTTTTTCTATGTTTTTTAGTTTAAAATATTTTATATTATAAATATAATTTTTTAATAATATTATTGTAATTCTAAATTTAATTTTTTAATTAAAATCTTTTAAACCAATCGATCAAACAATAAATTAATCTAAACCGATCAACCCAAATTAGTCGATTTTTAATAATGATTTATCTATTTTGAATGACCAATTCCCCAATCTGACCAAATTGATTCAATTGGTCAAACAAATTAAAACCAAATGTCCAAATCAAAGTATCAAACTGACCCATAAACACCCCTACTCTGGCTGATTCAAACTGACCCATAAACACCCCTACTCTGGCTGATTGTAGAGGAGAGTTTGGTAGGTATCAAATTACATTCACCAGGGCAGGGAGGGGAGGGGGTTATAAGCAAGGGCACTTGGGATTTGCCGTAATCATGGGTGAATATGCCATACAGTTTTCCATATACATGTTGTAGTGTTGTACATAATCAATCAGGGATCACGGGTGAGCATGTCAGTGTTCTGTACACATAGGTGTAGGACCCATGTATACGGAACATTGACATATTCATCCATGATTGGTCATCTAGCTGTTTATACACCGCATGGCGAGCGGTAGATACGGACTCTAAATCCACCAAATGACGGGTTTTTATTAATCGGGTCAATCGGGTCGGGCTAACATTATTTAATCTTAACCCCCGTCATCTTCATCAGATCCATGGACGTAGGTGGGTAGAGACTAGAGAGAGATGCTTTGCCTAACAGAAATAGGCAGATAAGCATGTAGAAACAAGGAGGAGATGCTTTGCCCCTGCAGTTCAACTAAGATAATGAGCAAAACAATTGCAAAATGCAAAGTAGTAATGCCTTCCTCCCCACTCTTCAACAGAATCAGATTCCTCCTCAATACAAAAAGAAGAATCGTCCAAACACCAACTCAACAGATACAACATTAACTACCACCCCATGCACCTTTTTCTTCTCAAATTCCACTTTTCCCTTTTCGATCCACCTTTCCAAAATTGAATCCACCACTCATCATCCCCGGAACCCACATCGCCAACTTGCCAGCTTCATGTCAGAAAGGGCAAGTTGAAGTTCCCCATTTGTCTCTTCCTTTCCGAATTTCTTTCTCTGAAATAGTAGACAGCTTCTGTTCTTTTCTTTCATCTGAGAAAAATGTAAGTATTTGGACATGAAGGCTCTGAATTCTGAATCTCTGATGGGTGTTTCATTCTACCTGCAACTTTGCAGTTTGTCATGGTGATGAGGATAAACATTGACTGCAACGGTTGTTACAGAAAAGTAAGGAGAGCCCTTCTCAATATGCAAGGTGAGACCCTTTTCAAAAGGATCAATGAACTAATATTCTACAAACCACTGGGTTACATTCTAGGTCAGGTCTCGAGTCTCACAAAAGCGATTTATGTTTCTTTTGTTTGTTTCTGATTGAAGAGCTGGATGCGCATCTAATAGAGAAGAAGCAGTGCAGGGTCACCATCTGTGGGAGATTCGTTCCCCAAGATGTGGCGATAAGGTTGAGGAAAAAGACGAACCGCAGAGTCGAAATCATGGAAATTCATGAATTTGGCAACAATGAAGATATTAATCTTAAGCCCTTGATTACTACATAGCAATTAGGGTTGTAAATATTACTTGTAGATTTAGAAGCACGAGCTTGAAAGTTGAAAGTTAAGAAGGAAGAAATCTATTGTTTGCACCAGTTCTCTCATTTCTGATGGGTGGCAAAATGTACCAAATTACCCGGGTGGCCCCGATGTACCTGGCCCCATTTAGAAGGTCTGAGCCCACACATTTTGGACCCGAGCATAATTAGGTCCAAAAATATTGGATTAGACAAAATTTTATATATATATATATATATGCAGGTAATGAATTTTATATGTTTCAATAGGATTCTGTCAATTTCAGCACCTGGAACCATCTATTTAGGCAATGGACAGGACCAAAATTAGGCCTGTAATCGGATTGGATTCATCTAAATCCGAGTTCGATTCGACAGGCTGTTAGTTGCATCTGACTTCAATCTCAAATCCGATCGCATATAGGGAATCCGAGTTCGAATTTGATCGGATTTTTCGGATTTCAGATTTTAATCTGACTTCATTTTCATTTCATTTTAAATTAGAAATCTGAATTCAGAGTTTCAGACTATTTATGAATCCATATCCCCTTTGGTCAATGAAGGCTTGGACCAAGTGACGCGGGAAATTAATCGCCGATGGGAGATATCATTAGGAAGGTCAAGATGGATAAGAACCATGCATTTGACTTTGAACTAACATTTCTATATTTTCTTGTAAATATGGTCTGTAAAAATTAAGAGAAGTATTCTAGATTTTAGGATGATGAATGAAACTCATAGAGCCAACAAGAAAAGTTCATCCTACAATAAAACAACACCAAACTAACAAAAGAAGAGAGGGGAACAACGAGAATGAAGAAAACCTTGGCCGAAAAAAAAAACGGAACGACGA
The DNA here is from genome assembly GCF_056320005.1 of Nelumbo lutea. Lineage (NCBI taxonomy): Eukaryota > Viridiplantae > Streptophyta > Magnoliopsida > Proteales > Nelumbonaceae > Nelumbo > Nelumbo lutea. Next base: position 27,773,013 of record NC_142687.1, on the reverse strand, counting down.
CAGCGAGAGTCTTGTTCTTGTTGGTTGTTGCAGAGAGCGAGAGTTGAGAGAGGAGAGAAGGATAACTCAACAAGGCGTGTCAGGCGATGATGAGAGAGAAGAAAACCTGGGCTGAGAAGTGAGAAGAAAATGTCTAATGAGGATTGAGGAACAGATTTCTTCATTTACCCCTAAGAGATTTTATTTATTTCATTTATTTATAAAAAGTATACAAAATATAATATATATTTATATTAATAAATATATCAGATTTGGATTTTTATTGGATCGGATGGGGTGAATCCGAATTCGATCTGGTTTTTAATCGGATTCTACTTCTGCCATCCAAATCCGACCTGATATAACATTTACCCTGTATGAATCCGAAATCATCGGATTGGATGTCGGATCAGGTCACAGGTTTACGGGTATCGTTAACCGGCCTAACCAGAATGGGTGCATTATAACTAGGGTCCATGACTCCATCCTGAACCCTGGATAATATATAGGCCTAGCCTGGCCCAGAACCCAGACCTCTACTTCTGAATTATCTCGAGCCAAGTTCTGTTTTGGAGTTTGGTTTCATGGAAGGGATGCATTAGTTTACAATCTTTCTCGTTTTATCTGAATTTCCCAGCCAATAAGTGATGTACATAAAAGGCACTCGTGGCTTTGTCAACGAGAACACATTCTTTGACATTGAATCATCTTTCCTCTTTATATACCTGAAGTGTTCAGTTCAACCTGCCAATCAGATCGGTTTGTGCACAGCTAACTAGATTTCTTTTTCTGGCCTGGCCATTTTCTGGGCCAAGTCTGAGCCTGTTTGGCTAACTAATTTAAAACTTGATGAGTGGACTTGGTGGATTTTTTAACGGGTTTATGGAATTGGATGGTTACCAGTTTGGATTTCCTCATACTTTCTTTAGTCAAGTTGTTTCAGAAAAATTTGTAGCTCAAAGTGCCTTTTTTGTTCTTAAATTTGGTTTCTAAATGCATTTTCTTTTTAATCTTATATTATAAAAGATCCATTGAATGCACAGGCTGGTGCTGAAAAGATGTATATGTCGTATAGGAGAGTGATTACATTCAATTTCCCAATTAAAAAGAAATTGATTTGGTTGTGGGTGGATTTAAATAGCCATTTTTTATCTTTTAAAATCCAAAAACAAAATATAAAGGATTCGGAACCAATATGAGGAGGATAAAGAATAAATATAATTGACGTGGACGATGGTCAAGCTGGATTTGGATTGACAGCCAACCAACTCAATATGAAGTGCAAGTCTTTGCCTGTAAATCTGTAATCAACTTGCAGAAGAAAATAATGGCTGATTGCTGATGTCTTATTCTTGAGGACACATTTCAGCATTAGGAGATTTTTTAGAGCTGGATTGGGTGAATTGAGTTGCTTAAATGCTTTTAGTCAATAAGCAAATAAGTAGGTTGTAAGCTCTTTTAAATTTTAACTACTAAATGGCAAGCTGGTTGCTAGCTACTTTAGTGCTAAATATTTCGCTATATGACTATATGACTATTTTATCCACAAAAAAACAAACGATATTCAGTCAATTCAGCAATGAATCAAATGGCCCCAGCATTGTCCAATAATGCTGGTCCAACTCAACCCACGAAGTAAGATCCGATCATTATTTAGATGAACATCGCCCAATTAATAGAAGGTTTTAAGAGATTGATAAAAGGCTTTTATCTACCAAAGAAATAATAGAAGTTTTTATGGTACGTGATATTTGATAGGGATGGCAATCTTGACCCAATCCATTTGATCCACCCATTCTGTTGGCAGGTCAATATGGGTCGAGCAACCCATTAGGGTTAGTGGAAAAGAGTAAGGGTAAGTTGGGTCTAGGGTATCCATTAGGGTTATGATGGGTTGGGTCGGCAATTTCGCCAAGTCTCATAAAAAATGCATTTGAGGTTATTCAAACTTAGGGCCACCTAGTACATTCACATCTTGCTTCAAATCAAACCACCAAGCCACATTTCATTTTGTGATTAAAAGTGAAATAAAATAGATTTTATTAATTTTTGTATTCACATGCAATTTAAACAAAAAGCACATATTTATATTTAACAACACTAGCTAAAAATTGTAAAATAATATTAAAAATAGTATTTTATAAACTAGTAGAATAAATAATATATCAAATCTACATCTATATAAAAAAATATGATTTGTAATATCAAAAAAATAGACAAATTGAATATTAATAATAAAATAATTATTTTAAACTTAAAACTTATAAATTCACACATATATAAATATTAAAGTTAATATATATTTTTATAAATTATTAACTAATACTTTAATTTAAATTAATAAGTAATCACAAAATATTTATTATTTACAAAAAATAAAAAATATTATAAAATAAATATTAAAGAATATAATATTAAATTGAATTTATCAAATCCACTGATCTACATTTGTTTCAAAAAAAATATTTTTATTTCATAAAATTTATAAAAATAAAAATATTAATAATGGAACAATATTTTAGTAATTAAAAAATATGAATTTGTATATGATATGTATCTTAGAAATTTTAACAAATTTGATATACTCTAAGTTGAGATTATATTTTTACAAATTATTAATTGATATTTTTAATTTGAGTTTATTTTTTATTAATTTTAAAAATTTAAAATATTAAAATAAATTAATAATTGATATAATAACTAAAGTATAATAGGTGCATATGTTTAGTGTCTTGGACTCTTGATTGATCCATTATAACTAAAATTATATGATATTTACGCATCCCAGTATATTAATTGTAATATATATCTTCATATATATCATTAAAATTTACATTTTCTATGTATTTATATATTATTTTTTTATTATTTAGATCTTAAATTTAGTGTTATTAATGTATTTATAAAATTTGTATGTATTTCCCCAGCATATCCATACATTTTCATATTTTTTGTCTGTATCCATGTATTTCCAAAATGTATCTATATCTATGTTACTCGATACCCAATACTGATACTTTAATCCTTGGTTTCATTAATTTGAAAGTCTTTGTTCAGGTCTAGGGTTTTTGAGTAAAGGTCGAGGCTTCCTCCTACCATTTTCTGCCTTGTTTTTATGGTATGTTTTCATGTTTTCTAGTGTTTTCATGCATTTTTTACAATTCGTTGGTACTTTTTTTGCATTTTTTATTTTTTACAAAAGATATGCATTTTTCTGCATTTTTTTAAAATTTATTGTATTTTTGCACATTTTTTTCAATTTTCTACTATTTATGCAACTTCCTGGTATTTGATGCATTGTTTTTGCAATTTTCTGGAATTTTTCTACATTCTTTGCAATATTTTGCTATTTTCCTGTATTTTATTTAATTTTCTAGTATTTTCTGCATTTTCTATAATTTTTTAGTATTTTTTGACATTTTCTATAATTTTTTGGTGTTTTCTACATAATTTATGCATCTTTGATTTTTTTTCATGCATTTTTTGGTATTTTCTACATTGTTTTTGTAATTTTTATGCAACGGTTATTCATTTTTTTCAATTTTTGCAATTATTTGTTATTTTTCTATATTTTTTGAATTTTTTGAAATTTTCTACATATTTTTTGAATTTTTTGAACTTTTCTACATATTTTTGCATGTTTTTATGTTTCCATGCATTTTTGCTTTTTTTTGCAAATTTTTTGGTATTTTTTATGCATAATTCATGCATTTTTAGGTATACGGGTCAACGCGACCCATTCTGCCATGTGGTAGCCTTGGTAGAGAGTATTCTCTCAAAAATGTTATTTTTGGGTATACGGGTCACCTGACCCGTTTTTGCCATGTGACGCTCTTAAGAGATGATTCACCCCAAAAAAACGTAATTTTTGGGTATATGGGCCAACCCAACCCATTTCTGCCACATGGCAATCTCGAGATAGTTAATTCTCTCAAAGGTTGTTATTTTGAGTATACGGGCCAACCCAACCCATTTCCACATATATAGGTGAGGGTGGGTAAGGATCAATATGGGTGGGCTAAGTTAGTCAATATGGGTGGGTCAGGGTTAGGGTGGGTTATGACCCTTTTAACAAACATTGGTGATGGGTCATGGTGGATTGGTGGGTCAATTTTTCTGAAAAAGTTATTCTTTTTTTTTTTTTGCATTTTCTACAATTTCTGCAATTTTTGGTTTTTTGCATTTTTGCAATTTTTTGTTATTTTTATATATTTTTTCTAGATTTTTTGTAATTTTTCTACATAATTTCTGCATTTGTCTGGTGTTTTCATGCATTTTGCAATTTTCTTGTATATTTATTGTATTTTTCTACAATATTTCTACCCTTTTCGCAAATTTCTAGTATTTTTTGCAAAGTTTTTGGTATTTTTATGCATAATTCTTGCATTTTCAAGGTATATGGGTCAACCCAACCCATTCTACCCTGTGGTAACCTTGGTAGAGAGTATTCTCTCAAAAATGTTATTTTTGGGTATACAAGTTGCCAAACCCGTTTTCGTCCTGTGACACTCTTAAGAGATGATTCACCCAAAAAATGTTATTTTTGGGTATATGGGTCGACCCAACCCGTTTCCACCACATGGCAGCCTCAAGAGAGTTGGTTCTCTCAAAAGTTGTTATTTTGGGTATATGGGTCAACCCAACCCATTTCTGTATTTATAGGTGAGGGTGGGAAAGGATCAATATGGGTGGGACAATAGGGTCAATATGGGTAGGTCAGGGTTATGGTGGGTTATGACCCTTTTAACAAGCATTGATGATGGGTCATGGTGGGTTGGTGGGTCAATATTCAACCCTTACCCAACCTAACCCACCCATTTGCCACCCCTAATGTTTGATGATGTCATAGGGGTGTTGTCATTGCATTTTGGGTTGATCAATGCAATTTTGTGAGAAAGATGTATTGCCATATCATACATGAGTGCCATTGTAATTAGAAAAATGAGTGTGTAAGAAACATTGAATTTGATGTTTTAGGTAGAAGTAGTTATTCGCATTGATCAACTTAAAAACATTTTTAAAATGATTGAGGTACAAAATTTTTTTCTCATACAAATTTGTATTGATCAACCCAAAACACAATGGTAGCATAACAACATTGTACTAAACACCTCCATACTTAATTGATGGAACTAGCGAAGGACTAAATGCATAATATGGCTTTTAGTGGACAACCACGTTAGAAACAATAGGTTTTAAAATAAGTATGGTTAAAATAAATATATGCAATGTAGATTTAGGGTTCCACTATGATATGGAAAATATATGATATGGGAAAAACAATTGACCAATAAACTAGAATCATAAACATGATAATGATTCAGGTGTTATTTATCAATATCTATGGGAGGGTTTTGATTGATCAAAACTCTTTCCATACCATATCTTTCCCATATAATAGATTTTCCCGTAGATTTAATAACAAGGGTGCAAATCAAGGTTTACTAAAGATTAGAGGCGCCGTAAAAAAAGGATTGGAGACCAAGAGACAAATCAATGTGGCATACTCCATTACATTGCTTCAATAATTCATAATAAGTCAAATTGGTAAGAACTTTGGCCGGTTTGTAATAGAGACTTGGGATTGAATCCCACCTATATTAAGGTTGGTGGTTATGGGTTTGGGGGGATGGGCTACTCCCAGTTGTGTAGTCCAAGGAGTAGAAAGTAGTCATATAAAAAGGAGAAATTTAAGAGGATGGTGCTCATAAAATTAGGACAAGATGGGCAAAATAGACGAATGCAACCAATATCTTATGTAAAGGTGAATAGCACTTCAGTTGAAAGGAAAATCCCATATAACAAGTGTAAAGCTAGCTATATTGTATGGAGAAGAGCATTGATCAATTAAAAAACAACATGCCTAAAAAATGAGTGTGGCAGAAATATAAATTTTATATGGATGAATAGTTAGATTATAAAGGACAATATTACAAATGAAATAATACAATGGAGCCTAAAAGTAGCTTTAAGTGATAAAATAAAAGAAAGTAGATTTAGGTGGTTTGCTCATATGCATAAAATATCATCTACAACACTTGTTAGGGAAAGTGGTTTGTTACATGTTGAAGGGCTTAGAAAAGCTAAGGCAAACTAAAAAGGACTTAGGTTGAGGTAATAATAAATGATTTGAGTGGTCATAATTTAATGATGGATATGACATTAAACAAAAGCTACTAGTGAAACATGAATAAGTAGTTTGGTAGAAGGCGTTTCATTGAGTAGATTAGAAAATACTGTGGCCCATTATCTAGCCCCTAGAACGACAACCTACTCTTTTGCAATTCTTTGATCTTAGAGCCTCTATTTTAACTGACTTTACATCTTTTAGCTTTAGATGCATACCCTTTGCCCCTGGGCTTTGTTTAATGAAGCTAGTTAGCCAATCCCATAACAAGGCTTAGATGATAATGGACCTCGAAAGCTAGGCTAACAATGATTAATAGGGATAATCATGGGTTGGGCCAGCTCTAAAAACAATCCCAATATTAGCACATTTGGGCTTGGTAATTAATCAATTAGGCTATGTTTGGAAATGATGCAAATAGGTGTGAATGCAAATATGTAGAGTATAAAATGATTCATATAAGGATGCATTTGGAAACGGCATAAATACCAGTTCGATGCATTATTGTACTCCGGTCTTAATTTGCATATGTTTGGAAGCGTTATAAATATACTTCTAAAATTGAAGTAAAATTGCAAAGATGTCAGAGTGTGCCTCGATCTTGAGGGTGGAAAACTACTTCGATTTTTTTAAAATAAAAATCCATGCCTCTTTCATCGAGAGAAACAGGTGAATAGTTTACTCTCATCCACCACTCATCATAACTCATCCATTTGAGCATGAGTAACGGATATTATCCCATTTTGGGTTTGAGCATCACAACATCCAAGATCTAAGAGACTGAGCATCAAGTTGTCGATACTATTAAGTTTTGTTTAAGCGTTCAAGAGTTTGAGATCTGAACGTATACCATCGGATACTCTAGGTTTGAACATCAAGTCATCGGCGACAATTACATTCTATCTGAGCAACTGAGCATTCGAGAGTTTGAGATTTGAACGTCTATCGTTAGATACTCTGGGTCTGAACGTCAAAGTCGTTGACTACTATTATGTTATGTCTAAGCATCTAAGAGTTTGATATCTAAGTGTCTGTTGTCAGATACTTTGGATATGAACATTAAGTCATCGATGACTTATGTCTAAGAGTTTGAGATATGAGTGTTTGTCGTCAGATACTCTAGGTCTAAACATCAAGTCGTTGGCGACTGTTAAGTTTTGTTTGAGCGTCCAAGAGTTCGAGATCTAAATGTCTATTGTCCAATACTCTATATCTAGATGTCAAGTTGTTAGTGACTATTACAACAAAAGGCTGACATCAATTGCAATTTATTGTTTAGGTGGATTAGAATGATTGAAATTTGAGTTTGTTTTGAGAGGCATTGGCTTGAAAGTCAGTTATGAGATGAAGGGCATTTTTAGGCCTTTTTTGAAATTAATATTCTCCTTCGTTTGGTGCTGCTCTAATGGTGGTGGTGTTCTTGCCTTAACAAATTTATATTGAATGAGATTTTCAACTGAGTTCAGTACGAAATTAACATACTGGCTCCTATCTCAAGTGTTTTGGGTTGGCCTAAGTGTCTTGAGCTCCAGACCAAGTGAACCACAGGTCATTATAGGGCTGCTAACCTCCTTGAATGGTGGAGTTGGGCAAGTATGATTTTGTAATTCCACTAGTCGGCAAGAGAAAAATGACTCAAAAGACTCTTCTATAGGTACTCTTTGGACATCATCTTTCTCATCATTGTTATAGTCTTCGTCATCATCATTGTGATCTAAATCACTTTCAATAGATTCTATTCAATCAACTTCACCGTCAATGTCCTTGTAATTCTAGCATCTATGATTTGAATGATAAGATTCCAAGCTGCAAGTGACGGAGTCATCTTCAAAGACCAATGATTGCTTGACTTTCCCTGTTTCTTCTTCTTAATTTTTGTCTTTATATATAGCCAACTGTTCACAATTTAACACATTGTTTTGCATCTATAATTGCCAAACAAGAAGATTGTAAAATAAAACTAAAACCAAATCCTTAATTGCATGCACTTGAAAAGGAGGTGTCATAGTTTGTAGCGGGTATTATTGCATACCAAACGCAGCCTAAATTGCAAAATTGGGTTAGTTTTGCATTGGCAAATTTACTTTCTTACCAAATAGACTTTTAGTTGTAATTGATGCAAACATGAATTCCAATAAAACATATGTTTTTTTTTTCTATTTTTTTATCAAAAGCCCACTTGAATGCAAATTTACTTATTTTTTATCGATGTATTTTTACATCTTATTATCAATGTAAATATGCATTGGTCTGTCATTTGTCAATGCATAAATGTAATATTGCCAAACACAAATATAAGTGAACCAAAGTGCAAATTTACCCTGAATTGGGATTTACACTCCATTTGCATCATTTCCAACGCAATCTTAGTATTCATCAAAGTTCTATGTTACTGGTAAGGTATGAGTAAGTTTGTTAAATATCACTTGGTTGATTGGATTGGCTAGATTGAAGTCAAAAAAGTGTGGAGACCATGCCCTGTATTGTACGTTGGGAGCATCTCCCGTGCTAATATGTTAAATTGATGGAGAGATAGGGTGTTCTTATGATTTTTGTTTGACGAAATCCCATCTCCTTTCCTCTAAATTATTATTATTATTAAAAAATCCCATCTCCTTTCACTCTTTTTTAAATCCATAAAAAGGGAAATACTTTCCCTTACATTAAGTATATGTTTGGCATTGCTTCCGTTTATTAAATAAACATTTGTATTTGATTTGTCTTCAAAATTGAAAAAAAGTGGTTGATAAACATTTTTTTTCTATGATTTATTGATAGTTATATGTCACTAAGCATCACATCAGCAAAGCAATGAATAAACGTTTAATCATTGGAGAAAGTATTAAAATGATGCTTCCCAATGGTTAATGCACATATAAATCAAGACCAACTTTTATTAATACCAATGCATACCAATCGGCATGATAGGAAGGTATATAAACGGAAGGCATACCAAACACTGCCTAAAGAAGGATGCAAAATGAGATAAAAATGTTGAATAGCAAAAAATAAGAACTTGAAGAAGAAAAGAAAAAGCAGAATCAATTCACCCTAACCAAACGCGCTCCTTTCTTTGATTCTCTATTTCTCTCCCGAAGTAAGGACGAATAAGCAAGATCTCGGAATATATTGAAGATTGAAGATAAGCTTCTTTGGTTACCGGTAACTTTATGCTTTAAAGCCTTTTGCACGAGCTGAAGGAGAAAACAGACTCTGGTGTTGAATCCGGCGAGATTGAGCCAGGTGAAGTCGCTGGCGGATCGGATAATCGGGATCGGGTACGTGCAGATTCCTTCTATTTCATTCCCTTTTCCTTTCCTAATTTCGGTTTCAAACTCCCAAATTTCGTTTTCCTTGCATCCTGTTATCTGTTGATTTTGTTTCAATTTGTTTGGATATTATTGGGACTTGAGACCTCGCTGAGATTTCTTCTGAAATCGTTGGAACATGTTTTGCTTTTCTTATCTGGCATTAAGAGACAACTCCCCATAACTCATCCTTTTCACTGTTTCTACTTTCTACATTAGTTTCGGTTTATTGAAGCTCATTCTGGTTACCTTTGTTGTTTATTGGGATTAGTTGTAAATTAGAAGATCCGTTTGCGTTACACGAATTTCTAGTGAAGTTGAATCCCGGTATCCCGTTGCACAATTTTCAGGCGTACTATAGGCATAACTTGTTGACCTATGGAGACTAATAAATTAGTGAGAACTATCCACACGTTGGTTAATTTCATGTTGACATGTAAAAACTGCAATAGATCTTATGTCTTTATGAGCTTATACCCTATGCACTAATTCTGTCTATTTCTTTGTTGTAGGAGGATCACACCGAGGGAGACACCGCTTCTGGTAAAGGTCAAGAAGAGCCTGAGCTAAATCGTAATGTGCTGACAGATAATAGCGTAGGAAAGAATGCTCAAAGTTCAAAAACATCCAAAGAGTATAACGTTGATGATACAACATTGGATTTGGCGGGGGATAGGAGAGAGGAGATTGGCAATCAGCTTCATGAACGTTCTGACAGGAAAGATATAAAAAATGCACCTGCCAGGGCTGGTGGCTCCAGAGATTCAAGGATTGGCCATTTGGCATCTGGTCAGGAATATGGAGAAGCAGAGATTAATGGGTCAAGTTCCGAATCTGAAGCCTTGAAGTCCAGGGAAAAGAAAGGGGAAACGAAACATATTGGCTCATCCTCAAGTGATGACATGTTGCTTCATGCCAATGGGGATATTAGTCAGAAATTTCCTGGAGAGGATTATATGTCCCCTCTAAAAGGAACAAGAAAGGAAAAGGATTACAGGGATGCTAAAGAAACTGCATCAAGAAGGTGTACTAGGTCGAGATCTCCAGTAGCTGGAGAAGATATGGGCTCAAGAAAGAACAGAAAAAGAGATGATCAAGGGGCTAAAACTGAATCAATAAGAGATGAATTAAGTAAACCTTTGGAACTAATAGATGCTGACAAAAATGGTACAGAACATAGAAGAAGATCAAAGTCTCCTGAAAGTATGAAGTACAGGAATAATAGGTACTATGATGAGGTCCATTCTAGGAACAGGTTAAGGTCTCCTGAGCATGCAAGAGAGAGGAGATCTCAGTCCCGTAGTGTATTGCAAGAGAAGAACAAGAATGATTCTGATCATGAAATAGTGGTAAGATACAGTAGGGAGGACATGCATAGTAGTAGAGACTGGGTGAGGGACAGAGGAAGGGAGCGGAGTAGTAGTTATAGCAGATACATTGAACGAGAAGATAGACATGGCAGTCGGGATACAAGAGAAAGGGATAGGGGTAAGGATAGAGATAGAGATAGGGAAAGGGATGGGGACAGGGAAAGGTATAGAGATAGGGATAGGGAAAGGGACAGGGAAAAGACAAGAGATAGGGATAGAGATAGGAATAGTGAGAGGGAGAGGGAGAGAGGTAGGGATAAGGATAGAAGTAGGGAGACTGAGTTTGACAGAGTGAGCAGACATAATTATGATGGTCCTAAAGATGACTATGGTAGTCGAGATAGGCATAAGGATTCCAAGCATCCAAAATATGGTGAACCTGAGCGACGGGAAAGAACAAGAACAAAAGATGCAAAGAAAGCACCTAATTCTATGAATAATGTTTCAGAGGGGCATGAAGAGAATCTACAAAGGTTGGACTTCTCCTGAAGCACAATCACTTAATTTCTGTGCCTTTCTTGGATTGATTTGTATTTGACTTCGTTTGTATTTTTTCATGTTCAGAGATGATGATGAAGAAGAGAATTATGAAGACAAGGTTGCATTGCAACTTGCGGAGCAGGAAGAGGAAGACATTGACAGAATTAAGGAGGAGAGCAGAAAAAGAAGACAAGCTATTTTAGAAAAATATAAACAGCAGCACTTGCAACAACAGGTTGAATCTCATTCTCAAATTGTGGATAAAGGTATCTTCAAAATACCTTCCAAGTTGACTGTAGAAATACTGTATTTTGAGTTTTGGCATCTGCCTTATGTTTTATTTCCGTTTTGTTCTTATATTGGTGGGGTTCTAGTTTACTTTGCTTTGCACTTAAGCTAAATTATTTTTTATCAGAGGAAAAGAATTCTTCCAATGTTGATGTGCCAGAAGAGCAGCCTTGCTCTTCAAAAGCTGCTGTTAGTGCTGGCCTTGAAGTTGTTGAGGGTAGGAAAAAGACTTCAGATTTCTATGCTGTTGGTGTGCCATTTTCTGTCGGGAAATCACCACCAAAAAATGGAGCTTTGGATCATCAGAGGACTTCTGGTGTTGGGGGCCTAGGAGATGGTTCACCAAAGGTTTGTGAACATAAGTCCCTGTATCTGTTATTTTTTTGAAGGTAAATTAAAACGAAAAGTTCATTAACTGAAAAGAAATGGTGACAGTACAGCCACAAGAGGTAATGAGAAATCACCTATCAAAAGACAAACCAACAAAAATGCAATTCATTAACTCCCCTCTCATTCCAAAGATGACCAAAAAGCAGCCCCAAGCAACTCTATTGACATCCCTGAAAATTCAGGAAGAAACAAACCCAGTCCAAAATTCTTCTCCCAATGAGGGACAGGGTTCCGTCTTGGATCTTGTCTTGTCCTCAAAGACTCATCTATTTCTCTTTGTCCTCCCAACAAACCACATAAAAAATGCAGAACCACACAATTTTAGCTTTCTTACTCCCATTTAAAACTGACCAACATACAAAACTTAACTTACAATTCTAACAGTTGTTAAGAATGAGTATTGATTCCTCATTTTATTTAGAAATCTGTGTGTGTGTATGTATTTGGACCTTTTTATCTGCCTTTTGTTTCTAATCCCGTTGGGTTAACTGGTTTATCAATTTCTGCAGAGTGAGAGATCAGATGACATGTTTTGTGACGATATTTTTGGAGAGTCACCTGCTGGAGTTCGTAAGCCGGTAATTATAAACTCTTGTTTCCATTTTGAATTGCAATTTTTTTATGTAAAAGTGATATGGCAAATTCACAATATCATCATCATCTAAGCCTTGTCCCAACTATCTTGGGTTGGCTACATGAATCCTGTTTTGCCAATCTGTTTTGTTCAGTCAGTGCCATATCCATCGACAAATTATGGGTGCTTAAATCATTTTTTGAGAGAATGGTAAAGTATTTCATTAAATAAAATGGTGCAAACCGATACACATAAAGAAACTGTGAGAATGGAATGGAACCCCCTTGAGCCAAATAAACTGAAACTAAAATTTGATGGTAGCTCTTTTGGCAATCCAGGGAGGGGCAGGTATTGGGGTTATCTTTAGAGACCATCAAGGAGTAGTGGTGGCCTTATTCTCAGGGCCAATTGGATTTGGAAACTCGATAAAAGCTGAGTTAGTGGTTCTCTTACAAGGACTAAAACTAGCAGTACAGCTAGGAGTGAGAGAGCTAGAAGTAGATGGAGGCTCTTTGCTGGTTATGTCTTGGGTGAATCAAGTCAACTCAGCCCCTTGGAAATACAGATTTGCTTTCAGGGAATTGATTGATTCTCTTGCAAAGAGCTGTAACTCAAGTTTTGGCTGGGTTAAAAAGACAGCAAATGGGTTGGCAGATATCCTAGCAAAACAGGGAGCTGATAGATCCAATTTATTTTGGGCAATGGTGTAATCTGTAGTAGCAAAAGGGGATGTGAATGTGTATCTATAAAAAAAGGGGATGAGAATGTGGGCAATCTGTATACTGTTTGAGTTTGTTGGGCTACTATGTAGCTAAACCATTGTATTTATCTCAGACATTAATTAATGAATTTATTTTGCTGATAAAAAAAAAACTGAACATGTATAAAGACCTTGCCCAGTAAGGCACCGGACAAGGCAAGTATTGACTTTGTACACCCCAAAAAAATTACTGTTGAACAAATCATACAACGAGATTGCTATGATCAAAAAAGATCTGAAAGGAATATTCTTGAATATTTTGTGTGACCCACCACCCATGAGTATATCCTACCCCAAATGTCTTTTAAAACCAACTCTTCTGAAATGAACTTATCTTAGAAAGCCTCCTGTTTCTTTCGTTCCAAATTGACCACAGAACTGCTGCTGGCACTACCTTCCAAACAATCCTTCCTTTCCTTGACAAACAATCCACAATCCAGCCCATTAACAGTGCCAGTAAACCCTTGGGAAAACACAGCTGAACTCTAAACACCTTTAGAACTTTCATCCATCTCTCCCAAGTGAAGCTACGATGCAGAAAAAGATGCTCCATCTCAGAATTGCACAGCACAATCTATGGGTGCTTAAATCATTTCTTATTACTTCTACCCAAGTCCTTGGTTTGGGTAGAAGATCAAACTGCAGTAGTTTAAGACTTCTTGTAGATTTACATCTTTAGTGCAGAAGATCAAACTGCAGTAGTTTAAGACTTATTGTAGATTTACAATGGTCAGGTTCCCTCTTCCGAGGCCTAGAATGTCTGATGAAAAATCCACAACATTTACGAAAATGGTTTTGAGGCAGTGAAAGCTGATACATTGCAGGCTGTGCTTCATAAGATGTTGCATTTCTCTGATTCTGATATATGCATGTAATCCAAATTTGGTAATACGATCTTCTGGAGTTTCATGAAGATGTACTAGAATTTGTATTGGAAAGCATTCTTTTGTGATTTGCTACTATATTCCTAATTGCCTATTCAATCTTATTTTGTTCAACACAATGGCTTGTCTTTCCTTCTTTCCATGGTCAATAAAGGAAGTGCTTTGGCAACTGCACATTTTGCTATTACTTGGTCTGGATCTCCAATTTGATTTATTTATGGTCTTTGTGCTTGGCTTCAGTTAAGTCTGGTTTCTGGATGTCCACCTTCAATGTCAATGGTGAATTTGACTGTCCTTCAAGTTTGAGAGGGATAGCAATTGTAGAAAATGTTCACTTGTGGGTACAACATCTATACCTTTGTTTCCTTTTATCTAGGATTTATTGAATCAGTTATTGTTCAATCACTATTTGACTAGTTTTAGAAACGAAAAACTCTGAGTTTAGTTATTTTGGATGAATTCAAGGATGTCCATGGATGCTTTCAATTTGACTGTTTTTTTGCATTAAATGACAATGATACGGGAGTGCACCACTGATAAAAAAAATGATATGGGAGTGTGCTGATTGTTCTTCCAGTTATTCTTATTCCATTCTCTCTATGTAGATGATGCAAGTAATCTTTCCTTCTTTTTCCTTGTGTATTTTGAAAGTTGTTGTTCAAATCATTTACCTTTTGCAGGGGAAAGGAGATGGTCTACAGATTGAAAGGAGTGGTCTTCATGATAATTGGGACGATGCAGAGGGATACTATAGTAAGTCATTGTTCATTTTTTTTCTCCCCTTCTTTTGCTTTTCTTCAGCAGATGTAGGTGGCTGAATTTCTATGCCTGTATTTTTAATTGATTCAGTGCTGATCTCTTCATTATGTCAATCCTGTGCTGCATTGTCTTGTGGGCATGGTTAATTATGTCATTCCTATACAGGTTACCGATTTGGGGAAATACTTGACAGTCGATATGAAATTACTGCTGCTCACGGGAAAGGCGTTTTTTCTACTGTAGTCCGTGCAAAGGATCTCAAGGCTGGAAGAGGTGATCCAGAAGAAGTGGCCATAAAAATCATACGCAATAATGAGACCATGTCAGTAAATGAGGTTCTTTTTTCTTAGACATTAGTTCATTTGTATTAAGTGTTGGGTTTGGGTTTTATACTTTTATTATCATTCATAAAATTTACTGTTTTCTAAAATTCCCTTAAACAGGTACAAGGCGGGTATGGAGGAACTTGTCATATTGAAGAAGCTAGCTGGTGCAGATCCTGAGGACCGGCGTCATTGTGTTCGATTTCTCTCAAGTTTCAAGTACCGGAATCATCTTTGCTTAGTTTTTGAATCTCTTCATATGAATCTTCGTGAGGTTCTAAAGAAGTTTGGTCGTAATATTGGTCTTAAACTGACTGCTGTGAGGGCATATGCAAAGCAGCTTTTTATTGCATTGAAGCATCTCAGAAACTGTGGTGTTTTGCATTGTGACATAAAGCCCGATAATATGCTGGTAAGTTCATTTTTCTTGATTTGTTAGGCTCTTTTATAACTTCTCACCATTTTGTTGTTGACTTGTTGTTGGTTTTAGGTTAATGAGGCGAAAAATGTGCTGAAGCTTTGTGATTTTGGCAATGCAATGTTCGCTGGAAAAAATGAGATCACTCCATACTTGGTGAGCCGTTTTTATCGTGCTCCTGAAATAAGTAAGTCCTATGACTTATGATTGGTAAAGATGTTTGGAGTTCTGATTGTTGGATCCATTCTTGATGCTTCATTAAATAAAGATCTTCATTGGTTGTACCATAAGACCTGAACTTGTATCATGTTGCTGCAGTTCTTGGCTTGCCTTATGATCATCCAATGGATATTTGGTCTGTTGGTTGCTGTTTGTATGAGCTTTATACTGGGAAGGTTCTTTTTCCTGGTCCATCAAACAATGACATGCTTCGCCTCCACATGGAATTAAAGGGTCCCTTTCCAAAGAAGATGCTGCGGAAGGTTGAATTTTGATTTCTGTGTAATTATAAAAGCTGAATTTTTGCATTGTTTTTCCTTTCTCTGAATCTTGGGTTTGTCTCCCATGTTCTCCATGATCATGAATTTTTATGTTGCTTTCATTAATTCATATAATGTGGCAAGTATGTCTAGTAACTTTTGATGTCTTTTGTATTTGTTGATATTAAAGACACCTGTAATGTGATTAGACCTATTGATTTTGTGGTGACATATCTTCTATCTGTTTGTCTTAATACAGGGTGCATTTACTGATCAGCATTTTGACCAGGACTTGAATTTCCATGCTACCGAAGAAGATCCTGTTACGAAAAAGGTGGGCATTATCTTTTCTATTACAGGGTGGTCAATTTATTGCTGATAAGTTAACAGTGGTTCGTCAAAATATTAAAGATAATGTTGATTAGGGATTTAGGTCTAGACTCTAGAAAAATGTTTAATTTTCTACAATGTTTTCTATGAACTTGATTCATCTTTCTACTTTGCTTTTGCAGGCTGTAAAGAGGCTTCTTCTCAATATTAAGCCAAAAGATATTGGTTCTTTAATTACAAGTTCTCCTGGTGAGGATCCAAAGATGTTGGCCAATTTCAAGGATCTTTTAGAAAGAATATTTATATTGGATCCAGAAAAGAGAATGACAGTCTCTCAAGCATTGAGTCATCCATTCATCACTGGCAAGTGAACAAAGATGCTGATTTTTTGACTCCAGAATGATGTTGATCTAGATACATGTACATTATGGTCTCAACTTTTCAGTTCTCTAATTATTGGGCATTTCCTTGTCTCTTTATCTTCTCTGTGTTGTCCCAAGAGCATTGGACACATAGTTACTGGCGTGGCTGAAGTGCGAAAAAAGATGTTTGGTTTGGAGACCTTCCTACTTGGCGGTTCTTCCAGTGGGATGTGTTCTGTCTCTATTGTAAGACAACTTGCCGAAGGCGTTTTCATCTCTTGTAGTCATTCTTGATGTTGGGCTTTGTAAAGATTTATGACATTTGCTTCCTCCATGGCATTTTCTTTTGAAGTTTTAATATGGTTCCCTGCAACCTTTGGCAGGTTCCTTTTGCATTTGAAAATTCTCAATAATAGTAGTAGTTAAACTATGACGTTGTAAAGAAACACATATACGCTTCCTTTAACTTTCAGAAATGATGGATATTGAAAGTTGTCTTTTCTGATAGCCAGCTTGCATCTCCATTCAGGGATTGCTAATGGAAAACTTGGATGTTGCATTTCTTTTGGTTTCATTTTGTGCACTGTCTGTTCATTTATCCAAGTTACTTGGATCCTAGAGAGTCTAATTATATTTTTCATTCAGGGTTTCTTCCAGTGCTATGAGGCAACGATCAGTGCTTTAGATGCTTAGAGGGCAAACAAAAAGAAGGTACCCTGGTTTGTTTATTAGGCAGCTTACTGTCACACCATTAAAATTTTTTGACATGGTTGTAACTGTAATATTCTAGCTTTGAACTGTGTTGGAAATTGGATTTAACTTTCTAAATCATACTGCTATCCAGTGGTCTGTTATTTATGTGGCCACCAAAAATCTTGTTCCTCGTTATTTCACAACTATATATATGGAGAGAGAGAGAGGTTGCCTTGCCCATAACATTTTCAATACTTTGTTGTAAAATGCTTTAGCAAACTACTATTTTAAGAAAAATGGTTCTTCCTGATATGCTTTGCACACTACTATTTAAACATCTTTGTCTGTTTACTCTCTGTATTTTTATAAACTCCACTACATCTGATCTATGCTTTGGTCATTCTGGAGGCTTTTGCACTGGAGATGAGTGGTTGCAGCTCTATGGTGAATATGTAGCTTGGTGAGTAGTTTGTTCCCCCTTTGATTTTGTTTTGTGTTCATTAACTTGATCTGATGTTCTATGTTTTTTCTTTTCTTTCTTTTTTTTTTTTTCATTTGCCTTTTTCTTTCTTAATAGGCTGCAGTAACAACAATATTGAATTTAAGTGTTGATGTTTTGACATGCCTTGTTTTTCTTTCTTTCTCGTTCTAGGTTATACTACTATGGTTGCTAACTATCTGGAATTTCTGTAAGTAATCTAGCTCTCATATTCATTGAGCACTATCCACCTTATTGATGTTTAGGAATCAGGGTATGGCTTGTGATGGTAAGTGTATACATTTAATTATTCTTTTAGAAATTTATTTCTCATTTTTTACCTAAAGTTTTCTCATTTTTTTGTTTAATGTTTAGGAAAGTAGTTTTTCCAGTTTGAGTTCTAGATACCTTGACTAATCAATTTCTAAGTCTAGGGCTACATTGTGTTTATCCATTGTTCTTTTATTATACACGATTCCACTGAATAGTAGTTATCGGGTGAAAAAAACCTTTGCTGAATGGTGTAATGAAATTGTTGCCATGTTCAGTGTTTTAAAAGGCGTGGGAGGCATACGCTTGGAGGCGCACCTCCAGGCGAGGCGCTCCCAAAACGCCCTGGGGCGTATGCCAGAGGTGCTGACACCTCTAAGGTGTACGCCTCATGCGCTTTTTTCATGAGGTGTGCTAGAGGCGTACACCTCATGTGCTTCATGCACATCTTATATAAAAAGGCAAAAAGAAAAAGAAAAAAAAAGGAAAGGAAAGGGAAGGGAAGAAAAAATAAGGGGAAAGAAAGTGGTTTGCCCCCTGCCCCTTTGGCTGGGGGGCTTCGCCCCCAGGCCCCCCTGCCCCCTTTTCGGTGCAGCCCAATTTGTTTTTTTGAGTTACGGGGGTCTTGCTCTGCTTACCTCCACTTTGACAAGACCCCCCCCTTTCAACTAATGTTACGCATCTTTATTCTTCTTAGTATTAAAGATTTTTATTAAAAATAAAGAAAAATGAGACCCCCCCTTCCTCTTCATCCTCCTCCTAACCCCCCTCCTCTTAAGGAGTCTCATGCCTCTTTGTGTTCGGGAGCTTACGCCTCTTGCGTTCTGAACTACGCCTCATGCCTCTAGGTAGTGGAACGCCTCGCGTTGCCTCCACGTTTTAAAACATTGGCCATGTTTGCTATCAGTGATTAAAAGGTTCATATAGGCCTAGGCGCAGCCCCTTTGAAAAGGTCCATGCCTGATGCGATTTGCACCTCAGCCCAATTATGTGTCTTTGCAAGCTAGAATCTCCCTTTTTTGCTAGTGTTGTTCTCTCTTCCTCGTATAATTAAGGGATGCAAGATGTTTAACATCACATTAGCCACTTGGAGTAATGCAATTGGTAGAGAAATAAACAGATTGGAAGTTTCATATGCTTGAATTGTTGAGTAGTTGAGTATGTTTTATATGTTATGTTTGATTTTATTTCTATATTTTTACTAAATATGTTTTATATTTTATGTTGTGTATTTTAATTTGATACAATAGGCTTTTTAAAACATTTAGTTTCTTTTAAAATTTAAGTTTGTATTTTTAATTAATACTATTTCTAATAATTTTTGTTGATTTTTTTTGAATTTATAAAAAAAATTTGTGCCATGCTTCAGAAAGGTGCACACCTCGCCTTGTGCCTTGGTTACAGAAAGCCCCCTGTGCTTTTAAAAAACTGTTTGCTATAATGGATTTGGGTTCATTCTGTTGAATATTCTATACTTTTTGTCATTGTTCTGCTGCTTTACTATGCTATTTTCCATCAATGAGTCTATGCTCTTTCTACCAATGAATCATATCATCTCCTGCTGCTGAGTAACTTCACTGCCTATCTATCCCATTCACTCATATAATTCAATTTTGTTGTTTGGAAATTAGTTTTAGAGAATGGTAACAATAGTATTTGTATTAATTGTGTATAGCAAAAAGTGAGTACATAACATGATGTAAATGAATATAAAACTTGCTGTTAAATAGTTAAACGTGAATACATCTAATGATCTAATGACACTAACATGCTGTCAGCCAATTGGACTTGCTTAAACATAATAATCATCCATGAACCTATGTGGAAGATGTGGGAAGGAGGGAGGATGGCCTGTTTTCTTTGTACAATTGTATAATTTCCATGCATTGTGAAGCTTGTGGGAAACCATTGCAGCAACTACATGATTTATAGATGAAAAAAAAAACAATTTATCTAATCCATATATCATTGGAGAGGATCTCTCTTCAATTTGATATTTCATGGAGCTCTTAGAGATTCCTATTCTTCCTCTGTTTCGTTTTTTTTTGTTCCCTTTTCTTGCTCCACTTTTCCTTTTATGTCTCGTAGTTCTCCTCCTTACATTTTCCTAAACTGCTCGAAAAGATTTTTTTTGATAGACAACTGTCAATTCATTTTATTGCTTTAGAGGAAAAATCTTAGTATGATACTGTGATGTTGCTTCAAAAGTTCAGTTACAGCTCCTCTTGAGTTTCTTGACCCCAGTACAATTGATCCCTTCTAGCCCTTTGCTTTGCCAACCCATTCAAAGAGTGAGGTACTCATTTTACAATGGCTCCTAGCTCATGTATTAGTTGTTTTATGCCCCTTATGACATGTCTATGTTTCCCATGATCTCTCCTATTTTTTTTGATAGTAGATAAAGATTTTATTTACTTTAATTGAGGTATTACATCAAGGTGGAAAATTATCCACCAATACGCAACTTTAGTGTTTTGCCCAAAATAATATGATCCCTCCTGAATACCAATTACCTATCCTGTTACCATAGTTGTCAAGGCGACGCCTAGGTGACAAGGCGCCCTTTGAGGCTTGCCTCGCCTAATCACCTAATAGTTTTCTACTTCCTACTATAAAATACTTTTTTATTCATTCTATTTTGAGATTATAATTAAAAAATAGACATTATTAAACAAAATAATCATTTTGTGTCTTTATATACTAATTTTTTTATTATTTTCTTATTTATTAGGGTTTAATCAACACAAACATTGCTAAATGCTTTATTGAACCCTCAAAGACTTAAAAACCTGAACCAATAAGTAAGGAAGAACTAAAAATTTTATCTAATCAGCACATTTTCCTCTTCCCTATATTCTTCTTCTTCTTCCTCTTCTTCTACTGCTACTACTACCAATACTTCTTATTTTCTTCTTTTCCTATAACAAAAATAAGGGTTCAGCCCCTATATTGTTTGAATTTTATACTCCTTCCTTTTCTTCTCATGAATGTGTTGATTTTCTATACTTTAATATGAAATTTATACTTTTCTTATGAAAATCATGAATGACTATTAAAGAAATATGGTTATGGTACCTAGGGAACTACCCTAGGATCTATGTTTTTAACATAAAAAATCCATCGCCTAGGCGACTGGGCAACAAGGCTCCCCCCAGTCGCCTAGCCTCGCCCTGGCACCTTGAAAACTATGCCTGTTACAACATCTGAATCGCTCTTGACAATTAGATTCCTGAAATTCAGTGACTTTGCCTTTCTAAGCCCTTGGAGAACTGCCCATGCTTCTGCTTCAGTTGTGACTGCTATCTGTAAATCAATAGATGGCCAAAACTGTTCCTTCTTCATTTCTGAATATTCCACCAACACCTGACTGATCTGGATTGCCTAGATGCAACCATCAAAGTTATGTTTTATGAAGCTTAGGGGAGGGGGAATCTCAACCATCTAAAAATATCAACTGTCGAAGGGTCTGCACCTGCTTTCAGTTTATCATGATGTCATTATGGCCAAAACTGTTCCTTCTTCATTTCTGAATATTCCACCAACACCTGACTGATCTGGATTGCCTAGATGCAACCATCAAAGTTATGTTTTATGAAGCTTAGGGGAGGGGGAATCTCAACCATCTAAAAATATCAACTGTCAAAGGGTCTGCACCTGCTTTCAGTTTATCATGATGTCATCCACCGTAAATTGTGAATGTAACTCCATAGTCTTTACCCAATGAATCATTTTGATATTTATGTTCTCAATGACCTGTCCTTATCACTGAACAGTCTTTCACTTCTCTCCTCCCAAATACACCATAATATAACTTGCCTGGTTGCCTCGCTTCTTGGAGGGGTGAAGAGGGAGTTGACCAACAAGTCCTTCAATTCTAAAGGGAGGATTCCACCTGCCACCAAATAGAGAAAAGAAAAAATTTCAATTAGTAGATACAAAGTTGCAGGAGATTAGTAAGTGGAGCGTACTCACATTTTCTCTGCAGAGAAGGCAAACATGAGGTGAAAGAAACCAGAAAGGTTTTCTCCTTTGTAAGTACCGAGTACTCACATGTATTAAATTTGTCACAGAACACCACCCAACAGATGATTTGAATAATTCAGACAATGCCATGAACTTGATCTCAGTCCAGGCAATGTTATGGATATACTACTGCCACTACATACTACTATTGTTGTTCTTGTTAGTACTATTGCTTGAGTGAGGATGTCAATCTTCCTTTTGAAAATAATCTTAGTGATGACTAGGATGAGTAGGGAGAATGGTTAATGGTTTTGGTGTGGTGCTTGAGTTGTAAAACCTGTTTACTTCCTATTTTTTTAATCAATACTATAATTACTGAATAAATCATTTTTGGACATGCCAAATGCAGATTGGTTCATCAGATATTAAGGATAGAAGGATCATGCACTTAGGTTTAGTTTTGATATTGAGGAATCCTTTGATACAATCCTTTGCTTATGTTTCTTTGCTTCATGAGGCTACACAATGGGGGGTAGCCCATCCCCTTAATCCCCCAACCCTGGTGGCAGTGGGATTTGATCCCTGGTCTGTGCTACAATGAGTCAGAGATCCTACCAATTGAGCCATCATTGTTATGTTTTGTTATAAGTAATAAACTGAAATTTTCGTTAAAAGAAAAGAAAATTACAACCTGAGAAGGTGTTGAGGCAACACCTGGAATTAATTCAAACAACAAAACACAACAAAATAAAACTAATCAACATCAATCATCCAAATTACAACTTTGAAATCACAAACACTTCCCAAAGACTATCCCTGATGTCTTCTTTTCCTGATTTGCGCAACATCAGGCAACACAACCCACAATCAAATTATCCAGCTTTATCTCTTGCAGTTGCACCATATCTGGGCCGAATTTTCTCACCACTCTCCCTACCAAAACCCTTTTCTTCTTCCATCTCTCAGACCCCTCATCATTCCAAGACAGCAATCTCCTTTCCAGATTCAACTTCTGCTGTCCCTCCTCTTTTGCTTCTAAAAGCCCCTTCACTCCTCTTCTATCAGATCCTCTTCCCTCCCTTATCCTTCCTCCCCCCAAGACTTTTTTCTTGTCTCTTTCTTCTCTCCTGCTCCTTTCAGACTGTTCAATTGCCCTCCGGACCACTCTTTCCCCTCCTAAAAAAATAAACCAAGAGGCTTTCCCTCCTCCACCTGTCTCTCCACTATCTTCTTAATATCCACCCTTTTCTTTTTTTTATGAAAGAAGTTAACTGATTTCATTAAAGGGAGAGAAGGGTACACAAGAAAGTGTACAAATACATAACAGGGGCCAGACCCCTGAGAATTACACAGGAGTAGTTTTGTCAAAATACAAGGAATCCAGAATGACACCTATTTTTGGTAATCCATCTGCAATGGCATTTAGCTCCCTTGGAATCCAATACAGAGAAACATTGGTAGGAGCCCATAGGTCTCTTGCCTCTGGTAAGAAGTGACTAAGTCTCAGTCCAGCTTCCTGTTGTCCTAACCATTTTATAGTGTTTGCTGAGTCACCTTTGATAGAGAAGTTCTGAATACCCAGTTTGCTGACTAGGCGAATCCCTGTAAGAACTGCTGACGCTTCTGCCTTTGTAGAGTAATCTATTCCAATTGGTCCACTGTATACGCAGCAGATGAGCCCATTTTTATCTCTTAGGGTTCCCCCTATGCCGGCAACTCCAGGGTTACCCAAAGCACTTCCATCAAAGCTTAGAGTCCAAGTTCCTTCCCGTCTTATTGAGGGAACTCTGGGGGTGTGTGGAATAGAAGGGGAGGAGTGCAGAAAGTAATACACATTCCTGTTAAGGTCATTAACATTGAATCCTGTGAACTCTTCTGAGCTGGAAGCCCACAGATTGCAGTGATAAGCAATGTGATTGATCAGCTCACCCTTAGATGTTGCCTTATTTTCAAACAGCTGATTGTCCCTTTCCTCCCAGATTCCCCAGAGCACAGTGTGTAGCATTATCAGCCAGTAAACCTTACCTCTCTTGCTCAGACTTCTTTCATTGCCACTGAGAAATCAAGTCCTGAAGGTGATTTGGAGCCACCCAACTATACCCAACTAGCTGTAGGAAGTAGTTCCAGATGTTGCTGGTTACCTGGCAGTGTATGAAGAGGTGGTCAGCTGTCTCTCCCTCACGGAAACAGAGGATACAAATATGAGGGGAGATATAAAGCCTTCCAAGGTTCTTCTTTTGAAGTAACTCACAAGTGTTTACTCGATTCAGACAAGCCTCCCAAATGAAGAAACTCACTCTTGAGGGGACAAACTTGCACCAGATCTTCTTGAAAGGGAAGTCACAGTCTCGGTTTCCTGCAACCAGAGCTTCGAACCTGGGTGGGGTTTCCAGACTCGGGAGTCTTGGGAGTTTGGGGGAATGTAAACTTCTCTGGGAGAGAGGAGGAGGTCAGCTAACTCACTGATATCCGGTTCCCTTAATGGTCTTCTGAGGCTCAAGTTTATGTTGCTTTCATTGGGAGAATTAGGGAGGCACTTGTGAGTTACTTCAGAAGAAGAACCTTGAAAGGCTTTATATCTCCCCTCATGTTTGTATCCTCTGTCTCCGTGAGGGAGAGACAGCTGACCACCTTTTCATACACTGTCTCCTTGAAAGGCTCAAGTTTATGTTCCCTTAAGGGTTTTCTGCCCAGATCCTTCCTGCTTTGGAGCCTTCTCCCCCTCTAGACCCCCAGCCATCTCTTCTACCTCTCTTTAACTCTTCTCCCAAGACCCCTCCCTGTACTCTCACTTCCCCCTTTCACCCCCACTTCTTCATTTTCCTGAAATATTCTTTTCTTTTTCTATTATAGAACTTTTGTTGCTGCTCACTTCTTTCACGTTAGAAAATTCTCTTGATTTTGTCTCCCCTGCCTAACTCTACTTCAATGTAGAAACCCTGCTTCTCCCTTTCCTTGTTATCATCTTCCACTACCTTTGAAGAAAATAAAAAATTTGAACTCACCTCAGTATTCAGACTAGCAACGATCTCCAAAGTTCTTGAACCTGTCAGGCCATTCACTGAGCTTTCTAATGCCGCACCAGAATCCACCTTGTTTCCTCTGCTTCTCTCCCTATCTGCAGCTTCAACACTCAAAACTTCTCTTCCACCATGAAAAACTGGTTTCTGAAGCTGGAGGCCATACTGTGAGCAAATCTGGATTGATGTAAGACTATCTAGTTCATGATTGGACTTGGAAGCTTAATTACGGATGGCTTCATGTCTTGTTTGAACACTTTGGTGAATAAAGTGGGTTCGGTCCATCAGAACCATATATCAGTTTTCATACATGTTATGTGGCTTTGTAAATCACCTTATGGTTTTTTGGTGCCTCGCCATAGGTCCTTGTTACATTTCTGCTGCTTACTTGATACATCCTGGCAATTAAATATTTGGCATCCTTTAAGGTCAACCCACTCACCCTAATTTCTTAGGGAAATGTACTAGTTTCTTTGGAAAATGTGCTGAGAGCAGCTCATATCCAAGGTAGATTCATGAATAACTGTCTGTGGTTCTGTTGGAGGGAATTCTGCGTCCCTTCCCTCCGCAACTCCCCAATTGAAAACAAAGAAAAGAAAAGTCATGGCAATCATTGAAACTGTGGGATAAAGACATGAAGGCATAAGGTGAAGGTACTCGAGTTTCTTTTCTTATGGTTTACTTTTCTTTTTATGGTTCAGCAGGAGGTGAAGGCATAAGGTGAGATACTTGTACCTTTAAATGTGTAATGATGATGGCCTATGTATTTACATGGGATAAATATATATAAATGGTTCAATCATTAATAAAAAATAAGTTGTTGAATGCCTCAAGTTTCAACTTATTTACTTGTATTTTCTGAAACTCATGACATCCCAATTCCCAACTAGTAAGTTCATGACCTTCACTGGTAATCTTTCAAATGCTATCTAATTGAACAATTATAGTGCATATGGCCTATTAGTTTAGGGTTCAAGGTTTCCAAATACTGGGTCATTAAGGTAGACCTGGTTCTTGCTTGCGTAGGATGATTGCCAACCATTTCTTTGGACATCCCCTTCCCCTCTTTTTGCCTTGAAATGATGGTTACCTTATTCGTTGAAAACAAAATTATCAACCAATGAACAGTTTGTTTTCTGGTTTTACTTGACTTTCTATAAAATGAGTTTTATCTCTCTTAATATTGTTATATTATTATTATTTTTCTTATATTCTAACTACATACCAATTTTAAGCAGTTAGGTCTTACATTTGTGTTATTAATACTGCATAATTAATTGGTGTATGGTCATTTAGACCTATCTAATGCCCATTTTTCGTTTCTTGTGGGCAAGGGTGATAGGTTCCATATTAAATGTCTCAAGTAAAGTCTGTCCGTCAATACTGAATGACTGATTTGTAGTGCATAATATTTGTTCATTGACGTTTAAAGTGGAAAGCAGAAAGACTTGCATGGTCCAATATGTTGACCAACAATAGGCCATATCTGAGTCCATTTGCTCAATGCTAGTTGGCACTTGGCAGTATTTTTCCATTAGCGCTATAGGATCACGAGGATGATGGATTGGCAGGTATGACTGGTTTGGTCGTTTTTGTGACACGGTGCTTTTGTTGCCTGATCATTTGCTTAACAAGTGATTGTGAAAGTAGTGGTTGAGTTGAAGTTATAGCACAAGAGCCTCTTCAGAAGTCAAATATAAAAGTACTGCCCTATAACGTACCAACACCATGGAGGAAAAGTTGGATGCCAGAACAATGGATACCCGCATCTGGAGTCGTGTGTGATGAGAGAATACTACAAAAGCTAATGTGTTGTGTAACCAAGAAACTACATGTCTAGTAAAATGAATGGCAGAAACATGAATATTGAGATGGATAAGTGGGAACTAGAAAAGATAGAACCTGAAATCAACTTATTCAAAGAAATCTGGAATGAACTTGTAACTAGGCAGTATGCTTACTGTGGTTGTTTGACAAAAAAACAATTATGAAATACTATTTGAGACGGTGAGTAACAAAAACAATTACTGGGATTTTTGGTTAATTAAAGAAATTGAATTTGCACCGATGCATCACACTGAACCTATTAATTCATTTTGAACCGTTATACAAATTACCTTCATGCGCATCGTGAATTTTTTTTAGAGCAATGCGCATCATGAATTTCAGAATTGGAACTTATAGATATTTAATGTCGAATATGCCTAAACAGAGTGATTATAGATGTAATTTGTGAGGGTAGCTACTAGGAACTGATGTCAACCAATCAGGGGAGATCGACTCTTATCAGGGCAAATCTATGCCCACACTATTCTTACAGCCTTTTGCAACCTTGCATTGGGAATATCCCATGAATGTGTGCCCCAATAGGCTTTGCCCTATAGAAGCCAAACTCCAATCAGGGTGGGTCAACTGACATCTAAAGTTCGTTCTGTGCCCACACCGTCTTTTGATACCTTGTATTGGGAATCTCCCTCCAGGAAATAAAGTATTTAAGTACGGAGATAGTAAAGGCTGGTCGAATGGGTTTTGCCCTGATTGAAGCTGATTCTTTATAAAAAAAATTAAGGTACACACCCGTTGTTTTTGAACCGCAGTTGACTCAGATGGTCGGACCATTCAGCTCAGGAACCGTTAAGGCAACCGGTTTCATTTTACTAAAATCTGGTTTCAGGCCAAAAACAGTTGAATTGGTTAGTGACCCACTGACCTGGGTGGCTGAACTGTCGACCTATTCAATGATATTGGTCATTTTTATTTTAATTGTTTTTTAATTATTTTTTATTTTTTTTTGTTGGAATGGGCCATTTATTCAGATCAGATGGTCGAACCATCAACCTAGAAATTGGTGGTCAGAATGGTTTGGATTCCGATTCTGGGGTTGGTTTTTAAAACATTGGTGAAAATTACACCAAGGTTCAAAATATCGTTACATGTCCCGTATCGATTGATATGTTTCATATTGGGGCCTTCCCGATATGCTCCTATAAAGGATGTATCGGATCAGGCCATGATTCAGAGGGTAGCTGGGACTTAAACCGGCCCTTCTGAACATGTATTGGAAAAAAAATAAAACATAAAAAAAATCAATAAATGCCGATACACCATATTTAGAACCTTGCACTACACTTGCTTGGTTTTTAACTGCTACCATGGCTAACCATCACCATATAGCTTGCGATGTATAAACGTCTTCATGAAAGGCTAGTCGCCTGGTGATCAGGCCATGATTCAGAGGGTAGCTGGGACTTAAACCGGCCCTTCTGAACATGTATTGGAAAAAAAATAAAACATAAAAAAAATCAATAAATGCCGATACACCATATTTAGAACCTTGCACTACACTTGCTTGGTTTTTAACTGCTACCATGGCTAACCATCACCATATAGCTTGCGATGTATAAACGTCTTCATGAAAGGCTAGTCGCCTGGTTTTGCATTTAATTTGACAGTGGAAAATTGTGTCCTAAAGAAACTACGAAAAAAAATTCTAGATAACCAAAAATTATTCAATTGTGCTAAATGTTGCGATGTCGGAAAAGGTTTTAGACCCATGCAAAAAGAAAAAACTATCTGTTTAGAAACTCTGATTATTTTTTTGATTTCAGATCCAAGAATTTGGGTTTTTAAATTAAAATATTACATTTGTTAACTTCTTCTTTACTATTTGGTTTTCAAGAAAACCAAACGTGGATCCGTGGCGCAATGGTAGCGCGTCTGACTCCAGATCAGAAGGTTGCGTGTTCGATTCACGTCGGGTTCAATCCCTTTTGTAGATCTCATTTTTCTGCGTTTTTTCAATATATACACATAGCTCATGAGTGCACCTTATTGCAGAATTCCTCAGGAAGAAATGTATTATTATATCCTAGTAAAAATAAATTATTTTAGACTCTAAAAAATAAAAATTGTATTTAGAAAACTATATAATACAATTGAAAAAAGTAATTCTACAGCCTAAATGTTAAATCTAAAATGTAAATTATAAACACTATTTATGAGGTTACAATAAAAAAACGTAAGAAACAATAACCACCAATGTTTTAAAAAACCGAATCAGAGACTAAATCATTTTTGCCTTTGGATCATAAGTCACCAGTTTGACTATCCAAATTAACGGGTCAGAATGTAACATGTCAGCATATAAACCATTTAAGTGCATCACCTATAGCATACCTGGCCAACAGATAAATCATGTAGCAAATCAAAATTGTTAGCTTGGAAAATCGGGCACCAAATATCCTTCTAAAAATTGTCATCAGATTAGCTGAAAGCAATGGTTGCATAGGAGGAATCATAAAATGCATATCGTCTATAACATTTGAGAGTTCGGATTAGCTGAATGCCCTTGGCTGTTTAGTAGGTTATGGGGCCAATTATAATAAAACATGTCAGTTCAACACGTTTAGGCCATTCCCTTGTGCAAGTCTCTCTAACGTAGACCTGGGAGTGTTTCAAACTATTTAAATTTATTTTTATTTTTTGCTTCCTGTCTCTTATGCCCTAACCCTCTCATTCCTCCTCTCCCTTTTTTCTCTTCAGCCTCCATCCTCCCATGTGCAAGTCTCCCCTTCTTTTGCTTCCTATCTCTCATGCCCTAACCCTCTCAACTCCCACCACCGTTTTTTTTTCTCTCTCTCTCTTACATATACACACATACACACACCTTATTCTTTTCATCTTCGTCTACCAAAACGGTATTCTGTGGTACTGCTTTAAATTTGAGCACCTTATACACCCAAGGACAATACCACAAACCAAGTAAACTATAGAACCTTAAACTTTCGTGAAAAGATCATGCTCCACTTTGTTTTATTTTGTTATGAATTTCCTAAACTCTCAAAAACGGAATTTCTTAAAAGACAGAGGAAGAAAACAGAGAGAGTGAGAGAAAGAGAGCTGGTGGTGGAAGTTGACGGTTACCAGCAAGGACTATTGAAGCTGACCAGTTAAGAGGGGGTAGAAGGTGGAGGCGGGACAGAAAAAGGGGAGAAGAAGGAGAGGGTTAGAGCATGAGAGACAGAAAACATAAGAAAAGAAAAGAAAAGAAACCTGAAAAGCTTGAAACACTCCCATTAGTCTCCCTTAGACCCACTAAATAAATAGGGGCATTCAACTTATCCGAACTCGACATTTGATTTCTCATTTAGCATTTATAGCTGTTATCATTGGTTATGATGAGGGTATATTTGTCCCTCCTGATATCATGACACGTGGCTCCAGAAAATTGTCAAGCGACAACTCAACTCCATGTAAGCGGAGGCATGATAGACAACTCCATGTAAGCGGACTTAGGAGGCATGATAGACACCTCGCATCCGTCGCTGTAGGTCAGACTGCAGATAAACCGGCTGATGTCAGGTTGGTGTAAGAAGCGACCTACCTCCACCGTTCTAGTAAATTCTCGGCCCTACCTCATAGGGGTGGAGCTAAGGGGGATCCAGGGGAGCCATGGCCCCCCTGTGGTCTAGAAATTTGCACACACAATACATTTTTCTATGTAAGTTTGTTCCTTCCTCACTTTTCACCCAATGGTTGGGCCCCCCTATGGCCCATTCATAAGTTTTGCCTACCCCCCCCCACCCACAAAAAATTCCTAGCTCCACCCCTACTACCTCAATAGGTTGGACTGCAAATAGATTGGTCAATTTCAAGTCGACGTAAGAAGCGACTTGCTTCCACAGACCTAGTAGGGATTTAGCTAGTGGCCTACGTGACGTGATGGGTGACCTCCTCCTCAATCGAGTTGTTGCCTCTGACTTACCTGGGATCACGATGCCATGTTGACGAAGCTAACTACCGCCTTACTTGTTTTGGGCATGACCAGATAAGCATTACCTGCTTACACGGAGCCCATCTCTGGGCATAAAACCACCTCCGAACTAGATGGGCCGGAGGTCTCAGACACGCTTTGTTGAGCTCACAGCTGTTAGCCTATATAAAAGCGTCCCATTCCTCAGAAAAGGTATGTGCTATTTAGCATTCACAGTTCTCTAGCTCTCAAGTTTTCCAATTCTCACAACTCATTGCTAACTTAACCATCAGAGTGTTCACCCCGGGTAAAGCAACCCAGAGACTTTGATATCTTCTTTTACAGCTCAACTAGGCAACTTACATAGTTCAGCATTTGATCTATCTGCCAATAGAGAGCACCATATTGAGCAACATCATATTCCAAAGCTTGCTATACAACCATTGTGTTCCATTAATCCGGATCCGTAAAATTAACTCGTTTTAACCATGTGCCGCTCAATAATTTTGTCCATGGACTGAAGTTTTGTAGAAGTAAACATCGAATTTCGGATTTCATGCTGACCTCCAATTGGACCCAAATTTTATGATTGGTACATTAAGATGTCTGCCTTCAATATGAGTTATTTTGATATGTGATAAAGCCATCAACTTAACCATGTCAAAAACATATTTAGCATCACATTCAAACATCCAAAACCCTTTAAGGGCATGCTTGATAATTTCTCATTCTATCAAGGTTAATAGCAAAATACTTTCAGTCTTTAAGGGAACATTTTTAGCATCAGATTCAAACATCCAAAACCCTTTAAGGGCGTTATTGATAATTTCCCATTCTGTCAAGGTTAATAGTGAAATACTTTGATAGAAATAGGGGCGTATTTGAGCCAAACCAAGCCAAATATATGCCTATTAGAGTTGGGCTTAGCAGAAAAATATCGGGCTCAAGTTCGATTTGAGCTAGATATGAGCTTGAATTTGATTTGACTCAAAAGCTTATGTGTTTGAGTTCGACTCAGCTGGTGAGCCAAGTTTCATATAAAAAACAAAAGAGTATACATGTAAAAATTCATGTTATTCATATAAAAAATTTAAAACTATACATACAAAAAATGATTTGTTATATATTTAAGTAAAAAATATATAATATAAAATCAATTAGGATCACAATCCTAACAAGCCAAGCTTCATTAGTCTCAAGCTAATTGAACCTATATATTGGGCTCAAGCTTGACTCAAAGATTTGTTTAAATCGAGGTTTCAACAAGTTGAATTCAAATTGCTCATGAAAAGCTTGACTTGTATCCTCTCTTGGATAGAAAGGATTAGGAATATCTAAAAGGAAGTCTTAGTAAGGGTGATCATAGGTTGGGCTTCATTAGTCTCGAGCTAATTGAGCCTACATATTGGGCTCAAGCTTGGCTTGAAGCTCAATTTAAAATCGAGCTTTTCATAAACTGAGCTCAAATAGCTCATGAAAAACTCAATTTGTATTCACCTCTGGATAGAAAGTTTCTTAAGCTCCATTTGGAAGGAGTACAAATACAAATATATAGAGTGCAAAACTTGGTATTTTATATTATTTTGAATGTATTTGTACTGTACACTTTTGTATTTATATTCATTCCAAACACAAATACATTCAAAATAATACAAAATACAAGGTTTTGCACTCTACATATTTATATTTGTACTCTTTCCAAACCAAGCCTTTAAGGATTAAGATAAAAATAAAAAAAGGTTTTAGTAGGGGTGATCATAGGTCAGACCGGGACGGTCCAGGGTAACTTTAGTACCAAATAATAAGGGCTTTAAATTAGGTGAGGGCCCAACTTGGTCTGCACCCCATACCAGTCTAGGCCTGACCTTACATGAGCCTAGGCTTGGCTTTTGGGCCTAATGAATTATGACTTTGGGCCATGTCACTGAATAATAAAAATTTAATTATTTAAAATTTTAAATTTAATAACATGTATGCAAAAAAAATATATTGCACAAGCTAATTAGCTAAAATTATATTGGGCATGACTAGCTTTAGGCCTATGGCACAAAAAAAATAAGGCATAAGACATATTTAATTGCTAAGTCTGATTTGACTTAGTTTACCTGTCCTTTTATTTTATAGATGAAGTTAAGGCCTTCATTCTAATACTTGGAACAATACTAAATAATTAGTGCAACCAACCCATGAGTATTTTCCCAAGTTTCATAGTTAGGAGGACAAGTCTCATACTAAAATTGACTAAATATTGACACATGTCCATTCATAAATAATTATTTGTGTGTTAAAACAAAATATGAAACTTTTATATTTTATATGAAAATAAGCATTTAATATATGTTTCAAAATACATATATTATTATGTTGTGGGCTAAGCCTGGGCCGGGCTTGAAGTGTTGGACCCAACCCTGGCCTAGAACGTTCTTGGCTTGATGCAGGCCTGAGGACAGAAACCTGGGCCCAATCCTAAAAATTTGCAGGCTGGGCCAGGCCAGGTTTCTGGACTGGCTCAAGAATGATCAAAGTATCAAACCTAGGTCTTGTAGTTTTTGTTAGAAACATGAAGAAGGGGCTAGGAATTTTAAGTTAGGTTTTGTGATTGGTCCCCACGCTTCTGGCGCTGGATTCATAATACGTGATCACCATGGCCGGCATTTGTACAGCTATTGTTCAACTTCTGTTGGTGGAATCTTTGGAACCACCGTGGCGCATTAGTACAGCTATTGCAGATTGCAGAAGTTTATTTCGATACCTTCCGTTCGTGTAATCCATTGTACGACTAATAAAGTTGTGCACTGTTTAGCTAAAATGGCAACTTCTCTTTGTAGAACCTGTACATGGTCGGTGTGCCCAGATTTTCTTATATTCATTGTAGATAATGATGTATTTGGATCTGAGATGAATGAATGAGTTTATGTTTTGCACCTAGGGCTCAATTTAGAAAGAGTATAAATACAAATATATATAAAACAATATAAAATATAAAATTTTGCACTCTATTTATACTCCTAGAGCCTAAAAAAAGATTTTGTGATACAAAAATGCCCTTATATTATGAGTATGCTTCAAAATAAAGCAACTCTTTTTAAACTTGAATCTCCAACCTACAAATTCTTCCCACATTTCCACCAACAGGAGACACTACAGGCGGTGCATTAAAAGTATCTCTCCTATCATTCATGGGCTTCCAATACACTGCCTAGTGTTTTGTGGGTACGGATGTAAGAAGAGTTTGTGAATAAGAGATCTAGAGTCTCTGTACACATCTATTCATTCATGAATTTTGATTAATTTTCATTTGTTACTGTACAAGGCATTTAAGCATATGAGATCCAGACCGATAAGAAACCAACTTTAATTTGCCCTCGCATCCACTCGCCCATTGACGTCAACAGGTTGGATTTGGCTCAACTCGACCCTGAACCAAAGGCACTCCAATTCAAACTTGACCTGTCCATAATGAAATGATAATCCCAACTCGACCCATTGGGTTGGGTTAAGAAGTTAAGAGGTGAACTAGCAAACTTTGGTTAGAGATGGATTCAAATTGTTCCGGCACATGAAAATGTAAAATCCTTTCAGATCATTTCTTCTTTACATTTAAAGGATAAGGTAAATTGGGTTTAGAGCCCATATCTAATTTTCTATCGTTTCTTGTTATATATAAACAATAAATAAGTAAAATAATAAGAAAAAATAATAAAATTTTCAATTATTTAATTAAGACATGTAAAAAAACCTATAAACTATCAATATCCTTCCAATAAAATTCAAAATATTGTTAAATTTAACATCTAATACATAAAACTCATGCAGGGGGGAGCCAGGGGGTGGCGGAGGGGAGCCATCCCCCATGCCTTCAAAATTCTCTTTAAATTTATTTAAGTTTCGCTTTTATTCACGTTTCTTAATTTTTGGCCCCCTATCTATGTTTTCTAGGTTTTACCCCCTCAATAAAAAATCCTAACTCCACCCCTGCTCATATGATTTCTAACAATATACGGGTTAAGAAAACTTGAGTTTAACAAAATACCATATCCTACCCCGCTACTCATACCCACATGATTTGTATAATCCCAAAACCTGTTCTTGCCCAGGTGTGGCCACGGGGTAGGATAGAAGTTACCATCTGTACAATTCTCTGACTGTAATGGGTCAAGTTGTAAGCCCGACAGTCGGTATACTTGATGCCAATGGTAAACTCTTTTGCCTTGGTATGAGTTCTGCAGTAACGACCCGACGGGTCGCAACTCACCATGTTGCTTTGGCATGAGAAAATTTTGATTAACATGAACATGATTTGACTGGTAGTTTTGGCATGAAGGAATTTCTGGTTAGGACCGGGGCCACCATGGACTCATCTTCTATCTGTGTTCAAACATCAAAGAGGACCATTATCTACCCTAGCTGTCATCTTCTGTTGCTCCGCTGCATCTATGTTCTTAGTCCTATTTGGTGCCACATAGACTAGTGTGAACCTCCATGAAAGCGAAACCCCAACTCACTTCTAGAGACAGACAGAAAGCCATCCAGAATCCAGAGCCAAGTCTAAACAAATGCTATCAGTCTTCTCCATTCCTTCTGGGTTTTATTTTTCTTGCTCCAACGGGCAAAGTAAAAAGGTGGAATTCAATTGTGAAAGCAAATAAAAGTAAATGTTCTTTTCCTTCTTTTTGCCCCAAAGTCAATGGATTGCCCCATCATTTGTTTCCTAGTCTAAGAAACAGAAAAGGCAGAATCAATGTCTCTTTGCTTTACTAATAACAATTTCAAGAAATACAACTTTATTTGAGCTAAGGTCCAAATTTGCTCCCTAGAACCAAACATTTTATTGGCCGATTCCTTAACCAACGTCCTCCATGTTGCCACGTTTCAATTGAAAATACATTCGGGTGGTTTACCAGAACAATGAAAGGAAGAAATCTGGACTTCAAATGAAACCATTTCCACCAATTCAAGACATTACTTTCTTCTGCATATACATGTTGGAAACTTACGCTCTATAAAAGTGAAGGTTGGGTACTAGAAACGATCAAAATAAAGCTTGTTTAATTTTTGGGGGGTGGGGGGGGGGGGGGCGGTTACAAACAGTAGGTTTGAACTTTGAATGATTCCGATGTGGATGCTCGATCAATTCGTGTTCTAATCAAATATTATAACCCAGATGAAAAAACCTTCTCTACCGAACAACAACAGCAGCTATAAATTGAGTGTAGAGTTGTTGTTCATTAAAAGGTATATCCCGAGTAGAGAATAGAGGTTGGACACTTTCACTTGGTAAGTTAACTCGTCTGAGTTCTTGCTTTTGTAATTCTTAGTATCACCTATCAACTCGCGAGCCCACTCACCTAGCCACTCGATCGGTGGATGTGGGCCTTCATAAATGTGTCTTTTTTTGGCTTTTGCCTGGAGATCTACTTTGTGTATGTGTGGATGTGGGCCTTCATAAATGACCCATGCCACTACATTCCATGTGTACGTACAGACTAGTATACTACGGTATCTAGACTAGAATTAATCGTAGATATTTCATGTATGCATGTAGGAAGGACAAAATTCTTGACCTGGTTCTCGGCAAGGAAACCACCAAGAACCCGCCAAATAAATTAATACAGCCCTCCTTAATTCATTGGCCGCGTCCGTGTAAACACGAACACATCTACCTCAACTCTGACGACTAATCGTGTGCTGTCCGTGCATTCTCTGTAGACTGTAGTCCCTCCTCCCATTGGAATGACGAAGTCTTAATTGGCAAGTAAATCCGAACGCGTAAAACAATCGAAACAAGTCCTCCCAGCAAGAACTAGTCATCGCATAAAGAGCGAACAGAAATCCATTTGTTTGTCGGTTCCGTCCGGGACGAACGTCTTCGGGGGTTCTTCAGGAGTTTCAGAGTTGAGAGTTGAGACTCATCCACAATCACAAGCCAAGCCTCAGAGTAAAAGATGGGAAAAAGACTGGACGCTCTGCTCGGAAGAACCTTCAAGACTTACAAATTCAAAGCCCTTGTGAACCTCGCCATCTCCCGCCTTGCCATCCTCAAGAACCAGCGTCAGGTCCGCTGCTCTCAAGCCCGCTCCGATGTCGTTCAGCTTCTCAACCTCGGACACCATGAACGTGCTCTCCTTCGTGTAAGTTCCCTGCCAAATAACTCTCTCTCGCTCTCTCTCAACTCATCAAACTCCTCTTCAATTGCCCATGACGCCACTGCTTGATGCCTCATCTCTCATGTCACCTTTGAACAGGTTGAGCATGTGATCAAGGACCAGAACATGCTGGACGTGTTTATTATGATAGAGGGATACTGCAATCTCATGATTGAAAGGGTCGTCCTCATTGAGAACAACAAGTGAGTTTTCTTCTCATCACTTTCAATTGTTTAAGATTTGGTATTGATTAGATGGTCTGCGTTGTTTGCTGGATAAGCAGTACAGCAGTTTGGTTATTAATTTTGACTTTTGAGCTCTCGTTTTCCTGATGCATATGTTTGTTTCACCTCTCTGCAGAGAATGTCCTGATGAGTTGAAGGAGGCGATATCAAGCTTGATTTTTGCTGCTTCAAGATGTGGCGAGTTTCCAGAGCTCCAAGAGATACGTGCGGTCTTCACTTCACGATTTGGGAAGGAATTTGCTGCACGAGCTGTTGAATTACGCAACAGTTGCGAGGTGAATCTCAAGGTAGGGCGGTGGTGCTCATTTCAAGGTTGCTGTCTTCTTACAAAAAATCTTCAACTTCATAGCTCTTGTATATTGATGAAAATCGTCTGTCCATGGTTGTTGTAGATGATACAGAAGATGTCCACACGATCGGCAAATACGGAGAGCAGAATGAAGGTGCTAAAAGAAATTGCTACCGACAACGGGATCACTCTGCATCTTGAGGAAGTTTCTTCTGATGCTACCAAGGTGCGTAGATTATTGTGTTAATTAGTGTTAAGAGAACCAGAGATACAGTTTAATCTTGGCACATGTATAACTGTTTTTTTTTTTAATATTCCCAGCAGGAGAAATTGGAGAGGAATCAGAGGAAGAATCATCCCAAGCAGGACCCTTCTGTTAACTTAGATGATGCTGGGCTTGGAGAGAAGACACATAGTTTTGCAGAGGAGAAAGAAAGGGATGAGCAGTTCACTCCAAGATCAATGAAATCAAGGAAGTACAGAGATGTTGCCACTGCAGCACAAGATGCTTTTGAATCAGCAGCTTTTGCAGCAGCAGCAGCCAGAGCCGCTGTAGAGCTCTCGAGGTCTGAATCTCGTGACAAAGATCCCGACGACAATAGTGGTTCCACTACTCGGGGTAGCGCGTCGTTCAAAGCTAGTTCTGGAGTTCCCTCCGGGAATATTACTGGGAGGGAGGTTGAAGTTGAGAAATTGATTGGAGGATCGAGCTTTGAGAAGATCCGTTCTGTTGACAACTCTGGTTCTGAATCAGAAGGTGAGGAACTGGAAAATAATTCTGAGAAAATTCATCTTGAAGAATTCAAAGATGGGAAGGACAAAGCTGAACTGGAGAGATCACCGTCGGATTCCAGTTCGGATTCAGCTGGGGACTCTTTGAAGGAGACCGAGATACCACATAACCAGCCGCCGGAGAAGATATTCTTTGACGAGAGTGATAATGAGGGAAGGAATGAGCAGGGTACAATTTCACGGGCTAAGCAACTCCACCCAGGTTTCAGTGGAAAGTCAAGCGTGACCACAAATGAAGCCCCAAAACTCAGAGGGTTTGGTGGGGTAAAAGATGAATATATGCCAGACGACAGTAATGATGTTAAGCTTCATCATCCATCCCAGAACACGCTAAGATATCAAGCTGATCAACATAAGCATGGGCAGGTCAATGTGTTAGGATCAAGAAATGAAGAGACTTCCATTTCATATTCTAGTGCAAGGTCTCGTTTAGGAACTACACATCACTTGGATTCTGAAGAACGAACAAGTCCAAATGATCCAAAAGTAGGAATGAGGCCGGTTTCTGTGAGAACCAGACGTGTGCATCGGCAGTGAAACGTATGATGTTAAGGTGAAGAAATTGTTGTAGAGGCTCTTTTTGTTTTTTATATTTCTTAATTTTTTCATTTCTATTGGTAGTTTATGATGGTGTAAAGTTCGATTCAGATGTTTTTCTGGTAGGATTTGGCATTTATAAGTGAGTATTTCCCAAAATTTGTTCATGAGTTCGAGTATAACGAGTATTTCCCAATATTCCTGATTTTGTTTTTCTAAAGGGAAAAAAACCGCTACATCTGGAAAAATAATATTTTTTTTTTCTTGTTCTGGTTTTGTTATTTATTTATTTATTTTTTTTCTGAATTCTGATGTAGCAGCTTTTCTTTTCTTTTTTTTTTTAAGCCAAAACCATGATTTGTTTTTTTTTTCGGAAAAACAGGACCATGCATATTGGTTAACCGCCCCTAAAGTCTCTACTACGTTCATAGAATTGTTGCAATTAGTCAAATAACCTGCTGCTTGAATACGTCAATACTCAAAGGACCAGATTTGGTTCAATTTGATCCGGTCCGTCCATTACAGATGAATCAAGTCCAATTCAATGATGGATACTTAGGACCATTTTGGACCGGTCCAATTCAATGTTTCGACCATCCAATTTATTCAAATTAGTTTTAATTTAGAATGGTTCGAACCCAAACTTGGTCCGTCGACACCTGTATTCTTATCTTCCATCAATGGACTGATATTGGTTCGACTTGATCCAATCCAAAAATTCATTACAGATGGATCAGGTCCAATTCAATCCAATAAATACTAATGGAGTTTGGACCATTAAGTCCGGACTGGATCAATTCAAATATATCTTATTGGTCCATCCAATCTTGCTTGAATGTAGTCCAACCCAAAACCGGTCCATTGACACTCGTAATTACTTGACTAGTCCTCTAAGATTTTATTTTCTAATGTTAAAAGAAACCTAACTAAATGCGTGAATCTTGTTGATGCTCAAGCCTAAACTATAGTAGTAGGTCTCTAATGGCATACGTTCTAATGAATAAAATGACAAGAACACCGGTACCTGTCCCTGCTCAGCAACAAAACATTCCTCCTCAGCATGAGTAAC
Source organism: Nelumbo lutea (assembly GCF_056320005.1). Classification (NCBI taxonomy): domain Eukaryota; kingdom Viridiplantae; phylum Streptophyta; class Magnoliopsida; order Proteales; family Nelumbonaceae; genus Nelumbo; species Nelumbo lutea. The sequence continues at coordinate 27,732,928 of NC_142687.1, read as the reverse complement.
CTGGGAATGAGATCAAGAGCCAATATAGATAAACTCAGTGATGTCACCCTTTTTTTGGTAGAAATAGGAGGAGCTACACAATACGCGGGGGGAGTAGCTCAGCCCCAAGCATCAAAAAAAAAAAAAAAAGAACTTAAATCCCTAGGGATAAAGGAAAAGCAAAAACCGAGTGTTAAGAGAGGATGAAAGAGCTTGGTTCACCACCCAGTCTTGCAGCTTGATTGGCTTATTTGAAAACATGGTTGTAAGTGACTCCACATTCCAAATCTCCAGCCAGCTTCAAACACTGGTCTTTAGTCTCCACAGGCAGTCCACTTTGTTCTTTAAGCACGATATCACTAGAAGAGAGCCTCCCTCAATAAAAATGGGGAGACCCCTATAGTTAAGGGCTATGTTATGGGCCTCCGATGCAGCCCAAGCCTCCACTACATTAATTGAGAAATTTTCAATAAAATAAGCTTTGGTCTCTAGAACATTCCCCCATTGATTTCTTGCAATGCAGATGCATCAAAATTGATTTTGATAGAACCTCCTTTTGGTGTTTTCTATTTGATAGGCTTCCATACTTTAGTCTGTATAGGGCTGGAGTTTGAAATATTTTTTACATTGTGATTAACATATAGAGACAAAGCCAATAAGGCAGCCCAACATTTGCACTCTGTTGATGACCCCATCAAGAGCCTTTCACCAATAGCTTTATGTGAATTATGAAAAGGCTAGGACACATTTGTCGTTGGTCACAGTCCTAGACTTCATTGGGTGATAATCATCTCATCACATATTTTCATTTGGATGGTATCTTGGCATCTAGGTAAACTTACATTGACTGTATAGTCAAGAATCAACAGGATGCTGGGGTGCATACAAGGTCAGTCCAATATTTGGGAAGCCCTGATTGATAAATAATGACTGCATCTTCTCTGTGTATGAATCTATGTAGGACAAGATACCTTGGCAGGATACAGCACATGCTCTATTGGGAATGGAGTAACCATAGTCATATGTTTGCAAGGTAACCAACACAAGTCATCTATGCATTGTGTTTTTGAGGCTTGCAAGGACATTGTGGAGAATGGGTAGAATGATTAGAAAATTTACTCTTTTGAATCTAAAAGCATGTACATGGGGCCTTTGGTTATGCCCGATAAAGTGGCTCTTTGACACTCATTTGACCTGGATGTTTCATACAGCACTATGAACTAAGTAAAGATAGATATTCAAGACAGACAACTCTAGATCTACCAAAGACTTGAACATACAAGGAGCTGAAGCAGACCAGCACTTGGATACACTAAGCAACCTATATATTGAAACTTTTGTTTTAGTCTATAGCATACAAGAAGGAAATCATTGACCTCTGTTGCGCTTCTTACCATGTTGCACTAAATCACAAAATGGTTGTAAACACACTCCAACATCGTTATCATATTCAATTCCAAGTTCCTCCTGTAACAATTTAGTGCCCATTGTAAACAATATCAGCATGAAAACCAGCATAGATGAATAAAAAAGGTCATATAATCAACCTTGAATTCTTTAAGATCCTTAGGTGAGTTCTCAGTTATTACATCCCATATGTCTTTCAACATCCTTTTACACTTTCTCCACTGACTGATTTTCTCCAAATAAATCTGTTAAGCCACCTTCCATTCTTCTGGTCTTACTAAAGTGACACCTCGCAATTTATTTATTTTCTCCATTTCCTCAACCTGAGAAAGGATAAGAAGGTTCGTAATGCTCTTTATATTTCTCTGAAATCTCTGTATCAATTTAAAGACACTGGACCAAATATAACTTATCTCAGCTCTTAGTTTAGCCTCTTTGGTATATATTTGTTCCAGTTGTAAATTTCACTGCAAAGCTTTGATTTCTGCAACAAGATGCAGCAGGAATATGGTAGTCAGACTGTAGCAGATTGTCCTATACTATTTTATTTCACATGCTGAAGTTCATACAAGTTTCTAAATAAATAACAAAGTTAAGAAGACCATTAATGATATACAAACTTTTCTAATGACCACAGATGGTATGAAACAATACCTGCCTCAACCTCACTGACTGCTCTCCTTTGATCCTCCAAACCTAGTTGGCTTGTTGCAGTTTGGCATTTTCTTTCTTCATTCAATCAAGCACCTCACTGTTGGGAATATCAAACTGATGGATCTTGCCGAGCAAGGTATATCATCTGCTTACTGTATTCTTTGAATGAAATGCAGCCACTATCAGATAGAGAATCCAATGCGTTTTGAACAGGTGTTTTTAAGGTTATACTTTTGTAAAGCACCAGCAACATTTTGAGAATTCAACAGTCTATTTGCTGAAGATAGAAAAAGAAAGAAAAAACATAAATATGTTGAAGCAATAAGAAAATGTAACTCAAATAAGGATAGAACATAGTTGCAAAGGAAATCTCAACTGCTTCACTGGACCAAGCAAAATAATTCTTCCATAATTGCATGTTGAGAAGGAATATGCAAGTCCATTATTTTTTATTGAATGAACTCATACCATATCTAAATAGGCATAAACTGTCTCCTATAAGTTGAAGATGGAAAGTTTCACCTTTAAACCAACACAAATGATCATCTTCAGCTTGAATCAGTTTTTCTTTATGATTCGTTCTACAATTGGACATGAAGCCACTGAGAAGGAAATAATAGCTTTCCTTGACATATGCCTTCAACATCATCATCTAAAACGATTGTATAAATGCTTACCAAATTTAGAAATGAGTTTCTTTCTGGTAGCAAAAAATAACACTACGTCACCATTCCATTCTCTATTAATGTAACTGAAAGAATCTACTTCAAACACTGATTTTGTGCTCCCAATTGCTAATCTCAAATGGAGCAGTTTCATCCCATGGGGTTTCCAGATGCAGCATCATTTTACGCCTCAACTGAGGACTACTATATTACATCCTGGCAAAATAATATTTCAGGACATTGGACACCAATCATTTATATTGGAGTCTTTTTTATATATGGTTATAATGTTTATCTTATCCCCCATTTCATTTGTTTTCTCATGATTCAATAAGATTACCAAAGACTCATGTCCAAACTTTACCATGACAGTACTTCCCCTCAGTGGGCAAAAAGAAGACAACCTCTTGCTACAAGTGTCCATCAGCGGGCTATGAAACAATGTTAAGATTTTCATGAGCTTGAATCTAGTAATTTCACAGAAGCCCCAATATAACACGAGTGGAGAAATAAGCATTATAACTGACAAATAATGAACGAATTGCTTCATCCAATACATCATTTTATCATGTCGAGCATACTACAATCTGTAGAGATGTTCGTAAACTAATTTTCTGGATCTAACCTGAGAAAAGTATAACATCCACATCTAATTCCATTAACTTAAAAACTTCAGATGCATTAAGAGAATAAGGTAGGACGCCTACGGTAAGCTACTTAGCTCCGCCGCTTCTTAACAAAATGCGTCTGAAAATCAGAACTCTGTAAATCCAAAGCAGAACCAAGGAAATTAGTCGGGCGAGTTGCGAGCGATTCTTACCTCATTTACAAAGTTCAGCGCGATACCTGAAATTTTTAAATAAACAACAAAGCACTGATGAGCAACAACATGGACAGATTCACTTAATAATCAAGACAGATGCTTCAGAATTACTCAAATAAAAATGTCGCAGCAATTAGTAAATGATGTTCAGGAGCGTCCAGAAAGTAACAGAATTTATGAAGTGAGATAATCGAATCGAGTCCGCTTGGAGGAATCAACATTCAGGGAACAGAAGAGCGCCTATTTTCCAGGAAATTAGAGAAATGTTTTACCTTCAAGGCTTCAACGCTATCAGACTTTCGGGGCATTGGCGGAAGCGCGGGAAACCTGTTGCAGACTTGCAGTGTTGCAAATTGCAACCTGTTATCCGCATGACAGAGCCTCTCATATACGTTTTTCATTTTCCTTTTTTCTTGAAAGATAAAGCAACTACATTAGATAGAGCTAATATTTACAAAGTCCTCTACCCTTGGGATCCTTATGGGCAGGACGATTAAAGTAACAATTTACATAACAAAATTGAACATTTGAAGAGTTCAAAAGTAAATTCCTGTTTGCAGACAAAAGTCATTGGCAGGACCAGGGTAGATCAGCATTTTCTTTAAGGCCTTCACTATTTGTTGGCATCCGAACATATAAACATTTCTTTATTATTCCAATTCCGGAGTTCCATTAAAGCCTGCATAATTGCAAGCAGTTCGGCTTAGGTAATTTGAGTAGTTACGCTTCCAATAATATTTAGGCAAGATGAATTCTTGGACAGGAAGATAATACCAAAACTAAATAAGGAATCCGAAATTTTCCCTGATGGTAGAGTGGCCACAGGCTCCTCAACATGTTGGAATATCCAATGGTCATGTGACAAGCCACATGTTGATGGAAGATGATTATTTTATGGTTATCTCCATGCAACACTCTCATATACAATCATTTATTTTAAAAATTTACCTATTTATTTATTTTCTATAAAAATAAATTTATTTGATTGTTTATTTGAAAATGTTTTTATGCATGGAGATACCAATATTGTTGGATTATTTGGATCCATATTCCAGCTCTTATTGGGTCAATGGATATTCATTTGACCCAGTGTAGACTGGATGACCAAGTGGTTAGATCCTTGGTCAACATGAGACACTTGTCTCAAATCTGATGGAGCATGAATTTTACTATTGAGGAACACTTATCTCAATTTGTTATCCTGGTTACTATTTGTTCCTAATAATAGGGAACTTAACGTTGGAGAAGCAACTATATAAGGGATCACTCCCAAGTGTTTCATAGACACAACATAAGTTCTTTACTGAGAAGGGAAAAAGATCCTCTCAGCTTCGGCTCTAATCAGATTAAGTAGTTCTCTCTTACATTTTGTTCGAGAGGTTGGTGTCTCGGATTCCATTTTATGTGGCAGCTACAATTTTCTCTTTGTATGCAGGTTTGAATACCCAAGCATCAACCGTGCATCCCTGCATCTTCAAGGTCCTACACTGGTATCAGAGCGCAACATCGACTGACATAGCGTTTAAAGTATAGTCGCACCACACCGGATCTTACCTCATCATTTAAGATTCAGAGAGGGAGAGGAGAGAGAAAGATAAGCCACTTCGAGGGTTTCCTCTCATCTCTGCATTTCAGCCTCTCTTCTCGTCTCTCCCATCTGCGCACCCTCCACTGCGAGATGGAGAACTAATATGAGGGTTTCCTCTTATCTCCACAGAAACCCTGCAGCCTTCAAAAGGCTACTCGAAATCGACGCCAACCTCAGTTCCAACATTGCTACAACCTCTAAAGCACCTATTTGAATCTTTTTTTTCATCTTCGAACGAACACATGCTCTGGCGACTTCCTTTTGTGACGATAGACCCTTATTCGAGTTTTCTCAAACGAATCTGCTGCTCGAGGATCTACAGAAGCTTCATCCTCTCTTCCTTTTTCTTCAATAAGAAACCATCTGCAAAATCCAGATCGACCACGGTCATCTCAGAAACTCCAATCATCTCCACAGCTGCTCAGATATGAAGTTTGAGTTTTTTTACTATTTTCGACCAGTAAGCCAAACCCAAGCATTTCAAATCGGGCTCCAAGCCACATAGAAGCATCATTGCCGAATGCATGATCTTCTCCTGAACTAATAGGAGCAATGGGAGTTGGACAGATTAAATCTGATTGCTGGTCACTTAAGCTGCGGATTAGCAATTTGTTTTTGCGTATACAACTAAGTGCTCTCTCTTCATTTACTCTTTTTTATTTTTGAGCCTCCAAACTTGAATGATAGTCTCGTAAAATAAAACCAACTGATATTGCACTTGCTTTATTTATTTCTAGAATACCGTTGCTATTTTTTTTAAATCATGTCTGCTACTGCCTTATCCCAAGAACTCAGTAAAACTGAGAAACTGAATGGCACCAATTTTTCTCTTTGAAAACGTAGGATTAGAAGGATACTTGATGAAGAAAATGTTGACTATGTTTTAGATAAATCTATTCTTGCTAACCTGCTAATGATGATACCTTGATTGTAATTCATGAATATCAAAAATGGGAAGGGATAATAGGAAGGCAAGAAATTGTTTGTTTAACTTTTATAGAGCCTGGCATAGAAGTTGTGTTTGAAGAATACAATAATGCCAAAGATATGTTTGAAACCATTAAAGAAACATATGGAAAAATAATTGAAACCTATGTTCAATTGTTAATTGAAAAATATTATGGTTGTGAAATGAGAGAAGATGATTTTGTAGTAGATCATGTTAGTAAAATGAATATGATTGCCAAAGAGTTGGCAGCCATTGGGAACCCTATTCCTGAGAAAATTCAGGTATTCAACATTCTTAATAGCCTCCCATCTTCTCGGAATTCTGTAGTAACAACTTTAAACCTATTTGGAAGAGAAGTTAGCATAAAAAACTTACCTACCTTATTAGGATTAGAGGCTGAAAGGAAGAGAAAGAAATCCTAACCTTCATCCTTAATGGCCAAACCAATTGAAACTTCCCAAATGGCTGAAAAGCCTAAGGGCAAGTTTTTCAAAAATAATAATGGGAAGACATTTAACAAGAAATTTAAATTCCCAAAAGGATTCAAGAAGACTAAGGGTAAACATTGCTTTAATTGTGGAAAACAAGGCTATACAAAATATAATTGACTTGAATGCAAGAAGAATAAATCAAATAATGAAAAAGGAAAAACTGAAAAGAAAGACATAGTTTGTGTAGTCTCTGAATCCTACTTTATTGATTATGTTTTTTCTGACTAGTGCATAGATTTTGACTCCTCTAAGCATATTTGCAAAACTAAAAAGATGTTCTTGGAATTGAAGGAAATGAAGATAGGAGAACACAAAATTTTTATGGGAAACAACACCTACACCGATGTACTTGAAACCGGAAAAGTGAAGATCCCCATAAATGAGAACACAAATTTAATCCTTAATGATGTATTATATGCACCTAATTTTAGGAGAAATTTGTTGTTTGTACCTCTGTTAGATGAGAAGGGTTTTGATGTACACGTTTCAGGAGAGGAAAAGTAACCATGGGAAAGCATGGTAGAGTTTTATTGTTTGGAAATAAGTCTGATGGATTGTATCGTTTGACTATTAATAAAGTTGATGTTCTTTTTAATTATGATTGTGCTTATCATGTGAATGAAAATGCGTACATATGGCACATGAGACTTTGTCACATAAACAAAGATAAAATGATGAGAATGAGCACCAATGGCTTAATTCCCAAAATAGAAATGAATTTCAATTATTGTAAACCATGCCTTAGTGGAAAAATGACAAGGCTCCCTTTTAAGAAAGGAAAGAAATCAGAGGAATTGTTGGCTATAATACACTCTTATGTTTGTAGCCCTTTGAGCGTAAAAACACATAGGGGTATGGAATATTTTGTAACTTTTATAAATGATTTCTCCAGATTTGGCTTTGTGTATCTAATTAAAAGAAAATCAAAAGTCTTAGAGAATTTTAAAGAATATAAAACACTTGTAGAAAACCAATTGGGTAGAAAAATAAAAACTCTTAGGAGTGATAGAGGTGGAGAATATATCTTTAACCTATTTAGTGACTTTTGTATGCAAAATTGAATCATACACCAATTAACCATGTCCTTCACACCACAACAAAATGGAGTGGCTGAACGGAGAAATATGACTTTATTGGATATGGTGAGATCAATGTTATCTCACTCAAGTCTAGGAACACACTTTTGGGGAGAGGCCTTAAGTACTGTTATATATATTTTAAATAAGATTCCAACTAAAATTAATAGCTTAACACCCCATGAAATGTGGACCGGTAGAAAATCAGACCTGACTGACATCAAAATTTGGGGGGCTAGTGCCTATATTAGAGTGCCAAATTCGCAAAGAAGCAAGTTAGATAACAAGAGTCTAAGGTGTACCTTTATAGGGTATAGTGATAATAGCAAAGGGTATAGGTTTATTAATCATAAATCTGATGGAACAGTTGAATTAATAGAAATCATGGATGCTGTTTTTCTAGAAGATTAAATTGAGGATAATAAACAATTACCTAAATTATTTGAATTAAATAAAAAAATTATAGAATTTGAGACTACACCTAATAGACAAGTTTCACCTAACAATGACACCTTAGGTAGAATTCAAAGAGAAAGATCTCCTTCATCAAGATTAAAAGATTATTACACCTACTTGAATGAAGAGGCTCTTAATGATCCAATTGACTTTGAAGATGCTATGAATGCACCTAATAAAGAAAAGTGGTGTGAAGCTATAGAAGAAGAGTTAGACTCAATAAATAAAAACCAGGTTTGGGAATTAGTTGATTTACCCAAGAATAGGAAACCTATAGGGTGTAAATGGATATTAAAGAGAAAACTCAATGTTGATGGGTCTATAGAAAAATATAAGGCAAGATTAGTAGCAAAAGGGTACATCCAAGTAGAAGAGATTGATTATGAGGAGACTTACTCTCCAGTTGCCAAGTTTACCTCTATTAGAATCCTAATGTCCATAGTTGCCTTTTTGGACTTAGAGTTGTGCCAATTAAATGTTAAAACTATTTTTCTCAATGGAAAGCTGAATGAATAAATATACATGACTCAACCTAAAGGTTATGTGATAGAAGGACAAGAAAATAAAGTGTATAAATTAAAGAAATCATTATATGGTTAAAAACAGTCCTCTAGGATGTGGTACCATACTTTCCACGAAGCAATCTCTAAACTTGGATTCATACCTAATCCGTTTGATCATTGTGTTTACTCTTTGAATAGTGGGAGCAGTTTTTTTATTCTTTCATTATATGTAAATGATATTCTTATTACTGGAAATGATGTATCTATGATTAATGAAACTAAAGATTAGTTAAAAACCAACTTTGAAATGAAAGACATGGGTGATGCAAGTTATGTACTTGGAATTAAAATAGAAAGAGATAGGAACACTAAGACCTTAACTCTTTCACAAGAGCATTATTTGGAAAAAATCTTAAGGAAATTTAATATGAAAGATTGTAATGGAGTTGAAACTCCAATTTGTAAAGGAACCAAATTAAGTAGAGATATCGCTCCCACTAATGATGAAGAAATAGAGAAAATAAAGTATAGACCCTATGCTCAAGCTATTGGTAGCTTGATGTATGCCATGCTTTGCACAAGACCAGATATCTCGTATGCTGTAAGTCTTGTTAGTAGATACCAAAGTAACCCATGTAAAATACATTGGAAGACTGTCAAAAGAGTATTTAGATATTTGCAGTTAACAAAACACTTCAAATTAACCTATCATGCAAACAATTTAGAGTTACTGGGTTATTGTGATGCAGATTTTGCAGGTGATCCAAATGATAGAAAATCCACAACCGGGTACTTATTCCTCTTAGGAGGAGGTGTTGTCTCATGGACAAGCAAGAAACAAAGCTGTGTTGCTAAATTCACCATGGAAGCTGAGTTTATCTCTTGTAGCTCCATGGCATCTGAAACAGTTTGGATTAGGAAATTCTTGGAAGAACTCTGAATTCTTGATGTGCCAATAGGAGCTGTGAAGATCTTCAATGACAACCAAACTGCTATTAAGACAATTAAAAATGGTGAGATCGGCACTAAAGGGAAACACATAGATCTCCATTACCGGTATTTATATGATGTCTATCAACGGAATGAGATCCTGGTGGAATATGTGCCTACAAAAGATATGATTGCTGACCCTTTTGACTAAACCCATTGCAATTACAGATTATGTAAGGCACGTTAAAGCAATGGGGTTGGTTGGCACTTATTCATCTCGGGCCTAACTGGCCAAGTGGGAGATGATGGTAGAGTGGCCATAGGCCCTCGTTTAATCCTCTACATGTTGGAATATCCAATGGCCATGTGACAAGCCACATGTTGATGGAAGATGATTATTTTATGGTTATCTCCATGTAACACTCTCACACACAATCATTTATTTTAAAATTTTACCTATTTATTTATTTTCTATAAAAACAAATTTATTTGATTGTTTATTTGAAAATGTTTTTATGCATGGAGATACCAATATTGTTGGATTATTTGGATCCATATTCCACCTCTTATTGGGTCAATGGATATCCATTTGACCCAGTGTAGACTGGATGACCAAGTGGTTAGATCCTTGGTCAACATGAGACACTTGTCTCAAATCTGATGGAGCATGAATTTTACTGTTGAGGAACACTTATCTCAATTGGTTATTCTGGTTACTGTTTGTTCCTAATAACAAAGAACTTAACGTTGGAGAAGCAACTATATAAGGGATCACTCCCAAGTGTTTCATACACACAACATAAGTTCTTTACTGAGAAGGGAAAAGATCCTCTCAGCTTCGGCTCTAATCAGATTAAGTAGTTCTCTCTTACATTTTGTTCGAGAGGTTGGTGTCTCGGATCCCATATTATGTGGCAGCTACATTTTTCTCTTTGTATGCAGGTTTGAATACCCAAGCATCAGTCATGCATCCCTGCATCTTCAAGGTCCTACATTCCCTGCATTGGTAAAGATAATTAAATCAGTAGGATTGGTAATTGAGACCTGCATTCTTTGATCTTGAGAGAACATATTAAATACTATAGGCTCATTCGAGAAATTCGAGGTTTGCTAGATTGTTTGTTGATATATTTGCCTATTTCTAAAGCATTTTTTATTGTAGGCATATCAAATATAATAGCAGGCAATAGCAATCCAACCTAATATCCTTAGAAAGAGTTGATTGTCATTAATCAGATTATATAGATTATTTATACACGAGATTCAAGATCCTTGAAATATATTATTAAGACATAAGTTCCAAGGATTTCTAAATAGAATAGCCTGAGAAAATTGACAATCAATTAAAAGATGGGATAAGGATTCAACAACATCATTACAAAGAACACCAAGTTTGTCTAGAAGATCTGCAAAGATCAAGCCCTTTACTGGAATGAAATCATTAATCACTCTCTAGAAGAATAATTGATACCTCAGAGGAATAGAAAGTTTCCAAACTTTAGATAAGCAGAACTTGAGATTTGAGGGAATATTTGGAAGGAATTGTTGCTAATTCTTCTTATATTCTTCTTTCACTTCGCATTTACCTAACTTATGACTGGTACAAATCCAGGATATTTCATTATTTTATGGGAAGATAGGTGTTTTCAAAATCTTTGAAGCTTCCTCAGTTGAGAACATTGATTGGATCAAGTTGACATTCCAGTGATCTAAGATAAGAAGATTTGAAATATTCATGTTCCTCAACTGAGGTAAGGGGAAAGAGATCCGATAGAATTCATTATTAGATTGGACCCATGGTACTTGGTGCACATAGAAAGAAGAACCTTCATTCACTAGATAACCACATTCTGAGGCCAGCTTAGTGATCTTTGGGTTTATAGCTTTCCGGTAAACAAAACCTGAGGAAGACGTTGAATAGGATATGAGGCTCTGATGTTTGAGATATTTTGACTTCCAATTTTGAGCCCATAACTTATGTTGTTCAATTAGGTATTTCCATGCAACTTTTTTTAGGAGGGCCTGATTTACTAGTTTTAAAATTTTAAAACCTAATCCTCCAAAAGCTTTAGGTAAGATAAGAGTTTGCAAAGAACACCAATGGTATGGATGTTTCCATGAATTAGAGACCCCCCACTAGAAATCTCTAATTATTTTTTCAGACTCATAGAATGGGGAGGGGGAGGGGGGAGAAGCCCTGCAATTGTTAAGTTTAGACCTGAGGTTTTCGATTCGATTAGATCGAATTCAACTAATTAATTATTTTTGGTAATTAATAAACATACAAAATAAATATTTTATTTATATAAAGTATATAAATATATAAATTATTTATATAATTTAATTATATATATAAATTATACAGAATATTTAAACATTTTATATATCATATATAAGAAATAAATAATCAGTCAAATTTGGATATTTATTGAATTGAATTAGGTCATATCCGAATTCGACCAATTAGATATTCAAATTACCCGAATTTGATTCGATTATATTGAATGTCGAATTCAAAATCAGATTTTCAAATACCGTTGACACTCCTAATAGGGGCTTCCTCTCCTCATCTGGCTTCCGAAGCTCTTCATACTCAACATCATCATGTGATTGAAACAACTAGCTAAGGAATTTTTAAAAATAAAAAAGGAAAGTTCCATAGAAAATGGTGAAATACATAGCGACTGAAGAATGAAAGAAATAACAGAAAATAGAAAAGGATATCTTTGAGAAGGAACTTTACTCAGAAAGATGACTTGTGAGAAACCCTTCTCTTCTTCACTTTCCGGCAAGGGCATTTACCACCCATTATTGAATCTAATGATTAATGACCACAACTTTGGAGCAATGGTTCTTCAATTTGTTGACAAGAGAAGAACAATAATAGAAGAAGAAGAAGAAGAAGAAGAAGAAGAATATGATGACTGCTGACTGCTGGTTGATTTCTTGCCACCACCGGTGGATTGCACGTTCATGGATGCCAATTTGCAATGAGATCACCGGTGGGATGCTTCTTGGTTAAGACTTGACAGAAGTGGAGAGGAGAAAATGAGAGGGAGTTCAAAAATCCCAAATAATTGAAGAACAAATTTCTTAAACTACCCTTATGGACACCAACTTTTAACGGGTGTTCATCCATTAGCTGAACAAACCCGATTCAACCACCCACAAAAGATAAAACTAAAAAATCAGGGCTTCTTTCAAAGTTTAAGATCATTCGAACTCTCTCCTCCCCATCTCTTGTCCTCGTCTCCTCTGAGCCCTAGCCTGAGCATCCCATCGGCCACTCACCACACACCAGCGTCCTTGACTGTGGAACAACGACAAGAAATCCAACATTCCAGCAAACAATTCATTTAATGGTTCTGTTCCAGTGGAGATTGGAAAGTGTAGCTTGTTAAGCGTTCTTAATATAGAAGGGAATCGTTTTTCCGGTGAAGTTCCTTCATTTATAGGAGAGCTAAGGGATCTGAAGATGCTATCTCTTGGAGGGAATTTCTTCTTTGGCCAGATCCCGAATTCTGTCTCTAATCTGTATGAGTTGGAAATACTGAATCTAAGGCAAAACAACCTAATTGGCAGTGTGCCAAAAGAGCTAATGCAGTTGAGCAATTTGACTACTTTGAATCTCAGTGGCAACAGATGGTGAAATTCCTTCGAGTGTAGGCAACTTACGAAGGCTACTTGTTCTGAACGAGTGGTAATAGTTTCTCAGGAAGGATACCTTCCGGCATTGGAAGTCTGTTGGATCTTAGGACTCTGGATTTGAGTCGGCGGAACCTCTCTGGTGAGTTGTCGCTCGAGCTTTCAGGTTTGCCAAATCTGCAAGTAATTGCATTGCAAGACAATGCACTATCTAGAGATGTATCGGAAGGTTTCAATAACTTATTGGGTTTAAGGTATTTGAACCTCACATCAAATGCTTTTTATGGAGAGATTCCAGCAACCTATGGCTTCCTCAAATCATTGCTTATTCTCTCCTTATCCAACAATCGCATTTTAGGCTCGATTCTAGTGGAACTTGGCAACTGCTCTGATCTGGAAATCCTTTAGCTTTGTTAAAATCGTTTGAGTGGCCAAATTCTAGTTGATCTTTCTCATCTCTCTAACTTGGAGATTGACTTGGGGCAGAACAATTTCTCGGGGTGAAATACCGGAGGAAATATCCAAATGCTCTTTTCTTACTTTTCTATTATTAGATGAAAATCAGCTGGTGGGTTCCATACTGTACTCACTATCTAGCCAATCAAATCTAACCATGCTAAACCTCTCAACGAACCACTTGACTCTGAAAATCTGGCTCACTTCTCTGATTTAAAATACCTCAACGTGTCAAAGAACAACCTGAAGGGAGAGATTCCAGAGGTGTTGGGTTCCCGATTCAACGATCCTTCTACATTTGCAATGAACAAAAATCTATGCAGAAAGCCATTGGATGTAAAATTTGAGAATGTATCCAATAACAGGAAGAGGAGGAAGAGACTTATTCTACTGGTTGTTGTTACGGTAGTCGGAACTTGTCTTGTGACCTTGTGTTTCTGCTACTATGTTTTCAGTCTCTTATGGTGGCGGAAGTGCCTTCAAGATACAGAAGCTGGAGAAAAGAAGCACAGCCCAGCACGCGCAAGCTCAGGAACAGACGATGGTCACCGGCACCGTCGGACGATTTGTCTCTCGCCACCGGTGACTTCATCGTTCACGAGGGCGTCAGTGAGTGAGCTGCAATTGTTGGAGGTGCTAGGATTTGAAATAAGTACAGGGAGGGGGAGCTCGAATTTGTGTGAAATGAAAATGAACAATTTTGTCATTTTGTGCCCGATTGAACCGAATGGAATCGATTGACGGCCAAACCCACGTTACCGTTACACAGAACGCGTTCAATCGACGTGGTCGATGGTGATTGGTTGATGCACACGTCCAATGCACCCATGGTGCACAGAACGCGGACTCTCACCCCACGGCACCCAACCTCCAAAACTACCTTTTTGCCTTCACAAGACTGGGCCACGTAGCCCATTATCAGACCTCCCGTGTCCTGTGACTCCTGTCGGCCCATCCGTCGGTTGAATCATTGGCTCCGACTCTCCGAGAGCATGAAGACTATGCAGCCTGTGCTCCGCTGCCATGAATGAGCCTGCGCTTCACTGGTGATCGAAAAGCCAGAACCAATTATCTCCTTTTAGTTCGGACTTTGATAGAAAAAAGCGAGAGATGATAACGAGAGTTCTTTGCAGCAGTTCCGCTCTTACAATCGATCACTTCCCTCCGGTTTCTTTGTCTTCTCCTCGGATTCATTCCTCTTGTAGAACTGTAAGACGAAGAGACTCCATCCTCGGCAGGAGACGGGCTGGTGTCTCTATTATAACAACAAGAAGAAGAAAATGTGGAGGAGTTGGCGATGAAGGGACACCGATGTGGTCGAGTACAATGGTGTGTAAAGCCCAGAAGGCCACAACCTCAAAACAGCCTCCTGAACATAGAAAAGAAGATGGTCAACGAGGACGAGTCCTACAGCAGCTCGTCCTGTGGGCCGCCGAGGGTGTGTACATAGTTTGGCTTTTTCTCCTCCCTTATGCCCCGGTAATTAGTTTCTCCTCTCTTCCCCAATTTCCTCTTTGCAAACCCTTTACCTCTACTTTAGCTATCTACTGTTGTCTTTATGCTGCTAGATCAATTAATCGCTTGCAGAATTGATTCGACACTAAAATAGTGGATACACGTGTATGTGGTTAGCCTCTGGATATTTTTTTAGATGCTTACATTGGGTGGTGTGATTGTTATTGTATTTCAAGTGTAAAGCGCGCTAAGAGGACTAGAGTAATTTGTGAAAATTTCTTTTTATCTGCTGTTGAATCATGCATGATCCCTTTCTATCACATAACTCAGTTCTGTCGAAAATGGCAAGATGTATAGGTAGATGGGTGTCTCGAGAGACAATACACTGGCATTTTGTTTACACCAACCTCTAATATGACGGATAGATTTTCTTTCTTCACCTAGAGACGAACTTGAGAATAGTTGGACAATGGTGTATGATGTACACGATGATAAATTGAGAATAATCAGAGCATGTCTGGTCGTTTGGAAAAAGTAGAGTGACCATATTTTATAAGAAAAGTTCGGGTCCATTAAATTGGTGAATGAATGATCTTGTTTTGTATTATCACTATGGTCTTTGGTTTTGAACAATTTGAAGGGCACTTCTGCTCTGGTTTGGATTCTGTAATTCATGGCGTCATTTGAAGTCTTTTTTTCCCCATCTAGCCAATGGGTGCCTATTTTCTTACCTAGGCTTTTATTTGTATGTGGATTTTTCTCATTTACCTTGCACTTGCATTAATACTTACCTCTTTTACTTGTTTCTTTTATTGGTTTTACCCCTGTTACTTGTTAAAAGGAGAAGGGAAGAAAAGATCAAACAACCTTCTTCCTTTGATGTTTAGAGATAGCAAGAGATGTCCTTATACCACTGGATACCTAGGAGTAGGTTACAACCCATATGAGGTAAATGCCAGTTTTGAGCATGGAGGGTTGCACCAGTCCTTTTTATGCAGTTACGAATATGACAATTGTTACATGTCACAGGCTCCAAAGCCAATATACATGAGACAAATCAATGCACTTCACTATGTCCATTCCAGTCAATTTGTCTTAGACCAGATTTAGTCCATTCAATTTCTAATAGACACTTCTCATTCAATTAATGAAGCTTCTGGACTTTAGACTCTTGCTTATGCCATATTTCCACTGGAGTTGCAAAACAATATTATCTGATTATACTCCAGAGTTATACATATGTTTTGGGCCTTTGATAATCTTGGTGCATTGTTTTCTTTTCATTTTTTTGATTGGAAGCGTGTGGCTTAGGTGCACCAAAGTCTACTTTTCCCTTGAGTAGTGTCAGTAGTTTGAATCTTTCCTTCTTCTCTCTAATAAACTCCTTTCTTATCAATTAGGAAAGGAAGACCTTTTGAACTTCAATGTCCATTTCCTTGGCAAAAATCAGAAAGTGTGTCATTTGAAATTATGCAGTTCACTTAGCTTTTCTAGCCTATCAACTGGATTCTCATGTACTGGTCATCTACATAATTCTGCTGCAATCCAAAAGAAGCCAATAGATCAGACTGTTAACAATCCAATACAATGTTGAGTGTTGACATATAAATTTTCTCAAATTGAATGTATTAAATAATTTAATTTGACCTAAGCTGTTCTATGTGTACTATGTGTGGAGAGTATCCATTATAAATAGTATGTGTTGCTCAACTCCAGATGTCCCAATACCCAATTGAACTTGTTTTGACATGGTAATGAGGTTCTGCAGTGTATTGATCTTCATTCTATATCTTCTATGTTTACCAATATATGATTAGAATCTCGAGATCCATAATCTTATGCTTAATCCTTCTTGATGAGGATATCCCAATTGACTCATTATAGGTAGCTTTTCGTTTATCACTATGTAGAAAAAGGAAGGGGATTAATGTGAAAATTTGGCTTTTCTCGGACTCATTGCATCCTATGTCTAACAGGGTGATCCAGTATGGGCAATTAGTTCAGACACTGTGAATTCTATTGTGGGCCTTTCTCTCAACTTCTTCTTTATCTTGCCTTTGGTGAATTCTGGTATGTTGATTAATTGTTCACTTCCTTAGTGGTAAGATTCAGTATCATTTTCTGAAATATTACTCTCCATTTGACATAAACAGATGCATGCATTCCTCCAAATGGTAATGAAGTACACCCATGGTTCACCTGACATAAATGGACATCTAGGATATTGTAACTTTTTTTTTTTTGGTTTAGCTATTGTAACTTGGAAACCTCTTATCATGGTCTTTTACTCCCCTAATTAATGCTTGTCATTATCTTCTTTCTCTATGATCATAATGGTGTGCAATAATTTCTTGGCAGAGTAGTTGGCATTCATTTGATGGAGGCTCCTGTTCTTCACCCGGTAAGGATCTTCAAAAGATGGAATTTGTAATACTGAATTCTAAGGCACCATCTTCCTTGAACCTTTGACTCTTATATCACACCATCTTTCTTTTATCAGGTGTCTGAAGCTTTATTTAATTTTGTCATTGGGTGGACATTCATGTTTGCTCCATTGCTTTTCACGGATTGTAAGAGAGACAGATACAAGGGATCACTAGATGTCTTATGGGGCCTTCAGATGTTCCTCACAAACAGTATGCTCAACCTCTTAACTCATGCTAGTCCGGTCATAAAGAGAGAAGGAAAAGTCTTAGGTACCTTTGAGGTAGACCCAAAGGGCGGTTACATCCTATAATGATCAGAAAAAAAAGCTCATGTTCTTTTGGAACGAGGGCAATTTTTGACCCATCTTAACCTAAAGATTGTTTGGGCCAAGAATTAACATGGTCAGACAATTGTAATAATTCTTTAGGACATTTAAAATGACTGGAATAAGCAATCTGTAGAAGTGCCATAGGACAGGTCTTTGCAATCAGTTTACATCAATTTTGTGATGCTGGAGATCTCATAGTGGGTCCCCTCCTGTATCATTTGGAGAAGAGCCTTTAAAACGATATCCTTCTCTGTCTTTTTTTTACTGTTCATCAATATCCTTTCTGCAAACCCAAAATCATGTCCATTAATGAGTTTTGTTGTTTGCTTGTGTGGTTCCAGCATTCTTAATACCTTACATGGCAATTCGGCTCAACGAGGCTGACAGTGACTATGCTCCCAGAAAGCCCTCTAAACTGGGTTCTGTGATGACAAATGGTGCAGCAGTTGTGGGACTGATTGGTGGGGCTATGTGTGTCTTATCTGCATTGTGGACCTTCTTTGGCCGAATGGACAGTGATTTTGGGACCATGACCGACCGATGGGAATTCCTCTTAAGGTATCTTGGATCAGAGAGGCTCGCTTATGCTTTCATCTGGGACATCTTTTTCTATATTATCTTTCAGCCTTGGTTGATAGGTGACAACCTACAAAATGTTCAACAGAGTAAGGTTGACACAGTGAATTATCTCAGATTTATTCCAGTGATCGGCTTAACTGCCTACCTTTTATCTTTGGATCCTGAAAAGGAATTTTAGCTAAATGTGTGATCCTTTTCGGTCTAGGGCGTTGATTAATGTCTAACAGTTGTTAACCCAGATTCAGAGGGTCAATTACTCGGAAAGAAAGCATTGTTTCTCTCTTGACACCATAACTATGAAGTGTTCACAGTACATTTTTGTATCAGAATGTTCATGCAATACATGTATCAAACAAGTGCTCGTGATCCATGTCGACTGGGTATCTCTAAAGTTGCTCCGACAGTCCGAGGTATCCCAGTTCGCAGACCATCTTTGAGATTTGCTAATTTTTGTATTATCAATAGAGTACCACCAAATGGCCAAAGAAAGTCGGTAGCTGTGCATTCAAGCCACCCTCGTGGCATTTTTTTCCAGAATTTTCAGAAATATATTAAGGCCTTGTTCACTTTTCAGTAAGTTACCTGGGTAAATGCAGAAACACTTACCCGGGTAAGTGCATTTACCCATGTTCTTTTATTTCTCAGATAAATAAGGTAATGATCATTTTAATCATAAAAAATCATTATTAAAAAGGGCATTTTTTGTCCCATTCAAGTGTAAGCAACTTTCCTCCTAAGTGGGAAAGTTATTTACCCAGAGATGGGTATCACTTTCAGCCAAATAAAGTTTCCTTGATCCCCACATTAATCTGAAAAATGAACATGGGATTCTTGGTCAATGGGAACCAAAACCTCATTGACCAACTCTCCCCTCTCAAAATTTGAAAAAAGAATGCCCCCTAATATTATTTTTCATTAACTTTAGAAGTGGTGGACCGGGATGTACTCTTATCTTGACTACTACACAATAGCTTTCTTTCGATGAAATGAGTGCCCATCTCCCAAGTTTATCTAAGCCTCACGTTAGCCGGTCCTCTGCTGGTTGCATATAGCAAAACCCACATAGTTCCTTCATTTGATTTAGATACTGGTCGATCTTGTATTGGTTGCCCCTTTTGTTCTATTAATTAGTAAGGGGCTGTTCGTATTTTTGGATTTTGAAAGGGAAAAAATTAGTCAATAGGATTGTGAATTCTATTAACCAAGAAACTTATGTTCTCTTTTCAGATTTATGTGGGGATCAAGAAAGTTTATTTTCCTAGGTATCACTTGGATCTAGATCTGCTACCTACGAGTTGTTCTCACATTTCTACCCACAAGACATTACAGCTGCATTGGGAATATCTCCCTTGTCATTCATGGGAGAAATTCCCAATACATGATGATGGTGTTCTGTGGGTAAGGATGTAATTATGTAGGAATAACTGGTGGATAGTTGCCAACACTTGGATGAAATAAAAATGCCCCTTTAATGATTTTTTATGGTTAAAATGGTCATTACCTCCCTTTCATGAGATACCTAGGAAATTAAAGAACATGGGAAAATGTATTTACCTAACTAATATCCTATTTCATGAGATACCCATCATATTTTTCAACCAGTAGCAAGGTATTGGCCGATCCTGTGGATTCTGCTATTTTTCAGCCAGTAGCAAGGTAGTGGCTGATCCTATGGATTCTGCTTCATTTTCTCCCTTTCTGATTCAGCAAAAGCTATCTCTTAGCCCGTTGGTAACATCATCCTCTCTATTGATTAAGGACTATACCATGACTAAGTGACTAGTACTGAATGAATTGGACAAGTCCAGACTTATTGGTCCAAAGTATTTATTGGATTGGATTGTACGTGATTCATCTGTAGTAGATTTATATTGGATTGTGTTGGGTTGAAGTTGAACCAATATCTGAAAATAAACAGAAAATAAGAATAGAAATGTCAAATGGACTAGATTTGGGTTGGATTCAATCTGAATTAAAACCAACTTGAACAGTTTGGGCACTCCAATAAGACATCAAATTGGACCAGTCCACTCCAAAATATTTATCGATTGGATTAGACCTTCTATCTGTAATCGACTCATATTGGATCAGATCAGGTTAGATCAATATCCAGTCCATCGACAGCCCTATTATTATCAGTCAAATTGGTAAAATCATGTCTATCAACATCAAGCGAGACAATTAAGAAATTGAGAAAAAACAAAATTGAATATATATTTTGGCACCATGGTGTTGCAGAAGCGTTCTGTTTCACAACTCATAAGTGTTTCATTTTACCTTTTCTTTTTTTTTTTTTTTTTTTGAAAAACACACTAAAAAAATGTATTGGGTGGAAATGCAAGATATTAAAGTGTTCTGACTGTATGACATCTCAAAAATGTTTAAGTTTCAGATTTTTCAAACCTCAATGTGCGACATCACCTAGTGATTCAAAAATCACCGATTTTGATGATTCAAGAAATGTCTCCTTTCCTGAACCCAGTTTCAGATTTTTCAAACCTCAATGTGCTACATCACCTAGTGATTCAAAAATCACCGATTTTGATGATTCAAGAAATGTCTCCTTTCCTGAACCCTGAAGTTTATCAAAGCAGCAATGTTTTTTTTTTTTCCTTTTTATGAAAAACGCTGTGTCAAACAATTTTTTACCGTTTCTGTTTTTTTTCTGAGGTGGCAAACTTTGTGAAATGGAATGCTTGTGAAAAGCTCCACTGCCAAACACCTACAATATCTGCGGAAAACCTGTAGGCATGACCATTTGAATCGGAAAGCCCATCAAATGAAGAGAAAGCAATAAGTCTGGTATTCTATATAGGTTTTAATTCCAAAGAATGGAGCAAAACATTTTTCAAATGATAGGACTGAGTAATTATCGCCAAGTTAGCAACAAAGAAATGCAACCATAAAAAATATGGCCATGAAGGAATTGGACCTGCACCACGTAATCAAGTGGATAACTATTATTGACAATACCACAAAGAATATGGAAAATGACATTAACTCTGATCAGTGATGATCAAGGAATCAAGTAACGAGATAACATCCTTTCTCTTGCATGGATGCTGCATTACACAACTACTTGTCACTTTCGTGAAAGAATAAATAAGTTGTTTTTTTCAATTGAAAGGGAGACGAAGTTGATGTTTGAATAAGCTACGCTAGTGCATTGAAAAAGATGTCAAGAAGTATAAATAACAAGGGGGAAATGCTCATCCAAATTGGGTGGCAAAGAACAATTATAAAAGTGTAAGAAGAAGCTCCAGAATAAAATAATGGATTGCTTTCAATTAAAAAGCCTCCAGAGCGAGGATTGCCTCACGACTCTGTTACCATGCTATGAAAATATGGATATAAATAGAAGTTTCATTTAATTGATTTTGTATCTACCCTCTGACCCACCCCTGTCGAACATAGATATCTCTCTAACCATCAACCAAGCACCAATGAAGGCTGAATTGACACTTTCTCATCTACATCTTTGCAACATGAATTTGTCATAATTCTTCCCCTAGGTATACATGGTCCCCTTATGGATCTAGTCAACATGAAAGGAGCAGCTGCTTAAATGTTAATCATCAGAAAATATGAACTTCCGTGGACCCATAGAATGGTATAGACAAGAACAAGAAGATACTACTACAATTGATCAACAATTTGGAGGCCTTGAAGATATGGTATGGTTCTCGGCTAGAGTATCAAAATCTGATTCTGGGGAATAATGGGCCCTTTTCACTTTTCAGTTTTCATCCAAATTATTTCTCCAACAACCTTTTGGATGTTGGTCTCTTGCCTTCTAGAATTGAAAATTGTTAGCTCTAAATAAAGTTCAAAGTCCTTCACACAGCACTTGAAAATACTAACACACATGGCACAATTTGTAAAAGGAAATTAAAAGTACATTTCTCCCCATGTGCATTATATTAAAGGACAAATGATTTATAAACCACTTTTTTACCCATTGAAAAGCACCTTTGTTTTTTCTGTTTAAGTAAGCTAGTAACTAATGGTCAATGAGTAAGAAGTATATTGGGAAGAAAACAGAAGTAACCTATGAATTATCAGCATGCAATTCTATGGAAGAGAGTGTTGCATATTATTTGGAGATAAAGTTTCCGGTGTTCAAAGTATCATTGGCAACAATGAAAGCAGTCTATTTGGTTCTGGTTTCTTAATGCCCTAATGGGATTTTAAGGATAATAAGGGAATAGGGATCAGTGGTATTGTTGGTTAGAAGAAGCTTGGGAGCATCCAATAGAGAGAATAACAAAAGAAGTGACTTTGACAGGATTTGTTTGGCAATCCAGACTCATGGGGAATACAGGGATCTTTAGTGATAGAAAGGAGAGAACAATGAAAAGTGTATTGGAAAGCTTGGTTAAACAAATCCAAAGCAGTGGCCCTCCTAGATGGATGAAATTTCTGGAGATCTTAACATACAGAATCTAGTGGCAGAAGGTGAACATAGTAACTCAGTAGCCTGGGCCTTATGGAGGAACAGTCATCTCTCACTCTAAACAGCAACAGAATGATATTTTCAAACTCCTCTGTGACTAACATCTTCGCATCTTAAGGTTGTTTGGTTGGCTTTCTAAAAGAGTACTAACAAACTGGTGGTTAAACCAACTCACTTCCTACTTGAAAGCCATCATATGTCAGTGGAAACTAAGAAGAATATCTTAGTGATTCATGTTCAATTATGAAAATTAACCAGCACATCACCAGGATTTATTCAGCAGATGTTGTTCAATTATAATTATAAAAAATGGTGTTTTATTAATCAGTTAACACACTCAAAAGTGTCAAACAAATTAGACAATGCAGCCATGCTAACATTATTCTTACAGACCTTTCAATCATGGTAAATTTCTTTATTATCCTTTCATGTGTATCTTCAGTAATTTAAATGATCAAAGTTAAACAATGGATATCGCATTAAACAGAACAGAATGGTGAAACAGGATTCATGTAGCCAACCCCATATAGTTGGGATAAGGCTTAGATGATGATGATGATCTGTATCTTTAGTAGCTAGATGGCTCTCCAGTGATAGCAAGTTCCAAGTGCTGAAGAAAACAGCAGATCTACTAGATCAGACAACACATAATTAACCTAAGAAATTTTATGCCAATGGAACTTCACCCCTTTAATTAGCTATCAAGGACACATTGCCAATGTTTGATTCATCTGTAGATGAGTAGATTGTTTTCAGGGTCTCATGAGCAAGTATATGCCAACCCTTTAAGAGTAAACATGCACAGGTATATATAAGTTTACGGGGTTTGAAGAATAATACACTTTACAATAACATCAGCTACCTGTCTAAACTTTGAAGTTATTCTTTAGCCAATTACTTGCCTAATGTTTCCTACACTAATCAAATGGACATGTTCAAGGACATAGAAAATTTTCTTTCCCAATCAGATACCACAGAAAACTGAAAGAAGAAAAGTTCTGCACTTCTGAAAAGAAAATTTGTATCTAAGGCTCAGTTTGGGAAGAGTGCAAATACAAATATCTTCAGTGCAAAACCTTGTATATGGTATTTCTAACCTTGTATTTGCACTCTTCCCAAACTGAGCCTAAGAACCCAAAAAATTACTTTCATTGACTTTCCACACAAGGGCAATGATCAAATTGAAGCTAATCTCAAGAAAAGGTCAAAGAGTGCATAGTTAAACATGGCATTTAGCCTTTCTACAATGAAAGCTTCAAAATTGATATGGAACTTGTAAGATGATAAATGTGTGCTAAACAACTCTAATTCCAATTCCCAAACCATCACATATAATAAAACATGTATTCATTTAATATCATTAGTTTCCACAGCCAGGAAACATTCACATGAGTTCTTATTTCTTAAAGGCATCCACCACTAAGAACCAACATCCTTATGAAACAATTAGAGTTGACTAGAAGATTAAGATACCACTTGCTCGCTTGCGGCAGGACGAATGCACTGCTACAAACAAGCAAAAGAATTTCCAAATTTCTGCCCCCCAAGTTTGATGTTGATTGGTTAGTCTGATTGCTATCAGTACTTTTAATATTTATCAATATCAATAGTTAATAAAATTTTGTTCTAAACATGAAATCTAATGTGGTTTTACAGCAACCATAATGTAGTTCAATTTTTTGGTAGAAAACGAATTTCTGCCTAGTAGCTACCACATAGGAAGTAAAAAGTTAAAATACCAAAAATAGCCAAGTTTCGTCACTAAGAACCAAGTGCTCATACATTGCCAATACATAGCAAGGCCATTTAGACGAATGTGGTTTTACAGCAACCTAGAAGCTGACAAAAGTCGAGATTTCACTAAAATCAGATGAAATAAAATACAAGAAGCCCAAGAACTATAATGCTCCAGTTTAGAGTAACACAAAACTTGAAGTCTTCAACTAAGCAAAAAAATAAGCTACAAGAGGGATATGTGCTGAAATAAATTATTTTTATGAAGTTACTGTTTACGACAAATTGCCGCCACTTTGTTGCCATAAATTGATAATGTCAGTAGCCTGATTAAGAAGGATAATCATCCTCTTCTGAGATATCCATGGTTTACTCTCCAACAAGGACTTAAGTTCTTCCCAGGCGTCCTTCCTCGGCCAAAAGTAGTAAGGGCTTAGAGGGATGGTGCCATGGCCCGGTATCTTCTGATCGAGCGAAATACCAATGTTCTTCTCCATCCAAATGAACTTCAATACAAGCCTTGGTTTCTCCATCGGTTTGACAGCCACTCCAAGCTTCTACGAAAACAACAATTCGCAATTTCAGACAAAAAGGAAACGAAACAGAATGAATCATGGAGTTGAACAAGAAAGGTTCCCAATTGAGGAGAATAGACAGAGAGAGAATTAAGACCTCTTTTTCTTCGAGGGGTTCGGGAGCTGAGTCATCGTTGGATGTTTCTTCTTCAACGGCTTCAGCTGCAGCAAGCGAAGCGGATAGTCTCAGTTCTCTTCTGTTAGGTCTTTGTTTTAATTCGGAAAGTGGCAATAGATGTAACGGAGTGGACTTTGGCTTAATGGAGATTGATGCCGTGAAGGGCTTGAAACCGAGTTTTAGAGGAGGAAATGAGTGTGCGAGAGCGGTTCCATTAACGCCAGGTTGAATCGCCATAGATCTTTCGGGGGAGAGAGAGAGAGATTCTATAAGCGAGAAGAAGCCATGTTATCTTTTCGCTGTGTTGGGTTGTGATGCGCTTTGGCGAGTCCGAGTCAGGAACTGAGGAAAGGATAAGGGTCCTAGGGATATTTGGCATCCCTTATTATGAGGAGTCATCTCCTTTTTTTAACACTACGGTTTTAACTGTAAAATGGAGATAGAGTGTAAAAGGTCATTTGTGTAAAAATACACCATAACCTTTTACCGTGAATCGTGAAATTGATCTTGCTTTTTGAAAAACGGGATGGGTGGAAGAGTGTAAAATTTTACATCCATAAAATTGATTACCAATTATCGATGTAAACACCAAGGTATCGTTATGTATCGGGCCGTATCGGCTGATATATATCATTCCGGAACCCTTTTGATACACCTTGACCGGTTTAAGGGATGGAAGGGTTCTAGACCAGTTCCTCTGAACCAGTTTTAAAAAAAATAATAAAAAATAAAAATATAAGTATAGAAATGTCCAATACACCCTTACCGATATATCAGACGTATCGATATTTTGAACCTTGATAAATACATGCAAAATTGAATTAGAATAGAATTTTATGTCGATCATAAAAATGCAGCCGAAAATAAAAAATGCCAAATGCTGCTTAGTTTGATTTCACTGTAACAGGTAAAAGTATAACAGTCACAGTTGGAATGACTATGCACCCTAACCCCTAACCCAATATGTAAACCAAAATTCTAAGGAGTATTCATCCGTTTTATGCCAATGTGAATGGTTTGGTTTTATGTAGGCTTGTCTCGAAAGTCCGAAACCCAAATCTGATTATTTCGGATATGAACGGTACAATCGGATTTAAATATTACAATCTATATACGATTAATAATTGGATCATATTCGGATTTGACTCATCCGATAATTAAAATCTGGATCTGATTATATTATAATATTTATTATTTTTCATATATAAATTTTATATAATTATAAAAAATTATATTTTGTATGTTATATTATATATAAATTTATATATAATAAATTCAGCATGTTATATTTATATTAATTTATTATATAAAAGTTAAAAAATAATTAAATGTTTAATTTTTTATATTTAAAAAATTTAAAGTGGAATCAGATTAAATCTGAATCCTGAATGTGAATTTGAGTTCTTCAAATCCGATTAGATTTCATATTAGATTTGTATACAAGTTTTTAGTAATCGATGAATCCGATCTCATTACAGCCCTATTTTATGTTTATGCTAACATGATAGTTGTATCTTCAAAGCATAACCATCTAGGTTGACGAATACCCCTAAATCAATCTGATCTTTTAACTCTAGTGCAACGTTTTAAAAAATGATCCGAAAATGGAGTCGTTTTTGCCACTGATTTTTGGGTCAATAGTTCGATCGTTCGGTTCGAATGGATAGTTCATTCTGACAAATAAATTAAAAAAATATAAAAAAAATGTCAAAATTATTGAACGGATCAATGGTTTGACTGTTCGAATCAACAGCATGTTGACTTTTTCAACAATTTTTTATTAAAACCGGGTTTAGGGAAAAACGGAACCAATTGCTTAGACAGTTCCTAAGCCGAACGGTCCGACCATCCGAATCAACAGTGGTTCAAAAACCTTGCTCTACTGTGAAGCGTCTCAAGGTTTTTGTTGGAACCTTACCTATCAAATTTATAAACATATGTACAAATATACAATACCATATTCGGACAAGTTTACTTAGGCTCCAAACCTGATGGGAGGATATGCCTCCAATCACATTCATTTTCAGCGTTAACTTTAGGGTTTGGAGTTAAAGGTAAGGACTTAAAATTTAGATAGGGTGCAACATGGGTTGGGCGTAGGATTAAAAGCTCAAACTTTTAGGGTCTGTTTGGTTTAAGAGAATAGAACCTTGGAATTGGAATCATAATGGGTCATTCCATTTCCAGATGTTTGGTGGATCAGAATGGGAATGAATAGGTAGAATTGGCCATTCCCGATCCCCTCCCCCGGATTGGGATTCACATTCCACAGTTGAAGGACACCATCAACATTATCTTTGGGAATGTGATTACTATTGCTTATGTCATCAACGCCATCAACGCCAAAATTATTGCTTATGTCAATGCGGTTTTGGGTTGTTTTGGTCTCCAAAAAAGTCTCTAACTCAAAATATATTTAAAAAACATTTAATGTACTTGCTAACCACCTAGAGGTGTAAATCGGGCCATGCTGCCCGCGGCCCGGCATGACGGTCCGCGAGCCGTGCTAGGTCCAGCATGGTCATGCGGATCGTGCTAGGCTTGGGGTTTTAAGTCCACTAGCCGACACAACACGACACAACCAAGCGGGTCGCACTGCCCGTAGCCCACGAGCCGACACGACTCATATATATAATATTATATAAATTATAATTATATAATAATATATAGTATATAATATATTAATAAAATAAATATTTTTTAATTTCACTATACTAATTTTTTAATTATTGTATTATCAATTTTTTTAAATAAATAGCTCTAGCCCGATGCGTGGCCAGGCTTGGCCCAATGCTCGGCCCGCGGCACGGCACGAGCCCACATGGATCGTGCCGGATTGACCCCCAAAATTTTCACCAGAGAGAGTGGCACGACCCACGAGCCATGCCGTGTCGGACAAGCACGTCCCACTTTACACCTCTATCACCACCTAATGTGTACGCATTGTATTTGACACACAAACTGATTCCAGCTTCTTAATGAACCAAACAACATCAATTGGAATCCGATTCCAATTTATGTCTGAACCAAACAGGTAGGGGGAATAAACTATTCCGATTCCGATTCCGATCACGAACCAAATGGACCCTTAAATTTTTTGGGTTGCTTAGGCCCAAACGTACCCCAACCATATCGCAACGGAGCCCTGCCTGATAATGTACATATGCTTATATGCATATATAGATCCATATTTGCATGTATACATGCATATATGCATATTCATTTAAAAAATCATACACATATCACATATGCATATACACACATACATGTATATCAATTTTTAGTATGGGTTGATTGATAAATCCAAACCTGATCAGGCCCAAACCCAATCCAAGTACATTAAATTTTAGCGCATATTGAGCTCAAGTTGAATAGTCCGGGATCAATCTAGGGCTCCAGCCAAGATCGGGTGCTCTTAGGCCCAATTCTTAAGGTTAAGCTTGGGTTGAAGCTAAAAGCTGACCTAGCCTACCTGACTTGCACCCCTAAATTTAGGGTTTAAATGTAAAAATCAGCATCCGAGCATGGTAGGAGGTAGGAGCCAAGTAAAGCCCAACTTTATAATGTTGTCATGCATACTTGGCGGTTTTGACATGCCGGGAAGACCATCTAAAACTTGAATAAAAATAAATTTGTAAGTTGAAGGTTATAGAAGAGAGGAACTTTCACTAGGAACATGGATTGAAGTAGTGAGAAATAATTTAAAGCCTTATAGTTCAACATTGGACATCAAATTAAAATAGTAGTGGGATAGGACTAATTAAGTTTTTTTAATTGATTATACAGGTGCTATTATGATACCATAAAGACATGATACCAGCTGAAAGACATGATATATATAAAAAGTATGAATAGCCTCTAAATTTCTGTAATTTTTTTTACTAAAATATCCCCTATTTTGAAATATGATCATTCTATTGTGAGGGTAGAAAATGTAATTTAAATGTTAGTATTCAATGCACTCAATTCTCTCTCAATCACACATTTAAGGTATTAACTCTCATTCACCGTCGTTGAATCATATATTTAAAGCATCCTTATTTATTCTCATCACTAAATTCCATTAATTAAATCCATACATAATAAATTAATAATTTTAATAATATAAAAAACTTATACTTTTAAGACCTACATGAAAAAAATAGTATATACATAGAAATATATACAAAATTTAAAAGAATTTGAATGTATATTACTATTTTCATCATCTAAAATTGCTCGTGCAAAGCACGTGCATATTTATTGGTATCATAAAAGTAGTAAGTGGTAACCAACTTAGAGGCATTTATCAAAATTCACAGGGGTTTTCATTAAAGCTCTTTTGATATCATATCTTATAGCATTATAGATTTATCATGCTTAAACGTAGTATACATGCGAAAAGATGTTATATATTAGTAAATATTTTACAAAAGAAACCTATTCTGTTTTTTCTTCTCTTTAAAAAAAGGGAAATTTCTTGAACAGTACTCTAAACTTTGGGGGTTGTGTCAAGTCAGTCCCCAAACTTTAAAATGTTTCTCTACAATACCTTGAGCTTTAAAATTGTGTCTAATAGGTCTTTGCCATTAAAAGTGGGTTAATCATCTGTATTACATGATGACATGTGCCACTTAAAACTTTAAAATATCAAAATTCACCCTTGAAATTCATTGTCTTCTACCTTGAAACTAAACAACCATGTCATTGCTACAATGGTACTGGGAGCTGACCAAGTTTGGGCGATGGCTGAAAGAAATAATTGATGCGTATGCTTCTTTATGTAAGGAAAAAGAAATGGATGATTGCCATCAAAGAAATGACATGGTTGATTCTTATAAGATTTTTGACATGCTTTATACATAGTTGCTCGCCCAACTAGTGTGTATGCTTTTCGAATTCCATTGTAAGATTTTTTATGTTATCTGCATGCACTATTGTGTATTTTGTATTTGGATTCAAAAATCAATTTGACAACCGGTGAGATTTGAAACTGAACAATACCGAATTGGTCGTAATGAAGGATATATGGTAGAAAACGGGGATCATGCAAGTTTCTTGTTTTCTTTGTTGTTTAATATCGTGTGATTTCTTGAGGGGTTTTCTAGAAGAAATTTCATTTGGAAATTGGGTTTTTGTGTGTAATTTTTTGAATTTTAAGGCTTCTTTCTATTTGAGTTTATGTTTCTTTTTCTTTTTTTATTTATTCTTCTTTTCGGCTGGGGGGATTGGAGTTGGGAGGTGATTGTTGGTGATGAAGACAGAGATTGGAATGGGTGATCGGTTTTGGAACGACGAGGATAAAGTCGCGGTTGTGGCAGTTCTTGGTGCTCGAGCTTTCAAATATTTCATGATGAGAATCGTGTCTTCGGAAGGTTTGATGATGGCTGTTGGGAATGAACGCAATGATTCTCCGTCACAGTCGTCATATCTGAAGCTCTACCCATTCAAGCCGCTTTGCTCTTGAATTAACTTATGTGGAAGTGGCAGACAAAAAAATTTGATGACATTTGATGGACATTTATATCATTTCACTTATCCCATAACGAATTCTTAATGGTAGGGACCTATTAGATATAATTTAAAAGTTCAAGATACTGTAGAGACATGTTTTAAAGTTGCAGACCAATTTGACACAACTCTCAAAATTCAGAGTATTGTTCAGGAATTTTTTCAAAAAATAAAATCTCAGAATGAACTTGAAAGAACTGATGATTCTCTGCTTCTTTGTATTTTGTATTTAGTTTAGTTTTTTTCCCTTTTTAAAACATTAGCAACTATTCTTTCTCTCTATTGATTTCTTGAGTGTACAAGTTACAAATTTGGTAAATCCATCTGAAGTCATACCTCTTCTTCAACAAATCTGATTTCATTTCTACCTAAACGATCGACTAGTTGATGCTTTTCACTGTACTTTTTCATTCATGTGTTTCGCAAGGATTCAAGCAGTGCCTTAGTCAAAATGTGACAATTAAGGATGTGTTTGTCAAAGAGTATGATATTGTTTTTCAAAACAAAACAACCCCCACGTAAGCAAAGGCACAAATCATCTCTTTAAATGGAACCCTTGAATGATCTTGCTTTACGCTAATGGGTTAAGAGTATCAAACTTCCTCTCTGTTTGTGGTTTGTCAATACTTGAAGCTGCAAATAAATAGGAAAAATGGGTACAAATTTCTCATGTCCCTATGCAGCAAATTTAATTCAGCACGTTTTAATGAAATGTATGTTCCATTTTATTATATATTTATCTATAATATTATTAAAAATATGAATGAAGTCTATGTTCTAGAATTTTTTTATTAAAATACCCTTATAATTTAAATTCGGTCTTCCTTTGGGCAAAAAAATACTTTGAACTATTACTTTTATTAAATTCATATTCTTCATCATTAAGTCCTATATTTAAGGTATTAATTGTCACTTTCTTTCATTAAATTTTAAATTTAGGCACGTTAAACAAGTGAGCTTTGCAGACTTTTCTTGACTAAAGCACCCCTATTTATGAATTTAGTTCCTCTTTAACTATGTTGGTAAAAAATATAATTTAAAATGCTATTAATTCCCAGTTCATTAGATTC
This sequence comes from Nelumbo lutea, assembly GCF_056320005.1. Classification (NCBI taxonomy): domain Eukaryota; kingdom Viridiplantae; phylum Streptophyta; class Magnoliopsida; order Proteales; family Nelumbonaceae; genus Nelumbo; species Nelumbo lutea. The sequence goes on along the minus strand of NC_142687.1, from coordinate 27,701,077 downwards.
TCTCTCATTCTTTCTCCATAATGCTTTATTTGAAGTATTTTTGTTTCTCACCAATAAATTTTATAAATTAAATCTACATCCAACATTTTTAATAATGTAAAACCTATGTACAAAACAAACATGGAAAATAATTAAACAAACCCTTTTGTTTGAGTGGCAAGTAAATAGTTCAATCAATCGCATCAAATGAGTTAGCCAATGTTATCATAGTTAAATAATAAAAATTTAAAAATAAATATAAAAAATTATGAAAAAATTGTGTACATCTCTAATATTATTTATTTATCATATCAAACAACAATAAGCATGCTAAATAAAAGTATTTTTATTTGATGAAAATGAAATACAAGATTTAAAATTGACACAAAAGCGAAACCATTTTTCTATTCAAGTGGTGGGTCAATGGTTCAACCTTTTAGGCCAAATGGATCAACCCATTATATAATAAATAAATAATAAAAATTTTAAAAAAGATGGAGACACAAAAATTATTAAAAACGTAGTAATTTTGTAAAAAAAAAACACTTGGGTGCATCTCTAATATTATGTATTCATCGTATTAAAGAAAAATAAGTGTGATAAGTAAAATTTATTTTTATTAATGGTAGAAATATAATTAAAAAGTAAACTAACATAAAAAAGAAAACTATTTTTGCATCTAATTGGTAGTCAATGGTCCATATGGAGGTAGACTTAACTCGAACTTGAATTGACTCAATTCGTAATTTTACATAGGTTAGCTTCGATTTTCAGTCCTCGACTTGGGCCTATGCCTAGGCTCCAAAGTTTGGGCTTTTTTACATTTTAGGTTGGGTCCAAGCCTATCTCTTATGTATCTAAAGTTAGGCTTGATATTATCCTTACAGTCATAAATACATATATAGCACATATTTACATACATACATGTACTTACAATTATACACATACATTTTATATCAAATTGTGTCATAGGGCTAATTGGCATAACCAAGTCCAAGACTAATACACGTGCATCAAATTTCAATGCAAGTTGGGCCCATGTTGGACAAATTACGCTTGGCTTTCGTCTAAAGCCTTAGGTCCAATGCATAGGGTTAGGTTAACTAATGTTGTCATAATTAAATAATAAAAATTAAAAAAATAGAAACATAAAAAAAACAAAAAAATATATAAATTTTATAGAAAATTTTAACACATCTTAGATACTTATCATATCAAACAAAAAATATGTGTGATAAACAAGAACTATTTTTAGAATTAATTATGTAAATGAAATAAAAAATTTAAAGCTGCCCAAAATTGAAATTGCTTTTTTTTCAAGTCAAATAAGTCAAAACATGATTTCATAATTATATACTAAAAATTCAAAAATAAATAAAAAGAATAATACAAAAAATGTCTGTACAAATTTGTTCATATCTCTATTATTATATATTTATCATATTAAACAAAAATAAATATGATAAATGAAAAATATTTATATTATAAAAATAAAATATAAAATCTAAATCCACCAACAGACTATGCTTTGATTATTTATCCTTTTTAAATGGTTATAATAATAAGGATATAGAAATTATTAATGTTATCTGAAATTGTCACGTACAATGCACATGCATATTTACTATTGTCCCAAAAGTTGGCTAACTTCATGTAATTGGTATAAGCCTTGGTTGAATTTGAGTTAAAGACATCTCCAATTTATATTCAAAGGCAACCCCAAAAGGGATAGAGTCTTTAGTACTGAGCTAGGAAGGATGGGCGTTGAAGGTGCCAAAGTGTTGCAGAAGATGGGAGAAGTTGAGCCATGGTGAAAGAAATACTAGACGTGCATAAGGCAGTAGAAGAGCTCAAAGCTGCAAAAGAAGAAAAATCCTAGTGAAATGACAAAGCTATAGGTTGAGGATAAGCCAAAGATAAGGAAGATCCCAATCACAATATGGGGACAAAATCTCTTAACAAAACTACTCTCGACCTTAGATAAATCTAATTGTCAAAAATGTGTAATTTTAGGAATAGGGGTACAATTTGGGCAATTGGGAAATTGTTAAAATATTAATAGCTTAATTTGAAACAAGGTTTTTAAAACCAAACCGGTCAGAGGTCTGGTTCTTGGGTCAAACGGTCTGATTGTTCAAATTGAACGAACGACCCATTCTGACAAAAAATAAAAAATGACCAAAACCGTTAGAGGGTTCAAACGGTTTGACCACCCGAGTCAGCAGTTTGTTGACCAAATTAACAGTTTTTGGCGAAATAACAGTTCTGAGGTAAAATGAAACGATTACCTAACCAGTCCCTGATTTTTCCAATCCGACTATCCCACTCAGTCCGGTTTTGAAAACCATGGTTTGAAAGACTCGACTAATGCAGCGTAAATTCTTCATGTTAGAGACTTTGGATCTCCTACCCACAAGATACTTCTTCCATGCATCGAGGATATCTTCTCATACATGATAACACATATGTATAAGAGATATTCTCAATGTACAATTGCAATGCCATGTGGCTCACCAATTCAACCACTCAAGTTTTTGTGTGTGAACATGTATTTTATCATTAAAATTGTATAATTATTTTTGAGATATAATATATGCATATGTAAATATTATTTTATGTTTAAGTTACAATTTTTAAATTTTTATTTTTAAAAATATTAAAAGTTGCAATTTAAGGCCAAAAAAAGGTTTTCTTTTGGCAAAAATAGTTGAACAAGGTGTGTTACCTTGGGATGCATAGATCATGAAAAGTTACCCAAAACAATAAAAAAAAAAAAAAAGAGAGAGATCACCCCCAATTAGACATCACAGTGCAAAGTTATGGCCTTCAAAAATTTGTACATACATTGACTATGCAACCTGCAACCTAGTGACCAAGTCAAATGGGTCAATGGTTGAACCACTCAACCAGATGGTTTTAACCAAATCAATATTTTTTTAATAAGAAATGGGTTTCAACAGAACCAAACCCAGAATCAAGGTTGGGTGATGGTTTAAATGGTTCAACTAACTAGGGATGGCAATTACCCTCATAAAATCGAGGCCCCACCCTACCCTGAACGGGGCGGGTTTTCCTTGACCCTAAATAGGGACAGGGCGGGGATGGGTTTTGTATATAATTGCCCGAACCAAAGGTAAATTAGTAAAATGTCTCTATGTTTAATATTGATATTTAAAATATCTCTAAATTTTCTCTAAATTCTTAAAATCGTAGGATCCCATAATTCTATTTTTGAATTACCCCTAAAGTATTATAATTCAATTCCTAAAATACCCCCAAAAATTCTATATCTTACATGTAAATTATCCATAAAATAGATAGTTTTTAAGTAGTTGCCTTAGAGCAAGAAAATTTCAGAGATTCCCTATCCTTGACGGGGAGTGGATGCCCCGCCCTGAATCCACTCCGCCATCAGAGAAGGAACAAAGTATCTTGACTACGACACAGGGATGGGAAAGAGGTGCCCTGCCCCAAATCCACCCCGTTGCATTCCTACAACTGACCAAATTGACAACAGGTCAAAAACATTGATAAAAAGTTAAATCACAATGCCATATATGATATATAATTAATACTTATATTGCAATTATAGATGTTAAATGATACAACTTTCGCCGTCCAAATTTAACAGCTTCAACAGCTTGGGGTGTTGATAAAAATGTTGAATGTCCAACTTCAACAGCTTGGGGTGTCAACTCGGCTCTCCTCCCATGACATGTTAATTACTTCAACAAAGACGTATTGACAAAACATCTGCAGCTGTGCTGGATAACGATTGAATTGTGCCATCAAGGACAATCCCATTGACCACATAAGGAAACCGCATTCAGTCGAATTAACTTTGGCTATTGGGCCCAATAGAATAGGCTGTTAAGACAATTTATTGGCTGTCGGGCACGTTTTGGGCAATTCACTTAATCACGCCCATGCTTTTGTTTTAGTCAAAATAAATTAAAATGTAATTACTAATTTACTTATTTTTATGGTAATGTGGCATTCTCAGAAATTCTCTCAACAGCATAAGTCGTTGGCTCCCAACAGTTAAAGTTTTTTCAATTCAGTCAGATGCAAGATCCATTCCAACAACTTGTATAGCCTTGCATTGGGAATATCTCCATGTAAAATAAAACACAGAAATACGGAGATGTTTCCAATGCAAGGCTGTAAAGGCTGTTGGAATAGATCTTGCACTAAGTTGTGAAAGGCAAACAGTCTAGTCTTTTCCATTTATAGAATCTGTAGGGACTAATGCCCCACATCACATCCCAATGGAAATACTCTCAATACATGATCAGATGTGCCTGTGGGGCGCTGATGTGATCTCACATGTACCTCATTTTTATGTAACTAGTTGAATCACATCAGTGTCCCACAAGGTGTGTCCAACGGGCCCCTCACGTGTACATCTTAGAGAGAATGACTGATACCCCTAGTGTTAGAATTTGTAGGTTCAAAGTACATTTGAGGTAGATGCCAGCTCAGAATTGATGCCAATTCACGGGCAGGTATAGGTGCATAGAATGTGTTTTTTGGACGTTTTGAATGTTCATAGCTGTGAAGTGGAAATCAGAAATCTGCATTGGGTATTATCCGTACTTCTCCGAAAAATCGCCCATACTTATTATTGGGGTTTGGGAGATATTTTCAATACACAATCTGGATGTGCTGTAAGGCATCGTTATGAACTCTTGAATGGTATATGCATTTGCAAGTGCAATAAAATGAAAAATGATTGTGAGAGAAAAAAATAAATCAATAAAAATTGTATGATAATCAAATAACAAATGAAATGTACAAAAGTAATTCTATCAAAATATGACTTCTATGAAAATCAATACATATTCTTTTAAATTTATTCTTAATCACATTTACTTGGGCTGAGACGTACAAATACAAATATGTAGAGTGAAGGTTAAAACTGAGCCTCGAAAACAAAATAAGGGGAATATTTGAATTACAAATACAAATATATATGTAGGGAAATTATTAAAACGAATGTGGGCCCAATTGGAAGTTCGTCCATTCAGCAGCTATAATTTAGGGTAAATTTTTGAAACCTCCCTGAAATTTCTAGTTGTTGTTAAAACCTTCCTTGAAGTTTGATAATTGCAATTGCCACTCTTGATTCCTGAACTTTGTGTAGAGATGGCAATTTGACCTGTCCCCATGGGGCCCCACTCTCCCTATCCCGGTTGGGGTAGGTTTTTTTACCACTAGTCAGGGTTTAGGGTGGGCTCAAGAAAAACATGAAACTCTGGGTCGGGGATGGTATTTGTCCACCCCAACCCCGACCCCGCCCTGACTGTATTATATAACACAATACATATAAAATTGTTAATGTATGCTAATGTATATTATATCATATTATGTTATTGAAGGGAATGAGAGACCCATCATATGAATGGCCAAACCCTGTAGGAAGTTAGGGCGAAGTTTCAAAAATTTCTCTCACTCCCACCTAGGAATCACATTCCCTGTTTTAGAAAGTCTGCATTTTCAATGATCAATCTTGAACCAAGAACCGAATCAGATGTGAAACCAAGAGGTATGAGAGGGATATACCTGATACGAAGAAACGGTATTCTCCAATGAAGGTGTTCACGCCCAAAGAAATCTCTAAAGACTGCTCCCACTGAAGATGACACAGTGTAGGGTGGAGCAGAATCGGTAGTGTTCTTCCTAAGAACCGAATCTTTCAGCAAGAATTCGATGGAGGCTGTGAGCACGACTTCATATCAGCCTTTCTCCAAAGACTGATATCAAGAACTATTCTTGATCACTCCTACAAGAGTGGAGACCGAACTGGTAGTTGGCGGCAATAGGAGGAGAACGCAGGGAAAAGATGGCGCAGTCACACTGTTTGCTGTCTTCTCTCTATGTGATCTAAGATCTGATATCTGGAGTTGGATTTGGATGATCTGAATGGTTCGCCCCCTCCTCCTTTTATAGACTTAAAGAGATTAGCTCCTAATCCCATTAGGAGTTTCCTGATTCAAATCCTTATTTGGATCTGGACTCTCTTTGAGTGATAAGGATAAGTCCTTATCTTATCTGCAGATTAGATCATCTCTCTCCTTAACTCATTAGGAGTTTCTAGATCCAAATCTATATTTAGATCTAGACTCTCTGAGTGGATAGGGATAACTCCCTATCCTATCTGCTGATCCAATCCCAGATCCGCCCCTCTTTTTAACTAACCAAATTAGACTAGTTCGAAATGGGCTTTAGGCCCAATAAGTCTATGTGCTCATTAACCTTTCAAACTGCTGCCCAGTTAGGCTTCTTTGTATGGCGTGGGACCCAAACATTGATCTACACATCAGACACATGGGTTCAGCACAGCCTTTGTTACAAGGCCTGGCCGAATACACTGTTATGGACAGTGAACCCCTTAAGCCCATCACATGGGCTCTTAATGGGCCCAACACTTACACTAAGTGGTCCTTGAGCCAAGCCACCTTATAAAAACTCAAGGAATGTGGGCAGATGCAAGATTAGCCCATCAGGTATTACCCTCAATGGTCTTACACTTAACGTCTCACCCCATAATGATCAAACACTGCCCGACAAGAGAGGACCTCTCCCTCGGCTATAAGGAACAGTGTTGCACTCTCTATTCACATGGATCCTGAGAATTAAAACCTTTTGCAAACATTTTGAAACCATAATATTATATATATATATATATTATGGTTTTAATTGTGGGCGGATATATATATATATATATCCGTATATAAATATATTTTGCAAAACAAATTTCAACGATTGAAATCGGTTGTCGGCAGTCTTTGTTTCCATTAGAGAGAGTGCATCCCCGATCATTACCTTTGTCCGACAAAGGGGCTGATCCTGTCACTATGATCACCCACTCAGATGATTTCTCGGACTGTCCCAACATACCCAGGTTTCGACCCCCTCTAAGGATCTCACTGATTGGCATATCAAAGACAGTCCAATCCGATACCTTGTGCAATATCATAATCGAGTCTAGGGGTCAGGTGTAACTTTTCAGTTTTGCCCATCAATCTCCAAGGTCCAGGGCAATGCTGAAAATCTGGTCCGATTTAGGGTTTCAAGTAAACCTACACTGCATGTACCTCGGATCTCACCTTGGCAGCTGAGACAGGCTACCCCAACACTTGGCGGCACATCAGTGTCAGCCTTGGCAAGATAAATCTCCCCAGATCTATCAAACGACTGTGAGCATTCTAAACTAACACAAGTCTCATAAGTGTCCAGTTTAAGGTATTACACAGAAACACACCACTATAACATGGATAAATATATACTTTATTTCATTTACAATAAATGTCATAATGTACATCATTCTGATTGGAACTAAGGGCATACACTATCCAACAATTATTATATATTATATCATACTATACTATATTACATATTATAAAATAATTCTAGGTAGGTTTCAAAAAAATAAAAAAAATAAATTTATAAATATACAAGTAAGAATGACCGAGGAGGAGTGGGGCAAAGTCAGGGATCCTCATTCCCCATGGGGATGGTGATGGGGTTACAATTTTTAGCTTCGTTGGGGTTTGGGGCAGGGATAGAGAAGGAATTTTAATTCAGGGTCAGGTATGGGGTAGGCAAAACCCGACCCCGCTCCACCCCGTTGTTATTCCTAACTTTGTGACATAGTTGCAAGTAGACCTCCTTTTGTTAAAATCCTCTAAAAAGATATATGAAAATGTCCAAAATACCCATGCAATTACTTTTCACCAAAATGTTTATTTTTCAAATTTTCTCTTCATATGAATGGTTAGCCTAAACCCTGCTAATCTCTTTTCCAAAATTGATTTATTGACCCCTTCATATCAATCACTCAAAGGTAAAGGTGCATCTTTAAGTTATCCATTTTTATTGTTTTTTTCTTTTTTTTTTTTATGTAGAAACCAGCCTCATTAATTATTATATGGGTATTTTGGACATTTTTGTGCCCCTTGTTAGTAGATTCTAACAAAGGGGGTCTACTTGCAACTGTGTCAGAAAATTAAAGGGAGGTGATTAAAAATACCAAACTCCAGGGGAGGTTTCAACAATGGTTAGAAACTTTAGGAGAACTTTCAGCAATTTACCTTGTAATTTAAAGAATTTTGCAGCAATAAGATTACAATCTAAGGAGACACTAGGCCATGTTTGGTTCATTGCTCTAGGCCTCATTCTCTTAATTCTTGCTTGTTCTAGGCAAGAATAGGTTGAAATGAATAACATTAGAGTATTTGGTTACAAAATTCTTGCCAACGACACATTCTTTTTAGAATGAAAAATCAGCCCCATAGCACAAAAATTGACTAGCGTGTAGCATGAAAAATAATCATGCTCCATCTTGCTCATTTCATTCTGAGGAAACTCTACCTATGAAACTATTGTCATAGATGTTTATTTTTGCAAAAGCACTTTTACAAAAGTACTTTTTATGAAAGCACTTTTATGAAAGCACTTTTACGAAAGTACTTTTATGGAAGTACTTTTATGAAAGCACTTTTATAAAACCACTATTACTAAAGCACTTTTATAAAACCACTATTACTAAAGCACTTTTACGAAAACACTTATAAAAGCACTTTTACGAAAGTATTTTTACAAATGTACTTTTATGAAAGCACTTTTACGAAAACACTTTTCAAAAGTACTCTTATGAAATCACTTTTATGGAAGTACTTCTACAAAAGCACTTTTAGGAAAGCACTTTTACAGAAGTGCTTTTATAAAAGAATTTTTATGAAAGTACTTTTATGAAGCACTTTTACAAAACATCTATGTCAATTGGTAAACATTTACTATTGGAGAACTTGGCTAGCAGCTTGTGAATGCTGGTACTTTTTTTTTTGTTTTTTTGAAGAATGAAAATGAGTAGCATAGGACACATGTTAGTTTGAAAAGAATTCATTTTTAGGATAAAAGTGTTTGGTTTATAACAATATTTTCTCATTCTGCCTATTTTTACCCATTCTTTTCCATTTTAGAATTTCATCTTGAGTAAGAATGACAAAGAATGAGAATTGAACCTAGGCTGAAATTTCAACAGCAAAAATTTCTTACAATCACATCCATTGGAAAGGGAATAGAGTAGTGGACTTGTTTGCTAACGAAAGTCATCATTGGAACCATCAAGGCTCATCATTAGTTTCGAGGGACTTTCACTTTTATTATTTTTTTCTGATTTTTTTATTCTTTTTTGATGAAACGTGGCCTTGGATTTTTTTTGGAAGGCCAAAATCATATTTCACTCAACTACAAAACTTGCATGAATACAAAGTATGGTCACAATACCAAGCAAGAAAGCATAGAAACATTGTATGATAACAAAGAAGTGGTAACAGTACGAAGCAAGAAAGCGCAAATACAAGTCCCTAGAAAGAACAAAATATTCATAGTGGACAAATGAGGAAAGGAAGAAACTTCTGCAATAGACATAAGATGAGGTAGAATCACCAACAGAAGAAACAAATGAGCACATCTCCAACCACCGAAATCGAGGGTTAAAAACAGTAGTGATTCGCCATAACTTTAACCGTCCAGAACCATAACCGCTGGAACTGGAACTTTAACAGTCTAGAACCATAACCGCCGGAATTGTTATCATCAAAGCTGGAACCAATTGGAACCTTAACCACCCAGAAATTGTAACAGCTGGAACTATTATCGCCGGAAGTGGAACCAACTAGAACTTTGACCACTTAGAACTAAAACCGCCAGAACTGATATCGCCGGAACTAGAATAAACTGGAACGTTAACCACCTGAAAATGCAATTGTCAGAACTGTTATCGTCGGAATTGGAACCACCCAGAACTGTAAGTACCGATAAATAAAAGAAGGAAACAGTCACCGGTGCTGAAATCCAAAGTAGTGGTTAAGGTCACCGCCCAACACTCCGCCTCCTGTACTAAAATCTCTACATAAAAGAATAAAAGAACAAAACAAGAAAATAAAAGAGAAGAAGATAAGAGAATTGAGGATTGGACCAAGTTAATCAAGAAGAAGAGAGATGATTGAGGGAAAGGAAGAAGAAAACGGAGAAGAAAGGGAGAGAGTGGGAAGAAAAGAAAGGGGGATAGGAGTAACTCCCTAAGCGGAGCCACCCCAAAAGCAACCGAAGTTGGAAGATGAACAACTGAAAGTGAATGAGGAGAAGAAACCTGAGGAAAATTCTAAAATGGAGACTCTCTCATAAAAAAGCGAGAGGGAACATCTGGAAACCTTGTTTTTTTCTGATTTCTTTGCTTTTCCTTTTTTTGCATCTGGTATAATTTCCTACTTGTTTCAAAAAAGAAGAAGAAGAAAAAAAAACTACCCAAAAAATACCATTCATGCAAATATGTATTTTATATCAATTTAAATATACACATCATATATATTTTAATCGAGTAACAACGAACACAAAGAACCTAACCAAGAGAGAATTCATTAACAAATTATGAGCATTCTGAACATATATCAGGAATCTTTGGAATATAAACATTGAAATGCCACCAAGTAGAAAAACAAATTGAATGCAACAGACCGTGCAAAAGATTGTATTGACAGATCAATTTTTAATGAGATTCTTGAAATACAAGCTCAATTTGGAAGGAATAAAAATGTAAATATGTGAAGTATAAAACATTGTATTATATTATGTATTATTTAGTATGTATTTATATTATACATTTTTATATTTATATTCTTTCTAAACTGAACCATAAAAAGGATGCTACAGACTATGCAAAAGATTGTACTGATCAACAGCAACTTTTGATGAGATTTATTGATGAATTTTGAATTGTGGCTATCAGTATATCATTACATACTTATATAATTAACAATGTAACATATCTTCAGCATGGGTGTTGATACGGCAATAATTATTCACCCAACCTTTGGGGCAAATGTGGCTCTCTCAAGGGGCAACTTCGTCATTTAGAAGGTTTCAAGGGGCGCCTTGGTATTTTGTGCTAGGCCTTAATGGTGGATTACTCTTGGGATGCTACTACCTCCGCCCAACTTTTTGGTTCATTAATGCAAGAGTAATACTTCATGGATGCCATCTTAATGGCTTGACTTTCATTGCACCTTGACATGTGGAATCGTTACGAAAAGCTTATAACTTGCCGATCCTCATTCTTGCTGTTGCTCTTATCTCACTTGGCCTCTCGGCTCTTGAATCGCTTTGATTGATTTAGTCATTCGAATTCTAACCCTTGGGAGGCTTTTTAACGTCTTTTTGTGTTGACAAGTGAAAATTTCCAAATTTTCCTTACTATGCTCTTGATTAGCATCAGATATAAAATAGGAGTAGACGTATGTACAAAAGATTTTACATATTTGTATTTGCAGTCTTCCTAAATTGTGTGTAAGAATTCGTTTGTTTGCCATACAAATGTTAAATTGGGGTATTTATGTACCTCAATTTACGTTTATCAGCATTTGTTATCAGAGTAAAAGTATATTTTTAAATACTTTTGTACTTTGATGAGAGAGCATTATTGTACATATTTTTTAGATACAATTTTATGTTCATTTGATAATTAACTTTTTGACCAAAGTTAAGACATTAGAGTATAAGATAGTTGGAGCATTTAATGGTAGGCCCACACTTTGTTCCAATTTCAAACAAACAAGATGAATACAAAACGGTTTAAAATGTGAACCGTATTTGCATTCATGAACCAAAAAATGAGTAAATATGTAATGCACATATTTGTGTTTACATTGCAACCAAATACAGCCTAAAGGCTTTGTTTGGGAAAGTTTAAATTCAAAAAATGATCAATGCAAAAAAAAATCACGAAAATACAAAATTGGTTTAATTTTGTACTCTTGCAAAATGATTATTAGTTATAATAGGTATAAACATGAAATCTGAGAATGAAATATTCCTTTTTAAACAATGATCAACTTTGAGTGCAATGGATGCAAGCTTTGCTCTCATTCTGAATGTAAACATGTCTTGAAATTTATGTTGGTTGTCATTTTCAAGACATAAATGTACTCTTACCGAACACCAACAAAACTAAAGCAGAGAGCAAATATGCACTGATTTGTGGCATTTGCACTCTTCCCAAATGGAGCCAAAAAATAAAAATTTGCATTAGGCTGCGTTTGGAAACGATGCAAATAAGTGTGAATGCAAATATGTAGAGTGTAAAATGGTTCATATAAATTGCAAAATTGGATTAGTTTTGCAGGACAAATTTATCTTCTTACCAAACAGACTTTTAACTATAATTGATGCAAACATGAATTCCAATAAAACATATGCTTTTTTTTTAACCAAAAATCCACTTGAATGCAAATTTGATTCTTTTTTATTGATGTACTTTTACATCTTATTATCAATGTAAATGTGCATTGGTCAGTCATTTGCCAATGCATAAATATAATATTGCCAAACACAAACAAAAGTAAACCATAGTGCAAATTTACCCTAAACCGGGATTTATGCCCCATTTGCATTGTTTCCAATGCCTTAGGTGGCTGAATGTAGATACACATTCCCGTGGAGGCAAAAAAGAGATGGACATGTTAGGATACTTGTTATTGCCAAACACCGCTTCAGTGTTTTGATTTACAAACACAAATCTCTCTTGAGTTTAACAATAGGGGCAGAGGTAGGAAAAACAAAAAAAACAAAAAATTAAGCTTAATATATGATAATTTATACAGAAAACCCATATCTCTATTGGGTTCAACAATCAAGAGCAGAGGTGGGAAAACATAAAGTTAAGGTTATTATTAGAATTGAAAAGTTTGATTATCGACAAAATATGGGGAGCCAAACTCTCTCTTTTATTATAAGTTTTTGACACAATGCGTAAAAGTGATTCCACATAAAAAGTGCTCAAAAACAGCCTTATGTGCGCATATAGCATTCGGCTGCACAGATATCTTCGTGCATGAATATTAAATTCATGGAATCCTTCATGTTTGTAAAATTGATGCAAAGTTTTTGTTTGTAAAGAATTCCATCATGTCCAAAAAAACAGGCATCATGACGTTCACATCTTTCCCTTAACTCACTTGCCTCGTTGCTTAATAAGAAAGAATAGAGATGGCAATTTTTCTCACAAAACCAGGGTCCGTCAATGGGACAGATTTTTCCTTATCTTAAATGGGGAAGGGACAGGGATAAGGTTTTCATATAATTTCTTTAATTCGTTTTGAATCACATGATAAATTAATAAAATATTTCTAGAGTTGATATTAATTTTATAATATCTTTAAATTTTTCCTAAATTTTTAAAATCTTAGATCTTATAATTCTATTTCTAAAGTATCATCAAATTGTTATGATTCGATTTTTAAAATATTTCTAAAATTATTATAATCTTTTAAATTATTTTTAATGATTATCTAAAAAAATTTCAAAAATTCTCCATCCCTAAAAAGAATGAATGCCCAACCCCACCACTGGGGACGAAATGAAAACAGAACAAAGCATCTTGACTACTGGGCAGCCCTGTCCGTTGCCATTCCCAAGGACATATGATAGTCTATGTGCTTTGTCAATGGCCACAGCTTCTTTACCCTTAGATAGAATTTGTTGCTAGGCTCCAAAATATTGACGGAAACCATGATGAAAGCAATCATTTTTGATGAAAAAGAATTTAATTGGATTAGTGGAGGCATCCCAAATTCATGCGGTTGGAAAAAAAAGGCCAACATTTTCCACTGAATTAGACTGTGTCGCAATCTCCTTTTGCACTCTGCTACCTTTCTTGTGATTTAAAGGGCTTGGGGCCCGTGACCTTTGTGGTTCACTCTTTACCATTTCTTGCTGAAAATTGAAAATAGATTGATATAAACCATGGAGAGTGGAATTGAGCACATCTAATCTTTTTTTTTTTATGAAGGGAATACATCACTAATAAAGAAAACGAAATTATAATAGGGACGCAAATCGATCCAAATTTGGAATGAATCAAAGATGCCTAGATCCAAATTTGATTTGAATCAAATTCTCTCCATCTGGATTTGATCAAATTTGGAAGTTGAATACCATAAAGAAAATAAACTTAAAATGACAGGGATGTTACATATTATTAAATTATTTGAGACTTCGAACCCATGAGAATATGACTCCTCACTTGAATTGATGCCGAAAAATGCATGATACCTTAAAAACCTTTTAACCAATCAATCCGGAGACCAAATCTCCTCAAATAAAAAAAAAATCCTTCCAACACCTACAGGGAAATATTCCCGATGTGGGGCAGCGGCAGGATGGCATTCTTTTAAGTTATGTTTGGTTTGAAGGAAAAGGTAGGGAAAAGAAGGAAACCTTTACAAAGTTTGTAAAAGTTTATTTTCCTTTTCCTATCTTTTTCCTTCAAACCAAACATAGCCTTAAGGTGTTTGTACTTTTTTTAAAAGGAAATCGTTACATCAATCGGTAGGATAAAACTAATAACCAAATCTCCACCTCAGAATTATGAACTCACTGCAAATTTATAATAATTCAAAATTTTAAATACCTCCACCTATAATACCAACATTAATTCCAAGTTGGCACCTACCCCAACTGTATGGTGGAATTAAGATTTATTGGGGTGGACAGAACAGTAAAAATCCCTAAAATTTATGAAAAATAGTTGGCATTCATTAAAATTTAGGGAAAAGTACGAAAACATACAATGCAGAATTCTGAATTCCAGCCCCCCTACAACCAGCCCTCTCCCCCCCTATAAACAACATTCTGCCCGTGAATTTGGCATCAATTCACGGTCAGAATGCATTCCCCTGTACTTTGGGCCTAGTAAATTCTGATCTGGGCTGATTGGTACTTCTCCCTAAAATTTATGGAAGTCTTGGTTGGTCAATGTTTACATCATCATACTGAAAAGACATACCAGAAAAAACTTGTAACCAATCAACAATGCTATTTATCTAAATTCATTGGGGTTTTGATTGTTCAAAGCCCTCCCCATATCCTATATTTACGACAACATAGATTTTAGGGTAAATTACTGAAATCTCTATAAACTTTTTCTTTTGACCGTTGGTAAAACTTCTATTGAAGTTTAGTAATTGCAATCACCTCCCCTAAGCTTTTTGACTATGCCAAGTCATGGGTCAGGCTTGGGCTAGACTTTTGTCAAAATTTGAATGGGTTCAGTCTAAGCCCGAGCCCAACATAGCATAAAGTTATGACCGAAGGCTGGCCTATGAACATGTTTGTTTTTGATATAATTGCAAGTAGACCCCCTTTGTTAGAATCCTCTAAAAAGAGGTATGAAAATGTCCAAAATACTTATATTATTACCTTTGACCAAAATGTTTAATTTTTAATTATTCTCTTCATCCCTAGCCCAAATCCTTTCGATCTCTTTTTTTTTATTGATTTATTTTTAAAATTGCCCTTCATGTCAATCACTCAAAGGTAAAGCTGCAACTTAAATTCTCTTTTTTTTTTTTATTTATAAAAGTTGTAGTGTATTTTCAATAGAAACAAACCTCAATAATAACCACATGGGTGTTTTGAACATTTTTCTACCTTTTGTAAGAGGATTAAGGGAGGTTTACTTTGCAAAGTTGTAGCTTTGTTAGAAAGTTCAATAGAGGTGAATGCAATTAAGGGTGTTAATGGACCGGTTTTGGATTGGACCCCATCCAGTCCAAAAACACTTTGGACGGATTGGACAAATTGGCAAGACATATTGAATTGGACCAATCCAGTCCAAAATATTTATTAGATTGGATTGGACCTGGTCCGTTCGTAACAAATTTATATTGAATTGGGTTGGATTAAGCCAATATCTGGTCCATTGATATAAGATAAGAATATATGTGTCAATGGACTGGGTTTGGATTAAAACCAATCTAAAATCAAAATGAATTTGAACAGATTGGACGGTCTAGACATTGAATTGAATTGGTCCAAATTGATACAAAACATTCATTGGATTGGATTGGACCTGGTCCATTTATAATAGACTCACATTGGACTGGATCAGATTGGACCAAATCGAGTGCAATTAACACCCCTAATTGCAATTACCAAACTTTAATGAGATTTCAAAAATTTATCGTAGATTTTATATGAAGTGGGGTTGTCCTTTAATAATTTTAATTTTTTATGAGGTTTTATTTAAGAATATTTTTATTTTATTAAAATTTCCAAAAAAAATCTAAATTTTAGATGGATGAAGAAGAGTAGAAATAGTTTAACAAATCTCCTTTTACTTTTATTTATTTACTAGTAGGGAACCCATGCGATGCATGGGAAAACCCAATGTCTAATTTGCTAGTAAAAATGATCAAAATGATATTGATGTAACCGCTTTCGGCCACGTACCAATGTTTTGTGATGTAAAATTTTTTGGCAAAGTACCTCGTTATTCGACCCGGTGGTGGCATACCTTAGTGACGAGCTACTTGGTGGCGAACTGCCTGGTGGCGAACTCCTTGGTGGTGAACTGCTTTGGTGGCGAACTGCCTGGTGGCGAACTGCCTAGTGGCGAACTCCCTGGTGGCGAACTGCCTGGTGGCGAACTCCCTGGTGGCGAACGGCCTTGGTGGCGAACTGCCTGGGGGCGAACTGCCTTGGTGGCGAACTGCCTGGGGCGAACTGCCTTGGTGGCGAACTGCCTGGGGGCGAACTGCCTAGTGGCGAACTACCTGGGGGCGAACTGCCTGGTGGCGAACTCCCTTAGTGGCGAGCTACTTGGTGGCGAACTGCCTGGTGGCGAACTACCTTGGTGGCGAACTGCCTGGGGGCGAACTGCCTGGTGGCGAACTCCCTTAGTGGCGAGCTACTTGGTGGCGAACTGCCTGGTGGCGAACTGCCTTGGTGGCGAACTGCCTTAGAGAATGTTGGAGCTCCCTGGTGCGGCGCAATCCGACTGCCCTCAGCATGAGGCGTCCTTCTTTCCTTTGTAGGCTGTGGGAGATGAGGGACCTGCGAGAACTTCATCTTTTCCTCCTCTTTGTAGGTGGCGGGAGCTGAGAGACCTGCGAGAACTCCATCTTTTCCTCCTCTTTGTAGGTGGCGGGAGTTAAGGGACCTCCGAGATCCGTCTCTTCCTCCTTGTAGGTGGGGGAAGCTGAGGGACTTCTGAGAACTGCATCTTTTCCTCCTCTTCGTAGGCGGCGGGAGCTGAAGGACCTGCGAGAACTGAATCAGAGGTCCCGGGGGTACTTTCCCGGTGGGGGCTCTCCGATGCTTAAGTTAGCACTCTTATTGTAGAGAGCTTTGAAGATAATATGAGAGAGCTAGAGAGCAGGGTTACTTCCCTTTCTTTTCCATCCCCTTCCCCTTTGGGGGGTGAGGTCTTTATATACCGGAGTCTTCGCGGGTTAGGTGGGTGAAAAGCCTCCAAACGGTAAGACTCGTTGCATCCGGCCAGAACCGGGGTACGGTGGTGAACTCCTCAAGGTCGTCAGGCTGGCGCTTGTGTCAGGCGGCCAGGTCGGCGCCTGGGCCGGGTTGTCAGAGGGGTGCCTGCGTCAGTCGGCAGGTCAGTGTTTAGGCCAGGTCGTCAGGTCGGCGCCTGTGTCAGTCGGTGGGACAGTGCCTAGATCAGGTCGTCAAGCTGGCGCCTGTGTCAGCCGGCGGGTCAGTGTCTAGATCAGGTCGTCAAGCTTGGCGCCTTGGCCGGATCATGCGCTAGCCTGGTCCAGGTCGGCTAGGTCGCGTAGGCCGCGCGCGCACCGTGCAGTTTGTGCGCGCCGCGCGCAGGCCGCGCACTAGGCCGCGCGCAGGTCGCGCCGGCCAGGCAGGTGCCCGGGTGGGTCACCAACTTCGTAAGTTTGTTGGCTGGGTGTTTTCCTAGTTGTCACGAGGTGCCACGTGTCACAATTTTACTGGAGGGCCAAATCTGCCCTCATCAATAGCCCCCCACTCCCGAGCTGATAGTAACTTAGCGAAGGGAGTAGATTTCTTTTGGCCCGTAAGTCGATGAGCTAGTAAGTGTTGATCCAATTACTAGTATGGCCCATAGGCTTTGGGAGCGACTCGTAGTCTATTCTTTTTTTTTTTTGACTTTGCCCGTGCCGGAGAGGCGACCGGGTCTTAAGCAGTAATGTGGCCGGTAGGCTTTTGGGAGTGACTCGTAGTCTACTCTTTTTTTACTTTTGCCCGTGCCGGAGAGGTGACCGGGTCTTAAGCAGTAATGTGGCCCGTAGACTTTTGGGAGTGACTCGTAGTCTACTCTTTTTTTACTTTTGCCCGTGCCGGAGAGGCGACCGGGTCTTAAGCAGTAATGTGGCCCGTAGGCTTTTGGGAGCGACTCGTAGTCTACTCTTTTTTGACTTTTGCCCGTGCCGGAGAGGCGACCGGGTCTTAAGCAGTAATGTGGCCCGTAGGCTTTTGGGAGTGACTCATAGTCTACTCTTTTTTGACTTTTGCCCGTGCCGAAGAGGCGACCGGTTCTTAAGCAGTAATGTGGCCCGTAGGCTTGGCCTGCATCAGCTTCGTAATGCCGATCACCTACTCCTACAAGAAGCTACTAGGGGTCAACCTTCGGGGGCAACACCACTAACTTTAGGTTGCCAGCTCACACGGGAGCCTTGGAAGGCTCTACCAGTAAGGGCGCCTATGTAGTCAGTTGGCCGCCAACTCCCGCGAAAGCCACGAAGAGCTCATCTTTGTAGGGGGGACCTTGCGGAGAGGACTGATGTGGCATTATCTGAATTGAAAGTAAGGTTGGTAGAGCTACTTAGTCCGTTAGCTCCCTGCATAGTCTCTGAGTTCATAAAAAATGTAAACTATAAAGCGATAGCTTCAGTTTCTAAAAAGTGAGGACTTAGTTTTGGCAAGATGAGAACTTAGCTTTGGTAGGATGAGAACTTAGCTTTTTGTAGCGGGTTCCCACAGACGGCGCCAATTGATGTAACCGTTTTCGGCCACGTACCAATGTTTTGTGATGTAAAATTTTTTGGCAAAGTACCTCGTTATTCGACCCGGTGGTGGCGTACCTTAATGACGAGCTACTTGGTGGCGAACTGCCTGGTGGCGAACTCCCTGGTGGCGAACTGCTTTGGTGGCGAACTGCCTGGTGGCGAATTGCCTTAGAGAATGTTGGAGCTCCCTGGCGCGACGCAATCTGACTGCCCTCAGCATGAGGCGTCCTTCTTTCCTTTGTAGGCTGTGGGAGATGAGGGACCTGCAAGAACTTCATCTTTTCCTCCTCTTTGTAGGTGGCGGGAGCTGAGAGACCTGCGAGAACTCCATCTTTTCCTCCTCTTTGTAGGTGGCGGGAGCTGAGGGACCTCCGAGATCCGTCTCTTCCTCCTTGTAGGTGGGGGAAGCTGAGGGACTTCCGAGAACTGCATCTTTTCCTCCTCTTCGTAGGCGGTGGGAGCTGAAGGACCTACGAGAACTGAATCAGAGGTCCCGGGGGTACTTTCTCGGTGGGGGCTCTCCGATGCTTAAGTTAGCACTCTTATTGTAGAGAGCTTTGAAGATAATATGAGAGAGCTAGAGAGCAGGGTTACTTCCCTTTCTTTTTCATCCCCTTCCCCTTTGGGGGGTGAGGTCTTTATATACCGGAGTCTTCGCGGGTTAGGTGGGTGAAAAGCCTCCAAACGGTAAGACTCGTCGCATCCGGCCAGAACCGGGGTACGGTGGTGAACTCCTCAAGGTCGTCAGGCTGGCGCTTGTGTCAGGCGGCCAGGTCGGCACCTGGGCCGGGTTGTCAGAGGGGTGCATGCGTCAGTCGGCGGGTTAGTGTTTAGGCCATGTCGTCAGGTCGGCGCCTGTGTCAGTCGGCGGGACAGTGCCTAGATCAGGTCGTCAAGCTGGCGCCTGTGTCAGTCGGCGGGTCAGTGTTTAGGCCAGGTCGTCAGGTCGGCGCCTGTGTCATTCGGCGGGACAGTGCCTAGATCAGGTCGTCAAGCTGGCGCTTGTGTCAGTCGGCGGGTCAGTGTCTAGATCAGGTCGTCAAGCTTTACAAAATTACCCTAATTTATTTTGTACTTTTCAATATAAGTTAATTAATAGTTTCCTTTTCTAAAAATTTCCAATATTATACTAATTTATATTAATAACAGAAATAATTTGTGTAATTACTGGTTCAAATTAACGTTTCCTTTACCAAAACTAATTTATCTTTATTAATTTAAAATGAAAATCACACAATTTTTTAATAATTTCCCAAAATCTATCGAATGTAATAAAAGTTCCCGAACTTTCAAAATATTCCAATAATTTTCAATAATTATTTACTACATTTTAAAGAAATTTTCCAAAATTACATTAATATATATTTTTATCTTCTTCTCCATAATTATGATATTTTGTTTGCCAATTTGCAAACTCCACCAACTCTTTCCTGGAGCTATAATTGTTGAATTTATTTTTCAATTTTATAAATTTTAATTAATTTTAAATGACATTTATAAATAAATTATTGGTTGAAAATTTTGTATATTCATTTTCTAGTAATTCTTTTGGAAAATAACACAATTTAATTTTTAGTGTAATAAAATTAATTTTAAGAAATTGTAACTATAGTAAAACATTTATTATAATGATTACTCTATTTAATTACTACAAAAATCCAATAATAATTATTAGTGTAATAATTATTTTTTAAAAATAATTAATTTAACTACACTAATAATTATTATTGGAGTTACAGTTATTTCAAAATTACTGTAATTATAGTATTTTGAAAATAACAAATTTTACTATAACAATTAATGTAACTTAATAATTATTATTACACTAATAATAAAATTACACTAATAAAATTATACTAATAAATTTCTGAAAATGTAATAAGATGGAAATATATTTTAATGACAGGGGTATAAATGGAAGAATGAAATCACGGTCCTTTGACAATAACATCATCGAGCCATTCTTATTTTTATTAATGGGTAAGATTTTTTTGCTACAGCAATCTCTTTTTAATTGGCTCGCCTGATAAAAAGCCAGAAAAGGAGGGAAACTCGCTAACTAGTCTGGATTTTTCACGTGGAGACCAACGCTATTGGGCAACGTGGCTGGCAAAGAGAAGATTCCAGATGGCTCGCCGGTAATGTCTCGTAGTGGACCGGAGACCTGCTGGTTGGTTGGCTCCAGTCCGCTTTCGTCAGCCTGAGGTTGTGCGGTTCAAGACTTTCGAGGGAAGGGGGACGGCCTTTCCTCGTTATAGAAAACACATGTTCTTCACGCCTTTATTATTGGAGTTCTTATGGGTTTTTCATACAGAGGAAAAATCCGCTACGCCTGGGGGAGTAGCCCTGGGATAATGCAATGAAATCACAGCCTTCGATGTATTGCTATAGCCCCACCTCAACGTCGCTTCATCCAATTCAAGCGCAGCTGATTTTTCTTGTTTCAGATATAGCCACGTTACACTTTATTATTAACCGTTAGATTAAATTTTGTTTAACATCATGTCCTGTCCAACCTATTGTCGTGAAAGTTGAAATGCAACTCCTTCCTCTTATCATCTACCAGTGGCATACGGGCAAACTCCTAACAGGTCTTCCATTCTGCAATTCAACTACCTTTCAACAAAGACGACTCCCGCATTCAATCTTCTCCTCTCCGTTTGATGTTAACGATTCGACCATGAACAGCCTGGAATTAATCCTCTCTTGAGCAGAAACCATATCCTTCTGAGAAAACAAATAGACCGGAAACAATGTCATGAACGAAATTGTCTCTCTCTTGGCTTCGGAAAAAAAAATGTCTCCCTCTCACTCTCTAAATCTCCCTCTTATCGTTACGTGACGCTGATATTGACATGTGGATCCGATCCTGCTGTTTTTTGTTCATAATTGCATTTCGCAGATCAGCGCATAGGCTCACTGGCGATTTCGACGTTTGAAGCTTGGGTTTTTTGGTTAAATGCTTAAAAGGAAAAAGAAATTTGATTTGAATGTAAGAATTTGGTTATCTGTTTTGAATTCTATTGCTTCTCAGTCGATTTTGTTGATTGCTTTCTGGGTTTTCTTAGCTTAGATCAAGACGTTGGTAGTTATTGATTTTAATGTATAAAGCTGTGCTTTTTTTCCCCTTAACGCACTGGCTCTGTCTTGATATAGTGTCTTGATTGTTTTTTATACTTTTTTAGTGAAAAAAAATATATAGGAGGAAGAGATGGCGGTGAAAATGGGATCATTCAAGAGTGTTTTTGCAGAAAAAAGCAGGGAGAGGCTACTTTCCAATAAAGGGGGATATTCAGAACTTGGGTTCTGCATCAATGATGGAGTTGATGAAACAAAGGGATGGCGGTGGTGTTGTTCTCCGATAGAAGTAATCGTTAACTCATGGACAACATTGTCACAGTCTGCTATTAAGTTATGGGAGTTTGGTCGTTCCGACCCGAGGAAAGCTATATTCGCGGCCAAAGGGGGATTGGCACTGGTACTTATTACACTGCTTATATTCTACAGAGAACCATTCAAGGATCTCGGTACTTACTCTGTTTGGGCCATTATGACTGTGGTTGTCGTCTTCGAGTTCAGCGTAGGTAGTATACTTGTATTTATACAGAATTTTATTTTGTTCTGTTTTCAAAGAGGAAGGTCGTTTCTCTGTAACTTGAATTAGACTGCTTCATCTATCATCATTCAGTCTTGGTGCTGCAATTTAATTCATTCTCATGTTGGTGGTGGTTTGTTTGACAGGATCGACCCTTAGCAAAGGGTTTAATCGTGGTTTGGGGACATTATCTGCTGGAGGTCTTGCTATAGGAATGGCAGAGCTATCTATTTTATTTGGGAAGGGGGAAGCATCCTTCATTGTTTTCAGCATCTTCATTATAGGTCTGAGCTTCGATTTGTTTAGTCACGCATTAACACTCTTCTCGTTATTTGTTTAGTCACGCATTAACACTCTTCTCGTTTTCCCCTCTGTTCCTTGTGTCTTCTTTTTCTGGTGTTCAGGATTTTGTGCCAACTTCATCAAAATGCACCCAACGATGAAACCATATGAATACGGGTTTCGTGTGTTTCTCTTGACTTACTGTTTTATAATGGTATCTGGGTATAAAACAAGGGAGTTTGTCACCACAGTAGTGAATCGCTTCATGCTCATTGTCCTTGGTGCCGGTATTTGTTTGGTTGTTACTATATTCATTTACCCTCTTTGGGCGGGTGAGGACTTGCACAACTTGGTTGTCAAAAACTTCATGAATGTTGCTGCTTCTTTGGAAGGTTAGATGTTGTTTCATATGAATTATCTCATTTCCTGAGAGGGATTGCTCAGGTTATCAATCTGTTTCTTGACTTGCTTGACCTATTCCCTCTTTTTTTTTTTTTGGGTAATTTACAGGATGTGTTAATGGATACTTGCAGTGTATTGAATATGAGAGGATCCCTTCAAAAATTCTTACTTTCCAAGCTTTTGATGACGAAGTATACAAGGGCTACAGATCAGCTCTAGGATCTACTTTCCAAGAAGAGACCCTGGTATGAGTTTAACAATGGAAGTTAAGCAGTTCATTTAGACAAATGGAAGTAACCATAGATTTTAAATAACTAAACTATACCCATTTCTCCAGCTAGGTTTTGCTGTCTGGGAACCCCCTCATGGACCTTATAAAATGTTCAATTATCCTTGGAAGAACTATGTCAAAGTAAGCGGCGCACTGAGGCATTGTGCATTCATGGTCATGGCTTTGCATGGATGTATACTTTCTGAAATACAGGTGATTGTGCTTTCTGTTTTAGAATTTTTCTTTTTGAAGCTATTTCTAGTACATCAATCTCTCTGTTTTTTTTTTTTTATTGCCTTTGGGGCTAGGGATTCTTTTCTTTGTGGCACCATGACAAAGTGACATTTTATCATAAACATATGTTGGAAAAAGAAAATGTGTAGTAGATATTTCTTCCCATGAACTATTTCTACTGCTGCATCATATTTAATTAAGTTGTTTATTTGTATACTTAGACATCAACCTATGTGTTTGCTTGCATTTTTACAATGATAACCAGAGCACACTCATCAGCAATGTTTGCATTTGATAACTCATTTTTCCTTTCACCATCAGTTTCAACAGTGTTCAGTTACTGTCTACTTTGATGGTGCTTTTCGGCCACTTAGTTTTCAGGAGTGGCAAGTTATTGAATTAGAAAGAGTAGGGTATACTGTTATGATTCAAGAAGTTTAGGAATTACAAGATTCCCAAGCCAGATGTGCATTAGTAGAATTAGTCCAGATGTGCATTATTGAATTAGAAAGAGTAGGGTATACTGTTATGATTCAAGAAGTTTAGGAATTACAAGACTCCCAAGCCAGATGTGCATTAGTAGAATTAGTCCAGCCTTTTCATTAACAAATAAAAATTTAAAACTCTTGCATTAGTAGAATTGCAAGATTCCCAAGCCAGATGTGCATTAGTAGAATTAGTCCAGTCTTTTCATTAACAAATAAAAATTTAAAACTCTTGCAAAATTCTCGTTTGTAATTCCTTTATTTTTCTTTCATCTAGCCTAACTTTTGAATCTTCACCATCTCCTTTTATTCTTCATAAGGGAATAATACCTTCCTCTCAGTCCCTTGCTTCACGGTCTCACAACTTTATCATTTTCTATATCCTGCTCTTGTTGCAATAAATAGTATATGTGAACTTCTAACATCTTTCTCTTTAAAATTAGTATAGTAAGGCACTAAGGCTGCATTTGGCATTCCTTATTTTAAGGACTTATCTCCTTTTTGCAGTCAAGATGCTCCTATGAACACTCAGTTTTTAACTGCAAAAAGGAGATGAGTCCTTAAAACAAGGAATGCCAAATGCAGCCTAAGTTGTCTTACATGATTCGCCTAATACCTTTGTCCCATAAAACAAGGGAATATTAACTAAATGACTTCAAGTGGAATCTGTAAAAGAGAAAATATAAGTAGGTCTGTCTCTTTACACATAACAGAATAAATGTGTATCTGAATGATTTGAAAGAGTATATCCCCAACTTCTCATTTGTATTTTTTACATTTAACATTTACAGGCACCTGCAGAAAGAAGGCAGGTCTTCAGCGGTGAGTTGCAGAGGGTAGGTACTGAAGGTGCTAAAGTGTTGCGTGAGCTTGGAAATAAAGTCAAGAAGATGGAGAGGTTGAATCCTGGTGACATTCTTTCTGAAGTGCATGACGCAGCTGAAGAGCTGCAGAACAAGATAGATCGAAAATCATACCTTCTTGTCAACTCTGAGAGCTGGGAGATTGGAAGACGGCATAAAGTCCCAGAAGATTCTGAGGAAATTGTTGGTAGTCTAGATGATGAAAGTAAATTCTTGTCAACAAAGTCACTAAGTGAAGCAGTTCTCGACCTTAGATCAGTGGAAGTGCCGAAAGGCTGGGATGTTCACAATACTAACATGGGTATCAACACCCCTCTGCTAGAAGATGATACATCTGAAAATACCAAGATACAGTTATCATGGCCGTCGCGCTACTCACTCATTGGTGATGGGATGCTTAACAACGAAGAATCAAGAACATATGAAAGTGCAAGTGCCTTGTCTTTGGCTACATTTGCTTCTCTTCTAATAGAGTTTGTTGCAAGGCTTCAAAATCTTGTTGATTCATTCCAAGAGCTTAGTGAGAAGGCCAAATTTAAGGTACCTGTTGACCCACCACCAAATGAGGTTATTGGATTTTGGACCAGATTTTCTAAATGCTTCCTGTTCAAGAATTAAGATCTAATTATCTCTGTAATCACTATTGTAGATTTTCATAATGAATTGTTTACTGATTATGACTGATCCAGCCTGTTCAACTATCAACTGCAAAACTAACTCTAACTAATGAAAATGAAGTTACATTGGGTTGGATTCAATATTTTTCGCTTCAAGGGGATATGACTATGCCCAATTGCCCATTCTGATGTTAGGACAGAGGATTACATTCCTAATTTTTACCCAGGTTGTTGCTTGTAGGGAATTCTTGGCCTCGACCTTCTGTTGGGTACACAGGGGAAGTGCTATCCATGTTCTTTTGTCAAAAAGTATTTTTTCTTAAGGCTGTGTTTGGTTGCAGTGCAATTTTATTTGCACTAGTACAAAAGCATGGGAGTGCAAATGAAAAAAAAAAATGCAAATTTTCATTTAAGTTTTACTTTATTCTCCTTCATGTCTTAATTTACTTCATTTGTATTGCACTACTATAATTTTGCATTAGTGCAAATTTAGCATTGCAATCAAACAGAGTGTAAGGCTCCATTTGAAAGGAGTACAAATACATATATGTAGAGTGTAAAACCTTGTAATTTGTATTATTTTGTATGTATTTGTACCATACATATTTGTGTTTGTATTCCTTCCAAACTGAGCCTATTTTGCTATGTATACATATTTGCATTTTGTACACTTTCCAAACTAAGCCTGACTGCCACTTTTAGCCTTGGGTTTTGTATGATGGTAGGGGCATTTTAATCTCACAACACTTTGGTTACCTCCCCCCATGAGAAAGTGGAGATGGGAAGGGCTTCCCACAGCCCAATCCCTTTGTGAATTAGGAGCATCTCCCCATGACAGGAATGGGAGAGTTCCCAATGCATGGGGAGATGGATGTGGGGTGCGCTCTGTGGGGGACCCATCTTTCCCTTATGAGAAGGATAACACTTGGGCGGTGTTTGGAACCATTGTCATCTCGTGGATGGCTATTTCGATCCACGCCATGGGATGCTTATGGCATTCAGTTGCTTGTCCACAACATTTTCACACTTTATTTTGATACAATACATCTCTTCTACATATTTTTCTTTCTTTTAAAATTTTAAGTTTTAAAATAATAAAATTTTAATTCTAAGTTTTTAATATTTTATTAACAAAATAATACTTTTTAGTGTTAATTCTAACACAGGCCTAGTGGTGCTCATTCTCCACTCTTTTTTC
The DNA here is from genome assembly GCF_056320005.1 of Nelumbo lutea. Classification (NCBI taxonomy): domain Eukaryota; kingdom Viridiplantae; phylum Streptophyta; class Magnoliopsida; order Proteales; family Nelumbonaceae; genus Nelumbo; species Nelumbo lutea. The sequence goes on along the minus strand of NC_142687.1, from coordinate 27,674,312 downwards.
ATTTATTTAAATATTAATTATTTTACTATCTTTTTTATTAAAATTAATATTTACTAGTTAATATTGATTTATCGATGTTTTTTTTTTCAATTTATATATCATATAAAATACAAAAATTAGACATTTTATGATCAACTATGTACTTTATTCATAATATATATATATATGAGGTACATGGAATAAAAAAGTGTGTCCACACCATGCCTGCGAAACGTCACTATGGGAGTGGACAGGTCCAGTCCACACAGTTTATCTACAGTTTAGAACAACCAGTTTCTCATCTACACTACATAATACACCCTTACTCAGATAAATGACCCAACAATTTTCTTGAGGAAAAAATTTTTTCCATAAATTCTATAGTTCTCTACCAAAGAATGTAGGAAAGTTGGTCAAAACCACTTTCCTTCTTCCCGACAAAAAAGTGAGGCACACAACCAAGGGGGCTATTACTGAATGTTTGTACCAGCTATTCAATACAGGTCTTGGGAGAGGTGGGCTGGATATAAAGGCTTAGTTTGGAAATAATACAAATGCAAATATATACACTACAAATATATACAAAATAATACAAAATATAAGATTTTACATTCTACAAATTTTCATTTGTACTCCTTCCAAACTAGGCCAAAAGTGCAATTTGGGCGGGCAACATTTTTTAAAATTTGAAAGGAGCATAAAGGCATAAAGTATTCAAATTTTGTACCATTATTCAAAGTACCAATACATATGGTGCCATATTGTATGATATGTATCGGTTTTTTGATAGCATGAAATGAATTAGAGGAATTCCACATTTCCAAACCTTAATATCTTTCCTGGTTTCTTTTCTTATAATAAGGTAACACATGAAACATTAAAATCAGGATGCATTAACGCTTTGAATCACTAGATAAGGTTGTTCAATATCAAGCGTGTCAATACTTTGAACCATGTTGTACGCAATGTCTATGTTGGGGTGCAACTGGTGGGCCCAATATGAGCCTGAATCAATCCATCCCGAATTTTACATGGGCTGGGTTGGATTTTCAGTCCTTGGGTTCAAGAATTCAGTTGTTGTTGTTTTTGTTTTGTTTTGTTTTTTTTTTTTTTTTTTTTTTTTTTTTTTTTTTTTTTTTTTATACTTTTTGGATTAGGTCCGGGCCTAGCTCTTAGGTAATCTGAACTCAGATCAAGCCAGAGCCCAATCCCAACCTGAGCCCAATCCAACTATACACTTCATACATGCATTATACATATATAGAATTGCATTTACAGATATACATACATATACATCTACATACTTGCATTAATGCATACAAACATGTATAATTATGGAGTGGGTTCATTGAACAACCTGAGCCCAGCCCAGGCAAGAACCTAACCCAAGTGCATTAAATTACAATATGAGTTTGGATCTCCTACCCATGCCTCACTACAGTGAGAGATATTCCCAATATATAGTTGTAATGTCATGTGGATAGGAGATCTGAATTCTTACAATAGGGGGTTGGGTTTGAGTTGAAAAGGTTGAGCTTGGTCAGGCTTGAGCCTTAGGCCGATATCTTAGGATTGGGCCTAGGTTGACCATAAACCCAGCCCAACCCGCCCAATTTGCACCCCCTATGTCTATGATTTTTGTTTAGTTGTTGTGGTTGCTGTTTTAGTTTGACGTTTTTACTTTTTTTTTTTTAGGAAATCTTTTTGGCTCAGTTTGAAAAGAGTACAAATAAAATTATATACAGTACAAATACATACAAAATACAATGTTTTACACTTCAGATAATTGTATTTGCACTCCTAAGAACTTGATTGTTGAGCAGTGACAACTTGAAATAAAAATTTCCTTATGTGAGATTGCAAGATTTAAGACCTTCCCTCCCCTAAAAGATGACATTACTAATTAGTCCTTATTTAGAAAAGGCATTAGATGAATGATTCAAGAAAATGAGATGTTTGAAGAGGAAGCAATGTGGTCAGAGACAGGAAGCAATAGATATGGATATTGAGAGAGTGGAAAAGGTGACACTAGGATTTATGTAATCTACCCTAAACATTGAACAACACTATCACTGTATCACATTAACATGTAACTGAAAATTTTGGTACATTTTTCTCAGTTTTAACATGTCATATATCTAAATGAACAAATAACACATTTCTAAGGGGTTATTTGGTAAGCCTTTTTTGAAAGATCTTCTGAAAGATCTGACAATTAAAAGACTATGAATTTTTGCATTAAGATCTTAGCAGCTTGAAGACCATTTGGTTAAGGTGCATATTTTCACATGTCTTTCCGTGCAAAGACAAGTTGAAAAAAAGGCAAAAAGCTTCATTTGGAGATTCTCAAAAATAGTTAAATTGGGTTTCCCGTGTCTTTTCAAGGCTGCGACTTTCAGTGGCCAGATCTTTTCTCAATCAAACAGAAAAAGACCAAAATGTGAGCTGTAGAACTTCTAAAAAACCAACAACCTGTGCAAAAAAACATACCAAATAGAGCCTAAGCCAAGAATAACATGAAAGAGGTGGATTGTGATCTTCACCTTCAGCTCCACTGAAACCCTTGTTCAAGTACCATTGCCTCCACAAAAAGGCTCTCAGGTATAGGTGCCTTTGACCAATCCGAACACAAAAGTTAAACCACACATATACAAAAACATGAATAATAATAGAGCAAATGATGAAGAAACTATTCATTATCTCTTTCTCTTGTTCAGTTTAAATCATAGAAAACGGGAAGATAATTTTTGTAGTGTTTACTTTGGAGGATAGCATAGACTAAGATGGATCTTATCGTTTCCTTTCTAAGAGAAGCACTACTAGGGTCCAATGAGAGAAGATCAGCCTCTGCAACTGAACAAAAACTAGTTTTCTCCTCTTACATACATGAAACGTGTGTAAAAATAGATGGAACCCCTTTGTTTTTTAGGGATTTTGAATTGGGTGAAATGGCTAATACCTCATTGAAATAAATATTAAGAATTGGAATCCCATCATTTTCAGTTTCAATAGCTCCTGTGGGATTTAAAACGACGCAAATGGGGGGAATCAAAGAAAACAATATATGGAAGTTGACCACCGGCTTCAACGAACCCCTAAGAAGAGCTCCATATAAAAAAATATTCTATCTTCAAGTAAGAGGTTTACACCTGTGAACGAACAGAGTAGAAAACTGAATGGTTTTGAGATTTCTAGATTTTTGGGAAAAAGATCAAACAAAACATGTGAAATTTTTTTCTTTCGAAAGGAGTAGTTAGAGGCCCCAGATGTTATCTCGGGTAGGCATTCCAACACTCAAGTCAATAGGAGGTGATGGATGGCTGGGCTGAGCTATAAGGAGGTTGGTCCATGTTGTCTGGGTCAAGGAGGATGAGGCCGGCCCCGCTGCCTTGTCGATTCGATGAGCCATCCACGTGTGGAGTCCATACTTGTGGCAGCGTGACTAGATCCTCGGAAGTGAACGTACACTCGGCAATGAAGTCCACCAGAGACTGGGCCTTGATTGCGGGGCGGGGTGCATACTTGATGTCGAACTCACTTAGCTCTACGCTCTACTTAATTAGGTGGTCGGATGCTTCCAGCCTTTGGAAGACCTGCTTGAGGGGCTGGTCAATGAGTACTCGGATACTGTGGGCCTAGAAGTATGGCCTGAGCTTTTTGGCCAAGGTAACCAGTACCAGGGCCATTTTTTCCAAGTTGGAGTACCGGGTTTTCGCGGTGCTGAGAACTTTTCTAGTGTAGTAAATCGACCTCTATACCCGATCTTCCTCTTTGACTAGCACCGAGTTGGCAACCTCATCCCCCGCCGAGAGGTAGAGCAGTAGCTCATCCTTGGGGCTTGGTTTGGTGATGAGAGGCGGCGAGCTCAAGTACACTTCAGTTCTCGAAAGAACTGTTCGCATTCCTCGGTCCATTGGAAGTCCTTTGGTCGCTTAAGGGCTTTGAAGAAGGGCAGGCACCGGTCCATGGATTTAGACATGAACCTACTGAGGGCGACTACTCTGCCAGTGAGTCACTACACTTCTTTGTGAGACCGAAGTGATTGCATGTCGAGGATGGCCTGTATTTTTTCTAGGTTGGTTTCAATCCCCTTCTACGCCACCATGAACCCAAGGAATTTACTGGAGCCGACCCCAAAAGCGCATTTAGTTGGGTTCAGCTTCATCTTATACTTCCTGAGGGTGTCGGAGACTTCCTTTAGGTCGGCAAGGTGGTGCTCGACCTTCTTGCTCTTCACGAGCATATTGTCGACATACATTTCCACGTTTTGGTCGAGCTAATCCTTGAATACCTCATTCACCAACTGTTGATAAGTGGTGTCAGCGTTCTTGAGGCCAAAGTGCATCACCTTGTAATAATATAGGCTGCAGTCGGTGATGAAATCTGTTTTCTCCTGGTCATCAGGGTGCATTCGGATCTGGTTGTACCCTGAGAAGGCACCCATGAAGATCAGGAGTTCATGATTTGCCATTGTGTCAATGAGTTGATTGATCCTTATTGGAGGGAAGTTATCTTTAGGGTAGACTTTGTTCAGGTAGGTGACATCAATGCATATCCTCCACTTTCCATTGGCTTTCTTCACCATCACCACGTTGGCCAGCCAGTTGGGGTATTTGACTTCTCGAATGAAGTCAGCGTCGAGCAACTTATGCACGTTGTCCGCAATCACTTGCCATTGTTTCATTGCAAAGCTCCTCTTCATCTGCTTAATAGGTCAGTAGCGAGAGTCGGCGTTTAGGCTGTGCGTGATGACTTTGGGGTCAACCCCTAGCATATCCGTTGCCGACCAGGCGAATACATCGGCGTGATCCCTCAATAGCCGCATAAACTCTTCCCGATGGTGGTCTTCTAGGAGAGAGCCAACCTAGATCGTCCTCTTGGGGTCTTCTTCATTGAGTAGCACCTAGATGAGGTCTTCGACAGGTTAACCATGCAGTGTTCTCACCTCGTCCCACAAATCATAGGCTTCGGCCATCAACATTTCTGCGGCTAGGCGTGGTCCTGATAGGAGAGCAAGTAGCACTACCGTGCAGTTCTTTGGTCTCCATGCGCTACGCCTACGCCGTATTCGGTGGGGAACTTCATGGTGAGGTGGAACGTTGAGACCGTGGCTTGTAGAGCATTAAGGGTTGCCTGCCAAGAATGGCGTTGTGGGACTAAGGGCAATGAACCACAATGAAGTCCACCATGGCCGTTGCAATGATGTCGCCATCTCCGATCAAGAGGGGAAGAGTTATCCTTCCAATGGGCAAGAGGGACTCCCCCAAGAAGCCCATTAGGGGAGTGTTGATGGGGGTGGGGCACTTTTTGTCTATGCCAAGCTTCTCGAATGCATCCTCGAAGAGCACATCAATGGAGCTACTCATATCAACCATAATTCGCCACATATCAAAATTGGAAACCTCGGCTGTGATTACCAAGGCGTCGTCATGCAGGGTTTGAACCCATTGGAGATCATCGTTGGTAAAGGTGATAGATTGGTCACACTTCTTCTTGTGCCCCCGGTTGTCGATTTCGCACAGCTGCGCATACTTCTTGCACCTCGAACTACACTCTCCTCCTACGACGATTCCTCCTGATATGATGTGGATCACTCCAGTAGGAGAGGCTTGAGGTGGTGGCCGAGCATTATCCGCGTGCTGTTCTTTCGGCTTCTCGCTTTTGGCGACGAACCCATCAAGGTACCCGCACTTGATCAGGTTTTCGATGTGGTTGCGCAAGTCAAAGTAATTCTCTATGTCATGGCCGTGGTCTCTATGGAACTCGCAATATTTGTTGCAGTTCCTCTTGTTGCCTTGCATTTCCATCTTTTTGGGTCAACGAATGTAATTGCGGTCACGGATTTGCATAAGGACTTTAGACCGTGGTGCATTGAGCGGCGTGAAGTTCCGATAGGTCGGCGACGGTGTTCGTGGTCTATGATTGGGTTGGAGATCCTACCTCTTATGGTTCTGATCTGATTTTTCTGAGGTTTTCCTCTTTTTGTCGGGCCTTTCTTCCTCGTCCTGCATCTGTGCCTGTGCTTCTTCCGCATTGATATATTTCTAGACATGAATCATTAGGTCAGCTAGTGTCTGCGGGAGGTGCTTGGAGATGGAGAAGTTGAATGGTGAGGAGTGGAGTCCATGTTGGATGGCTGTGACAACCACAGATTGGTTCAGCTTTCAGACCTGTGGTGCTTCAGTGTTGAACCTCGCTAGGTAGTCTCTAAGAGATTCGTTTTTCCTCTGCCGCACCTGCATGAAGCTAGCCGAGGTTTTCCATTGCTTCTGGATTGCTGTAAATTGTGCCTGGAACTGAGTCTCTAGCTGACTCCATGATGCTATGGAGTGCAGGGTGAGTGAGGAGTACTGAGTCAGGGCTGGGCCTTTGAGTGTGGCCACGAGAGTCTTACACATCAGGTCCTCAGATGAATCGTGCAACATCAATTGAGCTTTTAGGGCATCGATGTGGTCGGTAGGGTCAGTGTTCCCATCGTATTTGTCGAGCTGGGGTGCCCACCATCTTGTGGGAGGCACCTCGTCCATGATCTCTTGGATGAATGGTGGTTCTTGGACAAGCTGAGTAATGGGTTGCACGAGTTGATCTATGGTCGGCGCCGTGCTCCTCTAAACTTGACTGTGCTCCAACTCTTCTAGGCATTGTCAGAGTTTCTAGATTTCGGGATCCCTATGGACTGGAGCCACGGTGTGTGTTGCCCTTTCTTTCTTGGGGTGTGCAAGGCGGTCCTTCATAGAGTTGGATTCGGCAACGGAGACCATGCGAGGCGGCATCCGTCTACCGAGCCTTTCTTTGGTGGGGATCCGCGTTGTCTGGTGTGTCCTGCTGTGGTTGCCAGGCTCACGAGAGCGGATGGAGGGAGCGGACTTTCTTGCTATGTCTTGCCTTTCTTGATTAGACCGCACCGCCCCTTGTCAGCTCGACGCGGTTTGGGGTCCTCAAGGCAAGGATCATCCTTCATGCGCATCGGGGTGAGAGGTGGGACGCCTGGAATTGTGCAGGATGGACTATGGTTGGGTTTTGTTGAGTTTCTTGGTGTGGAGAATTATGGCAGCGAGATACCCGAGATGGGGATCGACCTGTTGATCACTTAGAATGTTTCCTCGGCATCTTGATTGCTTCCTTGATTGCATGGTGAGAGAGATTTTAGGAAGGATTTTTGTGCATTTTCCACAAACGGCGCCAGTCTGATGCTGCTCAATCTGAGGTGGTGCACGAATTGAGGAGAGCAATCAGATAGTCCTTGCCAATGGGGTGGTGCCAAGCTATAAGGACGAGGTTGCGCTTCAAGACCTAGGATCAAGAAAGGAGAAGTCAGAGGCTCGAGGTGTTATCCCCGGATAGGCACTCCGACGCTCAAGTTAGTAGGAGGTGATGGATGGCCGGACCGAGCTATAAGGAAGCTGATCCAAGCAGAGTAATAGTATGGGTATTAGAAGTTGGAATCCCTTACCTTGAGCATGAAATGCCTTTTTATAGTCGAAGATCTGTGTCTTGGTCGGATTGGGTTTCCGGGGTTGTCGGGATGAGGTTAGCTACCGAGGTATTCAGGATAGAGTCCTATTCCCCGGCGGGGTCGTCTTCCTTACTCCTCTTTATCCGTAGTTATGCTCATCCGTGTGACGTGTAGCTGACGTGGCTGAAAGGATAAGATGGGGGGCCACAGTAATAGTGTAGCCCAGCCTAGGCCGCAAAATCCATGTATGGCGCAGAACTGGCTAAGCTATGCCGACGTGGCCGGGCTGATCGGGCGATGCCTGAGCGGCCACATGTCTCTCTGGACCAGCTTAGCCATGACCTGAACAATATTTATATAAATTTACTAAATGTGTATACGTTAAAAAATAGTTAACTTTAACATTTATACATGAATCCAATATATTGAATTATGGGTTGGATTCGGATTTTAAGTTTTGGTATCAGATGTAGACCTGTTCATGGGTCGGGCCGGGCCCGGACGGGCTTGAACAAGCTTTTTGGCCCGTGGGGCAAAAAGCCCGACCCGCATAAAATTCGAGTTGGGCTCGGGCTTTGCCAAAATAGCCTAGCCCAAGCCCGACCTGACCCGACCTATAGTTAAACCTAAGTAAAAACCCTATGTGATGTTCATTTGAATAAATTTTTTGATTTAAGAAGGTTGTTGATTCACTTGTAGGCCCATTGTTCATTTAAATAGGGGAAAAAACATCTGAATTAAAATAGATAATGTCCATTTGAATAGGGAAAAATTTGAATATATTTTATTAGGTCGGGCTTCGGGCTCGGGCTCGGGCTTCGGGCTTTTTATCAGGGCCAGGCTCGGGCCCAAGTTGTAGGCCCGTTGGTCAGGCCGGGCTCGGGCTCGGATGTAACATTTTTCTATTAATAAAGAGTAAAAGCCCGGCCTAGCCCGACCCATGAACATGTCTAATCGGATGTGGTTGGACATTTCAAATTTGACCATATAAAACTCTATTCTCAAACCTTATACTTCTAGATCTTGTGAGGGGTAGATTGGATGTAGGGGAGTCAATGGTATTCGAAAATCCAATTTTGAATTCGATATTCGGCATAATCAAATTGAATTCGGATAATTCGAATATCTAATCGGTCAAATTCGGATATCCTATTCTTACTGAATAGTTAATCGGATTCAAATTCGGATATGACCTGATCCGATTCAATAAATATCCAAATTCAACCATTTATTTTATTCTTATATATAATAGTTAAGTTATATAAATAATTTATATATTGATATACTTTATATCAATAAAACATTTATTTTATATATTTATTAATTATCTAAAATAATTAATTAACCTAATTCAAATCGAATTGAATATTCGAATATTTAATCGGATTCAAATTCATATATTAATTTTCAATGTCCATCAGATATCGAATCAAATTTAGATATTAAATTTTCTAATCAGATTCAAATTCAGATATTACCTGATCTAATTCGAATTAGATCCGTTTAAACCCCTAATTGGATGCGTACCTAAAATTTAAATGCTTTTTTCATATTTTTTTTTGCTATTCTCAGGCCAACTCAAAATTCATATTCTCTTATTTATCGGTTCAAGATTTTACCATTACATTAAGCAATGACCCTTCAAGAGAGCTAATATCCTTTTCAGAAAATAAGTTCATGCAAATTAGGAATAATGTTGTATTTCCTACAATTAGTATCTACTTTTTGAAAAAAAGGACAATCACCCAACACATCCATTTCACGTGCAACCAATGTTTAGAGAACCATATGGGAAGATGAACCAGTGTTGTCTCAGGTCAGCGGTTCAACTGCTCAGCTCGAATTAGTCGGGTTCGCATCCGCTCCCCACAAAACTTTGCTCCCCAAAAACGTCCCACGCGCTGTGAGTACGTCGCGTGTCTTCCTATACCGATAGATTTATTTACCGGAGGTAAGTTTTTCTCATTTTTTATGTTTTTTTGGTTTTTTTTTCTCATTTTTGCCGGAGTGAGAGCCCCCTTCTTCCGCCGGGTCGACGCCAACAAGTTAGAACCGCTGCAACATCTGCAACTCTGTCTCTTCCATTGACCAAAACCAAAAATCTACCCATGTTGGTAAAATCTCCCAAATTTCAGTTGTAAACCAAAACAAAACCAACCAACAAATTCAAGATGTGGCTACTACAAAACGAAACGGAACCCATAACCTCAGTCCCTCAGAAAAATAACAAATTTTCATGTTTAGCAGCAGAACCGTTTCCTTAATAACAAAGGGTGAAAAACTGAAAGAACACTCGCCAAAAAAATATAATAAATAAAAGGATAAAAGCAAGGGTTCCATTTAATGCAACTGTGATGGATGAAAAATAAGTAGCACACAACGAAGCATACAGAATCACCAAAAAGAAACCATTTTGTAGACAGTCGATGCAGTTACCTGCAACTGTGACCGGAGAATTATCATCTTTGGATTTAACCTGATTATTGCCCTTGGGAATCAAGCTCTCCTGCACCCTCTGACAGAGAAAGCAAGCCATTTGGACGATTCTAACAGCAACATTCAATTCTGTTGAATATTCCTCTATTTCAGAGGATATAATCCCCAACTTTTCGTCCTCCATGATCGATGGAGAAGTTCCTGAAAGAGAAGCAGCGTTTTCTGAGAGACCCACCTTGCTGGAAGAGGCGGCTAGGCAGCATTTACTACTGGATAATAGCAGAACGCCTACATGCTTAGATGTGAGATTCTTTCTTCTCACTACCAAATTATGTGGGAGTTGTGTTGCGTGGCTTGCACAGAATAACGGCATCAAAGACTGTCCTTTCAATCAATTTAAACTATCTTCGCCTACTCGAAAGAAAAATCTATTTTTTTTTTCATTGAACAACTTGGTTGTTTTTGATTGATTATGTGGGTTTTGAAGCAAGAAAAACAAACGGCAAAATGGGTTCATGAAAACTGAGGAAATGGATATAACAGGGGACCTGTAACAAGGCGTTTGAGTGGACATCTTCTTCGTCGTTTCTCACTGTCAAAAATGCTTCGCTTTCAGAATGGTCGTCGGCGTCGACCGACGGAATTCAAAGGGGTGCAATCTCCGGCGGATTTCAGTTCTGAGAGTAGAAGGTGGAAGGTTGAAGTGAGCGCGTCGACCTGCGGAACTCAAAGGGTTGAAGTGTTCTGAAAAGAGAAAGATGACCTTTTGGGCGAGAGGAAACACGGTTAGCTCCGCACGAGTCCCTCTTATCCGTGTGTAAGAAGACACGCGGCTCACTCACGCGCGTGGAACGCTTTTGGGGGGCAAAGTTGTGGGGGCGGATGCGAACCCGAATTAGTCAACCCATGACATCATGGTATATAATATTTATAATATATAATTCTATTTTGCTATAACGCATACGTTTGGTTTTAATTTTAATTTTTATATTAAAAGTTAATATTTGTGGCAAAATGGCATTTTTGGCAGAAACAGGGGGCCAAGGCGCCAAATCAATAAGACAATTGAGTGCATAATTATGGCCTTTTGAAGTAACTAAAAAAGATAAAATCCAAATGGGTTTTTGAAGCTGGGACTGGTTCATCAGTTCTCCAGTTGGATTGACTAATTGTCCGGTTTTTATCACCCCCGGTTTTAGGGCATGATCAAACCGCCTGATGGTCCGGTTCATGATTTTTTTTCCAATTGGACCAACGGTAAAAAATTATAAAGTAGCATATTTTTGAAATCATTTATTTATTTTCATTTTATAAACTTAAACCTGTGTTTGATTCGATAGAAAATAAAGGAGAGAGAAAATTCTTTTCACAAAATTTTCTCTACCTTTTTCTTTCAAACCATACACAGCCTTAAGCTCATCTTGGCACGACATATGCTGGAATTATCAACCCAAGTCAAGATGGTTTGGAAAACCCTGCCAATATTTCATTATTTAAAATCTTCTACCTTCTTCTTTGAAGCCGTAAAACCAAAATGAAATGATTTCATTGGACGGATGCAAACAAGCCTACGAATTGCACTTTTAAAGCCCACGGGCTCTTGTAGTGATTCCCAAGCCCAGCAAAAAGCCAAAAACTGCTGAGACCTGCGACTGCGAGCCCATACAAACGCACATCTGGTCCATTTTGGTGCGCCAAAAGACTCCCTCCCGGGTGTGAGAGTTTTTTATTTATGAAAGTCCCTACGTCGTGGATCTCTCTCTCTCTCTCTCAATCATTTCCGACGAGGAACGCCATTTCGAATTGGAGGCAGCATTTGAGAAGCCGTTCGAAGACGGTATTACGATCTATCCTCCTCCCTCGCTTTCTATTATTCACGAAGATTCAATTTCCAATTTTCATTTTATCTTTTAATACTGATTTCGCTTTCAAGGAGAACATAGGATGCCTTGATTCTAGGGTTTCATTATCATTTCATTTTTCCCCATGCAATCAACATCCATTTTCCGTGGTGTTTCTGCTAGATCTTAGATGCTGTCGAGATCCAACTTTTAGAAGATTAAAATTTTAATTTTTGTCTTCATTTTAAGCTTGGAGAGGAACAAATTGTTGATTTGAGGAAATAACTCGATCGTTGGTTAGGATCTCGTCATTGTTTGCTTAGATTTTTCTTCCAATCTGTTGTCAAGTTTCTTTTCTATTTGTATTCCTTGAAATTCTAGGAGTTTTCTGTTGTTTGATTGGAAGTTTTTAATTCCAGAACTCACTATATGGGCTGATTTGTAACTAAATTAGGATCTGCGCTAAAGAAAGAGTGTTCTTTTTCCGTTTCATTTTTGTTTCTTCATTCGTTCTGTTTATTTAGGACCTTATCCAAAATCATCCCAGCAGCCAGCAGCTGCCCTGAATAAGTTCGTAGAGATACAATGGCTATGATCGACGAGCCGCTGTATCCAATTGCTGTTCTGATAGATGAGCTGAAAAATGAAGACATTCAGCTGCGGTTGAACTCCATCCGTAGGCTCTCCACAATTGCTCGCGCGCTTGGCGAAGAGAGAACGCGAAAGGAATTGATTCCTTTTCTCAGTGAGAACAATGATGATGATGATGAAGTACTTCTCGCCATGGCAGAGGAGCTGGGGGTATTTGTTCCATATGTAGGGGGAGTTGAATATGCAAATATCTTGCTCCCTCCACTGGAGACTCTTTGCACAGTTGAGGAAACTTGTGTGAGGGACAAAGCTGTGGAGTCATTGTGTCGAATTGGAGCTCAGATGAAGGAGAGTGATTTGGTTGAATGGTTTATTCCTCTGGTAAAGGTAATGTGGTTGATTTATGTTTGTGTTTGAATTTGGTTGTTGCTTGCTTCTTACTTATTCTGTTTTTGAGTGGTAACCACAGAGAATATTTAACCACATAAAATGTTAAACTTTGGGTTTTTGGGATACTTATTTACTCATATGGAGTCTTTTTTTTTTTTTTTTGGAAAAGTCAACCATTTTGTTCTTTATTGTCCATGGTTTCAAGAGCAACCTTTCTGACTGGGACACAATGTTGATCTACAGTGCAGATTTATTATTCCATGATACTGTTTTATCTCAATATCATGTTACTTTGAAGGTTTATGTATGATAGGACACACACGAAAAAAAAATCAATGAGTGTTTTTCAATCATTTTAGAAAAAATTGAGTTGGTTTTCAATCATTTCAATAAAATGTATATCATTGCAGACTTAGTACAACTGTCACCTTCATAAGCAAGGTGACCCCTCAACATAAATTACAAAAACGCACAAAAAAAGGTTCTCCCTACTAACTCCTCGCTTTTCTAAAGTATCGGCCATTGCATTGGCTGATCTCCTAGTCCATTTAAAACAGACTTCAAGTTCCCTTTTTAGTTGCATAATTTCCCTTACAGGTTGTCTAAGGGACCAGGTGCCCGAACTATTTGTTTGTGCCCAGCCTATTACCAATTTCGAATCTCCCTCCATTTCCAACTGCTGGAAACCCAGTTGTTTAGCCAGTTTGAGCCCCTGTAGGAGTGCCAAAACTTCTCTGTTTTCTATCTAAAGATTTATGGGCAACATTTTCTAACTGATACGTGTTGGTGATTTTAAGTGTAAACTATGTTATCTCATATTGCTTTTATATCACAATGTAATGCTTGTCTGAAGGTCTATGCATGTTGGGACCAAAAAATGGAAAAAAGTTATGGGTGGCTTTTCCGTCGGTTGAAAAATGTATATAAATTCTTTTTTTGATTGCTTTGCATATAAATTCTTTTGAGTCGTCAAAAATAAATTGTTTCACATGAAAACCAGTTTTCATTATTGTTCAATTGTTCCACTTATTTCCTTTTGGATTAGTATTTCTGAGTTCCTCAAAAATTCAATTTATTTAATACATGTTGTCATTTGGTTTTATTTATTTTCATCAAAATCCTACTATTGCTTCAGTTACTGGTGATTTCCCCTAAGCTTTATTAAAAAGTTGTCAAATACATTGTTCTTGTTTCTATCTTCATCTTATGACTGTTATTTATTTTGACATGTCATAAAAACCTACTTTCAGAGACTGGCAGCTGGTGAATGGTTTACAGCTCGAGTTTCCTCTTGTGGATTGTTTCATATTGCCTATCCAAGTGCCCCAGAGATGTTGAAAACAGAACTACGATCAATATACAGTCAACTGTGTCAAGATGATATGCCAATGGTGAGAAGATCTGCTGCATCGAACCTGGGAAAGTTTGCTGCTACAGTTGAGCCTACCCATCTGAAGACAGATATCATGTCAATATTTGAGGATCTTACACAGGATGGTACATTGCTCTTTGTTGTATAGTTGTTTAATGATGGTGAATTTGTCATTTCCCAATTGGTTTCTATCAAATTTAGTGCATATAAATACTTAATAATTTATATTGTCATGTTTTAAGCTCATCAAAGAAAACTTAAAAAGAAGTAATTTTCATGTTTTCTGCATTTGTACTCATTTATGCTTGTTTTGGAAGGTATAGATGTTGTTTTTTTACATACATAGACTGGGGGATCAAACAAGTGACCAATCTAGTTTTGGAGGATCCTTAGGTATCAAAATAGCAAGGTGAGACTAGGTCACAAGATAGTTGTACCACCTTGTTGCTTAAGCACTTAGGTGCCAGTTAGGTGGTAGTTAATGAATTCGTCTTTTTTAACATTTAATGGAATTAGAATAAGAACATGCCTGGTTTGAGGAGGCTCTATAGTTGTCTTTTGGATCTAACATAGGCTTCAGTTAGTGTCATTATTTCTTGGCCTATGCAATTGTGCCTGTTCACCCCTTGTTTGGCTAGAGCATTGGCCTAACTCTTTGCTCCCCTTCAATCCATTGGAATTGAGCTCTCAAATTCTGCAATGACATTCTTACTTCACTTATGACATGTCTATTACTGCCATTGCCCTGGGCTGTTATATGCTAGGCAGCTTAAAATGACCCGGGAGTTTTCTGCAATGATTTCTATAAACCAGAATGTTCCCCCAGCTTTAAACCTTGGTGTACAGTAAGCAGTTGAGCCCTGAAAATGTGAGAATTAAGAATTTAAGACCCTAACATGGACTTGTTTGGGCTTGCCTCAAGGGGCGTGGTACAAAAGCGGCTCGTAGAATAAGGAACACAATATGTTTTACATCACATTAGCTACTTGAAGTAATGCAACTGAGGAAAAAAAGAGATTGTGGGTTTTACATGCTTGAAAATGCTTTATATGTTTGATTTTATTTTTAAATTTTCATTTGAATATGCTTTATGTGTTATGCTTATATTTTTTTATTAATATTTTTTGTTTTTCTTTTGAAGTTTTGACCTTTTTTTTTTTAATTTTTAGCAATTTTTTTTTTAAATTTGCACCTTGCTTCAAAAAGTTGGGTGCCTTGCCTTGCGCCTCGGGAGCAAATTGACCCTTGCACTTTTTTTGTGCCTTGTGCTTTTAAAACACTTTGGAGCTTTCCAAGAGGAAGATATTGCTCTCCTTGCTGCACTAGAGTTTGCTATACAAAGCCATCCCTTTATTATGTCCCCTATGGACAAGGGAGCAAAGCTAGGCAGTCATAACCCAGTGAGGCACCTTTAGAAATATGTTTTCTATTACAGCTTCCTTTGTTTGGGATTCTTCCCTGAATATTCTCCCATTTAATCTCATTTACCTGTTGTTTGTTACTAGGATTCTGGCTAGGTTTATCTGTAGTTATCCTGTCAGTGGCCGCCCCTCTTTCTAATTTCCTTGCAAGGGCTTGCTTTGAAGATTTGTTAGGAAACAAATTAGAATGCCAAGGAGATTTGTTCCAACTTTCAATTAATCAAGAAGACCTCCAGTACTGTATGGTCCGATAATCTATCTGACTATCTTAGAGCATAAACATGTGAAGGGAGATTCAGTTATTGACATCAAACTGGAGAAGTGAAATGAATGGCATTCAGCTTGAAAAGCTCGTTCAAGTGGGTAAAGTGATTGCAAACTCTGTGGCTGATGGATTGGCAAGGGGAGAGTGGGGAAAACAGTTCTATTGGGCAGCTAACAGTCTGATTGATGGTGTTTTTGTTATATATAGTAGTTCTGGTTGTGTTATTTTTTGTCAGTGACTATCACTGTGTTTTCCTCATCTGCTTCCCTAATAAAGTTTCTTTGGCTGTGCTCAGTTTTTTCAGAACACAATACTGTTTTTGGCACTGGGTCAAGGGTCGAACAGTCTGATCATCTGAAATGACTTTCTTACTTGCTCAAATAAAATACACAAAAAATAAAAAATAGAAAACAAATTTAGATTAAATTTTAAAGCTACTTTATATCAAAATAAGCTGAAAACAATAAATATTATGAGTTATAATATATTCTTAATATATTTGAAGTAGGTTTTTTAAGAACCGTAGCATCCTAAAAATCATTTGAGGTGCAGGTTCCCGGTTCTGGTGCTCCTACTGCCTAGTCCAGTCTGGTTCTGACAATATTGGTTGTGTTAATTGTTCCCAAAAAAGTGACTGTTAATTTTCTAAGAAAAATTAGGGGTGCAAATTGGGTACTGAGCTTGAAGAATTTACATAGCATAGCCTGGGCCCATTCAAATTTTGGCAAATGGTCAAACCCAGCCTGTCCAAGTTGCAACCCTACCAAAAATTCCCTGTGTATAAAATTCTATCAACTTAACCATTGCTTTGCATTTTAATTTTACCATTATACTTGTGAAGCATGCTCTTTTTATTTTTTGTCAAGATACTAATATTAGAACCTTGGAATTTTACTTCCTTTCAGATCAAGATTCTGTTCGGCTATTGGCTGTTGAGGGTTGTGCAGCACTTGGGAAGTTATTGGAACCTCAGGACTGTGTAGCTCATATCCTCCCTGTCATTGTTAATTTCTCTCAGGTACATTTGTCACAAGTGCAGATGATTTGATCTTATTGTACTGGGCAATATTTTTGTCTCCTCCTCTCTCCCCCCAGTTAGCATATGAAGGATGCCCTCTGGAATAAGTAATTTTACAGATAATTAGTAAAAAACTTGTTTCTATGCCCTGGTTAAGACCTTCTCATGTTTTTGAGAATCTTGACTTGTTCATGTCTGACGAATTTGTAGTCCTTGTTCTTGTGTATGCCATAATAGTAGGTCACACACTACTTACAATGCCATGCAATATTATCCCTGAAGTGAAGGACCGGGCTTCAAGATGTACTAGCAATAAGTCATATAGAGGTCCAGTTCACATTAGTTCATAACTGAATCTGCTGTGTCTACTGTTGGACCCCCAGCATACGTTTAAATAAACAGCAAAATATTAATCCATTTAAGTTTGAATGATTTTTATTTGCTTTTCTTGTAGTTAAGTACTTACCTGGATAATACCCCTTTTTAGTTGTTGATTGGAGCTATGACTAAAATGACTTCTTCTGTTGGCTATTTAATTGCTTTCATTCTTCAATTTTGGAGCTTGAGGTTTGTCTTTGACAAACCTTGAAACCTTGATCAACTGGAAGAATTTAGAAGTGGCAACCTGTGCTTTGCTCTTTTACTTTCTCCACTTGCTTTGCTCGTTCTTTCACATTATTCTACCATGTAGGTGTATGAAGTGGTTTTTAACCTGGCAGTTTGAGAATCTATAATTTTGTTTTCCAATGTAGGTGTTCAGAGGCCGTTTGGCCTTTTCCAGTTCTATAAGAGTTTACATCTTTTTCTCACCCCACCCCCAATTTTGGATAGGATAAATCTTGGCGTGTTCGATACATGGTTGCAAATCAATTATATGAGCTTTGTGAAGCTGTGGGGCCTGAACCTACCAGGTAAAAGAGTCATTGAAAAACTACCATGCTGCCCCCTTTTTTCCAGTATTCTTGCAGTTATACTTTGTTTGTCTTTCACAACTATTAAGTATCAGTCATGTCCATATTCATTGAATCATTCATTCCTAACTGTTGCAAAATCTTTAATTTCAATTTTCTTCTGTTTATCATCATTTTCCATTTTTTTGATTCATTACATTAAACTATTGATTATTATGAATGCCTTTTAAATTTTTTCACTGACGGTGAATCTCATATTGCTTGAAGGACGGACTTGGTACCTGCATATGTTCGGTTACTTCGAGATAATGAAGCTGAAGTACGTATAGCAGCTGCAGGAAAGGTTACTAAATTTTGCCGTATCTTGAATCCACAACTTGCAATTCAACATATTTTACCCTGTGTCAAGGTACCATATACTTACATTTCCAAGGTTGTTCATTCTGTGTCATAGTTTTCAAGGTACCAGGGTAAGGCTAGGCATCAGGGGAACACCTTGTCTCCTAGTCGCTTAGGTGGGCACCTAGGGGTTGCCTAGGTGATGGATTTTTTTTTTTAAAACAATAAACATGAATCATAAGGTAGTTTCCTAGGTTCCATAGCAACTAGCAACCATCATTCCATTAATAATTATCTATAAATTTCATAAAAATTATAAACTTCATATTTAAATATAGAAAATCAACATATTCATGAGAAGAAAAGAATAATCAGAAAATATAATGGCTGAGCCCCTATTTTTGTCTTGGGAAAAGAAGAAAGGAAAAGGTGTTTTTGGACAAAATTGTAAGTTCTTCCTAGTTTATTGGTTCAGGTTTTTAAGTCTTTTGAAGGTTTGAGACAGCATATACCAACATGTGTATTGATTGAACCCCAACAAATAAGAAAAGAATAAAAAGAAATTAGTATATAAACCCACAAGATGAATATTTTTGTTTAACAATGTCCATTTTATTATTATACTTCAAAAAATTAAGAATATGGAAGTATTTCATAGCATCATGTACAATTTAACTTGGTGACTAAGCAAAGTGACCCTCCATGAGCGCCTTGTCGCCTAGGCATTGCCTTGACAATTATGTTCTGTGTAGAGCATAAAGCTTTTGTTTGTGTATGAAATCATGTTTTGAATATTATTTTTATTTTCTCTCTCCATCTCCTAACTTTGTAACTAAATAATCTTACATTTTATAGGAATTATCATCTGATTCTTCCCAGCATGTACGGTCTGCTTTAGCTTCAGTCATAATGGGAATGGCACCAATCTTGGGAAAGGTAAGGTACTGTACAGGGGTGCATGTTGCTATGCAGTCAAGAAGATTAAAGTGGTCATATAATACTTATTATGTATGCAAATATAGTAATTCTACAAAAGCATGCGAAAGAGGTCATAAATGGCTATCCCCGTCATTTTAATGGTATTTGTCTGCTTAAATTTATTGCTATTTTTTGTGATTACTCATATGTTTGGTTTTCTATTGACTTGCTGGTGGTAATGCATTGCACATGGATCATGAAATATTGCTTACTAGTGGATTATCCAACTTTTATTTTTAGAGCATTAAGAAAAACTCTTCTCATTTTTTTCCTTCTGTTTGTTGGACTTCTAACTTTTATTTGGTTGTTTGATGCAGGATGCAACAATTGAGCAACTTCTTCCAATTTTTCTTTCCCTTCTAAAAGATGAGTTCCCTGATGTACGGCTCAATATTATTAGCAAGCTTGATCAAGTGAATCAGGTTGGTCTCCCATGAGCTCAATCAAAGCCATGGTCATATTTTTAGTTGTGTAGTTGACCATTGACATATTTCATTTAATTTTCCATTTCAAAACTAATTGCATTAGGGTTCCACTATGATACTGGAAAAGCATGCTATCTGAAAAACTTATAGCCAATCAACCGGTATCATAAAAGTGATAACCAATCAATTCACTTTCATCAAACTTCATAAGCGAGTTTTGATTGGTCAAAACTGTTCTGGTATCATACCTTTCTGACATCATAGATTTACCCTTGCACTAAACTTAGAATTAAAGAAGTGCCCTTCAAAGTTTTAGGTTAGAAGATGGGGGTCTGATTCCAGATGATTAAAGTATTACTAGAAATTCTATTAGTAAATTTATCAACAAAACTTATTTCCTCTCTCTTCTGTTTTTTCTAATATTGCTGGATATTTCTTTGCAGGTGATTGGAATTGATTTGCTGTCCCAATCTTTGCTCCCAGCCATTGTTGAGCTTGCCGAAGATAGACATTGGAGGGTTCGGCTTGCAATAATAGAGTACATACCACTATTGGCAAGTCAGTTGGGTGTAGGATTTTTTGATGATAAGCTTGGTGCTCTTTGCATGCAATGGCTGGAAGACAAGGTTTGTGAAGTTCCAAATCATGGCTAATAAAAAATGGGAAACATACATGACATCTCAACTCTATCTTACCTGCTTGGTTTTGTCCTATATCCTCTACAGAGTACAGGCTAGAATTACTTTTTAGCTTCTTTAAGTATCTGAAGTTTGTTTTATTTTACTTTTGAATGTGCTTGATTGTGTTGTTTTTCTGTGATTTCTATCCTATTCCGTTTCACCTCCAAAACAAAAGATAAGCATTAGTTTCATATAGGAACAATTTCTACAAGTTTGCATTACTGCAGATTTGATTACTGACAGTCCTCTTTGCATTGGCTGACATTTGACCCTAGCTACTGCTTAATTGATCAAATGGAAATCTCTAGGATAAAGATACCTAGAAAAATCTAACCTGTTTCTGCAATAGTCATTTGTGTTCCTTTATGGGATCAAAATAAATCAAGTGTGGTTTAGTTTTCATCAGTATCTTCTTAGTTTATTATCTTGGTAACCTGTTACAGGTTTACTCAATACGTGATGCAGCAGCAAATAATTTGAAGCGTCTTGCAGAAGAATTTGGTCCAGATTGGACAATGCAACATATAATTCCACAGGTCTGAATCTTCTGCATAATAGCTGTTATCATTGTGCATTTTTCCATTCCTTTTATTTATCTATTTAATATTTTTGTGTGTATGGGGGACCATGTCAGTTATTATTATCAATATCCAATTTGGGTCCTGTATGTGATCCATTATAAGATGATAAATGAAGTATGTGATCCTTTTAAGGATAGGTGGCCTTTTGAGTCTTTCAGAAGATCAAATGACGGAAAACTCTGGGAATAATTTTGCTGACAGTTTTTTCTCCATTATTTGGTCTCTGTTCTAATATAATGTGTTATTGGTAACTGGACCAAATTATTGGTTATTTCGTGCCTCCTAAAGATTGTCTTAGATTGCTTCTGCAACTTCTGTACAATAGTATGTTGTCAGAGCTTCTGAAAAGCTTTGTGGAAACCATGGGATACTGTTGTTCAGTGTACAATGGTGCTGTCTGTGAGCTGGTTGAGAACTTAAGGACTGGTTTGAGATGTGGTTCTTTGTTTATTGATTGTCCTTTTTTTTTTCCTTTCTTGGTTCACTATTCATGAAGCAATATGTTAGCATGTCTTGGCAGGTTCTTGAGATGGCCAACAACCCACATTATTTGTACCGGATGACCATTCTTAATGCAATTTCTCTACTTGCACCCGTTATGGGCTCAGATATCACTTATTCAAAACTGTTACAAGTGGTAACCAATGCATCAAAGGACAGGTAGGCTCCATATTTCTCAAGATTTTTGGTGGAAGATTGACTGTGTTAGGGTGTTCGGCTGAGCATGTTGAACTTTATAGGGTACCAAACATCAAATTCAATGTAGCAAAGGTGTTGCAATCACTCATTCCTATAGTTGACCAGTCTGTAAGTAATTACATGGATTTTTTTTTTGATAATTAATTACATGGAATTCTTACATAAAGATGCCGTTATTACTTTGTACACAACCGCTAAATTTGGAGACTTATTTGGAATTATCTTGTGGTGTAGGTGGTGGAGCAGACAATCCGGCCTTGCTTGGTGGAGCTAAGCGAGGACCCAGATGTGGATGTTAGGTTTTTTGCCCGCCAAGCACTTCAGACAAGTGAACAAGTAATGATGTCTAGCTAGACATGCTTGTTGTTCAGGAATATTTTCCCTCTGATTTAGAAGTTCAAGCTGCATCCACATTGTCTTGAAGAAACGTGTGACTGAGCTGCTAGAAGTTCGCCACAACGGACCTTTTTTTTTTCTTTCTACTTTTATTACTTGGAGTGCTTCCATGTTTTTGTATCTATATGACTAACATGTATGAGTTTTTAGTTAGATTTCATTCAGTTCTAGTGCCATGTCAAAATTTTCCATTTATGCCTCGATAGAACTTTTACCCCAGGTTGTACTACCAACGAGAGAGACTGTTAATATTGACATCTGAGATACTGGTTCAGGTTGAATTTTTCAGAAACTGCCGAGCTTCCATCAGTGAGGACGTATTGTTTGGATAACAACAGATTCCAGAGGCAGGAGAACCACGGGAAGTACAAATTCAGGAAAACCGTAACGGGTGATCATGCAATTATATGAAGGGCAAGATACCACTGTGGTAGGGAAATATTGTGATTTGTGACCTACGATGCTCACTTTGTGACCACTTGGGCGATTTTAACTCTCTCTCTCTCTCTCTCTCTCTCTCTCTCTATTTTCCTGTTCTTCCATTTTTCATTGTTTTTAGTCTTCCTAGTTCAGAAGAAGATAATTTCTATTATGGGTGGGATGGTTACATACTTGCATTGTAAAGATTGGTATGGGCTCTGGTCTAAACCTTGGATTGTGGAACACGTTAAGTGGGTTCTCTTCTGCTTGTTTCGGTCTTTCCCAGATTTTTACTGAAAATTCAAGAAGTTTGACATATTGTTATGAACAGTTCGCACTAAACAGGATATGCTTGCCTACTGGTTAGTAGTTAGAATAGTCTAGGACTTGGGTGTTGATTTATGCCATCTGGATTTGAATCCTTGTCAACAAGCTGATAGCTGACTCCGTATTATGATAAAATATAATCAGCCATTGGTAAATGGAAGGGGTTAAGGGTGGTGTGGTCTAAGAGGATGGATGTGGTCTAATGAGGATACAGATCATCTCTGACTTAACTTCCTTGAATCTATCATATTTCTGATGAATGTAAAGTTCGGTTTTTTGGAAGGGTGGGTGTGGATTTGGGTCATACCAGGTCTGAAAATCGAGGTTCTATTGTAAACATTAACAATCCAGTTTCAAGCTTAGATTTCTTAGAATTTGGATTAGCTGAATGCTTTAGCTGTTCAGTGGGCTGTGGAATCAATGATGAGGTTTCATGCCAGTAATAAATTCATGGGCTCCACCGTAAAGATGAATTCCATACATAATGCTGGTGTGGAACCTTATCATTGGTTCCACAGCCCGGTGAACTAAAGCGCTCAGCTAAACCTTGGTCGATTTCTAATGCTTGATGGGTGTGGAAGGGTGTTAAAAGAAATTCTTAAATTTCTTATGCTTGTGGTTGCCTGTTCTCAATTCAGATTGAAGAGGTGCATCACACAAACAAAAAGAAAATCAGATATTAACGAGGGTGGCTCATGAAGATGTTTGTGGAATTTGCTAGATAAATGTTTGTGGAGCTTGAAGTAAGAGAGTGGACTAATAGCTCTGAAAATTTAATTGAGTCCAGAGTTTTCTTTGAACATGATACCATGGATGCGTTAAGGGACTAACAGATCTGAAAATTTAAATGAGAAGTGGACTAACAGAGTGACAGTTCTGAAAATTTGCTAGGGGTAGGTGTACTGTAGTTGGGTGAAGGCAGATAGAATTGATGAAGATCATTTTGGGATTCGCCCAAGTATTCTTGTTATTTGGCATATGAATCCGTATGTGTTGCTGTATTGGTTTGCTTGGGCTGCAAAGCCTGATATCTAACTGGCCCACCAAATAGAGAGTTAACTGATATCTGGATCAGAATTCAGCTCTACATTGGAACTAATTGTTTACATGAGTGGTTGTTTTACTTGTAACTAATTATTTACTGGACTCATCTTTTGGATGGCCTATATGGCAACAAGAACAAAGAACTAATTGTTTACTTGAGTCATCTTAAGTTAAATTGTTAAAATAAATTTTATTATTTAATCCATTTTGGTGTAATAATATATTCTGATTTAATAAATATTATTTTTTAAGATGTGTATTAATTTCTCAATAGATTTTTCTCTATATATGTTTAAATATTATTTTTCTATAAAAAAACAGGTTTTTAATATTATTTTTAATTGTATAATAGCATTTTAATCATTAATTCGGTGATTAATAGCTGTTTAATAATCATTTGTGTAATAACTTTTTAATAAAATTTGTAATTTTATTTAACTGATGGATTTCAATATATTTTTGTTGTACTAGAATCTGTAACCATTAGATTAGAACATATTTATGCATCCCATGCACATGTAACATGGGATAATGTCGACCACAAAAAAACACTAAAGAGAAACGGCTTGCACTCAGCCGATTCCAGCTGAAACGTTTTTTCAGTGCTGCTGTGGCATGAAACAGAACGAAACAGATTGAGGATTGAAACGGCCACAAAATGTTTTTTTGACCGTTAGGCGATTCTCTAAGAAACGAATCGGCCCTGAAATGCATCGATGCCAAACAACCGAAATAACGCAGCGATGAAGCTGTCAGACTTGATTTAGAAGGTAACCGCCCAAACTGTCAAAATCTGATATTGGTATATTGCCATGAAAGTTGTCTCTGATGACTCTGATCTATACATATACAGCCGTTCGGGAAGAGTAGCTATTAAATGAATAACGATGGGGGTTTACTTCAAGTCGACAAGTCCATAAATATCCTGCTTTTTTTCTTTTTTGGTAAACTAAGGATTTCATTAAACCACAGAAGAAACACCATAAATATCCTGCTGAAGACAATGGAATAGAAAGTCCAATAGAACATATCTGTCCATATACCTACAAAATAGCCGTTTTTATTCCAATCCCAATCGCCAATAAGAAATTAAAGAAAACCAAGAACACAACAGCAAATAAAAAAGAGAAAGGGTGAGCAAGCAGATTTTGACCACAATCAAATTTCTTGGTGCACAACAGTTACAACGAAAAAAAAAAAAAATAAATAAAAGAACTTGCGGCCTTTAAATGCCCTCTCGAGGACTGAAGGTACAGCATAGCTTCTGCAACTTGTAACTGGGCTACAAATGGATTACAGGCACTACTGCTGCCGTTGTTGCTGTCCAGAGGTGGAGATGTGTGAAGAGGCAGAGTTTAGAAGAAAGAAGAAAAAATGATGCCGTTGAATAGTTAGAAATAGGATGAGAAAATACAAATGCTAGTGATAGCATCTGAAAAGTACAAGTAAGAATATCAAAACAGAAAAGGGTAAAAATGGGCAAAGAATATGTAATTTGTGTAAGACAAGGACGTAGGAAAAGCATTATAGACACGATATAGGATTTTTCAGCATGCATGGATACTGAACTAGTAGTATGTACAAAGTATCCTCAGGCGGTGCTTTCAACGTAATAGAGCAAAAATATACTGTGTACAACAAGAGTGAATGATTATGCAGAAAATTCTCTATGATTTGTGTCGTATATACTGGTTGCTTTTACATAATTCTGTATGCATATATACTGGCTAGAGAAAAGGAAAAATCTCCAGTTTTTGGGGTTTGATGCAATCTGATTGGACCCACCCTATTCTCTCATTGACATTATCATACACAACCAGTTGTCCACGCAATGAGATATCTGCAGAAAGCATAGTAGTTAATCTCATTCCCAAGGCAATGAAGAGAAAATATAGTCTGAAAATATTTTGGTATTATAATTAAAACGAAAAGGCAAATAAGACAGAATGGGATCATGTCCCTTGTGTCTTAACAAGAAAAGACATAGGATAATTTCCTTTTTATCTGGCAGTAATTCAAGGTTTATGGTAATGCACCGAGTAACTTCGTAATGAAAACATCAATAACAAAAATGAGTTAAGATATGGTATAAACTATGAAGAACTTACCTCCAAGTATAATTGTGGATCCATCATGAACTTTGCTTCCATCAAGGATCCCCAAACACACATTGCCTTTCTTCTGCAGTAATGCCTCAGTCAGTGGCAAGTCCATCTTCATGAGTCACAAAAACTGAGAAATTTTGCAGTGAAGGGTTTCAAGAGAAATAATACAAATGTAAAAGATACGTCGTCCTTACATTTATAATTAGGTACCCCTCTGGAGGAATCAGCATCTTTGTGGAGAGAATCCACCATCGGTTCCCGAAGTGAAGGGTCAAGGGCTTAAAGAATGGTTTAACATCTTTAACAGATCTGCGGTATGAAAGGAAAACTATAAAAAAATTGGTGCTGATAACAAGAACAATTCCCAAAAAGAGAAAAAAGGTTAAAATAAAAGTGGAAGCCTTTTTTCTAAGTTTACAGTGTGATAAATACTGATCAGATAATACATGATACATATTTTGGTACATATGTATCTCTAGATCCTGTACTATTGATTTGTGCATGATGGAGCCAAAAGTCAAAATTGGAAACTTTTGAATTTTAATGCACTTTTGTATTTTTGACAGTAGGGATATTTTCATAATTTTAGATTGTCTTTGGGGGTCTGGTCTTAGAGTTTGGTATGACTAAGTTTAGTTGTGTTTCAAATTTCAGAATCGCTAATTAAGTAGTTTAGGAGTAATTGAATTTTCTTTTCATAGTGGGAATTTTTATCCTGCATCAGTATGTCTACTTGTGAGTGTGTTTGTACTCTGTAGTAATTATTCTTCCAAGGATTTTATATAAATACAAGGGAACTTTTTTTGATCAGTATCAAAATAATTTTATTTTTTTAGTAACTACAAGACCATTTTATTAAATATTATAAAAGAATGCTGTACATATATAATGTTACAAGCACCCCACCTATAGGGCTTGCCAATGCTGTCCACCCCTTTTACATCCTGGTTGTAATATTTATTCTGCACTACAAGCTCCCTCCCTTGAGGGGTCAAACCCCAATATAAATGGTTCCTTCTGCCCCTGTCTTGCCAAGGCAATAGCTGCACAATTAGCTGACCTTGGACTCCATGTAAATGCCATTCCTATTTTCCTTGCCAATTGTTTAATCCCTCTAATTGCATCTCTATGCTCACAACTCTTTTGTTAATGACATTAGAAGATCCTAACTGCACCCTTAGCTGCAATCAGATGGATTGGAAGCAGCCTTAACTGAGGCCACAGATGGCTTAGCTTGATCTGGGCATTCTTTGTATGGTGGATCTTTACCTATCTTTTGTTTTTGGTATGGGAGGGGTGGAAAGGGCCTTGTATAGTGGTAACTCCTTACCTATCCTATTATTGCACATTGATGTACATATTCTCATGAATGCAAGGGAACATTTTTCAGTGTGATTGAGAGTGATGTTCTAATATTTGATAGTTTCTGTCTTATTTTGCCTTACATGATGGATTTGCTTCCCAAATTATCCACTTTGGGTTTTCAAAACATGCATCATGCATGTATTTTTGAGCACATAACCGCCCAAAATGTCCAGGATTTTTGTCCAAATAAAACCGTCAAGAACAAACAGTATATTATATGTTTTTCTTATTTCTACATGTAGTTTCTGAACCAAAGATTGACCAATACTTTGTATTATAATCAGAAATTGTAGCCTGGAAATGATACATCTCCAAGCTGTCGACCATTTAGTAACATAGTTATAACAAAAATTACCTCCTTTCGTAAATCTTCTATTTATTTTGAGAAAATACCTAATTGGGGATTTAGCTCGCCAACATACTGGCAAGGTAGAATCTGATTCATATCGAGTAAGTTCTTCACTAGGAACATCTTCAAGCTGCATGGCAGAATTCTTGTGGTTGGTTAATCTCATAAACAAATTAAGCATGACCTCTCCAAAAATTCTGGTGAAAATACTTACAGACGCGATTAAACCCAAATATGCTTCCCTAGTGAAGTATGTGTAAGAACTGCCACTATCAAAAACTACTCGTCCTACATTGTTATCCACCCCACCTAGACTGAGTTGTCCACCTCCATAAGTCATTTGCATGATTTCTGTGTGATAGAAGTTATTCCTGGATGAAACAATTAAAATTTTAATACAATAAGATATAGTGGCACTACAAGAAATAGAATATAATTCTTAAGGCAAGTGAATAAGTGATATATGTATGAGGGTATATAATCACATGATTGTTAGGTAATTTACCAAAAACCAAATACAAAAGAAAATATAGGAAGTTAAAGGTTCAAGTGTTCAACAGAAGATAAACACGAAAAACATAAATGATCTCAAACAGATTTTCATGTGCATAGAAGAAATAATAACTGGGTAATTGGATAATCAAGAATAGATAGTGGGTACCAAGGTTCAAAGTTTTGATATGTATCAGGCCGTATCGGCTGATACGTAACGTATTGGGGGCTTCCCAATACACCCCTACAGTGGGTGTTTCGGGTCAGACCATGGTTCAGGGGGTAGATGGGCCTTAAACTGACCCCTCTGAACCAGATTGAGAAAAAAAAACTAAAAAAAAGGGAAAAATGAGCCTTGATACAGGCTGATATGCCCCTACCGGTGTATCAGCTGTATCGATATTTTGAACCTTGGTGGGTACACATAACCTATGAATACTTAAATATGCGTTTTTGTTATGTGCTACAAACATAATTTCAATAGACTTCAATAAAAGGAAGAAACTAAGAAATTTATACTCACATGGAAGGGCTGCTAAGCATGGGGACCCAAGTCATACCCCACCAAGGTATGAAGTCATCACCTAAAAACATATATCCACCTCCATATTTATCACTTCTAATACAATGGCCTACCACATTACGGATAATCCCCTGACTTGCTAACTGAGAAGGAAGACTAATTTTTGCCCTGCTAAGTCCGAGGATTCCATCTGTATTTGCAGGAGAGACTGAAAGTTGTCCTTGTTGATCATAAGCACACCTACATGGAACATTGCAAAAAAAAAAAAAAAAAAAAAGAAAAAGAAAAAAAAAACAAAGCATGGATTTAATTTTTGGTCTTATGAGTTATGACATGTAAAAAGAACTAGCTTGAGAAGAAGAAATACTTTACCCAAAAACAAAATTTGATGTCACCTCTGTTCCATTGGCAATCATAAGTGGCAGGTCATCCATTGCAAGAACGCCCATGGAGGAACTCTGGTCTGCATATTCTATCTCATAGTCACATTGTTGGCAAGTCTCACAAGATCCACTTGTCTGCACTTCTAGGCACAATGAATCCCTGGGAGGTACTATTTTCCCCTTACTTGGCTTGTACAAAGGATGGGGTCCCTACATAAATTATTTCCTTTAAAAATATTGATGGTGCACATCCCAAAATATCTGTAGCAACATGAGAGTGCTTCATGTGTTGATTTCTAAGATGAGGAAAGAGAGAGACAAGAAGTTGCATTTAGTTTATCCTCTTGTAAGTAGTTATACAGGAAAGCACAGGTGAGAGAAAGCTTGTGGAAAATTTTTTGATAAATAAAACCTGTGGAAAATTAAGAAAAGAATAATGGCCATTGAATGCAGAGAACACACACATGCACCTATAAGAGATTAAATGTACATACATGGATGTGAACAATTTTCTGCAGCACTCTGATACACGCATATTGTCATATATACGTATTGTGTTCGAACATGAGAAGCATGGATTGCCTGAGGAACTTGTACAGAGACATCTTAAACTACCAATTTGCATACCTTGGCACAGCTAATGCATGGAGCATCACATTGAATCCATGTTAAGTCACTCCCAGTATCCATGTCAAGATAATAAGGTTTTGGAGGGCTGCCAACATAAATAGATGCATAATACAATCTGCAGAGCATAAAAGATGAAATGTGGCATGAGATGACATGACACCATCATATTAATTGCAAAATGGAAAAAGTATAAACAAGGACACAAATACACATTAGTTCGATCTGTAAGATATAGATGAAGACAGATAAATTGATTGGTGTCTGTCTGCATGTATGTAATCTAGTACCTGAGTAAAATCAACCCTTGTAGATTGTCAACAGGTCACTCTCCCATTGGTAAATGTCAATGGGCCTACACTCTAAAGCAATGACCAAAAAATCTAAGCTGGAATCAAAATGGTCAATTAATTGAGTGCCTTATGAAACCAATTTACTCAAGGATTTGATTGAGTGCCATATGAAACCAATTTACTCTGTCAATATCTGGATTTAAAAATGCATGGTCTAAAGTATTGAACAAATAGAATTTCCACCCACTCAACCCCCCCTCTCAACACACACACACACACACACACACACGAACACAAAGAAAGAAAAACTCCTTTGGGAAGGAAAGACCTAGGAAAAAGATGAACTTGTAGGTTGCTCCATATTTAAGTTTAGATTTAGAGATTATTTTCAATTAGGATAAAAAGGAATAAATAAATCCAATATTAAACCATGCAATGTTTTTTCAGAAAGATCTTTGCATAGGTACCGAAATAATTTTTAAACAACAGATCATGTGTTAATGACTTAATGTCTAACCTGTCAAACATTGTTTGGAGACACAGATTGCCATTATATACTTAAATAATTTCAATTGCAACTGATAACTACTCTAATAAAAGGCATCTATTCAATTGACTAGCTGTTTAACTTTGTGGTGGATGCATTTATGTGTTTCAAAGGTAGGTTGTCCAAATATATTCCACCTACGGTGATTCCTTAAAAGAGGTATATTCATCCCCCACCTCCCATTTAGACTAACCAACATATGTACCCTCGTCTCCCTCCCTCCCTCCCTCCCTGGATTGCTTGTTCCCAATCATTCTATCACCACCTGTGAATGATCTTTGACTACTAGGTTATCATATCCTAGCATCTCAGCCCCTGCAACAAAGTCTCCCATACTATTGGTTCCAACAGACAATCCAGATCAATCCTTGAATATTTCTAAAAACATCACCTATTCTTGAATCTCCTGGATTGTTCAAGCCACAATCATCAAAGTTCAACTTAATAAAATTGATAGGTGGAGGTTCCCAAACCTCCCAAGCTGGAAACCTCCTTATCAAGGATAAAACAACATAGGAGACTATGGCATCCATGGGGGTGGTGGGTTTTGAGTTGGTGACAACTCAACTTCTAGATATGCTTTTCCAATGGAAGACTTGTGGTCTTGGGGTCAAGGGAGAACTGTATAGATCTATTTTACATATGCTGTTATGTCAGGAAGTTAAGATGAAACAAACTAAATTCCCTGATGTCAGGAGAGGAAACCAATTCTTTTTCTCCTAGTTCATAGGCCATAGCTACTAAGAAGCAAAGAGGTTAGAGCTGTATTATCTGATGATCTCAGATAGAATTTGCCTGAGATACTTCAACAATCCCTGGGTACTGTAGAGGGCTCTGCTCCCTCCCCTGATATATTTGGAGGTGAAGTATGACAACTCACATCTTTCATAATTCAAGGAAACTCAATTATCAAGGAAAAAATAATAGTAATTCAAGGAAATTCAATTATCAAGAAAAAAATAATAGTAATTCAAGGAAACTCAATTATCAAGAAAAAAAAAATAATAGTAATTCAAGGAAACACAGACAATGGGACTAGATGGAGCAAAAGAATTTGGTGAAGTCCATCGCGTCTTATTGACAAAATTAGAGAACTCTTGGCATCCATTCCAATTCAAATCAGGTAGATCCCAACGGAAATGAATTTTTATGACAGATGCGCTTGCTAGAGCAAGTGTAGGAAGGGGTTCATTGTCCAGTGATGGGTCTATGAATAATTCATTTTTCTTTCTTGGTAAATGGTAAGGGGTAGGGCTGTTTTATTTTATTAAACATTGTATATCAATTTACATCCTTCTATGCACGCACCTTCCTATACTTGTGTATCCCTATTTTCAAAAAATAGGCCACCTCTGATATCAACTGTACATAGTTTACTCCTTTCACTAAACATCAGTTTTACATAGAGGTGACTTATCATGAAAACACGAAAATGGAAGCATAATTATTATGTTAGGAAATTTCTTTATGCTTATATTTATTAAAGCCATGATTAGAATTTATTTGTGAGACAATTTCTGAACAAAGAACAATGTAAATTATTGCTGCAAAGATATCCTAAATATTAAGTGAATATATAACACTCGTTAATAGTCCTTGAATTACATAGGAACTAAGTTCCGAGATGTAGATACCCGTCTGGATAGATATTCCCCCTGACAGGGAAAACGGTGGATTTATCAACTGCAGACGAAGAAGAAGCCGATAGAGAAATTCTATACTCCTCATCTTTTACTCCACCATTGAACATCACCAGGACAGCATCTGAATTTGCCTCGACAAACCTCCCTAATTTAAGTTCCACATCCCGATGGAACATCTCAAGAGTACCCGGCTTGGGATGCAAAGTGAAAACGAAAGAATTGATTTCCCGATCATCATCGTGATCGCGTAATTCAAGAAGGGTTTCCGGAGAAGCATAACTCCACAAGAATAACAATAAGACGGAAACAGCCAGAAATCTCAGAATTTGTTTTGGTTTACCAGATAAGACTCCTCTAAATGAGAAATAGCGTTCAGAATTTGGTGATGATCGAATGGGAAGACTGTCTTCTTCTGGTTGTGGGTGTGGTTGTTGTCGTGCTTGTTGCTGAATTTGAGAGGAAGGAGGACCGGAGAGAGCAAAAGCTGCAGTAATTGTTTTACCCTTAGAGAGGTTGTCTTCGGGTGGCAGAGTGATTATAACCACCCCTTGAAGCTGAGGCGACTCCATTGCTCTCTGTGAATCCCTATCCATACCTCAATCCAAGTAGATATGCAGAGAATAACAAGAGAGCTGCGAGGAGAGACCGAAGGATCTTCCCCTTGGATTTAGATAGTTTTGTGAATCGAACAATTTGTCAAACTGCAAGCGTAGAAATAAAACCTGCAACTTTGACTCACGAAGGTGAAATAAAAGAAAGGAGGAAACTTAGTGAGTATTAGTAGTTCAGTTGGCGGGTTAATGCGCGACGGGATTCCCTGCAAGCAAAACTCAGCACACCTCTAAAAGCATCAATCCGGCCGCACATTCAGAACATCCCCCAATGAATATGAATTATAATACAGGAGATATTCCCATTATGCGGCTAAGTGCTATATGTGAAGCATAGGAGTTGCCGCTGCGTTTGTTTCCTGCAAAATCGGGGTATAAAATGTTAAGGCGTAAGCCTCAAGGCGTGCAGAATGCAAAGCATAAGTGTAAGGTTTAAGAAAAAAATTAATTAAAGTTTGTAAATTAATAAAAATAACATATAATATATTAAATTAAAATGATAGAAGTTATGCATCTATAAAAGAAATTTATAAGCAATAAGTTTTAGCATTTGAGTATTAAATAAAATAATAATTAATTAATTAATAATTATAAACACTTTATATTTCATATAAAAAATAATTTAGAAGGAAGGAAATAATTTAGTTGATTTTATTTATGTAAATAATGCATTATTATTATTATTATTATTATTATTATTAGGATAAGAAATGAGAAAATAATAAACTTGGGCCATAACATTTAGAATAATAAAAAAAATCTCACTTGATTTATTCAAAAGAAATTAAGAACTTGATTAGTCCTTTTTGTTTTAAGGTGCAAAATCTGTGCACCTTGCCTCAAGGTGTACACCTTATACTTTAAGGCTTAAAATAGTCAAAAATGTATTTTTTTTTGACATCTCTGTATCATCATGAGAAGAGCACATTACTGTATCCCTTTTTTGGATACAAATGTGTGCTCTTCGGATAAATGGTGTATTTGACAAAAAAAATTAGGACATTTAACAATGGGGCCACGCTTTGCATGCATTTCAAACGAATAGAAAGAATACAAAAAATGAGTTATATTTTACATTTATGAACCAGAAAAAGAGTATTTATGTAGAGTACATACTTGTATATACATGGCAAACAAATACAGCTGCAGGTACCGAATGGGATTCTCAAAAACTTGCCACGTGTATTGATGCACGTTTGTATTACATATGCTGATGCAATATAATCTAACTGACCCAGATGGTAGAACCGGTGGCAGGAGGCAGAAAAAGGGTCGGCCTTGGATCGGGTTTTAAAGCTTTGGAATTTCAAACTGCAACTCGTGGTCGACTCCTGATTCCTGAATTATGGTCGACTACTGAATCCTGAATATTGATCCTCTAATATGGGTTCTACCACCAAAAAAACTCCTCTAATAATGGGACATTTGGCAGGTTATAGGGCCCAGACTGCTTTATGGGTCATATGGGTCAGGCCCGTCAGGCCCATTGGAAGTTGGTACCAAACCCATCGACATGGAATTCGAGGTGGATGTATGAACAAGTTTGGGTGGTATTGGGTTTTGAGGCAGGTTTTTTTTTTTTTTTTTTTTTTTTTTTCAGGCAATGCAAACTCGCAAAATAAGGGAAATTAGACAAAAATAAGTCACTTTTTTTACACCGATCATTTGCATTCCCATATTTTTGCATCGGTGTAAATAAAATTACACTTCAAACAAACCAGGCCTAAAGGGCGTTGTGACATTTCTGGGACAAGTTTCTTAGATTTTTATCTAAGAGCTCGTTTGGAAGGATTTCAGTATTTGATTAATTGCACCGACTGAACTGCTTCTGAGAAGTTTCACCATAAAGTTGATTTTGCAGTTCCTGTAAGTTTCACCACAGCTTCACGGCTTTCCAGGTGCCCTGTCAAACACTTTGATTTGTAATATACATTACCTTCCATCAAGTTAACATCATTGACCATAATAGAAGTGGTCCACACGGTGTCATTTTTACTTTTAAGTGACAAAACTAACCTTGAGTCCTCTCCACTGACTATTCTTTCCTACCAAACCAATTGTTTATATGTCAAAAATGAGTATGGGTATGGGGATCTGGCTATATGACCAATCACGAGCGAACATGCCAATAGTCTGATTTGTTGGTCAACAGTTTAATTTGAGGGAGTAGATGGGTCTACGAAAAGTTCGGTTCAAAGAATGGTTAGAGATGCAATTTGACCTGTCTTATTATGGAGTTCCACCCTGCCCAGGTTGGGGTGGGTTTTATTGACAACGATCGAGTTTGGGGTGGGTTTCTGGGAAACCCAAAACTCTGAAAACTGGGGATAAGGTAGGAATAGTATTTGTCTATCCAGTCCCAATTAAAAGTGTGTAGGTGTCTTTATATATATATATATATTATGTTATGTTATATTATATTACATTATATAATATAATTCTAGACAATTTAAAAAAAATAGAAAAATATAATTGCAAATAGGATGATCTGGGCGGTGTGAGACAAATTTGGGGTTCCCCGTTTCCTCTTTGTGAGAAGAGGGATAGGATTGGAATTTCTTGTTCCGTTAAGATACAGGGTATTTGAGTTTGGGGTCGGAAACAAGAAATGCAAAATCTGGCCCTACCCCGCCTCATTGCTATTTCTAAGAATGGGGTTGATGGAGGGGCGTCATTGTAACCTTGCAAATACTGTTTGTTTTTTAATGATATTATTTTTGGTAGAAAGGCCAATAGATTGATTAAACCAGAGTTTAAACAGCAACAAAGGACAAGGACATAACTCATAAGACAACAAAACCACTAGACTGGAGACGAAACAACTTGAAAAACAAGCCAGAACCAGCTAACAAAGAAAAAAAGATAAGAAAATAAAACAAAGAAACACTAGCAAACAGGAAAAATAGAAACATTACGACTCAGCTAAAGGGATATCAGAAAAGTGGAGGGGTGTTTTAGGGATTCTTTGGATGTATTGAAAAGCTAGTCAGGCTTAGTTTGATTGAAGAGATATCAGAAGAGTGGAGGGATGTTTCAAAATTCAAATAATAATGCTAAGGTCTTCTTTTTTATAGATATTTTTAAATTAAAGAACTGGAAGTTTGGATGGTTAATTTAAGGTTATTATCTATAGAGTTGAAAGTATACTACCTAAGAAACTGATAACAATATCATTCAATTGTTAAGCAATCAATCGATATTCATTCAAATTCACGTGGGTTTTCAAGTTGCTTTAAAGTTTTTTAAGTTATGGTCTGAAGCCAAAAAAGGCAGATTTGTTAGCTATATTCCTTTGATACTTAATATTAATTCTCAGGCTTCTCTTAGGCCTTTTAGATTTGAAACCATGTAGTGCTTAGATTCTAGTCTTGATAATGTGATCCAAAGGGCTTGGGATATCAACGTTAATGGTTCTAGAGTCATGCAGTTTTATAAAAAGAGAAATAACCTTGTTAGAGAATTCAAATATTGGAATAAAAATAATTTTGGGAATATTAGAAAAAGAAAAGAAGAGTTATTGTTAAAAATTCAGATGATCCAAGACAATTTAGAAAGGGATCCAAATAACATAAGTCTCATCAATCAAGAGAAAATTCTCCATAAATTTCTTAACAATACTCTTGCTAAGGAAGAAATTTGTTGGGCTCAAAATTTCAGAGTTGATTAGATTAAATTTGGGGATAAAAATAATAAATTCTTTCACACTACTGCAACAATTAGGAGAAATAAGAACAAAATTAGAAAAGTTAGAAATGAGGATGAGATGCTGAGGGGATCAAGGAGATGCTTTGTTGCAGTTTTGAAAATATATTTAATTCTGATGACACTTCAGGAGTGGACAATTTCATTTCAAATATAGAATGTTGTGCCTCTCAAACTCTTAATAATAATCTTTGTAAAGATGTCACAAACGAAGAGATTCATAATACTTTGCTTTCGATGAAGGATATAAAGGCCTTGGGTCCTGATGGTCTTAATGTTTTTTTCTTCAAAAAGTACTGGAATATTGTTGGGGATGCTGTATGTAAAATTGTCAAAGCCATTTTTCATTATGGGAAGTTGAATGGTGATCTAAACAGGACTTTTATTACTCTTATCCCAAAGCGGGAAAACCTAGAGGGGGTCAATGATTTCAAGCCTATCAACCTTTGCAATGTCATCTATAAGATAATTTCTAAAGTCATTGTGAATATAATCAAACCATTCCTAGATGACATTATTTCCCCCTTTTAGAGTACTTTCTTACCCAATAGACAAATCACAGACAACATTCTCATTGCCAATGAGATGATGCACACTATGAAAAAGAAAAAAAAAGGCAAAGTGGGGATGCTTGCCTGCAAGATTGACACGGAGAAGGCTTATGATAGGTTGGAATGAGATTTTATTAGAAAAGTGCTTGTTAAATTTGGTTTCTTGGACAAATGGATTAATTGGGTCATGGAATGCATTAATTTTGTTTTCCTTCTAGATTCTCATTAATGGCTCACCCACTCGAGTCATCAAAGCCAGTAAGGGGATTCGGCAAGGTGACCCCTTGTCCCTCTACATATTTGTCCTTTGTGCTGAAGCTCTTTCAAGTAATCTTAATATGGAGGTTGAATGTGGTGCAAATGGGATTGACTATAAAGCCTCTAGGGGAGGTCTGACAATTCCAATTATTCAGTTTGCAGATGATTGCATTATTTTTGCAAAGGCCTCAATCAATGCTTGCCTCAAAATTAAGGAGATTTTGGATAGCTTTGCTAAAGCTTTGGGCTAGCTTCCTAATTATCTTAAATTGGCCATTACGTTCTCCAATAACGTCCCCTTTAGACTCCAAAAATAAGACTTTATCTTGGAGCCCCTATCATTGAGGGTAGAGTATCAAAGGATACTTTTAAATATTTGAATGAGAGACTGTCTAATCAACTTGCTAGTTGGAAAACACATTCTCTATCTCTTGGTGGGAGGTTAATGTTAATTAATTCCTCTGCATCCTTGATTCCACAATTTGTTATGCAATCGTTTAAAATCCCAAATAGTGTTGTTGCTGGTTTAGATAAAAATAGAAAGAATTTCCTTTGGGCAAAAGAGAGTTACCGAAACCCCATCCATCTTGTTAAGTGGAATAGTGTTTGTACTCCCAAAATGTGGGATGGACTAGGTGTGAATAACTTCAAATGGATTAATAAAGCTATTCTTGCAAAACTAGGGTGGAAAATTTTAAATTGTCATAATAATCTTTGCGTCAAGGTTGTAAATGATAAATATCTTAGAAACAATAGTTTCTTTGATGCAAATAAGAAGAAAAGTTGGTCTTGGGCCTGGAAGGGTATTATGGGTTCAAGAGATCTTATTAAAAGGGGCTCTATGTAAAGGATTGGCAATGGTAGGAGTGTGAATTTTTTGTTGGATTCATGGGCTGGAGAAGGCCCATTAATAGAATTGAGGGACAATAGTGTTCCTACTTATGTGGATATGACGATTTGTAGGATAATCGATTTTGAAAGAAGAATTTGGAATGAGGATAGTATTTTGTTGCTTGCCAACCAGCAGGTTTGGCAATTGATAAAACTTATCCTTATTCCCCATGAGGATTCTGAAGATAAAAGAGTTTGGAAGTTCACCCCGGATGGGAACTTCTCTACTAAACCGGCCTATGAGGAGGAGTGTTGATTTAATGGTGGTGGGGATCCTGTTTTTGACTTTCAAAAAAAAATTTGGAAACTCATGCTTCCACCAAAATTAAAAAATTTCCTGTTCTTTTTACTTAATAATAGACTTCTTACAAAAAACAACCTCATTTCTAGGGGTTTTGAACTGAATCTCACATGTGTCTTTTGCGGGGAAGTTGAAAATATCGATCACCTTTTTATTAATTGTAGTGTGGCTAAGCAAGTCTGGAGTTGCCTTTCGGGGGAACTGCCGATTCCTATGGGCTCATCTACCTCGATGGACAGGTGGTGGAATAATTTATGCAAACCTATTGGTATCTTCAAAGATAGCTTCATTAGAGAAAAATTTGCTTGTATCTCTTGGTTCATTTGGAAGAATAAAAACAGTAAATGTTTTCTTGCTTGAATGGTGATGCGGAGACCATCAGTAATAGAGCCTTGGCCTACTGGAATGAGATTAAAGAGGTATCCTCTTGTTTGATTAACAATAACAGAAAAATGTTAACCCATGTTGAGTGGTTTAGGCCCAAACACAACTGCATCAAGATTAACTTTGATGCTTCTTGCTCGATGCTTCTTGCTTGAATGGTGGCAAATGTGCAATTGGTTGTATAACTAGGAACCATCAAGACAAAGTCTTGGAGTCTAAAGCTATTGGAATTGGAATTTCGACTATCAATCTTGCAGAAGCTTGGGCAGCTTGGGAAGCCATTAATATGGCTATCAACTATAGGGATCAGAAAATCGTCATAGAAGGTGACTCTAAGTTAGTAATCGATTGCCTCAATGGTAAACTTGCATCTCCGTAGAGATTGAAAAGTGTCATCAAAGAATGCTGGAACCTAGTGGATTTCTTCAACTTAAATATAAAATTCAAGCATGCGTATTGGGAAGCAAGTCAAGCGGCAAACTGGTTAGCTCGTAAAGCTCTTAATGACAGGGGGGTGATAGGGAATTCAGTGTTAGTGGTTTTCTTTTCACTTGTGATTCGGATGTAAGGGGAGGAGCTACCCCCAAGTTTGTGTAGCTCATCTTTTGCTATAAAAAAAAAAGTTTTTCAAGTTATTAAATTGCATGTGGAAAAGTTTGAAAGCAGTGTAGCTTAAATCACATGGTTTAAATCACACACCAGTGTTATGTGACATTGTGCAGTTGTTTTTGTCAGCTAAAACCCATCTTAATTAAAAAATATTGTAAACTTATCCCTTGTTAATTGGACACTAGTAATCAGAGAATCTGTAATTTTGCAAAACAGTTTTCTAATTCTCAGTGTTTTCGAATCATGATTGATTCAGATTATTGAATCATTTGACCTGGAAATTGTCTAAGCAATCGGTTATGTTTTATAGTCAAAAACCATTAACATGATCAGCGATTTATTGACTTGGGCAGTCGAACTATTGGTCCATTCAACTTGAACAATAGTTTTTAAACCATTTTTTATTTTAATTATTTTATTTATCTTTTATTTTTTTTAAAATTAAAATGGACTGTCCATTCGAGTTCAGGTTCCAGATCAATTTTTAAAACATTGCTAAATGCTAATTCCTAATTCCTATACACAAAAAGAGCGAGGCTGCGAAAAAATTGATTGTTTAAATTACATTCATCAACTTGTACTGTTCACATAGCTGATTTCCCACCATGCATCATGACACCGACCTTAATTCATAAATGTGAATCAATACGCCAAGTAACTGAATAGCGAAACGTAGGGGCCGGATTATAACAGCATAAGAAACCTAAAAAATAACAGATACATTCTATTTTATGGTCGATCCGCATGAAGCTTGGCTGAGTTTCCAGAGTAAATTGGTCGAATTGGTGAGTCAACGACCGAGTTAAGGGCCTTCCTTTCCACTAGATACCGATTGATCTAGCAAGAGATGAATTGACCCGGTTCCTTATTTACTTGACAAGTTTTGAACAGCGTATCCAAAATAGAAGTGGGAACAAAGTTGATTCTTCTCTAAACTTTGTGCTTGAGAAAGGTATATATGAATATGGGATGGAGTGGAGGAAGCCAGGAAGGTACTTTCCTAGTTCCACAAACCAAATTTCTTTCTGGTTCGACTGATAATCAGGAGCTGAGCTTGCATGGAAGATGGAACCAGCACCCTCCCTCAAGTGTCAACTCTCAGCACCCTCTGAGCTTTAACTGCAGAGTAATTTGAAACTGCAGAGTAATGGCAAGTGGAGGGTGGTTCAAGTGAAATACAGTACCAACAAAACGATCTCTGTCCAATTAATTGTTGATGTTGGGACTCCGAGGAGATAGAAGTGGGCCAAGTGGCGTGGCACTCAACACCACTCAAACTCTCAAACCCACTTTTGATTGTTCATCTATTCCTTCTTCTCGTGGCAGCACAGTAGCCTCGGAATAGGAGACCACTAACAGAGAAACAACACGTACTACGAGAGTGACTAATTGCTCTATAATTGGGTTACTGCATGCCACTGTACACACCCTCACTGCCACACCGGTATAATATGTGAACTTGGGCCAGATGAATTGAACCGACACCGGCCCGTGGAGCTAAATCACAATTGGACTGGTTTTTGAGTCGAACGGTCCGACTGTATGGTTCAATCAGATGACCTATTCTGGCTTAAAATAATAAAAAAAAGAAAAAGTATATAAAAACGACAAAAAAACTGTTATCCAGATCGATGGTTCAATAGTTCGATGATTAAATCAATATTTTTTAGCCAAAAAACGGTTTTAAGATGAAATGAAACCGATCAGATGACTGATTCTTGATTTTTCTAGTCTAAGCATTCAGTCCGATCCGGTTTTGAGAATCATGATTGTAAGGACTGAATACGATCTACGGGGGAACATGGGTAGACCGAATAAAACTCAAAAGCGGCCCACGACAATGAACACCCTGGATCTGGTACACGTAAAGTTAATGGAATGGACAATTCAATGTGATCAACAACCAATAAGGCACCTTTTGAAGGACGCGTAGTACGAAGTCCTAAAGCAGGGGAGAGAGTGATGGATCCATGCATACATGGTGGCCAGTGACTATGAAGGGGCATTACATTTCTGAGAGGCAGAGAATCAGACACCCCTCAATAAAAATGGGAAAACACGCATCACATCAACTCTTTTTTTTTTTTTTTTTCAAACGATGGTATATTTACATTTCATATTTGGGCCGGTGGGTGGGGGCTTAGGGGGTTGGCATGTGACAAGGTCACGGGGAAATGTTTTCCCTGTTTCTAACTGTACTGTAGTGATACTTCATAGTTACTAACTCTGTATACATGGCATCTAGTCGCATATTGAGAACATCTCTCTAAGAGATCCTCCCGGTGTGCGGCTGGATGTCCATCCTCTGAAAGGTGTAGAGAGTTTTGTGCTGCAAGGAATTCCTCGAAAACACTTATAAATACGGGATGAGAGCTTCAACAGCAACATCAACAAGTGCTCAAAACCACATGGACGGAGGAGGAGGTGCCGGCTTTAGTTCCGGAGAAAGAGGAGGCCGGAGGAGGAGGAGGAGGAGGAGGACGAGAAGAGCAAAGCATTTTCA
This sequence comes from Nelumbo lutea, assembly GCF_056320005.1. Classification (NCBI taxonomy): domain Eukaryota; kingdom Viridiplantae; phylum Streptophyta; class Magnoliopsida; order Proteales; family Nelumbonaceae; genus Nelumbo; species Nelumbo lutea. Next base: position 27,632,606 of record NC_142687.1, on the reverse strand, counting down.
TTACCAAATTCAGGTAATCTTTTCCACGAGCATATATAATGCATCTGGGCTTGGCAGAAAATATGTAAATTATATATGTAAACCAAGGAATGAAGGAAGATCTGTTTTTTTTTTTTTCTATATTTTTTATGTGCATTCATATATGAAAATGCTTATATATATTTTTTTTCTCCCAAATTTGTCTATATATTTTTCAATTCATGTGTGTATATATGTTGAACAAAGTATCAGGAATATTTATATGGTTATGATGTTATTTGCAGGGAAAAACGACCAATTCTCAAGTTACACCGGACAACCTGTAAACGTTTATTTGGAATACTCATTTGAGCAAGAAAATTCTAGCCTCTCATGGTGTTGAAGAAAGACGAAGGTTTAAGAGATACAAGACCTCAGCCTCGTACCTTCATCACCTTTAGGAGCGGTTGATACATTTGTCGCATGGTTTTAAGAATAATCAATCTTAGCAGTAGTGCTGAATGCAACCTTATCGATCTCATATATGTTTACAGAAGTGTTCAACTCAATCTACATGAGGAATGAATGCTATTATATTAATTTCACCTCAAAAAAAAAAAAAAAGAGGATCAGGGTGTAGAGCTTCCAGGAGTGGCGATACTTCGTCTGAAGAGTCAAGACAACATGAATCCTGTTTTACAAGAGAAGTATAAGTTAGTTATTAATAGAAAGTTTAATATATTTGGCATTGGATAAGTTATTCTCTATTTAATTTGGATAACTTTTGCTTTTTGGCTTTAAAAGAATGAATTAATCCTGAAAATTTTCCAAAATGGAACCTTGGGATTTGATGTAGTGTTTCTTCTCAACCATGGAAAGCACCGCTAGCAAAAGACGTTTCAAGGGTCAGGGCTAGCTGTTCATGGGTTTGGGGCAGCTGTAAAGGTGTTGTCTATGCACGAAGATAGCTCAAAAATGTTGTCTCTATTCAAACGATACACCATTCACCATTTCTAACCTTGCAAAAATTCTGTTGATGAAGTTCAACTGTTCAAGTCATTCATTATATATGTAAGAACTAAGCCGAAAGCACCTAATAGCTGTGTAATAGCTGTGTGACAACTTATTATTTGTGTCAAAATAATTAAAAAACAAATTATGAAAAAGGAACTGGTTGATTGGGGCAGGCATTCAACTTGGTTGGGTGTAGTGGACTCAATTATTTGCATCGTGTTTTTTTAAGGACCTTTAAAATAAATATTGCATTTAATTCTATTAATTACAATCTTTTTTCATCCTCTATTATCTTCAGAAATTCCGAAATTAATTTTTGTTCTATTGTTATTTTGTTTATAATAGATAGCTTTGATTTAGTGTATAAATTATAAAATTTAAAAAAATAAAGATTCCTGCACATGGAGAGCTTAGTAGTAATACTTATAAACTAGTAGAGGGGCCTTGTTTCAAAGGGGCTGGAATGGAACCATCAACCCGTTGATCCGATCTTTGGCCAAAAACCATTGAATCGGTCAACAATTCATTGGCTCGAGCGGTCGAACCATCAACCTGTTGACCCATTCAATGGTTTTTGGCCATTTTTTATTTTTTAATTAGGAACCATCTGGGCAACCGATTCCATTTTATCCTAATCTCGGTCATTGGCCAAAAACCATTGAATCGGTCAATGACCCATTGACCCGAGTGGTTGAACCATTGACCCATTCAATGGTTTTTGGTCATTTTTTTATTTTCTTTTTTAAATTTTGTTGTCAGAATGGGCCATTTGTTCGAACCAAACAATCGAACCGTTGACCCAAAAACTAGTGGCCAGAACAATTCCGTTTTTAGGTCGTATGAGTCATACACTTGAATGACATAACACATATAGTACTGTTTAATGGACCTCACACACTTAATTTTTTGTCTATAATTTTTGTTGTCAGAACGGGTTGTCCGTTTTTTTTTTTAATTGGAAACCGTCCAAGCAACCAGTTCCATTTTACCCCAATCCCGATCCCTAGCAAAAAACTGTTGAATCGGTCAATGACCCATTGACTCGAGTGGTCGAATTGTCAACCCGTTGACCCATTCAATGGTTTTTAGCCATTTTTTTTAAAATTTTTGTTGTTAGAACGGGCTATCCGTTCGAACCGGATGGTTGAACCGTCGATATAAAAACCAGTGGCAAGAACGGTTCCATTTTTGGGTTGTATGAGTCACATGGTCGAATGACATAACGTCATGGTTTCTAAAACCGACTCGGTCAAGGGTTTGGTTACCGGGTCAAACCGAATGATTGACCTGTTCTGACAAAAAAAAAAAAATTAAAAAACATCAGAAGTTTTTATTTTTTTTATTTTTTTATTTTTTTTTATAATTGAAACTTAAATGGCAGAAGGTTGGGGATCGAGAATCCAATGAATTCCAAGTACTTTCAACTCTCAACACATTTAGGTTTTCCTTTTTATGATTTTTTTTTAATTTTTAATTATTTTGACACAAATAATAAAATAATAGATAACTCCTAACAGAACAAAAACGTTAAGATGAAAGGCGAATTAGCTGAACAGTTATCACACAGCGATTAGTACTTAGTGTGCTTATCAAACATGTTGAGGCCACTTGCTTCAACAACCCCATTGGATTATACACATGTTGAGGCCACTTGCTTCTCTCAAGTGACCAAACACATCAAATGGTGTGAAGCCATGACTTCTAAATACAATGCACTCTTACGTAATGGGATGTACATCCTCCACCTCGCGGTGCTAATATCGTTGGGTGCAGGTGGGTTTTTCATTCGAAATGGATAGTGATTTCTCTAAGACGTTCAGTCCTATCATTAAGCCTACTACTATTCGAATTATATTGAGCATTGCTATTTCTCTTCATTGGCCCATACATGAGATTTACATACAAAATGTCTTTCTCAATCGGGAGCTGAAGGAAGATGCCTATATGCATCAAACTCTTGGGTTTGTGACTCCATCTATCCAATACATGTCTACAAATTACACAAGTCGCTTTACGAGCTTAAATAGGCCCCTCATGCATGGTATTCGAAGCTCAATTCTTTTTTACTTGAGGCTTCACCAATTCTCAAGTTGATTCATCCTTATCACCATATCTATCATAGTTAAAGGTGTAAAACATGTCATGTCGGGGCCCGCTCAAAGTGTGGGACGTCTTGGATCATGCTGCCCTCCCCATGGATAATTTGGAGTCAGCCCGGCACGGCCCATGACCCAAGCCATGTGGGCCCATGCCGTGCCATGCTGCGGGCCTGGGTCATGCTGTAGGTTAGGCTGGGCCACAAGCCAAGCCTTGGGCATGGACCGAACCGAGCTAGACTATTTCTTTTTGTTTCTTTAACATTTTTTATTGTTTTTCTTTGTTAAGTAAAACTAAAATATTTAATTTTCCTTTGGGAACTATTTGAAAAAATAAGAAATCTAACAAAGAAATGAAAAAAAAAAAAAACTTAACCAAATAAGAAGTTAAAGAGACAAAGGCTCTTTCAAATTTGAATAACAAATTGGAAGAAAAATATGAATGATACAAAGCATACAATGGTTGGATGAATGAAATATGAAAATCAGAAAAATGGAATAAATTAATAAAATATAAAAAATACAATATAGTTACAAATTGAAAATAAAAAAAATTATGCTTTTAAAAAATATAAAATAAATTAAATAAAGTTAAAAACAAAATTTACAATAATTTGAAAAATGCTATACAACTATTGAGTATACAAAAAATATTGACTCCGTCGTTTTCTCCTATTGTTCTTGATTTTGATCATCTGCTTCAGGTGAAACATTAAGAGTAGTGTCATGCCCTCCTTTTTCTTGTAATCTATGTTCAACATCCAACCAACCTTTAAAGCACATGCACATTTCTAGATTTTTGACATTCATATAGCTTCTGTTGTCATCCAATACCCTAGTACCTACACTAAAATAAGATTTTGATGGAACTGTAGACACCAGAGGGGTTAATAGATCATGTGCCATAATGGCAAGAAGTCGATAATTTTTTACATGTTCATTCCACTAGGCTAAAATATCAAAATTATTTGTTCCCTCTGCAGTGAAGGAATAATCATCTAAACTAGAAAAGAATTGCTTGTAAATAAAAATTAAATTCAATAAGTGAACTTATTGTCAAGGTGGTGGATTTTTACCTTGCTTATTAAATAAAAACGTTTTTCTCTTCCACTACTGGATTCAAGTTCAAAAGTGAAAGATGCAACTGTACAAGTTGTAAAATTTTTATTATTCCTTGTTACTTCATATTCATATAAGTTATACATTTCAAATAATAAACTATTAATTTCTTCTTTTTTATTTTCAATTTTAATATTTATATTTTCACAATATGTTTAAATTAAAATATCTAAACCATTTTTCTTAATCCTACAATCTAATATTGTAGCTAAGGGTGTATTTGGTTGCAGTGCAAATTTATTTGCACGAGTACAAATGCATGGGAGTGCAAAATGTAAAAAATGATATTCTTATTTAATTTTGTTTTGGGTTTTACTTTATTCTGCTTCATGCCTTAATTTACTCCATTTGTATTGCAATCAAATCATTTGAAACAAAAATAGGTTAGAATTTACACTCAAATCATTTGCACTGCCATGGTTTTGCATCAGTGCAAATTTATTTGCATTGCAACCAAACACAACCTAAGCAATAGAGAGGAGAAATGTTATCCCAATATATATTTTTTAAATTTATTTTTATTATTTTAACAATACTTTAAATTATGGATTATTTCTATATTTTGTAAAACAATCACTAATCATCATTAATTGATAAGCTAAATTACAACTAGTTGGATATTAGATACCTAATTAATCATTAGTTTCTTTATAAAAATATTTTAAAAAATCTCTTATACAAATTGCCATATCCCAGTCTTCCTCAAATATAATACTATTAGGCATTTTTGTATTATAAAAATCACTAAGAATTTTTCTGTGAAAAATATAACTTTTCAACATAGCATAAGTAGAATTCTATCTATGTTTAACATTTAATATAAAATATTTATATTTTATACCATAATTTTGACATAAATATTTAAATTCTTGTTTTCTTGCTCTAGAACTTTTAATATATATAATACAATTTCTAATTTTAGAAATATGAGTATAAATAATATTTAAAGCATCCTAAATACATAAGTTTAAGATGTGACATGCACATCTAATATGAAATAATTTACCATTTAAACATGATTTTAATTGAGATTTTTAAAATATTTATTGTTGTCAATATTACTAGCATTATCAAAACTATAATTTATTATTAATTCCATAAGCATGTAAAGTATTTAAAATACTTGTAGCAATAGTTGGGCCAGTATGTGGCTATTCAAGCCTAGTAAAACTTAAAATTCTTTTATTTAATAGTCAAATTCATCAATGAAATGGCTGATAACACAAATATAACTTATGTTAAATTTAGAAGTCCAAATATTAGAAGTAATTGCAAATTTAGAATTAAGATTTGATAATATATAAATTAAATTTTGTTTATACGAATAAAAAGTTTTTAAAGCATCTGATCTAATAGTATTTGTAGAAACCTTTTTAAATTGTGATTTTACAAAATTATGTAACCATTTTTCAAGTTTAGTATCTTCAGCTAACAAAAATGGTTGTTCAGCATGTACAATGTATTTTGCTAATTCTTGCTTCAATTTTTCTTGAGAATATTTAAAAGTACCAAAACCCCCTCTCGCCCAATTTGTGTTTGTGTTGTTTCTCTCCCTTTTCTTCTTCTTCTTCTTTCTCATGGGTGAGCAAATGTCTACCCAAATGGCTAGTACCACCCTTGCTATAATAGCTGAAGTCTTTCCAATATTTTTGGCAAATAGCTCTTTTTCCCTTTCCTTAAACCTCATTTACTTTAAATATTTTTCAAACCGGGCTAATCAACTTAGTGGCCTTTTTTTTCTTTCCCTTAGTATTAGTAATATGAGTGAAAGTTCCATCAATATCAATGGCATCCATATCGATGCTAACACTACCATGATGCGACTGAATATTACCAACATTGAACATGTTGGGGAATTAGTTTCAGGAGGAGCCAATCATTTTTAAATTTCTAAAAAAATAAAAATTAATTTAATTGCACTTACCCAGATTGCCAATTCGAAATCCCAACTTGATTTCAACAGTTGAAGCCTTTCAATTCCAAGAGTCCAAGCCTCCCAAATTGCTAACTTGAGATACTTGAGCTGTCGAGGAAGCCTTACTCTTGTTGAAACTTCAATAAAATTGGAGAATGGGAGAATGTAGAGAGATTGAGACTTGAGAGAGTTTGAGAACAAGAGAAGAGATTAAGAGAATTGTTGAATTGGTGTAATGAGAATGAAGGAAAGGGATATTTATAGGAATTAAAAATAATTCAATTGCCCAAAATACCTTAAAAACTAGCCATTTTTTAGTTATTGGGAGAGATATTTTTTCATTGTAAAGTAATTTATCACTTCACCCAAAATGCCCTCAAACTGAAATACATAAATACCCCCTCTATAGCTGTTTATAGCTGTTGTGGGGTATTTATATAAAAAAACCCCCAAAAAACCTGAAACTAGCTGTTGGGGAGCCCTAGTAGCTATTTCACCGGGCGGGCTGAGCACAACCTGCTATAGGCCCGTGGGTCATGTCATGCCACACCGGCATGTGGGCCATGGGCCCATAGGTTGTGTCATGCCGCGTTGGCACGTGAGCCATGAGTAGACCACGGGTTGTGTCATGTTGGCCGGTGGATCTGGAACCCCAGGCCTAGCATGACCTGGACCATTGTGCCAAATTGTGGGTAGCATGACTCGATTTATACATCTACTTTTACCTAGGAAATAAAAGAATATGGATAAATGCAATTACTCGAGTAAGTAACTTATCAAAAAGCAAACGAGGCCTTAAGCTCAACCTAGGCCCAACCCTAAAAATTGAGCTAAAGGCTTGAGCCCAATCGAAGCCTGAACTATGGGTTGATTTAAGCTGAGCTGAGCTGAATATCTGCCTATTCAAGCTTGGTTTACCAAATAAAAAACCATGAGGCTTAAGATCTATTTGAGCTAGAGACTTGAGCTCAAGTTTGACTCAACTAGAAAGCTAGTATGTTTGAGCTCAACAAGATATGTTTCCTATAAAAATAAAAAATATGCATATAAAAAAATAAGTCAAATTTCCTATAAAAAATTATACATATAAAAGACATATAAAAATAAAAATAAAAAAAATATATAAAAATTAATAATTATAAAATTAATTATTATTAAGGGTCTAACTCTCATCACTGGGTTTAACTCCTCAACCATCTCATCTCTCGTTGCTGCCATGATTTCTTCATTTGCTCTCATTAACTTAGGCCCCTTAATTTTTTTTCTTGGCATCAAGACTACCCATGCTAGCTCTGGCCTTTTCCTCAACTAGTGGCACTATGCTCTTGACTTGTTGCAATGTTGGTTTGGTTTATGTGAAACCAATTCAAACCCCAGTGGCCTCAGGCTCTCATTTGTCTCAACAAAATAGAGATCCATTTTTTGATGTCCAATTGTACAGAAGTGTCATCGAGGCCCTCTAGTATCTTCTCATCACTTGGATTGACCTGTCAACAAAGCTTGTAGTTCATGAGTTCTCCCACTACCATGCACTAGGCATTTGTCAAACACATATTGCGCTATTTGAAGTCCTCCATTGACATTGGAGATTGCTGACGATTGACGTTCCCAAGGAGGTTGTTGTGTCTATTTTGGTTCCAACCTCATTTTTTGGTCTTCTTGCAAACATGCCACTGTTTCTCGCTCTAACACTGAAGCTAGGTATCAGGGTATTGCTCCTGCTGCCTCTAAAGCCTTTTGGATTTAGTCTCTGTTGTGTGAAATTGGTTTTTCTCCTTCTCAGTCTCCCATTCTCTAGTGTGACAACATTGGTGCTAAATCTAGATAGATAGATAGATACACACATGATATCATATATACATTAATATATGGTATAATATATTAACATATACACATTAAATTTTTAGATATATTTTGTAATTTTGATTTTAAATTTTTAATTTTTTAATATACATAAATACTATTAATCATATGGACCAACCCATTTATCCGGGCTGACTCGGCCCATGATAATCCCTACCTACCACCATTTGAAACATCATCTCCTAGATGAGCAATCCTATTCCTTACTTGAGGTGCAAGTTGGGCGGGCTGGTCTATGTTTAAGCTCAACCAAGGCCTAACCCTAATAGTGGGACCTAAGGCCTAAATATGAGGTTAAGCCCAACCCATACTGCAATTTAATGCACTCGGGTTGATAAAAAATATATATGCACTTATATGCCAAAAATTTGTGCATGCAAATATGTGGCTATATACACATATATGGTATATACATGGTTGGGTCAGGCTCGAATTAGAATAGGGATAAAGTCAACAGGCTGGGTTCAAGCTACCTAAGGGCTAGGCCTAGGTCCAATCTGAAAAATAAAAAAAAACCCAATTTTTTTGGCTTAGGCCCAGCCCGAAGATCCAAATTCAAGCCCAACCTGTGTAAAATATTGGCCTGCGTTGATTTGGGCTCGGGTTGGACCCAGCCATGTTGTGCCCCTAACTCACACCAAGAGATGAATGTTGCACGTGGGAGTGATGTTACATGCATTTAAAGGAGGGATGGTCATAGGTTAGGCTAGGGAAGGTTTTACAAGGTATGGATGGCCTTGAGGGCTGCCTAAGCCTAGCCCAGCTTGCACCCTGGGCCAAGTTTTTCTGGATTAGTAGGAAGGGTAGTAGGAAAATGTTAACAGGATATCCAGTCACCTCATTCACTCATGTTGGACTCTTTTGAGATTCCAGCTAAATTACCACGTGGAAGATATGTCCAATGTCATTTGGGCTTATGTGTTTTGATAGAAAATAAGAGACACAAGATAGTTAAGGGAAAGTTTGTAATGGAATTTTGTAAACCAATAAGAAGCCCTCCCTAGGGTTTCATAAGAAGGCCTTATGATTTCTTAACCTTTCCATCAATCTTAATTGTTGCCTTGGAGACTAACATGTTGACTGGGAGGTTATTGAAAGTGATCTAACCAAGGTTTTCCTTTGTTGCACTAGGGATATGGGATACTGTTAGGGATCCATTGCCGCGAAGAAGGCCTTGGTGAACACTGAACAGGAGAAAAGGGTTGGACATTACTTGTATTGGGTGCGACAATGGTGAAGAAACTGTAGAACACATGCTTCTTTTTTGCAACTTTGCTAGAGCAATGTGGTCTAGAGGACTAATCAGTTTTAGAATAGATGGAATTCAGGTAGTAATTTATGGTGCCATATGTATATGCTTTTTTTTTTTTTTTTATTTATTAAAACCGGACTGTGATACATAGGGTGGGGGTAGCACGTCGCCAAGAGTCAGCAAAGCCGAAGGGAGGTTACATGAATCTAAAGAAAGGAAGTCCACATACAGATAACATTGCGGATGCTTATTGGGCAATAATTGTTGACTATTTCTGGATTCTTGCACTTAGGGATAAGGGTGATGAAAGTTTTGTTAGGATTCCACACATCTTCTCTGAGTGAAAGAAAGACTTAAATACTCCATAGATTTCATCCCCCACAAGAAGAGGTAATTAAGACCATCCGGTCCTGGGGCCTTTAAATTCCTTTATTGAAGAGAGGGCCTCGAAGATTTCTTCATTAGGAAACTTCCAATTCCACTCGATCCCTCTGATTTGAATCATTTACTAAACTTTTCATAAGAATCTAGCAATGTCAAATTGATTTCCAATCCACTCACCTTCATTTTTAACCCCGACAATCCGGTTCTTTGATTTCCTAATAGTAGCAGATGTGTGGAAGAATTTGTTATTCTGGTCCCCTCGATTCAACCAATTGATCCATTCTCTTTGGGCCCAATAGGCCTCCTCACAGAGAGAGATATTGTCCAATTGTTTTTGGAGTGCATTTTCAAAGTTTAGAAGGCTTCTGTTTGAAGGAGAGTCTGAAATTTGTTTTTGCACCTCCTCAAGTCTACTTAAAATACTGTTTCTTCTTGAAAATGTTACCAAAATTTTCTCTATTCCACTGTTTAAGTGCTTTTCCAAGATTATTACTTTTCTTGACAAATTACATGTGAACACTATGGGGTCTAGAGCCATATGCATATGTTGAATGAGCTATCTGCCATTCAGAGCCCAGTATTTTAGAGCAAGATGGTCTTCGAAAATGTAGAATCGGAACGAGTCAGAGAGGCAAGACTCTCACTAGCATGGATCAAAGCAAATTGCAATTTGTGATGCCAACTTTGGACCAACATTAAATGCGGGTATAGATCTATTTACAACAAAATACTTTTCCAACATGATCTGTGTCCGCACATCTCACCATAGATCCATCATAAGATTTAACCATGGAGAGATATATGAAAAATTATTTTGTTGTGAGCAGATCCCAGCTACGCAAAGGGAGCCATTAAAGCCATTAAGCTTGAGGACAGAGGGTCCAAACCAGACGATGCAGTTGTTGCTGAATGCTGATTGTAGGGACCCGATTATGTTGCTTGAAGATCTCAATCAGGTGGCTCACGAAGCAACACTGCAGCAGCCAGAAGGCAAGGCGAAACTACATTCATTCTATAATCTATAAATATAATATCAGAATGGATCCGGGCTTTGCCCGGGTTGAATTATGTAATGGAGTATCCACCTTGGCTTATTTTTAATGAAATTCACCTTTTATACAAAAAACGTGCTTTTACTTGTGGTTTGTCAATGGTATTCATTTTGATGGTAAAAAATAAAAAAGAAAGTCGTACTAAATCCCAGATTTAGTGCACCGTTTCCTTTTGTATATTCATTTTGAGGGTTCATTCATCCATTCGACCCGGAAATGATTTCAAGCCTTTTTTTTTTTTTTTAAGTTTTTAAAGAATCATGGGCTGATCCATTTAGACAAGATGGTCAAACCATTGACCCAAAAACCGGTGGTCAAAGCAGTTGCAATTCCGGATCGGCTTTTGTCTAATATAATTATGTTATAACGTGACTAAAGATTTGCAGATCTGCTTCTGTTTTCTAACTGTTAACTCCACGATCCTATAAGATGAACATATAACATTAAACTTAGCAGCAAGCGGCACAAACAGATGCACGAAGTACAAATTAATATTTAGTATGATCTGAAACAAAATTGTACATTAGCTGGACGAATAATTTAGGTAAAGTTCAGTGCCGTATTTCTCCAATAACACAAAAGGCCTGGTTGGGGGGATTTATACTCTGATATACTGCCCTTGTTGTAGAGTGATCAATTGTAGGCTATAGGCTGTAGCTGCATTCCTCCACTCGCAAACAAATTGCACACCCGCATATGTTTAAAAATACCACTACATGCCAAAGAAGTACTAGATATTGATAGTGGCCTCCCACAGCCGGAGAAGTCCATTACGACCACCACTGCATATCCTTTTCCGTTCAAGGTCCGAAACCACACAGCGTACCTGAATGCAATTATGAAAAAAACACCAGCATAAATCCAAAAGAAAAGGTAGATAAATACAAGGCAGAGAGACAACAGTCTATGCAAAGAAAGCAAGAATAAAAATTCTGAGATCCATATCCAAAACAATCTTGAACACTGAAACATGGTCTCAAAATGAAACCCCTAACAACTTATTTAAGCATTAAGCAGAAGAGTAAACAGACTAAAATGCAAAGCAAGATTCATGCATGACAATATACGCATTCGTGCAACATGAGTGAGAGGAAAGTTATAAATGTTCAGTGAGTTAACCCGTTTCAATAGATAAAAGAAAATATAATATTTCAAGTGTGCAATATGGTGCCAACATGCATACAAGGACCAGTGCCAACCTAAGACACCATACACATAGTAACCATGATCACATAGCTGAAATGACAGTACAGGACTGCCCAGAAGCAGGAGCTGGAGCTGGAGTGGTCTCCAATCATTGGAAAAAGAAGGTTAAAAATTTAGAGAGGTTTGGAGCATCTTTTGATCATGGGCATTTCTGTATGGTCCCACATTTTATACTATTGCTTTTCTTAATAGGTTTTTATTTTACTATCAAAATGCATATAGAACCATTGACAAATCACAAGTAAAAGCCCATATCGCTAGGGGGGAAAGGAAACCTTGATTAGATCCACTTCCAATAACCTCCTAATTAACATGTTAGTCTTCAAGGTTACAACTAAGATTGCTGGCAAAGTTTATATACCATGAGGCCTTCTTATGAAACCATCATATAGGGAGACCAATAACAATCACCTAGTAAAATGGGGAGTGATGGAAAAGCTGTGGATTTGGGAATTTGGGCAGATTTTCATTAAATTCAGTGTTTTAAAAGGCGTGGGAGGCGTACGCCTAGAGGTGCGCCTCCAGGCGAGGCGCTCCCAAAACGCCCCGAGGCGTATGCCAGAGGTGCTGATACCTCTGCACCTAAGGTGTACGCCTCTTGTGCCTCATGCATACCTGATATGAAAATACAGGAAAAAAAAAAGAAAAAAGAAAAAAAAGGAAAGGAAAGGAAAGGAAAGGAAAAGGAAGGGAAAGGAAAGGAAAGGAAAAGAAAGGGAAAGAAAAGGAAAGGAAAGGAAAGGAAAAGAAAAGAAAGGGAAAGAAAAGGAAAAGAAAGAGAAGAAAAAAATAGAAAAGGAAAGGGAAGGGAAGGGAAGAAAAGATAAGGGGAAAGAAAATGGTTTGCCCCCTGCCCCTTCGGCTGGGGGGGGGGGTGGGGGAAGAAAAGAAAAGCTCGCTTCTTCGACAAGATCCCCCCTTTAAACTATTGTTATGCATCTTTGTTCTTCTTAATATAAAACATTTTTATTAAAAATAAAGAAAAAATGAGATCCCCCCTTTCACTTCATCCTCCTCCTAACCCCCTCCTCTTAAGAAGGCTTACGCCTCCTTGTGTTCGGGAGGCTTACGCCTCTTGCGTTCTGAATTACGCCTCACGCCTCTAGGTAGTGGAACGCCTTGTGTCACGCCTCCGCATTTTAAAACATTGATTAAATTATAATAATTTCATTAATATTTTATATCTATATTAGTATAGTGTAGTATATTATTTTATCTTTTTTTTTTTGAAAAAATAAGAAATGTCTTCAATCATCCCTAACATAAGTGTCCTCCATAGTATACATTATGATGTACTTCAAACAGGACCACATCTCTCTCTTTCTCTCTCTCAAACAGGACCATAGAGCTTTATTATTTTTTTTAAAAGACAAACAGTTAATGGTTCAAATGAAACAACAATTCAACTATCCAGGTTGACAGTTCACTGACCAGATCAACAGGATTTTGACATTTAATGGGTTTTCAGTTAGAGTGCTGCTTTCTCCTCCAGACTATGGACCAGTCCAACCATCTGGGTCAACTATTGGTCAAAAACACCAGAAGCGGGCATAATTTCAGAAAAAAATGAAAATTTTTGGCTGAAATAATTCTTTATAAAATTCATAATATTTTGTTTCAGTGGCTGTACCTGAGACCAAAATTTGGCAATGTTTCTGACATTTAAAACTATGGAAAAAACTTAAAAACAAAACAAAAAAGAGGCCCCCAAACCTTTCTGAAATATGAAAAATGTTTCTGTTGATATTGTAATGTTGCATTAAATTATCTATGAAATAAAAAGTTCACAGAAAGAGATGAATACCAAAGCAACTGTTCTCTGTGGAGTTCTGTACAGTTGCCACCCAGGAACTTTTGATCCTGCACCCGAGAAGCCCCCAAACCTTTCTTGAGGCCGATGGAAGAGAGACATGGAATTATCTGCTGCTCCAATACCTAACCAATGCTCCCCAGCATTGATAGATAAAATAGAAGAAGAATGAATAGTAACATTCTTAACACATTTTATTCCACCTGCATGATGGCCAAGAAAGTAATAAACATGATGCTGGGTGGTACCAGAAAACCAAGACTAATCACTACCATGCCATAATGTTGTTCGAAAAGAAAAAGAAGGCAAAAACAAACACATTATTGTGTAACCATTTATATGAATATAAAGTTAAAGTATATTATGCGAAATAAATTACAAAGAATGAACTCACATGTAAATTTAGAGTAAAAGAGAGTTTATTACATCAATAAGTCTCAATTGTGGTAGCGTGTACATCATTCCTCTTCTTCCAGTATATGTTCTTAGATTTCTTTATAGCTAAACAAAAAATTATCATAAGGGGAAAAGAAAGACTGAAAGAGTATACAAGATGTAGATGAACATTATGGCCCAAGCAACAAAATAAGGGAAAAAAAGCAAGAGATGACTCCCACATGAACAGTTTTTTATATATTCCTAAATTAATACCTGATTAGGAAAGCAATAAAAATGAGCTCTTGAAGTGTATAGATTAGTAAGATTTTTCACCTTCATTTTTATGTTTATACACTCCAAAAAAAATATGCTTATACAATTGGCATAATCTGGTCTTTTTACGTTTTTAACTTAAAATATAAACTAATAGAGGTGCATTCTCATTGCTTGTTCTCTTCCTCCCAAAACTCTTATTCTAAACTTCTTTCCACCTCGTTCTCCACTCTCTTCTCTCTTCTTCTCCCAACTATTGCTGCAGTTTTTTATTTTCTTTTTTTTGGTGTCATTACTCATCTAAATACACAACTTGGTATAGAACAGTGATCTGATCTTTTTTTTTTGCTTGACTGAGTTCAAGAGAGCCTGAATGATTTCTTAGGCCATGAAAATGAATATGGCATTAAACACAACAGAATGGCAAAACTGGATTCATGTAGCCAACTCCATATAATTGGGATAAGGCTTAGATGGTGATGATGACAATAGTGTCATATCAATAGGTTCAGATTTAGCCTGCAACAACTGACAAAGATGACTCAGCCGTTTGATTGAGGCCTTCTAAGGAATATCTGGCAATGATTTAAAAAGCAATCAAATCTGTTTGGGTATTTTCTGAAATTTCGTTCACAAAAATCCTTGAAAAATACGGCTTTCAATTTTCTGGTATGCATTCCCAAACAACTGAAAAATACGACTTTCAATTAACTAACTTACATTGATGAATCACACCAATCTGAAATGATTTACACCCTTCCCTGTTGCTATTTAAATGAGGGAAAACAAGATATTTCAAAACATATTATGGCCTATTAAAAGATAACAAATCTTTTTAGTAAACCTTCTCCCCTTAAAAATTTGTTTTCCTTTCCATTTACGCCAAAGCAAATTAGATGGACTGAAAAGCAAAGCTTTTGCTATAGAAATGAAGGAGTTGAAAAACAGTCCTAGAAGTAGGGACTGTGTTTGAAACAAAGAAAACTAGCAAGAGAAGATTAGAGAAGAAGAGAGAGCTGCGGCGAGAAGGGTTAGAGGATGAGGAGTTCGAACTTAACCTCCCTCTAACTCTCTAATACACTTTTATTAAGTTAATCTTTCAGTAATTACAAGAGAGGTCCTTAGTTGGACAAGAAATTACAAAAGAGGAACATAAAAGAGTATGGGCCCAAAATAAGGTCCATTACAGAGAAGGACATAAAGATAATATACAGTAACAGCCTATGGGCCATTCGGCCCATCTTCTCTACACTCCCCCTCAAGCTGAGCATAGATGTCAATCATGCCCAGCTTGCTAGTGTCATGATGAAGTCTGGCCTTGGAAATGCCCTTGGTGAGAAAGTCTGCCAATTGTCCTTCAGAAGTAACAAATGGAAGGCACACTTCTCCGGAGGAGACTCTTTCTCGAATAAAGTGTCTATCAACTTCAATATGTTTGGTTCGATCATGTTGTACCGGGTTGTGAGCAATGTTGATGGCAGCCTGATTATCACAGTACAACATCATGGGTCTGTCATGATCAATCCCAAGTTCTTCCATTAAGGACCTTAGCCACAACAATTCCGAGACCTCATGTGCCGTGGCTCTATACTCTGCTTCTGCAGAGGATCTGGCCACAACAGATTGTTTCTTACTCCTCCAAGAGACAACATTACCAGCCACCAGACTGCAATATCCCAAAATAGATCTTCAGTCATGCACAGGTACAGGAGCTTCCCAAGAAGTCTCTGAAAAACCCCTTTGTCTTCCAACAGAGTTCCATCTGTAGCTGAAAGTTTGTGACTCATATCAATGGGAGTTGCAACTGGTCTTGCACCCAGTTTTCTAGTTTCAGACAATAAATCAAGAACATATTTCCTTTGGGAAATAAGGATCCCATCCTTGGATCTGGCAACTTCTATGCCAAGGAAGTATCTCAACTCCCCCAGATCCTTAATCTCAAATTCTATACGGAGGAAAGACTTAAGAGCCAGAATGCCTGAGGCATCATCACCAGTCACTATAATGTCATCAACATACATAATGAGATACACTGCTAAAGATCTACTTTTCTTCACAAACAGAGTATGATCTGACTGTGTCTGAACATAGCCGAATTTAACAAGTGCAGCTCTAAATCTCTCAAACCAGGCTCTAGGAGATTGTTTAAGACCATAAAGGGATTTCTTCAATTTGCATACCTTTCCTTGCATATCTTTCCCATACATCCCTGGGGGAACACACATGTAGACTTCCTCATGTAAGTCACCATTCAGAAATGCATTCTTTACATCCAACTGATAGAGAGGCCAATCAAAGTGAGCTGCCAGAGATAAAAGAACCCTCACAGATGTCATCTTGGCAACAGGGGCAAAAGTCTCCAAGTAGTCAATCCCATATGTCTGGGTGTAGCCTTTTGCTACAAGTCTAACCTTGTACCTCTCAATGGTTCCATCAACCCTGTATTTAATGGTGAAAACCCATTTGCACCCAACCGGATCCTTCCCTTCAGGCAAATCCACCACCTCCCAAATACCATTTGCATGTAGAGCATCCATGTCGGTTTCCATGGCTAGGGTCCCTAGGACAAGAGATATGAAGTGATTGATCCTCCTTTGACTCATTTGGTGAGGATACAGGTTTGTTAAGAGACTCAACTGGGACAAGAAGAGGAAGAGCAAAAACTTGTGACAGACTCTCCCCCTGTGGACAATGTCCATCTTGAGAGGAACCATAAAAAAGAGAAAGTTCATTAAAGGTAACATCCATAGAGACATGTCAGGTGCCAGTCTTTGGATCAAAACAACAATAACCCTTTTGTGTGGGGGAGTAACCAAGGAAGATACATTTGTGGGCTTTCAGTTCAAAATTGTGTCTTTGCACACTTGGAATGTGAACATAGCAGGTACAGCCAAACACACGAAGAGGAGTTGGGAAGAGATCCTTGTCTGGATGAAGAAGACTGAAGGGGGATTTAAACCCTAATACCCTGGATGGCATACGGTTTATGAGATAGGTAGCAGTAAGTACAGCATCACCCCAAAATCTTGTGGGAACATGTGAGGCAAACAAAAGGCTCCTTGCAACTTCAACAATATGTCTATTTTTCCTCTCGGCAACTCCTTTTTGTTCAGGGGTTCTAACACAGGAGCTTTGATGAATAACCCCCATGTTAGAAAGATACAAGGATAAACTCTTCTCAAAATACTCATTTGCATTGTTAGATCTGAAAACCTTAATTTTGGTACCAAATTGAGTTAGAACAAGCTCATGAAATTGCCTCACAAGTCTTGGGACTTCATCCCGAGATTTCATTAAGTATATCCAGGTGAATCTAGAGAATTCATCAATAAACAAGATAAAATATCTGTAACCCCCCATAGAGGATAAATGGTATGGCCCCCATACATCAGAGTGCACAATATGGAAAAGAAAAGTGGATCTTTTATTGCTCACAGGGTAATTTTTTCTACAATGCTTTGACATCTGACAGGACTCACAATTGAGATTGGACACACTGACTTCCTTAAACAGTTTTGGAAACAAATGACTTAAAGCAAAAAAAAGGTAAATGACCCAACCGACAATGACTCAACATAATTTGACTAACAGACTCTGAAAAAGTAGAACCAAAAGCAACATTCTTGGGATGATCAAAGCATTGGCCAGGGGTGTCGAGCAAGTATATTCCATTCGTTTCATGGCCACTCCCAATCACCTTCTGAGATTTCAGGTCCTGAAACACACAATAAGAAGGGAAAAAGGTTACACAACAATTCAATGATTTGGTCAGGCTACTTACAGATAATAAGTTGGTATTTAATTTAGGCACATGAAGAGTGGAAGATAAGAGTAAGGAGTCTGTAGCCTTGACAGTTCCCTTGCCGGAAATAGGGGCAAGAGAACCATCAGCTAAGGTGATTTTGTCATGGCCAAGAAGTAAATCATATGAAACAAACAAAGTGGAAAGGATGGTCATGTGATCAGAAGCACTTGAGTCTATGATCCAAGGGGTTTTGTGTTTACCTGAGGTGGATGCATGGTTAGCGGAAGCCCTTATACCTGAATGAGCAAATGCAATGGTGGCTGAACTTCCAGAAGGGATGGATGATGAAGATACACCTTCAAGCTGACTGATCATCTTTCCAAACTTCTCATATTCAGCTTTCATGGCTGCCAACTGCGCACTGGTAAACTCAACCTCTGTATCTGTGCCTGTGGCTGCATGTGAACTTCCTGTCTTTCTACTATCATTCTTCTTCTGGAATCTAATAGGTACAAGATTGTGATGCAATTTCCAACACTTGTCCTTTGTGTGTTTCAGCTTCTTACAATATTCACACACCACTTCCTTCCTTCCTGTGCCACTGTGAGCTTCTGTAACCCCTTTGGGTTTAATTCCCATATTTGCAAAATGATCATTGATACCAACTCCTTGAACCTGCACTTGCCTTCTACTTTCTTCACTGCTGACCAAAGTATATGCTTGTGACAATGAAACATCTTTCTTGGACAAGATGTTTTGCTTTGTAATATCATATTCAGAATTCAACCCTATCAAGAGCTCAAAGACCCTATTCCATTCAACCAATCTCCTGTATGTTTCAGCATCCTTAGGGGTGTATCCCATGTCACAGCCTCTATCAAATCAATCTCTTGCCATATAGATTTTAAGGTTGAGAAATATGCTGCAAGTGACTTCTCCCCCTGTCTTAGATTTTTCACATCACTTCTCAGTTTGTAAGCTCTAGCAACATTCAACTTCTGGGAGTAAGTCTCTGCAACACTATCCCAGATTTCTTTAGCCGAATTCATCCACAGATAATGTTGACTGATCTATGGCTGCATTGAGTTCACAAGCCACCCAATCACAGTGTAGTTTTCTTGTACCCATCTCTCATAAGATGGATCATCCTCTGAAGGAGCTTTCTTACTCCCAGAAATAAAACCCCATTTTCCTTTGCTACAAATATGAATTTTCACTGATTGTGACCAAGCTAAGTAGTTGGTCCCATCAATCTTGACTGTAGTTACAGCTAGCATAGAATCGGTTGGGGTTCCCAAAATCTGCCCATATTCAGCAGCATTCTTGTTTTCAAGGTTTGAGAAATCCATCATGCAAAGTTCGGTGGTAGTTCTTTCTTTACTGTTTCAGCCTTCAAAAGGACACCCAACAACCTCCAATCACAAGGTATTTCAGATTCTAACAGCCGATGTCCCAAAGAGGAAGACAAAAGACCACAATCCTTAAGAGACCTTTTGTCGAACACTCAGTGTGCAATACTTAACAGCCTACTATTAACTGAGAAGGGAACTGTCAAGCCTACAGACTCTTTACTTTTATCTTCCACTCTTCATGTACCTAAGTTAAATACCAACTTGTTATCTGTAAGTAGCTTGACCAAGTCATTGAATTGTTGTGTAACCTTTTTCCCTTCTCACTGTGTGTTTCAGGACCTGAAGTCTCGGAAGGTGATTGGGAGTGGCCATGAAGCGAATGAAATATACTTGCTCGACACCCCTGGCCAATGCTTTGATCATCCCAAGAATGCTGCTTTTGGTTCTACTTCTTCAGAGTCAGTCAGTCAAATTATGTTGAGTCATTGTAGGTTGGGTCATTTACCTTTTTCTGCTTTAAGTCATTTGCTTCCCAAACTGTTTAAGGAAGTCAGTGTGTCCAGTCTCAATTGTGAGTCATGTCAGTTGTCAAAACATTGTAGAAAAAATTACCCTGTGAGCAATAAAAGATCCTCTTTTCTTTTTCATATTGTACACTCTGATGTGTGGGGGCCTTACCACTTATCCTCTATGGGGGGCTACAAATACTTTATCCTGTTCATTGATGACTTTTCTAGATTCACTTGGATATACTTAATGAAATCCCGAGACGAAGTCTCGAGACTTGTGAGGCAATTTCATGAGCTTGTTTTGACTCAATTTGGTACCAGAATTAAGGTTTTCAGATCTGACAATGCAAAAGAGTATTTTGAGAAGAGCTTATCCTTGTATCTCTCTGACATGGGGGTTATTCACCAAAGCTCCTGTGTTAGAACCCCTGAACAAAATGGAGTTGCTGAGAGAAAAAATAGACATATTGTTGAAGTTGCAAGGAGCCTTTTATTTGCCTCATGTTCCCACAAGATTTTGGGGTGATGCTGTACTTACTGCTACCTATCTCATAAACCGTATGCCATCCAGGGTTTTAGGGTTTAAATCCCCCTTCAGTCTTCTTCATCCAGATAAGGATCTCTTCCCAATTCCTCTTCGTGTGTTTGGTTGTACCTGTTATGTTCACATTCCAAGTGTGCAGAGACACAAGTTTGAACCAAAAGCCCACAAATGCATCTTCCTCGGTTACTCCCCCACACAAAAGGGTTATTGTTGTTTTGATCCGAAGACTGGCACCAGACATGTCTCTATGGATGTTACCTTTGATGAACTTTCTCCTTTTTATGGTTCCTCTCAGGAAGGACATTGTCAACAGGGGGAGAGTCTGTCACAAATTTTTGCTCTTCCCCTTCCTGTCCCAGTTCAGTCTCTTGACAAATCTGTATCCTCACAAAATGAATCAAAGGAGGATCAGCCACTTCATTCCTCTTGTCCTAGTGCTCCTATTTCTTTACCTCCTTGTCCTACCCATAATCCCAAAGTGTATCAAAGGCAGAGATCCAGGAATGAGCAAGTGGTTTCCCTTACAACAGATGAGGCTCATACCCTCCCAATCACAGATGAGATAACAGGTATTGCTTCAGCTCCCTTGGAATCCCCCTTCCCAGATCTTGATGTCCCCATTGCTGTTAGGAAAGGAAAGCGGAAGTGTACTGCACACTGCATTTCCAAACACCTTTCTTATGACCTACTTTCCCCTTCATATTGTGCCTACCTCTCCTCAGTTGCTTTCCAACCCCATTCCTAGGTCTGTATCAGAAGCTCTTGGGATTCCAGAATGGAGAGATGCCATGCAGGCTGAAATGGATGCTCTACATGAAAATGGTACTTGGGAGGTGGTGGATTTGCCTGAAGGGAAGGATCCAGTTGGATGCAAGTGGGTTTTTACCATTAAATACAGGGCAGATGGGACTATTGAGAGGTACAAGGCCAGACTTGTTGCAAAGGGCTACACACAGACATATGGGATTGACTATCTGGAGACTTTTGCCCCTGTTGCTAAGATGACATCTGTGAGGGTTCTTTTATCTCTGGCAGCTCACTTTGATTGGCCTCTCTATCAGTTAGATGTAAAGAATGCATTTCTGAATGATGACTTACATGAGGAGGTCTACATGTGTCTTCCTCCAGGAATGTATGGGAAAGATATGCAAGGAAAGGTATGTAAACTGAAGAAATCTCTTTATGGCCTCAAACAATCTCCTAGAGCCTGGTTTGAGAGATTTAGAGCTGCACTTGTTAAATTCGGCTATGTTCAAACACAGTCAGATCATACTCTTTTTGTGAAGAAAAGTGGGTCTCTAGCAGTGTATCTCATTGTGTATGTTGATGACATTATAGTGACTGGTGATGATGCCTCTGGCATTCTGGGCCTTAAGTCTTTCCTCCGTACAGAATTTGAGATTAAGGATCTGGGGGAGTTGAGATATTTCCTTGGCATAGAAGTTGCCAGATCCAGGGATGGGATTCTTATTTACCAGAGGAAATATGTCCTTGATTTGTTGTCTGAAACTGGAAAATTGGGTGCAAGACCAGCTGCAACTCCTATTGATATGAGTCACAAACTTTTAGCTTCGGATGGAACTTTGTTGGAAGACAAAGGGGTCTTTCAGAGACTTCTTGGGAAGCTTTTGTACCTGTGCATGACTAGGCCAGATATCGCGTATGCTGTCAGTTGCATTAGCCAGTTCATTCATGCTCCTAGAGATACCCATATGGCGGCAGCAGAACGGATTTTGTGCTATCTGAAAGGCTCTCCAGGAAAAGGAATTCTATTTGCCAAACATGGTCATCTGAAACTTGAAGCCTATACTGATGCTGATTGGGCTGGAAATATTGATGATAGAAGATCTACTTCAGGGTATTGCAGTCTGGTGGCTGGTAATGTTGTCTCTTGGAGGAGTAAGAAACAAACAGTTGTGGCTCGATCCTCCGCAGAAGCAAAATATAGAGCCATGGCACATGGAGTCTCGGAATTATTGTGGCTAAGGTCCTTAATGGAAGAACTTGGGGTAGATCATGACAAACCCATGATGTTGTACTGTGATAATCAGGCTGCCATCAACATTGCTCACAACCCGGTACAACATGATAGAACCAAACATATTGAGGTTGATAGACACTTTATTCGTGAAAGAGTCTCCTCCGGTGAAGTGTGTCTTCCATTCATTACTTCTGAAGGACAACTGGCAGATTTTCTCACCAAGGGCATTTCCAAGGCAAGGCTTCAACATGACACTGGCAAGCTGGGCATGATTAACATCTATGCTCAGCTTGAGGGGGAGTGTAGAGAAGATGGGCCGAATGGCCCATAGACTGTCATTTCATTTTATGTTATGTTTCTCTCTGTTGTGGGCCTTATTATGGGCCCATACTCTGTAATATTCTGTTTTTTTGTATTTTCCTGCTCACTCAAGGGCCTCTCTGTAATTTGTCAAAGATTAACTTATTAATAAGATGTTTAGAGTGTTAGAGAAGGGCTATGTTCGAACCTCTTACTCTCTAACACTCATTGCCGCCAGCTCTCTCTTCTCTTCCTCTCTTGTTTGTTCATTTTCTGGTTTGCATCTAATCTCAAACAGTTCCATACATCAAGTGGGCTGTTTTTCAACTAAAGTGTTGCGACCATGTGAATTCATTGCTCGACATGTTAAGCTATCTTTGTATTCTTTATTGTCAATGTAAAGTGGTGGACCCTAGGGGCATAGTTTTCAAGGCATAGAAGTGAGGCTAGGTGATGGGTATTTTTTGAATAAAACCCATCTTTCACCATTAATTGTTGCTTAGTTGTGTAGGTGATTTTTTCTTTTTGAATAAAAACCATGAATCCTAAGGTAATTCCTTAGGTTTCGTAGAAAGAAACAGTCATATTTTGCTATTAATTGTCTATAATCTTCATAAAAAATGTATAAGCTTCATTTGAATCAAGAAAATCAATATATTCATGAAAAAATGGAAGAAGAAAATTTTCAAAAAATAGAGGGGCTAAGTCTCTATCTTTGTCCTATGATAATGATGACGAAAATAATCAACATGTGTTGATTGGATAAAAGTTTGAGTTTCTTCCATGCTTATCAGTTCAAGTTTTGAAGTCTTCAAGGGTTCAAGGCAGTATACATGTAGATTGAACCCTAACAAATGAGAAAAAATAATAAAAGACATTAGTATTTTAACTTATACTGAATAATTGAGTTTAATAATGTCTACATTACTACTATAATCTCAAAAAGTTATGAAAATAAAAGTAACCAAGAGCACCGTGTAAAAAATGTCTTAGCAATTAAGCGAGGCAACCCTCCATGAGTGCCTTATTGCTTGGGCGTCACTTTGACAACTATGCTTCCAAATTACTCATGTTCTCTCTTCTTTCTTCCTCTTTCTCCTCTCTCTTCTCTCTTCTTTATCTCTATTATTCCTTTCTGTTTTCTATTTGTTTTAGTGGCATTTCTTATCTGAATACACAACTCACAACTTCAAGCAGATTAGCTGGTGTCATAAATCTGTTGATGCCATGAGGGCATAATATCTGTAGAGAGATTGAGCCGAATGGGCCTTAAGTTCTTATCTATTTGTGTAGCTTTATTTCTGCTGTTATATCTGCTGTAGTTGGCCTGCTTTATGTGCCTTAATCCTTATTTTCTCTTATGTTTTTAAGTTTGCCGCCCAACTAAGGGTACTCTTGTACCTCTACACATTTTTTGTTTCAGCACATATTAAAAAAAATAAGAGAGAAAGAGGGGATCGAACTATCCTCTTCCTCTTCTCTTTTCTTCCATTCTCTTCTCTTCTTCCTATAGCTTCTACTGAGCTTCTTCTCCTTCCTTTCTTTCTTCCTGTATTCTGTTTTCAGATTTATTTCAGGTGTGTTTGCTACATGGTACCAAAGCAGAGGTCCTACTTTCTTTTTTCTTCTCTTTAATCCCATACACAGGATGTATGGAGAGTTGATTGGTTAATAAATTAGCAAGTATTCAGCACAGTTAGAGGAGGCTTTTGGAGATGCAGTGCTTGTTTGGGCCTAGGGCAGGTTCTTGGAGAGTTTCCCAAAAGCCCTAGCCAACTAGAGAGGTTTTTTATTACGGGGGGTATAGAGGGAGTTTTGAAGTAATGCTTGGGGCTCAAATAGAAGCATTCTGATTATCTTTGAGACCGATCCAAATTGGAGAGATTTTTGGAGCCTTTGGTAGGAGCAGTTAGACTTTCTCCCTTTCTCCCATTTTGCTGGGTCAGGTGAAATCCCTAATTTGGCTATTTGAAAAGCAGTTTTGGCCTTAGGGCAGCAAATCTTGACTAGTAATACCCTATTTTGATTTTCTTGTCTTTGTTTGACGAACGAAGCAAATTAGAGGTGAGATGAAACACCCCACAAATTCTGGGTTTGATTTGAGAGGGTTTGTAGAGACTTTGTTGGGGGCAGTGGCCTTAATGAAGTTGGATGGAACCAACTTTTTGGTATGGTCTCAGTAAAGGGAAATGGGAGTACATCACCGGAACCAAGAAGAAACCTATAGAGGATGACCCTACCTATGAGAGGTGGATGCAAGAAAACTACGCAATAGTAGGCTGATTAGTAAATTCCATGCATCCACATATTAGCAACACTACCTGTGGATGGAGACTACAAAAGAAGTGTGCGATAGTGCCACAAAGACCTATTCCCAAAAGCTGAATGTTGCCAAAGCTTACAAACTAAAGAATGACGTGAACAATCTAAGACAAGGGGAGAAACCCTTAGTTGTTTACTTCTCCATATTGTTTTCCCTTTGTAGGAGATTGGCTTTACGGAGACTGTTGTATAGGGGTGCACAAAAGATGCTAAAACACATAAGAAGTTGGAGAGAAATTGGGTTTTTGACTTCCTCACCGGAATCACCCTTGAGTGTGATATTGTGAGACAAAATGTTTTAACAAAAGATGAGGTGACCTTGTCTCAAGCCTATGCAATGGTGAGTAGTGAGGAGAGCAAGAGACAGGTTCAGTTTGTGGAACATCAAGTTAGCCATGCTAAAGTCAGGATGAAGCCGAAGGTCAATACTAGGAAGAAAGATGTGTGTGAATACTGCAAGAAGCTCAAACATACTAAGGACAATTGTTGGAAGCTGTATCTAGAGCTCATGCCTACCGGATTCAAGAATGGAAATAGTGGTAAAAAGAATGAGAGTGGAAAAGGTGGTAAAGCAAATGTAGCCACCTCCTCACAGAGTGAATAGGGGCTGAGTGTTGAGAAGTCAGTGGAAGAACAACTTGTAGCCACTGGGGTTGAGTATGAGAAATATGACTGAATAATCAATCGCTTTATTGGGCATTGAAGTTGAAATCAAAGACTTAGGGGAGTCGAGATATTTATTGGGCATTGAAGTTGCTAGAACCAAAGAAGGTATCTTCATTTTCCGGCAGAAGTATGTGCTAGACCTTCTCACTGAGACTAGGAAGCTTGGTGCCAAACTTGCCTCACCCCTATTGGTGCGAATCATAAGCTCTCAGTAGATGATGGAGATCTTTTAACTGACGGTAATTTTTCAGAGAATATTGTATTGGGGAAACTTCTTTACCTCTACATGACATCCAAACATTTCATATGTTGTGAGTGTAATTAGCTAGTTCGTGCATGGCTCTAGAGACATACATATGGCTATTATAAAATGAGTATTATGTTATCTTAAGGGCACTCCTAGGAAGGGCATACTATTTTCCAAGCATGGTCATATTTAGTTAGAGGCCTATACAGATGCTGATTGAGTGGGTAATATAGATGACAAGAGATCTACATCAGGTTACTGTGCTATGGTAGCTAGAAATATTATCTCCTAAAGGAGTAAAAACAGTCAATAGGAGAAAGATCTTCACCTGAGGAAGAGTATAGGGGTCTGGCCCATGGGGTTTCAAAGCTGTTATGCCTTAGATCTCTCCTAGATGAGATGTGTATCTCTTATGATAAGCCCCTGATGTTATATTGTGAATTTGTGATAATCGGGCTGCTACCAACATTGCTTATAACCCGCTTTGTCATTACAGAACTAAGCACGTTGAGGTAGACAAACACTTTATACGAGAGAGAGCGGCCTTCGGGAAAGTGTCTTCCTTTCATTGTTTCAAAAGAACAACTAGATGATTTTTTTGACTAAGGGAGTTCCCAAGGAAAAGCTACAACATTATGTAAACAAGATGGGCATGATTGACATCAATGCTCAGCTTGAGGGTGATTGTAGAGAGACTGGGCCAAATGGGCCTTAGTTTCTTATCCATTTCAGTAGCTTTATTTCTTCTGTTATATCTGCTGTAGTGGGCCTGCTTTATGGGCCTTAATACTTATTTTCTCTTATGTCTTTAAGTCTGCCACCCAACTTTACACTTTTTTTTTTTTGTTTAAGCACATATTAAATAAAATAAGAGAGACAAAGAGGATCAAACTATTCTCTTCCTCTTCTCTTCTTCCTAAAGCTTCTACTGAGCTTCTTCTTCTCCTTCCTTTCTTCTATTTTTAGATTTTATTGCAGGTGTGTTTTGCAACTATATCGATATCAGTGGTGTAACATGGATAAAGATAAATATCTTACCATCCTCGTTTTCCCAAAAACGGAGCAGCCCATCAGTTGAACCTGAAAAACGAGTTCATAAAGTTCAGGTTAGAGCACTCCACTCTGCTATTTCTATTTACTTAAAGTATGTATAAGTTAGTGGTAAATAATTTGCAGGATTTTGATAGTTACAACCACAACATTAACATTAAATCTTATATGGATAAAAGGGATATTTTGACTAACCAGTGATTATTCCCTTGTCTGGAATTGAGTACTCAACACAGAGAACTGGACCAGCATGACATGCTAGAACAGCATCACATGTTCCTCGAGAAACAGACCATATTCTAGATGTCCAGTCATCACTACCAGTAATAACAGTGTCACCAACCATCCTCAATGACCTGCATGACAGGCAGATATATTATAGACTGGTGATCACATAACTAAGTAAAACAGCAACAGAACATTACTATGCTTTTGGCTCACCGGATCCATCTTGTGTGCCCTAAAAGTTTGTGCATTTGCCTACCAGCACGGATGTCCCAAATATTTGCAACCCTGAAAATGCAAGCATATGCAGGTTGGGTTTTCTATCCACCAAATTGGTAAATAAATACTGTTTCAGATCATATTTTACTGTTCTATTTTTTTTTTCTGTTTGAAAAAAAAGAAAAACTATGAAGTTATACAAATCATAATTATGAATCCAAATTACATACGCATCTCTACCACCAGCAGCCAAGATTCCTGTAGAGTCATCATATTCCATACAAATAACTGCACTAGAACAACGGCCAACTGTTGCCACACAAGTATCTGTCCTCACATCCCACATCTTTACACTGCCATCATGGGAAGCAGTAAGGACACGCTCCCCTGACAACATGCGCACACAGCTAACCTGCACACATGAATAATATCAATCAGTTAAAAGTTCCAGTTATCTATTACAGAATGCCTTAATTGATTCATCAATTATAAGAGCTCACTGGAATAGGTGCCTGGAACCAGAATCGGAATGGCCCATTCCAATTCCAACCGTTTGTTCGGCAGGAATGGGGTTCCAATTCCCATTCTTGGCAGAATTGAATTCCCATTCCAGAGTCTATCAAGAAGTAAATAACTCATGACAAAAACCCCCCAAACCCTAATATTAATAAAATAATAAAATATTATGAAATTAATAATATATTAATAATTAAATAATAAAATATTATGAAAGTAATAATAATATAATAATAATAAAGTAAGAATATAGTAATAATTAAAATGATAATAAAATATTAATAAAATAATGGCACTACAATATAATATTAATAAATTAATAATAAGAAACAAAGATATTATTTATTAAATAATAAGAAATTAATTTTAAAATAATAAACAAAAATAATAGAATATTAATAAACTAATAAGAAAATAATAATAAGATATAATAATTAATAAAATAAAAAAATTATTAACAAAATTATATAAAAACAAATATTACTAAAGTAATAATAAATAGACTAATACAAAATTAAAAATTTTTAGTTGATTTCAATTCCAACTCCAAGTGAACCAAACAGAAACAATCAGAATCAGTTTCCAATTTCAATTCTGATTTCGGTCCTGCCTGCAAACCAAATCAATAATTAAGGACATAAAAGGGAAAAAAAAGAAGGAAAATCATCACCCAAGTCTTATCCCGACTATATGGGGTTGGATACATGAATCCTGTTTAATCATTCTATTCTATTTAATGCCATATACATTGTTAAATTTATGAGCAATTAAATCATTTCTTACTACCTTGACCCATGTCCTTTTCGGTCTACCCCTAGCCCTTCTATAGTTCTAGACCCTCCAACTTGCAACAAGATAAAAATAAAAATAGCAATTTTGAATTTCTAGTGATCTTCCATTTAATGGAAACCTTAAAGGAAAATAGAATCAAGTGAGTGTTGCTTTGAAATTCTTAGAAACTTGCAATTGGTATAAATTGCAAATGAATCTTCATTTCTCTCATTTTTTTTCAGGACCCGAACTCTCAAACGTGTCACTGCAGTACCTAAACTTTCAAAAAGTGTCAAGTTGGTCCCTGCCGTTAACCGACCATCAGTTATTTATTGAAAATGTCAAAACTACCCTTCAAAAGAAGACACTGTTCATTGTCTTCTACCTTGAGACTAAACCGGTTGAGGTGTTTGAGATTCTAGACTAATGAAGTCGTTGTCTTGTACCTTTAGATCTGAAATACATTCTATTCTAGTTATTTCTTTGCTTTCAGTTATTGTTTTCCTCTATCATATTTCATATTTTTTCTCTTTTTCTTTGAAGATAACCGGTTCAGTCTCAAGGTAGAAGAAGACAATGAACAGTGTCTTCTTTTGAAGGGTAGTTTTGACATTTTCAATAGATAACTGACAGTCGGTTAACAGCAGGAACCAACTTGACACTTTTTGAAAGTTTAGGTACTGCAGTGACACGTTTGAAAGTTCGGGTACTAACTTGATACCACCCCCAAAGTTCAGGGTACTAAAGTGGAATTTTCCCTTTTTTTTATTTTTTATTTAGCCTCACTTCTAGCCCCTTCAACTTGCAACGGGATAAAAATAACAACATCAATTTTGTTGTTCCAGTGATCTTCTATTTAATGGAAACCTTAAGAGAAAATAGAATCAAGTTAGCATTGCCTTGAAATTCTTAGCAACTTCCAATTGGCATCAACTGCAAAAGATCTTCATTCCTCTCTCTCTCTCTCTCTTATTGTATTGGTGCTTTTTTTTTATGTTCTATTTATTTTTTTCAAAACCGGTTCAGAGGGGTTGGTTTAAGTCCCGGCTACCCTCTGAACCATGGCCTGACTCGATACATCCCCTGTAGGGATGTATCGGGAAGGCCCCGATACATAACGATATTTTGAACCTTGTTTATGGTTTAGTAGGTGTTTGGTACTGTGGCTGTTCTAAATGAGGTGTTTTCTACTGGAAACAGCAGTACAACACCTCACTAGAAACAGCCACAAAACAGTTTGGCAATGTTGCTGCCATGTAGGATAGCATGCAATGGTTTCACCTATGTTAAAAGGGTCACAACGGCAATGTTGCTGCCACGTCACATCATCATTGCGAGAAACACTAGCCTCTTGCTCAAAACACCTTTTTGGTGTTACGAACGGTTGTGAGTTATGCGGATTCCTAGGTGAATAGGTTTTTTGACTGTTGAAGCAGAATATCCTATGTGGCACTTACGTGGACTCAAAACAGGCACGCAATGCCTTGGTACCAAACAATGCCTTAATTTCCCACTCTAGCGAGTATGGTTTCTAATTTTTTCTTTTGAAGAGTAAAGAAGAAATTTACAATTTGACTGGGGATCAAGATGACACACCACACCATTAAACACTAAGAAACAAGTTTACATTACAAGCTTGAATCTCAAGAATTTCCAAAAAAAATTTCCACCAAATCTGCACTGTTTACTTGCTCAAATTCCAGAAGGACTAGAACCCAGCTTGAAACCAGCTTTCTTACTGAGGCCACCAAAACTTCAATGCCTTTTGATTTGTCTTCGAACAGCCTCCTGTTCCGTTCCTTCCATAATGTCCAGCACACAGAGAAGGGGATACAGCTCCAGACAATTCTTGCATCCTCTGAACCTTGGCCAAGAGGAAAATATTTCTGAAGGTGAGGAAGGTTGAAAATCCGACATGCCAAACAGGAAAGAGTAGTACTGCCATGCCTTAGCCAATGTCAAGGCTGTTTGACATGCTGTGCCCTCAGCCCCTCACATCCATGCACGACACAGCAAATTGGCTCTAATACCAAATGCCATGGACCTAGCCTTAGCACCCCGCTCTGATAGCACTTATCCCAACAAACACCTTAGCTATACCATGTATCACCCTACTTGGCTCTCCAAGTAGAATCAGTCTGCCCTCATCTTGCCCAGTATCACTATCACCTTGCTGAGATGCTGGAGGAGACATTTGTTCACAATGGCTCCCACAGCCAAAGCACAAAAGACACCACACCCACACTAAGGTACAACAAAATACACACAAGTTGGAGAATGGAAATTACATGCATTACTCACAATAGAAGGTACAACCAAGGTTCAAAATATCGATACAGGGCGATATGCTGGTAGGGCGTATCAGCCTGTATCGGTACTGTTTTTTTATGTTTTTTTTCTAATTTTTTTCAAAACTGGTTCAGAGGAGTTGGTTTAAGGATGGTCTACCCCGTGAACCGCTCACCAAACTGAAACACCCCCTCTAGCGTATTGGGAAGGCTCCAATACGATACATATCGGCTGATACGGGCCGATACGTGACAAAATTTTGATCCTTGGGTACAACAATACACAAGAAGGCACTAGAGCAAGCCCAGACCCTTCTAGACTTCTCTGGCCCTAGAATGCCCCAAATGAATCCACAAAGTCCCGATAGGTTCCGCCAACATCCAGCCCATTCTAGACAATTGTATAACAATCCAGAACACCTTGTAAGGCCCTAGCCCTTAGCCTTGGAAAGAGTCCTCATGAAAACAAGAGTACTGAAGAGACTCTGGTAACTAAGAAAATCCTAGTGATGTTTTTTATTTTTTCATGGGAAGCCATGCATAAATTGTTTAAAGGAAGACCATATAACTAAGAAAATCCTTTTGTTTTTGTAAGAATGTAAAGGCAATATTTGTATTAGAGCTTTTTGTAAATTCCCAATGTTAGAATGTTAGAGTGATGTTCGGCTGATAAGAGTTCTTATTAGCCCATTCTTATGTTTAACTTATCTTGTAACTGGGCTTGTGTAAATGGGCCTGGGCCTAATCCTGTTTAATGTTTTAAGTCATCTGGGTGTCCCATCACTAATCAGGGGCATCCCAGTAATTTCTTGTACCTTGTACCATATTCATCTATAAATAAAGGACTGGTCGACTGGATAGAACAGTTCGACATTCTCTTAAGTTCTGTGGTTCTCTTCTCCTCCTTGCTACTTCGAGTATAGCTCTTCAGATTACATGGTATCAGAGCCTTAGCTCCTTCCTGGTTTCAGCAGGCGCACTCTTTTCTCTTGCTGTCCTTTCATCTTCTCTCTTCCTTTTCTGGGTTGCTGCAGTGAAGACCTAGGAGTGTAAGAGAGTAAAGCAAGTTCGAACCTAGGGTTTCTCTTGGTTGTAGGACTCAAGGGAAGTAAGACCCAGAAGTAGATGTCCTACTAGATTACACCAGCAAGTAGTAGCTATTGGGCTACTAAGAGAGGTCTGTATAGGACAGACCTGGTTGAGGGCTGATTCAGCAGTCCTAGCACTAGCCGAGAGGGGGAGAACTTCCTCTACAGTTGCAGCTTCGTGCTCCAGCAAGACTTATGCAGAACAAGTGGTAAAGACTTAGCTCCTTCAACTTCAGTTGCAGTCTTGGTGCATCAGAACAAGTGGTAAAGACTTAGCTCCTTCAACTTCAGTTGCAGTTTCGGTGCATCAGCATCTACAGTTGCAGTCTTGGTGCATCAGCAAGACTCTTACAGAACTGCGGCAACTTCAGTTACAGATTTTCTTCAGGTCGGTTATCAGCCCTACTCTTGGACTGAACTGGTTCAGTTACAGACCTTTACCTTTTACCAGAACTGCGGCAACTTTTGCACCACACAGTTGCAGCCTTAAACTTTTACCAACACCGTGAACTGGTTCAGTTACAGACCTCTACTTGCTACTGTACCCGTACTGTGAACACAGTGACCAATTTGGCCAGTCCTTAACAGAATCACCTATAGTACTGTGAACAACTCTTGGACTGAAGTCAGGATGTCCTCACTATCCGGTGAAGTTTCCTCTAGAGATAACAGACCTGTTACAAGGTCCTCAAACCTGGAAAACCCTAATCTGCACAACTTGCAGATTACAAGTGTGCTGCTAGATGAGTATAACTTCAAAGAGTGGTCTGTCTCAGCAATGCTGTTCATTACCTCTCGTGACCTCACAGGCTATTTGGATGGAGACAAGAAACAACCAGAAATTGGCAGTCCTGAATACACCGTGTGGCACAAGGAAAATGCCACAGTCATGTCTTGGTTGCTGGCCTCTATGACTCCTAGGGTGGCCAGAACTGTTCATCACTTCCCCACAGCTGCTAAAATTTGGGAGAAAGTATCTAAGACATATGGCCAGAAAAAGAACAATGCTAGAATCTACAGGCTGAACCAAGACATTGCAGCCCTAAGGCAAAGAGACATGTCCGTGGCAACCTACTTTGCAACACTGGAAGGCCTCTGGGAAGAGCTTGACCACCATTTGATCTTGGATTGGGAAAATGCTAATGATAAGGGGAGGCATGATAAGCAGATTGAGGAGGGCAGAGCCTTCAAGTTTTTGGCGGGTCTTGACCCTGTATATGAAGGTATAAGGTCACAGATTCTAGGGAGAGATGAATTACCTGAGCTTCACCATGTCTACTACCTGGTGAGGAATGAAGAAGTAAGGAGAAAGGAGATGCAAGTTGACTTCCAGACACAGTCAACAGAACTACCTGGAGAACATTCAGCCTTAGTCTCCACTAAGGGGAATAGATTTTCAGACAAGAGGTCCCTCAAGTGTACACATTGTGGTGGTGAGAAACACACAAAGGAGAAATGTTGGGTCCTGTACCCTCATCTGAAGCCAGCTGCTCTGAGAAAGGACAAAAGGCAACATAAGGGCCACACAGCAAGTGGGAATCTTGCCACCAACAACAATAGTGACAACTCACAGAGTATTCAGACAGTGTCATCTTCCACCGCAAGGCAGGCTACCGACTCCTATGGACCAAGTACTTTGGGCTTCACAGCTAGTGAGGTAGAGGTTCTCAGCCGGGCATTAGCCCGTCTGAAGAACAATTCTTTAGCTTCCACCTCTCTTGCCAAATCAGGTACAACCTCTGCATTTAGTGCATCTAGTTCCATTAATTCTACCTCTTGGGTGATTGATTCAGGAGCCACTGACCATATGACACATATGTCCTCCTTATTCTCCACATATCATCTGTTGTCTGGCCAGGATAAGATGAGAGTAGCTGATGGGTCCCTCTCCGCCATCTCTGGAAAAGGGGTGGTTGACCTAAGCAAGGATCTCTCTCTTAAATCAGTCCTACATGTTCCTAGTCTTACCTCAAATCTGTTGTCTGTTTCAAAGCTTACAAAAAACTTGAACTGTAGTATAACTTTCTTTCCTTCTCATTGTGTCTTCCAGGACAGATTGACGAGGAGAACGATTGGGAGTGGTCATGAGTATGGG
Organism: Nelumbo lutea; assembly: GCF_056320005.1. Lineage (NCBI taxonomy): Eukaryota > Viridiplantae > Streptophyta > Magnoliopsida > Proteales > Nelumbonaceae > Nelumbo > Nelumbo lutea. The sequence continues at coordinate 27,598,368 of NC_142687.1, read as the reverse complement.
GGCCTCTACTATTTTGATGAAGATGTCAGCTCAGCCTTGCAAGCTTCTACTACTAGTCCGGAAAGTGTGGAGTCAATAGCTAGGCTGCACTTGTGGCATGCTAGGCTAGGTCATTTGTCTTTTTCTTCCTTAGCAATGTTGTTTCCCGAATTATGTAAGGGCATTCTGAGTCAGAGTTTAATTTGTGATGTGTGTCAAATGTCAAAACAATGTAGATCAATGTATCCAATTTCTAGTAATGAAATTCAAGCCCCTTTTGATTTGGTTCATTCTGATTTTTGGGGTCCTTCACCCATTGTTTCCATTGATGGCTTCCGTTACTTTATCAGTTTTATTGACCATTATTCTCGGTGCACTTGGATTTATCTGTTGAAAGGACGTGAAGAAGTTCCCCGGATAACTATGATGTATTGCAAGATGGTTGAAACACAATTTGATAAAAAGATCAAGCAATTCCGTTCAGACAATGCAGCTGAATACTTTGAAAGATCCCTGAACTCATTCATGGAAGATGCAGGCATGTTACATCAATCATCATGTGCTTACACCCCTTAGCAAAATGGGGTTGCTGAGCGCAAGAACAGGCATCTATTGGAGACAGCTCGAGCCCTTCTTTTCCAGCACAATGTGCCCAAGCAATATTGGTCTCAAGCTGTTATTACTGCATCTTACCTGATAAATCGGATGCCATCTAAGGTACTGCGTATGAAGACCCCTTTCTCTGTTTTGTGTCCCACTCTTCGAGAATTTCCTCTTCCCCCGCGGGTTTTTGATTGTACATGCTTCATACATGTGAAAGATCCAAAGAAGACCAAGCTGGATCCTAAGGCTACAAAGGGAATATTTTTGGGGTACTCTCCTACACAGAAGGGGTATAAGTGTTATGATCCTGTCTCCAAGAAAAAATGTCACTAGGGATGTAGTCTTTTTTGAGTCTCAACCCTATTTCCAGTCTTCTCAGAATCCTCTTCAGGGGGAGAGTAGTGGGTTGGAAGAGGATTCTCATTCTCCCTTCTTTTTTGTTCCCATTTCATCACCTTCCACTACTACTAGCTGTAACATTCCGGATCAACCTAGTGAGACTTCCACTGTGCCAGTTGCTTCTCCAGATTCGGCTGATGCTCCTGAAGGTTCCAGTAAACAAGAAAAAGAGATACTTACATACAGTAGAAGGAAGAAGGCCCCTCAACCTCATGATTGCAACCAGTTGAACTCAGATCAATCTGTCTTTGCAATCCAAGGTAATTCTGATTCACTCAATTCAGATTTGGATCTTCCTATTGCTCTCCGTAAGCCTGTTCGTTCTTGTACCACTCGGCATCCCATAGCTGATTATGTTTCTTACTCACACTTATCCCCTGCCTATCATTCCTTTGTGTCTGCCCTTTCCTCTGTATGTGTCCCTTCCAGGTATTCAGAGGCGGCATCTGATCCGAGGTGGAAAGAAGCCATGAATGAGGAGATGAAAGCCCTAATGAAAGCAAGGACATGGGAATTGGTGGACCTGCCAGAAGGAAAAGGCACTGTTGGGTGCAAGTGGGTATTCACAGTAAAGCACAGGGAAGATGGGTCAATTGAGAGGTACAAGGCCAGACTTGTGGCAAAGGGATTTACACAAAAGGAAGGAATTGACTACAAGGAAACCTTTGCCCCAGTAGCAAAGCTCAACACAATCAGGGTTCTACTGTCACTAGCAGCAAAATTCTCTTGGGAACTTCATCAGCTGGATGTGAAGAATGCCTTCCTAAATGGTGATCTTCATGAAGAGGTATTCATGGAACCCCCACCTGGATATGATGTTGGAAAGAAGGTATGTAAACTAAGGAAAGCATTATATGGTTTGAAGCAATCTCCCCGGGCATGGTTTGAGAGACTTTGTTTGGCCATGAAGAAAGTAGGGTACACTCAGAGCAGTGCAGATCATACATTGTTTACAAGGAGACAGGATGACAAACTTACAACACTCATTGTGTATGTGGATGATATGGTGATTACTGGAAATGATGTGAAAGAGATGAAGAGGCTGAAAGTGTTCTTAGATTCAGAATTTGAGATCAAAGACCTGGGAAATCTGAGATACTTTCTTGGAATTGAAGTTGCTAGATCAAGAGAAGGAATCTACATATGTCAAAGAAAGCATGTGCTAGATCTCCTAGAAGAAACAGGCATGATGGGGTGCAGGCCAGTAGACACTCCTATAGAACCAAGCCATGGATTACAAGAATCAATGGGTGAGGAATACTGTGATAAGGAAAGGTACCAAAAGTTGGTAGGAAAACTGATATACTTATCCCTTCCTTACTCGGCCAGATATTGCCTATGCAGTGCATGTTGTCAGTCAATTCATGCACTCACCAAAGGCCCCTCATATGAGAGTAGTGGAAAGAATCCTCAGATACTTGAAAACTTGCCCAGGGAAAGGAATTCTATTCAGAAAAAACAGCAGACTTGAAATTGAAGCCTACACTGATGCTGATTGGGCTGGGTCCATTGGAGACAGAAAATCAACCTCAGGTTACTGTACATTCTGGGGAGGAAACCTAGTCACATGGCGTAGTAAGAAGCAGAATGTTGTGGCTAGATCAAGTGCAGAAGCAGAATACCGGGCTATGGCACACGGGGTTGCTGAACTCTTATGGCTCAGGACTCTCCTTAATGAGCTTGGTATCAAGACTGAGGGTTCTCTCAAGCTGTATTGTGATAATTATTTCAGGAGAACTTTGTGTGCCTTATACTCCATCAAAGATGCAGATTGCAGATGTATTAACTAAAGGGCTGACATCAACGAAGTTCAGGGACATACTTGGCAAGCTAAACATGATTGATATTCATGCTTAGCTTGAGGGGGAGTGTTAGAATGTTAGAGTGATGTTCGGATGATAAGAGTTCTTATTAGCCCATTCTTATGTTTAACTTATCTTGTAACTGGGCTTGTGTTAATGGGCCTGGGCCTAATCCTGTTTAATGTTTTAAGTCATCTAGGTGTCCCATCACTAATCAGGGGCATCCCAGTAATTTCTTGTACCTTGTACCATATTCATCTATAAATAAAGGACTGATCGACTGGATAGAACAGTTCGACATTCTCTTCAGTTCTGTGGTTCTCTTCTCCTCCTTGCTACTTCGAGTATAGCTCTTCATATTACACCCAATACACAATCTCTTGCTGTACATTGGGAATATTCATAGTAATACAATAGTTTATCTTTTCTCCATAAAAAAAAAGAAAAAAATTACGGTTGTGCAAGAACTTAGGGTGGCTAAAACATGCAACCTTCGAAACCTGATATAAGAAGGGGATTCCAAAGTGGTTGTGCAATGGTTGATGAACCAAGAGCAGACTCCCTGTTATACAGAAATACAAAGAAGAACATAGAAGTGTTAATGAGGGAAACGGTGGCAGATGTGCAATGGATTTATAGATCAGTAAATGGACTGGCTGACATGTTGGAAAAACAAGGGGTGAACAGGAGACATTGATACAAGGGTAAACAAATTTGGAGGGTTTTGTCCTCTACATTATGTTAATATATAATGGGGAACATGATTAAATGGTTAACTCAAGCATTTTTATTATAAAAAGTGCTTAAATACAAAGCATAAAAGGTGCAAACCTCTTCTATAGAGTGCAATAGAGGCACTTTCCTAGCACTTCTCCTAGAGGCACGCCTCCAGGCGTATGCCTTGAGCACTTTTTGAAACACTGTCCCCAAGTACATTTGAGATCTGTTAGCCCCCTTTTTAGCTAACCCTTCTGCCAAAAAGTTACTTTCTCTTTGAACTGAATGGAATGCTGTTCTCAATACTCCACCAAGATGCTTAATTTCCCTTGATATATACCTGTACTTTCAAGGTCCCTCACTTCCTCTCCTGAGTCACCCAAAGAATAGTCCTTAAATCTCCTATTACCAACTGTCTCTAGTGCTGATCCCTTCCAATCCTTAGGCCTTTTCTCCTTGAATGCCTGTAAATAATTCTGCTCTTACAGAGTTAACAACTCCAACAGGTCCAGAATATAAAGCTGCTATTGTGACATTGTGGTGTTTAAAGACACCTTCAACACCCAACTGCCCTGGATTTCCAAAGCTACAAACATCAAAGTTAAGCATAATCTGGTCATGAGGAGGGGATCAAGAATAGAGAGCTGGCACCAAGGATGCGGAAGAGGAGGAAGCAATAATTTGCAATTTCTAATCAAGTCATCCACAAAGAAGCGGAAATAGGTAGTGTCGTATCCCAATGAATTACCCTGACCTTGACATTATTAATCAAAACCTCTTTTGGTGAAATCTTCCCCTTGAAGATTTTAGCATTTCTCTCCTCCCAAACTGACTAAATGATGCTGCCTTCATGCATCTCCACAATATAGTACTGCTCTTTCTTCAGTGTAATTGTTACATGACACAGATATGATTTTTTTTTTTTATCAGTAACAAGATGCTTTATTAAATAATAAAATTTGTGAAACTTTAAATACAAGAAAGGGGAGGTAAACTATCTTAACTGCCCCACAACAAGGAACAAAGAAGAAAGATAAAAATTAGCCCAAAACATAGATTCCTTAAGCACCCCTTGCTTGGCTAACCCATCAGCCATTGAGTTAGCGCTTCTCTTCACCCAACTGTACTTCACCTCAATATCCCTACTCAGCCATTTAAATTTTTTCTTTTCATTTCTGTACCTCCACAAACCATTGTTGTGTTCCTTCAGCCACCTAATCACCACCTCCAAGTCACCCTCAATGACCAAGCATCGTATGTTTAATTCTCTTGCTCTTTGGATTCCTTCCAGAACTTCTAAAATCTCAGCCCTAAGAGAGTCACCCTCTCCAATTGGGCCTGAGAAAATAGCATTAATAATCCCAGCCTCATTCTTGAACACTCCCCCAATCCCAGAAGGCCCAGGATTCCTTAAGCTACTACCATCAAAATTCAGTTTTATGAATCCAGAAGGAGGGGGAAGGGGGGTGGGACCAAGAAGGTCTAGAGGTCCTCTTACATTAGGCAGAGGTAGCTATTTCTTTCCACTTTATCAATATGTCAGCCATGGAAAAATCTGAGAATAACTCCATAGATTTCAGCCAGTGAGCTACCCTTAAGTGTATCAATTCAATTAAGTTTTCTACGGATCTTTCCATGTCCAAAAAAATTTGTGAGTTTCTCTCTTCCCATATGGACCAACACACTACTGCCCTAATGCTTCTCCACATGACCTTCCCTCTTTTCTTAGGCCACCTTGAGAACGAAGGAGAGAACAAGCTTTGCACACTCACAGGGGGATTCCAAGTACATCCAAAAAGGGAAAAAACCCACTCCCAAACAATTTTAACTGGACAAGTAACCATAAGGTGGTAACCTGTTTCCCCATCAGCTTTGCAAAGAATACACCTATTGGGAAGTAAACAGAAATTGGGTCTTTTTCTTTGAAGCAAGTCATTTGTGTTTATTCTTTCCAGGAAAGTTTCCCAACAAAAACTACCAACCCAAGGAGGAATGGGTTTGCTCCAAATCTCTTTAACAGGGAAGGACAACCCAAAGGGGGCAGGAGGTTGGACCAAAGTCTCAAAAAATGATGCACGAGGAAAGGAACCAGAGGAGGAGGGGGTCCAAATTCTGGAGTCATCCTTACTCGGGTCCAAGAAAATATTTGCAAGGATGGCTAGCAAAGATGAAATATAACCCATGTCTGTATCCCTGATTGTTCTTCTCAACCCTAGATTCCACCCAAAGCCAGAAGTAGATTTAGAAGGAACCAAGAAAGAAGAAATGGGTTCATTTTTCAAATTTGACAAAGCATACAAGGAGGGAAATTGGTCCATCAGGGATGAATCCCCAACCCAAGGCTACTCCCAAAATTTTATAAGATTACCAGAAATCAAATCATACCTTATCCAAGGGGAGAAAACTAGAAGCAAATGATGAAGGCTTTCCAAGGGGAAGCAACTGTAGCCCTTGCCAAGATTCCTAGATCCCAATCATTGTCTTCCGGCCCATGTATGCTAGCCACTATCTTCGTCCATAATTTGTCCCTTTCCATTGGAAACCTCCACAACCGTTTCCCCAACAGTGCCATATTTCTTTTCTTAATATTCCCAATCCCAAGCCCTCCTAGCTTCTTACTTCTAGTTACCACCTCCCAACTCACCCTATGATCTTTCTTCTCCTCTCCTGGTTCCCACAGATATGATGTTTCATTCTCAAGGGTTACATGGTTGTGAATGTAATATATGTTATATATGTCTATTTGTGTTTGAGTATACACACAAGCACTTTAGGACCAATCTGGACCTTTGAAGCCTTTCAAATTTGGTTTTCCAGTGCTCCCACTCCCATCTCAGTTCATGCTTATGGATGTCAGATGTGGCTCCATTTTTGTATTATCAATCTCCAATTTAATGAATTTGAGGTTTTATTCAGTTCCTTAGCATTCTATAAATATAAATAAGAAAACATACAATAATGTCAAATGGATTATTTGTTGCAATGTATCTATCAAATTATATCAAGAATTCAAGATACCATAATGTTGATTACATTATTTTCTTTAAAAACTAATATTTGATAAACAATGCAACAAGGAGCTAGGTAATCAAACCTGCCCATCGTGGCCTTTCAGCTCTTCTAGAAGTTGAGTTGTTTGTTTATCCCAGACAATGATAGACTGATCATCAGAGCCAGATACCACCTTCCCTCGGTCAGAGCTAATTGCACGAACAGCCCTACAAGAAGAGAACCACTAAATATGAGAAAAAGCCATCAAAGTCTTAAAAAGCTGATAGAAAGAGGGAGAATCTATTACTCAATCAAATTAAATCTCAGGATACAAAAACTTATGGTGAAGAAATATTGGTACTGATATTAAAAGAAACTGTGGATCTGATTGATCTGACCAAACCAGTCATTAGAAGTGGAAAGATACCAAATAAGTCGTAATGCATGGCATCTCAATGTACAAGGGATATACTTGTACTTGAATATCTCCTTTTTTTATTAATACCATCATTTACATTACTTCTTAAAAGGAAGTATTGAATAAGCTCAATAAAGAAGCAGAATAGTGCAAAATAAAGTCACAAGTAGCAAACCCTGTATGTCCTTTCAAGGTTGCCCGTAGTTCAGAGCCACGAAGACTAGGATCCCAGATCTTAACCTGTAAAATCATGAAAAAACAAGGACTTTCATACCAAAAAATTAAACGGTAAAATGAAAAAAGCAGCCATTGGCCAATGTTGGTCCCAGCTATCTGGGGTCTTGGGAGGAGTAGACTGGATACAGTCCTAACCTTTGGCATTTTTTATGCACAAAGTGGCCACTATAAGAGTCAAACCTGCGTTCTTATGCTTGCCAGCCAAAATTTAAACAGTAAAATGCAGTATAAATAATATAGCATATACAGAATTTAGTCCTAACACTCAACCCAACTAGTTTTGTCCCATAAAAGAAGCAGAGTCAAAGAAAAAAAAATGAAATTATAACAAATTAGTAAGATACCGTGCAGTCAGTGCTCCCACTTATAAAAAAACCAGCATCTTCACGATCACCCACCAGATCCCACACTTCTCTTCTTGTTACACAGTGTAGAGCAGTAACAGCACCGTTATGACCCCTAAGTATCCGCATACTTGACTGAGTTTTCTTCTGTCCAGCAGCTGGTAAATCTGCCTTGCGGGGAGAAGCAGTATTTTTTGTGCTTTCATTTACAGCTAAGGTCAAAGACAATGAAGTAGAACAATATTAAAAAAGCCCAAGGAACTTTAAAATTACATCGCCCTTTGTGCTAATAAGAAATATACCCAAAGAGGTGTTATCAGAAGTCTACTTACGAGCACGACTGAAAGAGTTAGCTCTTGATGTTGTGTCCCTGCTAAACATGCTCTGCACCCAGCTTCGTCCAACACCAGAAGCTTCAGCAGGTTGCTGACTTTCATCTGCTGCATCTTGAAGGCGTGGAGATGGCAATCCATAGGGTGAGACAGACTGGATCTTCACAGATGAGATTCCCCAGTAACCAATCCGTAGTTGTTGGATATGGGACAACAATCCCCGGAGTTTTATCTGAAAAAAGGAAATAAGATTAATAGCAGCAGACCAATATAGTTTTTTTTTTTGGAAAACAACCTGCACTAACAGAAAGAAAATGAAACAAAAAACAACGAAGCAAGAAACAATAATAAGCCCCCAGAAAAATGAAGGCCAACTCAACAATTCAAGTAATTCCTTCTCAAACAAGTTCAATGAACTGGAGTAAAACAAAACTAATTTTCAAAGAGAAGTTGTTTCTACTTCCCTAACTCATGAGGGAAGAGGATTGAGCAGAACTAAAAGCCCAAGCCCACCAATCAAGTTTGTTTATTAAGAAGGAAAAGTTTTTCCAGTTAATTATTGTAGTGAGAATGGGCCGAATAGACCTTAGTTCCTTTCTTTTATTTATGTTTATGCTTATGTTCTTTTAAGTGGTGGGCCTTAGTTATGGGCCTGTTTTTGTTTCTTTATTATTTTTTCAGTGCTGGCTGCCCTATTAAGAGAATTCATGGAATTCTACTCAGATTAGAATTAAAGAAATGAAAGATATCTTTGAGGGCTGGAGAGAGGGATCAAACTCTTCTCTTCTCTCTTCCCTTCTCTTCTTCTCTCATCTTATTCCACAACTTCTGCTGAAACTTCTCTTTCTTCCTTTCTTTTCTTTTCTGTATTTTCTGATTTATTACAGGTGTGTTCTGCAACTTGGTAACAGAGCAGGTTCTCACCTTTGACATCTTTCTCATTTCTTGGCCATACATAGTGTGTATGGTGAACTGATCGGCTGATTAATTAGCAGCTTATATAGCCCAGTTGGGAGAGTCTTGGAGAGGTTTTGTGGAGATTTTTCATCCCTAGTTGAAGCCCAAGGCAAGTTTTTTGGAGATTTTTCTGGCAGCATCAGGAAAATCAGTGATCTTAGTACTTTTTGATTGGCTTTCAAAGTACAGCCACTTCATTACTCTCTCTCATCCTTATAAGGTAGCATAGGTAGCTAGAGCTTTTATTTAATAAATAGCCCAACTCTATGACATCTGTAAATAGGTAGACTAATCCTATTCAGTTCTAGGTTCGAAGTATGTAAGAAGAAGAAGAAGAAGAGACAGAGGAGGAGAAGGGTTCAACCAGAAGAGAAAAAGTCACTCTACCCAGCCGACCCACTTTGTATTTATAATGTATAAGCTGAATTACAAAAGACAGTATTGTCCCTCGTTAAAGATAGGACACATAACTTAAACTTGAATAAAAAGACTATTCACTCTCAATTAGATAGACAAAAGACCAAAATACCCTTGTACTGTCGACTCTAACAACATCCAAAGTCTATCATTACGAACTGAGATCCCACTTTCATGAACAGGGTCAGGGCCAACTCATCTGAGTACTTCAAGGCCCAAAAGACTTGGCTCAAACACTTGACAAGCTATCGCCCCCAAACTGAGATGGTCAAACCAAGCTGATAAATCGTTGTTTGGAGACATAAAAGATTTTTATTAAAAGTAAAGAAAAATGAGATTATTTTGCATCTTCTTCCTCCTCATCCTCCCTTCTCTTAAGGAGGCCTATGCCTCTTACGTTCTGAACTATGCCTCATGCCTCGCGTCACGCCTCCGTGTTTTAGGTTGTGAGACCTAGCTTGTGGGCTTGGGCCTTTATTTGTTTATTTTACGTGGTTGTCTTTTATGTTTCTTTCTGAGGATTAATGGGCCTGGGCATCTAATGTACTAATATGTTTTTTTTTTTTCTTTTCTTTCCCACCTACTAAACAGGGGCAGATTTGTCATTGTACTCCCTCTCTTAAACCCACCTATAAATAATAAGATCAGGGGCTGTTAGAGCTGCTAACGCCCCATTTCTCTTAAACCTTCTTCTTCTCCTCTATTCTTCTTAAATCTGAACACTAACATGGTATCAGTGCATTGATACTAGTTTTCTCCTGGTTCAAATTCAAATCAGCTGTTGTTTTTCCCTCTTTCTTCTTTTTTTTCCTTTTCTGGGTTGTTTAAAACCCTAGTGCTGGTCATGGTTTGCTGAGCTCTTTTTAGGGTTTTTCCCCTTAGGAGAAGGCCCTAGGGAGACCCATAACAGGGTTCGGGTGTGCTTTACTAGAGCAAGATAGAGCTGGAGTAGACTTTCGACTACTAGAGTGAACTGTATAAGACAGGTTGTTAAGTTTGTGTGCTGCATGAAGGTGCAGTTCAAGGGATTTCCTAGACCACACGAGTGGAAGATTGGGGTTTGCTAAACTGAAGCTGAAAGGTTGTCCATGTTCCTACACAAGTTACAGCAGAACTGAAGTTGAAACACTGTTAGAAAAACTATTTCTTTGATTCTGGTGTGACGGAACAGTATTGGTCTCTGTTACAGGTGAGTTTGGAAGGTCAAATGTCATCCTAAAACTCAATGGTCTGTTTGGTTGCCAAGAAACAGTGGGATGAGAAGGGATGGGATGAGAAAGGAAAACTTTATTTTCTTATTTTTGGTCCCTATGTTTGTTTGTTGAGACTTACTATCCTACAGAATCCACTTTCAGTGTTTGGTTGATGAGAAAATTTTGCAGGATGTTTGATTTTGGCCCACTTGGATAAGTCCATGCTTTCTCCAACTCCACAACACAACCCTATTAGCATGTTTTGTAAGGTAGGAGAGATTTCTTAAACCAACTTGTCTGCATTGATCAATTACACACCAGTTGGCCATTGATCAGTTTGTATTAATCTTGAAATTAATGGATGGTTTACCCTTCTATAGGTTTCAATCTTGAAATTAACAATGGTGGATAGCCATGGTTATCAAATCAATTCAATGTTCAAGCTTGGTTTATACTTGGAAAATGATATTTGATTGAATGTACAAGAGTTTTCTTTCATGCCTTGGAGATAAAGTTCTTACATATGATGTCATAAGTAATGTGGCATGTTGAAAAGCTATAAACTTGTAATGTGTATATGTTTAAGGCTATATTAATTTAAACTTGCATATTTTAAAAGAAAGAAAGAAAAGGAACTCAGAGATAACAATGGAGAAACTGAGATGCTACCTAAATTTGAACATGTACTGCACCAATTGATTCTTACATGAATATGGACTTAATTTCATTGAAAAGCACTATTAAGGACCAGTCCTATCGGTCATCAACTCATGCTATTTAATCCACATAAACCATTGGGTTTAGTTCCTTTTAGGACAGGTTCAAATGTTCAAAGCATCAGAATCGAAGCATAATGGAAAGGCAATCATCAGATTCGTGAGCTCTGTTTTTTTGTCTTGAGGAATGGAAAAAAGAAAAACAAAAAACTGAAAACCATTGGCTTAATTTAACAAACTTCTTGTTTTTTAAAACCATCAAAACAATGGAATCGAAACTAAAGATTCATGAAGTATGTCCAAGTATTCAGTGACAGAAATCAGAACTATAATCCATGGAACCAAATAAAGCAAAACAATAGAGCCCATCAAATACTAACCGAATAAGTAATACGACACATTTAATAAACAATAATCAAGAGGAAAAAATCCATTACAAATCTGGAACGAACACATATGAAATACACCAGATCTGGAACAAATCCATGGAAAAAAATCAGATCTGGAACAAACACATGTCCTTGCCAGATCTTGAATGCCGGTGTTAAACCAAAGGGAAATAGCAGCAGATCTGGAACACTGGTGTCATGTTTTAGCTCTCCGGCGATGAAAAACTAGTCTGACCGACCATGGTTGGAGGGGTGATTCAATGGGTTGTGGAAGGAGAAGAAATCAACGAAACCTCATAAAAATGATACAAAAATAGAAGTAAAACATGAGAGGATGTCGGATCTGTACTTGGTGTCGCGCAAAACTGCCGGAAACATCATCGGAGAACTAACCATTGAAGGATGTACAGTCAGAAGACAAAGATGCGAGTTTGGTGCTCTGACAGGCTCGACAAAATTTTCCCACTTGAAACATTCTATTTTCTCTTCTCAGCGGGGTCTCACTGTTTTGGTGCAACCCCACATTTTAACTTTTGAGAACTCGCATCCCTCCCACTTCCTAGTGTTTCTTGTTAAACAAACACTAGAAAGGTGGAATATTCCACCAATATGCTTCCCACCCCTTCCCTTTCTCGGAAACCAAGCGTACCAAAAAGTAAAACAGACCTTGTGAGGATTTCTTGAACATGGAAAACCCTAGTTTCCTTAGTCTTCAAATCACTGGTGTGAAACTGGATGAATATAACTTTTAGGAGTGGTCCATTTCTGCAAAACTTGATATTACAAGTCATGGTTTGCTGGGATACATCAATGGACAGGTAAGGAAGTGAAGATGGAAGATCCTACCCATGGGGGTTGGACTAACCTTGGTTATGTCATGGATACTGTCTTCCATGACTCAAAAGATTGCTAGGACAGTTCAGCACTATCCTACAACTCATAAAATTTGGGAAAAGCTATCTTATACTTATGGACAATGAAAGAATAATGACACAAGATATTGCAGTCCTGAATCAAGGAAACTTGTTGGTTGCTACTTATTTTGCTACCCTCGAAGGACTTTGGGAAGAACTTGATCATCATCTCATCATGATTAGAAAAATTCTGAAGACACGGTTTAAATCTCTTGCTGGATTAGGCTTTTCACATAATAGTATTCAGTCTTAGATTTCGGGGAGAGATGAACTCCTAGCTCACAACATGTGTTCTACCTAATCAAAAATGAGGAAATTAGGAGGAAAGAGATGAATGTTAAGGCTCCCACACAATAGGTGGAGCACTCAACTCTTGTTTTAGCTACTCAAAAGAGTGGGAAAGGGGGAGACAAGAGAAATTTAAAGTGCTCTCACTGTGGTGGGAGAAACACACCAAAGATAAAACTAGAACTACTAGTGTTTATTTTGTTACGAGACAGGCCATTACTCCTTCAAATAGCTTCCTCAAGTTCATGGCTGAAGAGGTAGATATCCTTAATCGAGCTATGGCTTGATTGAAACAGTCATCTATTGCTTCCTCCTCTTTTAACAAAACATGTATTGCTTGCTTTTGCACTTAGGGCTATTCAGTTTTCTTCCCCAAATTCATGGGTCATTGACTCAAGAGCTTTTAAACACATGACCAACAATTCTTCTTTATTTTCATCTTATCATCTAATTTCTGGACAAGACAAAATTAAGGTTGCCTATGGCTCTCTCTCTTGTTATTCATGGGAAAGGAGATATCCAACTTGGGAAAGTTCTTTCTCTTAAGTCTAGCTTACATATTCCTAATTTTACTACCAACTTGCTTTCAGTTTCCAGAATAACAAAAACTTTGGATTGTATTGTGACCCTTCCTATTCATTGTGTTTTTTACGACCAGTTGAAGCAAACGATTGGGAGTGGTCGTGAATCTACAGGTCTGTAGTATCTCAATGAAGATATTAGTTCAACTCTTAAGGCATTGTCAACTAATATCATTGAATGCAAGGAGTCTAGTACTTTAGTTTATCTCTGGCATGCCAGATTGGTTCATATGTCTTTTTCATTGTTAACAGTCTTGTTTCCAGAATTATTTGAAAAAGTGCCCTTCGAAAATCTTTCTTGTGATGTCTGTCAAATGTCTAAACATTGTAAAACAAATTGTCCAAGTTCCAGTTATGAATTCAATGCTCCTTTTGATTTAATTCATTCGGATGTTTGGTGTCCTTCATCCATTATTTCCATGGATGGATATCAGTATTTCATTAGTTTTATTGATCATTTTACAAGATGTACTTAGATTTACTTGATGAAAGAATGAAAGGAAGTACTTAGATTCACTATGGTTTTCTGTAAAATGATTAAAACACAATTTGGAAAGAAGGTTAAACGGTTCCATTCAGATAATGTAATTAAATATTTCAAGAAAGAATAGACATTTACTTGAGAACAATCGTGCTCTACTGTTTCAAAGCAAGGTCCCTAAGAAATTTTGGTCTCATGCTGTTCTAATGCCTTCTTATCTCATCAACCAAATGCCATCCAGGGTTTTGGGGAATGGGGATGAGAACTCCTTTCTTTGTCCTCTGTCCAGAGCAGCCTATGTTCTCTTTGCCTCATAAGATTTCTGGTTGTGTATGTTTCAATCATATTAATGATCCTAAAAGGACAAAGCTCAATCCTAAAGTAACCCATGGGGTGTTCTTGGGTTATTCTCCTACATAAAAGGGATATAAATGTCTTGATCCAACTACTGGAAGGAAGTTGTCACCAAAGACATCACCCTTTGTGAGTCACTATGTTTGAGCCTCCTTGGAATCCTCTTCAGTGGGAGACTAGTGGAGTGGAAGAGACTTCCTCTTAGTGCTAATCCTTTTGTCTCGGCTCTTACTTCCTCTCTTCCAACCCCTCTCTCTAATTCTCTCTCTCCTCAGACTCTCTTCATGTTGAATCTATTTGCCCAATTGAGACTATGAATGATGAAAATCCTTGTGATGCTACTCACATTGAGGCAATTGCTCCTAACCTTGATGATGAAAGGCAACTAAGTGTTTCTCAAAGGAAGAGGAAAGGCTTTCCAATTAATGACAACAACCAATACGGAACTTTATGTTCTAGCCAAGGTATTGCTCTTCCTAACCTCCTCTAATCCCAATTCAAATCTTCCTATTACCTTGTTAAAACATGTTCAGATCTCATTTATTTCCTGCCTATCACTCTTTTGTCTCTGCCTTGTCCTCTGTTTCTACCCCCTTCCAAGTACTCAAAGGCTATTATTAATCTCAAATGGAGAGAAGTATGGATGAGGAAATGAAAGCCTTGTTAAGGAAAATACTTGGGAGCTAGTAGATCTCTTGGTCAGGAAGAACACTATGGAGTGCAAGTGGGTGAATACAATCAAATGCAAGGTTGATGGTTTTATCAAGAGGTATAAAACCAGATTAATTGCAAAAGTATTCACCCAAAAAAGAAGGTATTGATTATAAGGAGACCTTTGCCCCAATTGCCAAATTGAATACTATGCAAGTGTTTCTCTTGCAGTAAACTTTTCTTGAGAATTATACCAATTGGATGTTAATAATGCTTTCTTAAATGGAGATCTATAAGAAGTCTACATGGATCCTCCTCCAAGGTATGACATGAGAGGAAATGTTTGCAAAGCTAAGGGCCTTATATGGTCTCAAACAATCTCCAAGGGCTTGGTTCGAAAGATTATGCAAGGCAATGAAGCTTGTTGGGGACAAGCAAAGCAGTGTTGATCGCACTTTGTTTTGTAAAAGAAAGGAAGCAAAGCAGATGAGATTCGACAGTTGAAAGGCTTCTTAGCCTTGGGGTTTGAATCAAGGATCTGGGACTTGTAAAATACTTCCTAGGGATAGAGGTAGATGGGTCTAGTAAGGGAATCTACATTTGCCAAAGTATGTATTTGACCTTCTGAAGGAGACAAGAAAGCTAGGGACCAAACCAGTAGATACTCCTATAGAGCAAAATCATGAGTTGCATGAAGATGATGGAGAATTGTATCCTCACAAAGAGCGGTATCAGAAATTAGTTGGTAAACTGCTTTATTTATCTCTCACTAAACCTAACATTGCATATGTAGTTTATGTGGTCAGCCAATTTATGCATGCTACACAAGTTACACATATGAAGGAAATGGAAAGGACCTTTAGATTCTTGAAGACATGTGCCAGAAAGGGATTACTATTTATGGAATATGAGAAAATAGAGGTGGAAGCTTATACTGATGCTGATTGGGCAGGTTCTTTTGGTGATAAAAGGTCTACATTTGGATATTGTACCTTCATAGGTGGTAATGTTATTACTTGGAGGAGCAAGAAACAAACAATTATAGCAAGATCAAGTGTCGAGGATGAATATAGGGCTAAGGCTCTAGAGTTGCTGAATTGCTTTGGATTCAGATTCTTCTAAAGGAGTTGAGGATAGATGTTACTGTGCCTCTAAAGCTGTATTGTGATAATCAATTTGTGACCAACATTGCTAACAACCCAATCCAACATGATAGTACAAAATATATGGAGATTAATAGGCACTTTGTGTGAGAAAGAATTTTTCCTAACAACCTTTGTATTCCTTAATCCTTATATGCCATCTACAAGACAACTGGCTGATGTTTTTACCAAGGGGCTCACCAAGGTGGCATTCGGTAGCATTGAATCGACCTCCAAACATCAAAAATCTTGCTTTTTCGGAGGTCGGAGGTCGGAGGTCGGAGGTCGTTCGGCTGCACCTCCGAAGTCTGAACTGCTCATCTGAACACCGAAAATACTTCTAAATCGTTCAGCACCCAATCTACCTCCAAGCGCATTCGAAGGTAGTGGACAAAATGTCGATTCCATCTACGCCCCCTCTCTGTCTCTCTCTCAAAATACAAAATGCCGACAATCTTTCCTCCTTCACTGCAGTGAACAAAGGAATCAGCAAACCAGATCACCGACTGTTCTCTATATCAAGGTTAGAGAAGGGAAACACTTTATATTCCTCTTCTTTGCTCCCCCTTTTTTCTTGACAAGAAGGGATGGAGCAATCGGTACAAAGATGGCGACGAGAGTGGACTGTGGTGGTGCAAAGAGGGTTGGTCCTGAAACCTGGTTGAGGAGGAGAGAAAGGTGCAGCTGTTGCAAAGGTAATTGGAAGACCAGCTTGGATTGCTCGGGTCGGCCTATGATTGTGGAGATTATGGCTTTGGAGATGTCAAAGAAGTCATTGATGATGATCTTCTCAACAACACTACCCCTCTTCTTCACTATGGTGAACAAAGGAGTCAACGAACAGGATTGTCGATGCTGCTCTTACTACCACTACTCACGAAGATGCCCCTGTTCACCGACTATTCTTCTTCTTGAGTGTGCCCCTTTTAAAAATTAATAAAAAATGATACCTCTAACCATCCCCTATTTTTTCATCTTCATGCCGATGACTAGATACTCGACCCCGTTCGATGTTTTTGTAATTATATATTTTTCTTTTTTTCTCTTTCTCCAGAATTCTAATATTTTTTATAAATAAAGTAAGATGAGTTGTTTATTAATTTATTTTACTATTTTTCATTTTCTTTATAATTTTCATTTATTAGTTAATATTTTGTACTTAGTTTATAATGTTTAGTTATTTTATTAAAATAGTTTTAATACTTAATCATCCTTAATAGTATATTTAATATTTTTATTTATTGGTTAAGAATTATTTTGGTATTTTATGCTTTTTATTTTTCATTATATTTGATAATATTAATTTTTATTAATATTATTATATTCATTTTTATTAGCATTATTATATTATTAATATTATTATATTTTATACTTACTCCGATATTATTTTTGATAATATTGTATGATTATTTTATTTTTTAATTTTTTATTATTTTTGTAATATTAAACTTTTTCATTACTCTTTTAAATATTATTTATTAGCCTTTTTTATTATTATTTTAATATTTTATTGTAGTCATTTTCATTTTTTTTTACAAAATAACGAAGGGGTAAATTTGTAAAATGCACAATTTTCAGATGTTACAACATTCAGATTTCCAAACAACTCCACTATATTCAGATGTTTGCAAAAGCAAAAAGCAAACTTTCCACTGAATACTTTCAGAGCCTTTTCGGAGGTTTTTTTGCTTTTCAAACTTCAGACTTCAGATTTACCGAATGCCACCTAAGGCAAGATTAATGGAGATGTTATGCAAGCTGGGCATGAAAGATATCTATGCTCAGTTTGAGAGGAAGTGTTGTGAGACCTAGTTTGTGGGCTTGGGCCATTTGTTTATGTTATGTGGTTATCTTTTTTGTTTCTTTCTTAGGCTTAATGGGCCTGGGCCTCTATTATACTAATACGTTTTTTTTTTCTTTTCTTTTCTTTCCTGCCTAATAATCAGGGGTAGATTTGTCATTGTACTCCATCTCTTAAACCCTACTATAAATAATAAGATTAGGGACTGTTAGAGCTGCTGCCACCCCATTTCTCTCAAACCTTCTTCTCCTCCTCTCTTCTTCTTCTCTAATATGAACACTAACACATGCCATTGTGGACCATATCTTATTACTGGTTGAGCAGTTGCCTACAGGCTGGACTTGCCCTCTACCTCCCATTTACACCAAGGGTCCGTTTGGTTCGCAGTCGGAATCGGTATCGAAATCCTTTGGAATCAGAATCGGAATGGTCCATTCCCATATTCTGTTTGGTTCAGACAGGAATGGGAATGGAAATGGGAGTGAGCAGGAATGGGATTTCATTCCCAAGGGAGGGGCAGGGAATGGCCATTCCCTCAAATGGGGAAATGCCATTGCAGCAGGAATGGGAATGGGATTCCGATTCCGCCCAACCAAACAGTTGGAATCGGAATAGCCCATTCTGATTCCGATTCCAGACCCCTATTCCCATGAACCAAACGGGGCCCAAGTCTTTCATGTGTACTTGCTCAAGAAGAACCTAGACCTAGGATCTACCATCAACACTTTCCTGCACAAGTTCACTGAAGGAGAGATCAAGGAGAGATCAACACTTTCCTGCACAAGTTCATTGATTTTTGTTGGGTGAAAATAGGTAAATGATTTGCTAAGCAGGCCTTGGTGGTGTTGACTCATCTGCTAGTAGCAAAGGCCACTTGGGAAGACAATTCTTCTCTCCAACAATTTCCACAGCTCAACCTTGAGGACAAGGTTATTTTCGAGGAGGGGCAAGCTCATAAGGCCCACTACTCCCAAGCCCACGGCCAACAGTATCATCAGACTCAAAAGGAAATGTGTTTTCAGTAAGTTAAGATGCTCATGCATATAAAACATGAATTGGATGTAAGCAACCTATAAAAGGATGAAACAAGAATGGACAGGAAAAGAACCAATATTTGAACTCATTTCCTTTTCTTTTCATCTGTAGGAGCAAGGGTCCCTCAAAGAACCCCTGCGAAGGGCAGTTTCCCACCAGACTCTAACATTAAAAAATAGTACAAGAAACATATGGCAACTAAATCCAATTCATGTAGGGTGTACATTTCCAATTATTCACAAAATTAAAGATTTATTTAGAAATAATACATTGTGGAAAATGACCACAAGTACTGAGCAATAAGAGACATGTAATATTCAAATGACCAAGAATCATTGCTTTTAAAACCAAAATGATCCTTGAGCTATCGGAGATGGCAGATCAATTAAGTCATCCATTCCAAGAAAGTCAAATAGTAGTATCAAGATTATAGAATTCTGTGAAAATTATCATCACAAGAACTGCCACAAAAGAATCAAATAGGATCGTGATTACTTAAGTGATTCCTTTGCATCTGTTTGTCAAAAAGCATTATTAATGATCCAAGTCAGACAATATCTGAAGTAAAACCCCTCGTCCATGGCAGAGACACCAAAGCAAAGGAAAAGGGCAAAAGAAATTAAGAACTTACAAATTGCTTATATCCAATGTTGTTTTTGTTTGCAATAGTCTCAATGATATACCAAGCATCAGTATCAGGCATTCCTAACCCAGCCTTCCATGAGGACATGAAACAAAAGAATAAAGTACCAAAAAGTAAGATGAGAATACAATGAAGTAATAAAAAAAAAAAAACAACATTACCATATGTGATGCCACTATAATTAGCTGTGCCGTCACAAGAATGACATAATTAGACATCCTGACAACAATAACCACATGCAAACATAAATGGAAATCTCAATAAAGATATTGCAGAACCAATAACAATCACAAAACAAATCCATACAAAACCATTCTACCTGGCCCAGAGGTTACATTATACAAGAGAGTGCAGACTTGCAGAGCAAGTTAATATTGAAGCTATAGAAAACATGTAGCAGGGTTGTACAGGTATTAATGCAAGATTGATACCATACCCATATCTTACAGATCTTGGTCATCATCTTTCATGAACAGAGCATTTTTTTTTCTGAAACTAACTTCTATTAAAAACAAAACTGACTAACTTGTATAATAAAAAGAAGCAAGTGCCCAGAAATAGATAAAAACATACTCAGAATCCACCAACCAAGAAGAGGCCAGACAGCCTAGAATATGCAACAAGAACCCAAAACCATAAACACCTCAGCCAGCCAAACCATGCTCTAGAAGACTCCAAAAAGGAATTCTACAAAAACATACAACCAAGGTTCAAAGTATCGATACGATACGCCCCGTATCGGGCATACCATATCGTATCTTTTGGTCTCGATACACCTATTTACAGGTGTTTCGGGACCCCCATTTATTTCAATAAAAAAACACTTAAAAATCATCTCCATAGATCAAGTTTTGAAAAAAAAAACATTGAGCGGTAAGTTTTTAGTACCAATATGCCCCTTCCGATACACAGGGGCGTACCGATACTTTGAACCTTGCATACAACTGCACAAAGCAGAACACCAGAAACATAACAAGGCCTTGTGCCTCATGGTCACCCAAGCACTACAAACAGCCACCACCCAATGAAGTGTAAATCCTCCCTCAAGTTATCTCCTTTCACACTCAAAAACTTTGATTAAACCAAGGAAGAATTCTGTCTTCTATAGAATCTCCCTCTCCCTCAAGAGGATGTGAATTTACCTCTTCCATTCCCCCACCCAACTACCCTCTTTTTCTTTAAGCTGAACCCTCCAACCTGTTCAAGTGGATATCACTTCCAAATTTCTCTGCAACACCCTCCTCCCTATCCCCGAACTTTCACCCTTCACACTCAAAGACTGATTAAACCAAGGAAGAATTCGGTTCCACTCCCCCACCCACCCACCTACCCTCTTTTTCTTTCTGTTGAACCTTAAAACCCATTAACGTGGATATCTCTCGAGTTTCTCTGCAGCACCCTCCTCCCTCTCCCCTAAATAGTCTTCCACAAGATCACCAGCACCCAAGCCTGTTTATGAAAACATTTGTAGGTTTGATTATTTCAATATTTCTGCAGGATAATTGTAGAGAACACTGATGTGCTTGGGTTTCTTGCAATGTTCACATACCAGGTCCCGTTTATCTTCCTTTTTCTTGTCCCTTTCTGGATCACCCCCTAACTTAGGTTTAATAGCTGTCAGGGCTGGGGAAAGAGGCTGAGGTTGCATCATGACTTTCCGCCTGGTCTCTTCACTATGCACCAGGGAGTATGCTTGAGAGAGGGTCACACTATCTCTGGTCAGTATCTGTTGCCGCACAATGTCATATTCTGAATTCAGGCCAGCCAGAAATTCAAACACCCTATTTGTCTCGACTTGCTTTCTGTGAGTCTATGCATTTCTGGGACTCTCCCACTCAAGGGTCTCTAGGTGATCAATCTCATGCCACAGGGATTTCAGTGTAGAGAAGTAGACAGAAACTGGTTTCTCCCCTTGTTTAAGACTATTCACTTCACACTTCAGTTCATAGGCTCTGGCAACATTAAGGGGTTGGGAATAGGTTTCTTTCATAACATCCCATATCTCCTTGGCTATCTTGGCCCACAAGTAATTTCGGATGATATGTGACTGCATAGAATTACACAGCCATGCCATAACCAAGTAGTTTTCTTGAACCCACTTGGTGTACATCGGGTCCTCCTTGGAAGGTTCTTTCACATCTCCCAAGAGGTAGCCCAATTTTCCCCTTCCCCCAATGGCCATCATGGCTGATTGGGCCCATTCCAAGTAGTTTGACCCGTCAAATCTCACAGTTATAATCTGAAACCCAGTTTCAGATATACTACCATAACTGTTGTTCCAACAACTACCTTCTCCCTCATTTTTAAACTCTATCTTTGGTCAAGAATCAGTAGGTACGAACTGTTAGGGTCACTACAACAGAAAACAGCACTTGGACAGTCGATCACAATCAGAAACCAGTATGGAATCAATGCAGGTCTGATCTGAAACCAATCTGTAATCACAGTATATGCATGAAACAAGTGCAGGTCTGATCTGAAACCAATCGACAACCACAGTATATGCATGAAACCAGTATAAATCTGATCTGAAACCAATCGGCAATCACAGTACCAAGCAATTCGTACAAGTTTTCACCCCCTAAAAGAGCTCGAAACCAAAAAACAGGTCTGAATCCAGCTTAGAAAGCAATCTGAGATGCTGGAACAGAATTAGGGTTTCAATCGTAGGTCTGAAATAAGTGCTCAGCCACACTTTCCAAGCAGTCCGTACAGTTAGGTTTTGTCGTAGGGTCAATGTGAAACCCTAAAACTGATCACCTCTGGGAGAATACCCTAAAACAAGCACTTTCCAAGAGGATAACAAGAGTTCGGCCCAACAGAAAGGTTTGCCGCAAGGTTAATATCAAACCCTAGAACTGAGCAAAAACCCTAAAATAGTTCGGCCGCTCCTTCTAGATAGGTCCAACCTATCTTGACTGATAGCAGTCTCTAGAAAATAAATAAGACTTACCCAGAGAATGCTGTTCGCTACCTTCCAAGGTTGCCTGAACCCTAGCCTTCTCTGATTCTTCCTGATTACCAACACTCTGCAAGCTGTGGCAAGTCTTCAACAGCTGCGAACCTCTTCTGGTAACCTCCAAGAATCAGCCAACGTATACTTCTTCATAAACTTCGAGCCCTAGATGGTTCTCATGTGGTTGGTTGGACTAGACTCACATGAGAAACCCTAGATAGATAGGCTCTGATACCAAGTAGACGATCAAGACTACAACCAGCCTTGAACCCTAATAGATTTCAGATTAGGAAAAGTAGAAGAAAAGAAGAGAAAGGGAGAAAAGAGAGGGAACTAGAGAAACAAAGGTTGAAAGAAGGGACAGATTCAGAATGATCTGCCGCCGCCACTCTCTTAGTATTTATAGGTTATGTTCAGTACATTGGGAAAAGGACAGATCTGCCCTTAGTACTTACATGACAAATAAAGCAAATAAAAAACTGACCACCAACTGACACTACCATGACTGAAACAAATAATTACACATACTGTCCTACGAACACAGTGGGGACCACGGCTGTGGGGCCCACATCAGCGTTCTCTACAATAATCCCTCTGCACATGCACACACCATGTTTGGAATGGAAGCATGTTTTGCACTTTCTTTATGGATAGGCAACAGATGATTTATTGATGGTCTAGTCAAACCTTTACAAAAAGAGGAGAATACTCAAAAGAATTGGGAAGCCTATTCCAAACTTCATAAGAATGGGAACAAAGACAAAAGTCAATCAAAGGAAGCAACAAATGCAAAATATTATGGTATGGGTCGCACATTCGGTAAGATATTTGCCCATCTTTATCAATTTTCTGCTGATTACATTATTAGAGGTTGGAAAATTATTGTTGGTTCTTCATTGACTACAACACTTAAAACCAAACATTAGCCACCTCCCACTCATTACTATCAAAATGAATGTTTGTGGCTGTAGTTTGGGGAATTCCAGCAACTTAGGGATTTGTAATGTATTCAGGAATTGTTACGGAGATATGGTGGCACAATTCTCTGGATCCATGAGACATGGTGATTCTACAAAAAGCTAAGTTTTTAGCCATATTGCAAGGGCTAATATTGGGCAAATCCCATAACTACAGAAATGTAGAGGTGGAAGGTGACTCAAAGGTAGTGGTGAGCTGGGTTAATAATACAATGTGAACATGAAAATAATAGCATCTTATAACAGAGGCCAAAGAATTGGCTTCTGAACTAAGGTCAACATGTTCTAAAAATCGTAATCATATCGTAAATTGTAAGACTGATTCTATTTTTTACAAACTAGTCAAAAATAAAATATAGTATGCTAAAAGACTAAATATGTATAGAAAAGTGTTATTTTAGTCGTATCAACCATATATGTACCTAAAAGGCTAAAGCAATAGAACTTACCATTTATACAATACAAGTCCAAGATAATATAATCGAGTTTGAATTGAAAGTCAAATAATCCACATGCAATGGCTCTTTTCCCAACACATGATAGAAAATAAACTCAATATATAGTCTTAAATAACATAAATAAATCAGTTTCCAGTAAGGTCATTAAACAAAGTCACCCTTGACAAAACCAAATATAAACAAAAACAAAATGACAAAGTAGAGAACAATTCTTAACTGAATTTATTTGAATCACAATGAGTCACACGAATCGTATAAATCATAAGATTTATGAATCAAATCATATAATTCAAATAAAAACCGTAAGATTTTTGCAGAAAATGATTCAGACATAAGATTCAAATTGAAACCCTTGCAATTAATGATTCAAGTCATGAGTCGTATCATAAAGAATAAGATTTTAACAACATTGAAATCAACCATTTATTGGGCAAACAGATCTGCCAACAGCACGGCTGATGCCTGGACAAGACAAGGAGAAAATAGGAACCAGCTTTTCTGGGGATGGTCCACCTAGGGAAATTATTGTAACATAGAAAATAAATACATAGCACAAGAGGGCTTAAGTAGCAAGGGATAACCTACCAATTACCAAATGGGCTGCTTGGCACAATTATTTTTTGTACATCATTCTTCTCAAGAATCTCAATAAATTAATAAAATTCCTTACTTTTACTAAACAAAAACTCTAAACTCCTTGCTCCTATCCCCGCTTCCCCTGCCTCGTATACAGCCAGCAGAACCTCTAAACTCTTTAGACAGATCTAGCATTCCTTTGTGAAAGGTAGTATTAACCTTTTTCTGACCCCTTCCTCTCAACCTCCTTAGTCCCAATCCACCCGAATTATCATTCTCACTACACCTGTAAAGGAAACATCTTATTCTCTGCCACAAAATACATTGCTAAACAGCTCTCTGCTTATGCTAATTTCCTACTCCAGCCTCTTGAAGACTTTCACAACAGCTTCCCTTCTGCCCAAGAAGAAATTCTGACATATGGACCTCTATATCTACCACCTTTTCCAAGGCAAAGAGCTACTAAACCCATGTGCTTAATTAATAGCTACCTCATCATCCTCATCTTCTTTAAATGTTGATCCATCACCCCTGTACGAACTAGTCTCTCCCTCAGCCATTTTCAGCTCTTCTCCATCCGCTCTGACAAAAAGTGAGCATGATTACACCTTCTGAAGAGGACACTACATGATCTTGATCCCCTTTGACCTTCCATTAAGTGTCCTTGAGCACTCTTTGATTCCTAGTACTGCTCTTATCTGAAACCAGCATAAAGTGCTCACCTTCAACTTCTACCACCCCCAGAGTCATCATTGGAAGAGAAAATGAGACTCATCTGCTTTTCAGCTTTCTACGATATACCTTTAGCATGAAGCTTCTTAGAATACCATTCAGCCTTCTCAGCTTACCATCTAGGGTGCTCTGAGCTTTCAACCTTCTTGTCTCAACAATCATTTTCAGTCAATCTCAAAGAGCAGAAAGTAAAATTAATGACTGTAGAAGGTATTAGTAGAAGTGGAATTAGTTGCTGTTTTTCTTTTATTTAGTTTATGGGACTTATTGTTATTTTGACACGGGCCTATTTTTGTTTTTATAGGTCCCTTTTACTGCCATCTTATTAGGGCACTTTTGTAATTTTTACAGATTTCTGGCAACCATATAAGAGATTGGGAGATTTGTTATGAGAAACACAATTCATTCTCCAAGCATGTCTCAGCCTACTCTCTTCTATCTTTAAAACCTAAGTTCCTTGCTTATTTTTCTTGATTTCTTTTTCCGTTTTCTATTGCTAAAAAGTACAAAAGGGTATCAGAGCAAGAAGAAGAAGACTCTGATGATGATAAAGACGTTCATAATGACTAGATTTGAAGTTGTTTATGGTCTGATCTGAACTGTTTAGTTTTCACTCAGTTTTTGTTTAGCTTATTGGTGTCTTTGATCTCCCACCTTGCTTGACCTATTAGATTAATCTCTTTATTCTAAACTTTCTCCTCTTACAGTTCCTTTAATCAGATCTGGTTTTTACTATAAATTGTAAGCCACAATTTTACTACAAGTAGTACTTATGAGAATTACTATAAATAGTGAGTTCATAAATTATTACAAATAGTAATTTTGTTTTCAGGATAGTAATGATGTGTCATCCTCAAATTGCCTGATGTTTAGAAGATTTTTGGAGAATTTTTTACCTTTTTATCAATGCCTAGGCTTCTGGCTGACCTGTAAATGCTGCAACAGCAGTTTTATATGTTGCTTTCAGTGTTTGTAGTACTCGTGTGGCCTGAAATAGGGTGAAGTGGTCCTTGTAGGGGCTGTCCATACCAGAAATACAGTTGTTTCTCTTCTGGAACTCTTTTTCAGCAGTGTGGTAGTGTCCCTTCTTTGGTTCAAACAAAGGGGAATGATCCTATAGTTCTGGTTTACGTGAATTCAAGTATTCTTGTGACAGTGGTGACAGTTTCTCTCTTTCCTACTGTTCTTTGTGACTGAAATAGTGTAATCAGCCCTTCCTAGCATGTTGTTTGAGGATTCATTTGTCTCCGGTGTGTCTTCTGGTCACAACTGAGTGAGTAGGGGATTAGAAATGAACTTACCCATGGCTGTAAATTCCCTTTGATGGACTCAATTACCTAGAATGGTTGAAGGGGATTAAACTCTGCATAACTGCAAGGGGGAAGGTAGGTTATATTAATGGTAAGACTAAAGAACCAAAGTCAGGGACTGATTAAAAAAAAAAAAAAAGGAACCGAAGTCAAGGAGTGCAAACCATGATAGGTGGGATCAAGAAAACAGCACGGTGATGTTGTGACTGTTACTACCCATGCTACCACAGCTGAGGAAGACATTCATGTGGGCAAAAGCTACTTATGAGATTTGGGAGCAAGCTAAATCTACCTACTCAGAGCAACATCATTATGCAAAGATTTATCAGTTGCAAACTGCTCCTTCAACCTGCTAGCAGGGGAGAGGAGTCTCTCCACATACTACACGGATTTGACCTCCATTTGGAAAGAAGTGGATCACTATTAGAATATGGATTGGAAATGTGATGTGGATGCTAAGGCCTACAAGTCTATGGTCAGCAACAGGTTTTCTCCTTTCTTTTGGGGCTGAACCCCATGTATGAATCTATTAGAGTTCAGATATTGGGAAGATCTTCCATCAGTGCAAGAAGTATATGCTCTAGTACAATTAGAAGAAAATAGGAGGAATGCGATGAATTGTTCCAAGGTGGAGCAAGTTGCTCTAGCAGTCAGGGGAGGTGCAAAACTGCAAACACAAGTAGTGGAAGTTCTTTTAAGAAAAGTGATTCTCACAAAAGGGTGGACGATAAAGATAAACTGTGGTGTACTCATTGTCAGCGACACAAGCACACTAAGGACACTTGTTGGGATCTCCAATAAAAGCCTAAGTGCGCACAAGAATTAAGTAAGAAATCAGTTCAAGAACAGAAAAAGATGTACAACTCAGCAAACATGGTTTCCCAAGAACATCAGACTTCGGGTCCCATTATGAACCAAGATTTTCCTTCTAGTTCCGATCCAAAGGAAGATATCATCAACTCATTTTGTGACCATATTGAGTTGTATGGTAAGATACTTCGTCAAATGGATTCTAGCACTACTCCCTCCACTTCCTTTGCATCTATATTTGGTACTCTGCCACAACCTTCCATGTATCTTCTCTTACTTTAGAGTCTCCCTAGATCATTGGCTCTTGAGCATTGAACCATATGACAAGTAAGTCCAACTTATTTCAATCCTATAACCTACTTTCTAGGAGAGATAAGGTGAGACTAGTAGATGGTTCATTCTCCACCATAGCTGGTCAAAGAACCATTTCCCTCTTATTGGGCCTTTCTCTTTCAAATATATAGCATGTACCTAAACATCCCATAAACCTCTTTTCCATTAGTAGCATTACAAATTCATTGAACTACTCAGCAACCTTTTTTTCCTTCTTCTTGTGTTATACAGGATTTAACCTCGAGGGAGAGGATTGGTAAAGGTAATATGGTCAATTCTCTCTATGTGTTGGAGAATAAATCTGGTTTTGAAGCTACAGAGCCTGGTCTTGCAACTATAGAGTCTATGAGTTAGTCCAATATAAGTCAGGTTTATTTATGGCATAATCGTCTTGGTCATTTATCTTTTGAGTCATTAAAATTTTTGTTTCCGGAGTTGTTTAAGTTAGTGTCTATGTCTGAGTTGAGATGTCAAACCTTTTAGTAGAGCAAACATTGTAGAAATCTTTTCTTTCAAAGAATAATAAAGCTCAATTTCCTTTTCATATTGTTCATTCTTATTTTTGGGGCCGTATTACTTTACCCTTCGAGGCTGGTTATAAGTAATTTATTACACTTATTGATGATCATTCCAGATATGTGTGGACGTATCCAATGTGATCAAGAGATGAAGTTCCAAAAATATTAAAAGATTTTCAATGTATGATATTCACCTAGTTTCAAACTGAAATCCAAATATTCTTGTCTGACCAAGCAAAGGAGTATTTCCACTCTAACCTCACAAAGTTCTTTACCTCACATGGATCCCTTCACCATAGCTCATGTGCTAGAACACTCCAACAAAATGGGGTTGCAAAAAGAAAAAACTATCATCTTCTTCAAATTGCTCATGGATTGTTGCTTCATATGAATGCTCCTAAACATTTCTGGATGGATGCTATTTTATATGTTGCTTATCTCATTAACCATATGCCATCTTGGGTGTTGGAGTACAAGGGCCCACATCAGCTCTTGTTTACCAAAGCTCCATTGTTCTCCGTCCCCATGCGTATTTTGTTTTCGTTGTTATGTTCATGACCTATCTCCCTCCCATGGTAAACTTGACCCTCGTGTTATTCGGTGTGTCTTCTTGGGTTACCCTTCTTCTCAAAAGGGCTATTGGTGTTGTGATCCCATCTCTAGGAAATGTTATGTCTGTATGGATGTGTCCTTTGAAAGTGACCCCTTCTTTCCTGTTTCTCCTCACAGGGAGAATAGGGTTGAAGAGAAACACGTACAAGTTCAACTTCCTCCTCTTGCCGATCCTCCTCCATTCTGTGTGTTTCTTCGTTGCCGAAAGGGCCAGCTAAGCTAAAAAGCAGTAGAGCAACTTGAAGCCATACCACCAATATCATCGGAATCTCTGAGGGCAGATACTTCTATTGCTAATGATCTTGACATTCCCATTGCTAAAAGAAAGGGTGTCAGATCTTGTTCTACCCAATATCCCATCTCCCATTTTGTTTCCTATGAGAACATCTCATCTTCCTTCCATGCTTCTCTTTCTTCCATTGACAGTGTCCCTATCCCTAAGAATGTGGCAGAGGCTCTGTTGGTACCTAAATGGATAGATGCAATGAAAGAGGAAACAAGTGGTTTGCATAAAAATGGTACATGGGATTTGATGGGCTTTCCTGATGGAAAAGAACTAGTAGGGTGCAAGTGGGTATTTGCAGTGAAACACAGGGTTGATGGCACAATGGAAAGATATAAAGCCATGTCAGTGGCAAAAAACTATTGTCAATTGATATAAAGCCAGGTTGATAGAAATATTTCTTAGATTCTTCTAATTTCTTCTCTTCATACAAAAGACTATAGTCAGCTATTTATATGGCTAACTGGCAATAGAAGTAGGAGAACGCTATTCATTAACCAAAATTCCACTTGGCATACATGGCTTTTTTTTCTGTTTTTCTTTCTTTTCTTTAATCGATTAGAAAGGAATTTTGTTGAAGCATTAATTGGAAGAGAAGTACAAATGGAGGACAAACAGATAATGCTCTGGAGAAAATAAAGGGGGTGGGGGTGGGGGTGGAGGGAAAGAACCAACTAGATTTGAGAGCCAGAAACGAATAGGCACTGCTAAAGCAGAACTATGAACAACCCAACCCAAAATGCCACCCAACAGAAAAGAGAAATCCCAGCAAATGGCCAATTACTTACCAACCCAACACACAAGTTCACTTATATAACCATTCCAAGTCCTTACTTTTGTAATTATGTCACATTTGGTAATTGGTATACACTACATTGTAATGTCACATTTGGTAAGGTCCTTCTTACCAAGAGTTAAGCCAATTTAGAAAAGAAACATGCTAAGAAACAACAAAATCGTAAGCACCATCCAAAGAGCAAGAAATTTTAGGACAATATAGTCACTTTTAAAAAATAATGAAAACTAAAGCAGGTGCATAACTAGACTTCCACATAAATAGGATGCTTACTTATTTGAAGATTGATCCATTAAATACTCAAAGTAGCCTTCCCAAAATCTGCAAGTGAAACATTGATGATAAAGGAGAAATATAAGGATTAATTACACAATAATATAAAAGGAACAATAATTTAATAAATGAATTCATTCCATCAGGAGCTTAAGGAGATTCTAAGTAAAAGTGACGGCACATATTTGAATAAAGTAAAGAATCATATTTTCAAAATGAAAAGAAACATTACATGAGGTACAGACAACCAACTAGGGCATCCTTACCCTCATACCATGAAGGAAAATTAGACTCCAAAAACAAATATTACATTACTGAAGAAAAATTAGACAGAGAGTATGGCATGGACCAATTTAGCTCTAAAATTTCTAGCCACCCGAGATCCAAGATATAACCATGGTTTTTCGTTTGATTGATAGCAGCAAGCCTGTGTTTTATTGGATGGTTAAAAGAAATTGTTGTGACTATGTGAACTCATCAAAACAAAGTCACCCAAACATGCATTCATTGGGTGCTTTGGTTTATCTCTTGACTCATAGCATGTCTGGGTTCTTTAGAAACCACAAGAAAGTGTAATGATTATGTGAACTCATTGCTCCACATGTTAGGCTACCTTTGTATTTCTTGATATTCCTAGTAAGGTAGTGGATCCTAGAGGTAGTCTCCATTTTTTCATATAATAGCGGGTAGTTCATGTATCACTTGGGGTAGCAACAAGAAGCATGCACTCACTGGGTAATTTTGTCTTTCATTTGATTGATAGAATGTCTATGTTTTATTGTAGAGTTGCAAAAAATTATAGTAACCATGTGGAAATCAAAGCCAAATCACCTAGGCGTGCAATCACAAGGTGGTTTTAAACTTGATTATTAGCATGATCATGACTTATTAGAGGGTCACAAGAAAGTGTTGTGACCACATTAACTCATTGAAATCAAATCACCCAAGCATGCACTCATGGGGTGATTTGGTTTTTCTTTGTATTGATAACATGTTAGTGTTTAATTGGAAGGTCACAAGTATTGTGACTATGTGAACACATCACAACACATGTTAGGCTACTTTGGCATTTCTTGAATGTCATAGTAAGGTAGTAGACCTTAAAGGTAGTCTTTACTTTTCATTATTAATTCTCGCCTAGTCGCCTAGGTGATGGGGTTTTTTGAATAAAAACCATGAATCCTAGGGTAATTCCTTAGGCTATGTTTGATTTGAAGGAAAAGGTAGGGAAAGGTAGGGAAACCTATACGAGGTTTGTAAAGGTTTCACTACCTTTCCTTCAAATCAAATACAGCCTTAGGTTCCCTAGCAAGCAGCAACCATCTTTCACTATTAATTGTCTATAATTTTCATATAAATGTATAAGCTTTATTTGAAACATAGAAAATCAACATATTCATGAAAAAAAATAGAAGAAAAGAAATTTTAAGACTGAGCCTCTATTTTTGTCCTAGGAAAAGAAGAAAAGAAATCAACATATTCATGATGATGATGATGATGAAAATAACAATGTGTTGACTGGATAAAATTTTGAGTTCTTCCATGCTTATCAGTTCAAGTTTTGAAGTCTTCAAGGGTTCAAGATAGTATAAATGTTGATTGAACCCTAACAAATGAGAAAAATAAATAAAAAGAAATTAGCATTTTAACCTAAACTGAATAATTTAGTTTAGTAATGTCTATTTTATTTATTATAATATCAAGAAATTAAGAATATAAAAGTTGTTCTCTTGGAAGAAATCAATAGAAAGAGAAAGAAGGGAAGAGAGAAGAGAGAAGAAAGAAGAGAAGAGAGGTAGAGAGAAATAGAAGTTTGGGAATCAAAAAGATAGGTTGGTAGCGCCAACTCTTCTATTTATATTAGGGTGACCAAACTAATAAAATAAAAGGAAGTACAAAGACAAAAAAGCCCATAAGGCTTTGAGTACAAGCACTATTAACTCTCCCCCTCAAATTGGGACATAGATGTCAATCATGTCCAACTTGTCACAAAAGCCACTATGTTGCAGGTGATGTAGGCCTTTTGTGAAGATATCTACAAGTTGTTATTTATTTATTTATTTGATCAATAACTATGGATTGAATTAAGATTATGAAAATTACAAAGCAAGGGAGCTAAACAATCTCAACTCCCGAGTACAACTAGTGAACACCAAAAGTAAAGCAATTACAACATAACCCAAAAAATAGAGTTTCTATTCACCCCTTGCCTAGCTAGACCACATGCCAATGAATTTGCACTTCCCTTTACCCATGTGCATTGAATTTCAATGTCCTTAGTCTGTTAGTCAGCCACTTAAATTTTCTCTTTTCATTGTTGTAATTCCAAAGCCTAGAATTATCCTCTTTTAGCCAGTTCAACACAGCTTCAGAATCTCCTTGTACGATCAACTTATTAATATGCATGTCCTTGACCCTTTGTGCCCCTTCAAGAGCTGCTAGTATCTCATCCCTCAAGGAATCTCTCACCCCTATTGGTCCAGAAAACATAGCTAACAGATTCCCTTTTTCAACTCTTATTGCTCCCCCTATTCCGGATGGCCCTGGATTACCCATACTGCTGCCATCAAAATTCAGTTTAGTAAAATCTTGGGGTGGAGGATTCCAGCAAGAGCTTGAGACCTTCTTAGCTGAAGCTAATTCTGCAATCTCCTTCCAGCTTCTTAGCAACTAGGGGTGCATACTTCGCCACTTACAAGCTTCTCCCTAATAAAGTGTGTGTCCACTTCAATGCATTTAATCCTATCATAAAGGACAGGATTGGTTGCAATATTGATAGCAGCCTTGTTGTCACAATACAATAACATAGGACTATCAACTGCAAATCGCAATTCATTCAACAAGTTCTTTATCCACAGTATTTAACTCCATGAGACAGCTTTGTATTTTGCTTCTGCACTAGACCTAGCCACCACACTTTGTTTCTTGCTTCTCCATGTGACAAGATTTCCTCCCACGAAGGTGCAATATCCATTGGTGGATTTCCTATCATCTACAGTTGAAAAACAACCCACTTGATGTATGGAACTGTTTGAGATTAGATGCAAACCAGAAAATGAACAAACAAGAGAGGAAGAGAAGAGAGAGCTGGCGGCAATGAGTGTTAGAGAGTAAGAGGTTCGAACATAGCCCTTCTCTAACACTCTAAACATCTTATTAATAAGTTAATCTTTGACAAATTACAGAGAGGCCCTTGAGTGAGCAGGAAAATACAAAAAAACAGAATATTACAGAGTATGGGCCCATAATAAGGCCCACAACAGAGAGAAACATAACATAACATGAAATGACAGTCTATGGGCCATTCGGCCCATCTTCTCTACACTCCCCCTCAAGCTGAGCATAGATGTTAATCATGCCCAGCTTGCCAGTGTCATGTTGAAGCCTTGCCTTGGAAATGCCCTTGGTGAGAAAATCTGCCAGTTGTCCTTCAGAAGTAATGAATGGAAGACACACTTCACCGGAGGAGACTCTTTCACGAATAAAGTGTCTATCAACCTCAATATGTTTGGTTCTATCATGTTGTACCGGGTTGTGAGCAATGTTGATGGCAGCCTGATTATCACAGTACAACATCATGGGTTTGTCATGATCTACCCCAAGTTCTTCCATTAAGGACCTTAGCCACAATAATTCCGAGACTCCATGTGCCATGGCTCTATATTCTGCTTCTGCGGAGGATCGAGCCACAACTGTTTGTTTCTTACTCCTCCAAGAGACAACATTACCAGCCACCAGACTGCAATACCCTGAAGTAGATCTTCTATCATCAATATTTCCAGCCCAATCAGCATCAGTATAGGCTTCAAGTTTCAGATGACCATGTTTGGCAAATAGAATTCCTTTTCCTGGAGAGCCTTTCAGATAGCACAAAATCCGTTCTGCTGCCGCCATATGGGTATCTCTAGGAGCATGAATGAACTGGCTAATGCAACTGACAGCATACGCGATATCTGGCCTAGTCATGCACAGGTACAAAAGCTTCCCAAGAAGTCTCTGAAAGACCCCTTTGTCTTCCAACAAAGTTCCATCCGAAGCTAAAAGTTTGTGACTCATATCAATAGGAGTTGCAGCTGGTCTTGCACCCAATTTTCCAATTTCAGACAACAAATCAAGGACATATTTCCTCTGGGAAATAAGAATCCCATCCCTGGATCTGGCAACTTCTATGCCAAGGAAATATCTCAACTCCCCCAGATCCTTAATCTCAAATTCTGTACGGAGGAAAGACTTAAGGCCCAGAATGCCAGAGGCATCATCACCAGTCACTATAATGTCATCAACATACACAATGAGATACACTGCTAGAGACCCGCTTTTCTTCACAAAAAGAGTATGATCTGACTGTGTCTGAACATAGCCGAATTTAACAAGTGCAGCCCTAAATCTCTTAAACCGGGCTCTAGGAGATTGTTTGAGGCCATAAAGAGATTTCTTCAGTTTACATACCTTTCCTTGCATATCTTTCCCATACATTCTTGGAGGAATACACATGTAGACCTCCTCATGTAAGTCATCATTCAGAAATGCATTCTTTACATCTAACTGATAGAGAGGCCAATCAAAGTGAGCTGCCAGAGATAAAAGAACCCTCACAGATGTCATCTTAGCAACAGGGGCAAAAGTCTCCAGATAGTCAATCCCATATGTCTGTGTGTAGCCCTTTGCAACAAGTCTGGCCTTGTACCTCTCAATAGTCCCATCTGCCCTGTATTTAATGGTAAAAACCCACTTGCATCCAACTGGATCCTTCCCTTCAGGCAAATCCACCACCTCCCAAGTACCATTTTCATGTAGAGCATCCATTTCAGCCTGCATGGCATCTCTCCATTCTGGAATCCCAAGAGCTTCTGATACAGACCTAGGAATGGGGTTAGAAGCAACTGAGGAGAGGTAGGCACAATATGAAGGGGAAAGTAGGTCATAAGAAAGGTGTTTGGAAATGCAGTGTGCAGTACACTTCCGCTTTCCTTTCCTAACAGCAATGGGGACATCAAGATCTGGGAAGGGGGATTCCAAGGGAGCTGAAGCAATACCTGTTATCTCATCTGTGATTGGGAGGGTATGAGCCTCATCTGTTGTAAGGGAAACCACTTGCTCATTCCTGGATCTCTGCCTTTGATGCACTTTGGGATTATGGGTAGGACAAGGAGGTAAAGAAATAGGAGCACTAGGACAAGAGGAATGAAGTGGCTGATCCTCCTTTGATTCATTTTGTGAGGATACAGATTTGTCAAGAGACTGAACTGGGACAGGAAGGGGAAGAGCAAAAACTTGTGACAGACTCTCCCCCTGTTGACAATGTCCTTCCTGAGAGGAACCATAAAAAGGAGAAAGTTCATCAAAGGTAACATCCATAGAGACATGTCTGGTGCCAGTCTTTGGATCAAAACAACAATAACCCTTTTGTGTGGGGGAGTAACCGAGGAAGATGCATTTGTGGGCTTTTGGTTCAAACTTGTGTCTCTGCACACTTGGAATGTGAACATAACAGGTACAACCAAACACACGAAGAGGAATTGGGAAGAGATCCTTATCTGGATGAAGAAGACTGAAGGGGGATTTAAACCCTAAAACCCTGGATGGCATACGGTTTATGAGATAGGTAGTAGTAAGTACAGCATCACCCCAAAATCTTGTGGGAACATGTGAGGCAAATAAAAGGCTCCTTTCAACTTCAACAATATGTCTATTTTTTCTCTCAGCAACTCCATTTTGTTCAGGGGTTCTAACACAGGAGCTTTGGTGAATAACCCCCATGTCAGAGAGATACAAGGATAAGC
Organism: Nelumbo lutea; assembly: GCF_056320005.1. NCBI lineage: Eukaryota > Viridiplantae > Streptophyta > Magnoliopsida > Proteales > Nelumbonaceae > Nelumbo > Nelumbo lutea. The sequence goes on along the minus strand of NC_142687.1, from coordinate 27,562,567 downwards.
TCTTCTCAAAATACTCTTTTGCATTGTCAGATCTGAAAACCTTAATTCTGGTACCAAATTGAGTCAAAACAAGCTCATGAAATTGCCTCACAAGTCTCGAGACTTCGTCTCGGGATTTCATTAAATATATCCAAGTGAATCTAGAAAAGTCATCAATGAACAGGATAAAGTATTTGTAGCCCCCCATAGAGGATAAGTGGTAAGGCCCCCACACATCAGAGTGTACAATATGAAAAAGAAAAGAGGATCTTTTATTGCTCATAGGGTAATTTTTTCTACAATGCTTTGACAACTGACATGACTCACAATTGAGACTGGACACACTGACTTCCTTAAACAGTTTGGGAAGCAAATGATTTAAAGCAGAAAAAGGTAAATGACCCAACCGACAATGACTCTGAAGAAGTAGAACCAAAAGCAACATTCTTGGGATGATCAAAGCATTGGCCAGGGGTGTCGAGCAAGTATATTCCATTCGCTTCATGGCCACTCCCAATCACCTTCCGAGACTTCAGGTCCTGAAACACACAGTGAGAAGGGAAAAAGGTTACACAACAATTCAATGACTTGGTCAAGCTACTTACAGATAACAAGTTGGTATTTAACTTAGGTACATGAAAAGTGGAAGATAAAAGTAAAGAGTCTGTAGGCTTGACAGTTCCCTTGCCAGAAATGGGGGCAAGAGAACCATCAGCTAAGGTGATTTTGTCACAACCAGGAAGCAAATCATATGACACAAACAAAGTGGAAAGGTTGGTCATGTGATCAGAAGCACCTAAGTCAATGATCCAAGGGGTCTTGGGATTACCTGAGGTAGATGCATGGTTAGCATAAGCCCTTATACCTGAGTGAGCAAATGCAGAGGTGGCTGGACTTCCAGAAGGGTTGGATGATGAAGTTACACCTTCAAGCTGGCTGATCATCCTTCCAAACTTCTCATAATCAGCTTTCATGGCTGCCAATTGTGCACTTGCAGACTCAAACTCTGTATCTGTACTTGTGGCTGTATGTGCACTTCTTGTCTTTCTACTGTCATTCTTCTTCTGGAATCGGATAGGGACAAGACTGGGATGCAATTTCCAGCACTTGTCCTTAGTGTGTTTTGGCTTCTTGCAATATTCACACACCACCTCCTTCTTTCCTGTGCCACTGGGGGCTTCTGTAACCCCTTTGGGTTTGATTCCCATATTTGCAAAATGATCATTGATACTGACCCCTTGAACCTGCACTTGCCTCCTGCTTTCATCACTGCTGACCAAAGCATATGCTTGAGACAATGAAACATCTTCCTTGGACAAGATGTTTTGCTTTGTAATGTCATATTCAGAATTCAGCCCTGTCAAGAACTCAAAGACCCTATTCCTTTCAACCAATTTCCTATATGTTTCAGCATCCTTAGGGGTATCCCATGTCACGGCCTCTATCAAATCAATCTCTTGCCATATAGATTTTAGGGCTGAGAAGTATGCTGCAAGTGACTTCTCCCCCTGTCTTAGATTCTTCACATCACTTCTCAGTTTGTAAGCTCTGGCAACATTCAACTTCTGGGAGTAAGTTTCTGCAACACTATCCCAGATTTCTTTAGCCGAGTTCATCTACAGATAATGTTGACTAATCTGTGGCTGCATTGAGTTCACAAGCCACCCAATCACTGTGTAGTTTTCTTGTACCCATCTCTCATAAGATGGATCATCCTCTGGAGGAGCTTTCTTGCTCCCAGAAATAAAACCCCATTTTCCTTTGCTACAAATGTGGATTTTCACTGATTGTGACCAAGCCAAGTAGTTGGTCCCATCAAGCTTAACTGTAGTTACAGCCAGCATAGAATCAGTTGGGGTTCCCAAAATCTGTCCATATTCAGCAGCGTTCTTGTTTTCAAGGCTTGAGAAATCCATCATGTAAAGGCTCCAATTAGGATTTTAATAGGTTTCTCAAGGTACTGGGGTCTTGATGAGTTTAGTTTGAGCTGAATAGGTAACAACAACTAGCTCACAGAATCAGTTCAGACTTGATAACTGTGACAGTCCAGTTCGGTGGTAGTTTTTTCTTTACTGTTTCACCCTTTAAAGGAAACCCAACAAACCTCCAATCACAAGGTATTTTAGGTTCTCAACAGCCGTTGTCCCAAAGAGAAGAAAACAGGGCCACAGTCCTTAAGAGACCTTTCGTCGAACACTCAGTGTGCAGTAGTTAACAGCCTACTGTTAACTAGAAGAAACCACTTCAAGGTGTTCAGTATAGGTCCAAGAAGAGGCTGGGATGAAGATGAGACTAGTGCCACTTAGTTTTAGATCAGTTTCAGCAGCTCGGCAGTCCAATAATCAGCCGAATAGCACTTCCAAAACAACCCAGAAAAACAGTCCAGCAACAGTGGGCCGAATGTATGTGGGCTTTGAATGCTTTAATAGTCCTCCCAAACAACAAAAAAATAACTCAGCAAAGGACTGAGAAAAGACTTACAGCAAGAGAGTCTCTGGTTTGAACTATAAACCAGGCCGAACACTTGTTCTCTGAGATAACTTCGAAAGTCCTTTTCTCTGATTTCAAATCAGGCCAAACAACTTGCTCTCTGATTCTTCCTGGTCACCGAACCCTTCTCCAAGTGTATAGAAACTTGGGCACCCTCCAATGACCTCCAAGAACCAGGCGGATGACTGTAAACTTTCAGCCCTAGAACCTCCTCATGTAGTTGGCTGAACTAGAACCATATGAGGGACACGCCAAGCAATGGCCTGCTCTGATACCAAGTTGAAAAACAGCCCACTTGATGTATGCAACTGTTTGAGATTAGATGCAAACCAGAAAATGAACAAACAAGAGAGGAAGAGAAGAGAGAGCTGGCGGCAATGAGTGTTAGAGAGTAAGAGGTTCGAACATAGCCCTTCTCTAACACTCTAAACATCTTATTAATAAGTTAATCTTTGATAAATTACAGAGAGGCCCTTGAGTGAGCAGGAAAATACAAAAAAACAGAATATTACAGAGTATGGGCCCAGAATAAGGCCCACAACAGAGAGAAACATAACATAACATGAAATGACAGTCTATAGGCCATTCGGCCCATCTTCTCTACATCTACTAACCTAGCCCAATATACACTTCCAGCTTCAAATGCCCATGCTTCTGGAATAACAAACCATCCCCTAGATACTTCTTAAGAGATCTAAGTATTCTGTCAACAGCTTCCACGTAGGCAGCCTTAGGGGCATGAATGAACTGACTAAGAACACCCACAGTTAATGCAATGTCAGATCTAGTTATAGACAAATACAGGAGCCTTCCCACAAGCCTCTAAAACTGTTTCACATCCTTTTTAGTTTCTCCATGACAGTCACCCAACTTATGATTAGGATCAATGGGAGAATCAACCGGCTTTACTCCTAGTTTTCCTATAATAGATCTAGAATGTATTTCCAAGGAAATACCTCAAGGAACTTAGATCTTTTAGCTCAAACTAAATGGCTAAAAACTTCTTCAGCTTTTGAATTTCACTTGCCCAATCTCCAGTCACTACCATGTCATCAACATACACTATCAAAGCTACAATTTTACCTTTCCACCTCTTCACAAACAATGTATGGTCAGACTAGCATTGCTTAAAACAGATCTGCTGCACAACTAGATGGAACCTATTGAACCAGGTCCTTGGTGACTGTTTTAGGACATTCAAGGATTTCTTCAATTTGCACACTTTCTACTCACTGCCTTTAGCACAAAAACCAAAAGGTTGAACTATATACACCTCTTCTTCCACACAACTGCTCAAAAAAGCATTCTCGATATCTAACTGGTGAAGGTCCAAATTAAAATTGGCTGCCAATGAGAGGACTCTAATGGAGTTCATCTTGGTAACTGGGGAAATTTTCATTGCTTAATCCACTCCATACACCTATGTGAACCCCTTTTCCACCAATTGGGATTAATACCTTTCCACAATGTAAAGCACTTGCATCCTACTAGTTCTTGTCCTTCAAGAAGGTCCACCAACTCCCATGTACCACTTTTATGTAAAGCACTTATTTCTTCCTTCATTGCATCTGTCCATTCAAGTACTGACAAGGCTTCTACCACATTCTTAGGGATAGGAACACTGTCAATGGAAGAAAGAAAGGTACAAAAAACAAGTGAGATATTCTTATAGAAAAACAAAATGCAAAATGGGATAGTTGGTGGTACAAGACCAGACACCCTTTCTTTTAGCAATATAAATGCCACGATCATCAACAACAAAAGTATCTATACTAATGGGATCAGACATATCAATAGGGATACTGGTATTTGGCTGGGAAGGATCTACCCCTAGAGATTGTGATGATGTCAATGGTACAACTTCAAGTTGCTCTACAGTTTTTTAACTCGGTTGGCCCTTATAGCAACAAAGCAACACACGATACTCAGTTGGCCCTACTATTTTTGAGCATGCTTCTCCACAACCCTACTCTGCCCTTGAGAAATAGGAAAAAATGGGTCACACTCAAAGGACACATTTATAGATACACAGTATTCTAGAGATAGGATCAAAACACCGGTAACCCTTTGGAGAAGAAGGTAAACCTAGAAAAAACAAGGAATGGCACGAGGGTCAAGTTTACCACGAGAGGAGATAGATCGTGAAAAAAACATCAATCAACCACACACATAGGGACAGAGAACAAGGGAGCCTTGGGAAACAAGAGTTGATGTGGGGCCTTGTACTCCAAAAACCAAAATTGGCATATGGTTAATGAGATATGTAGTAGATAAAACAACATCCATCCAAAAACATATGGGTACATTCATATTAAGTAACAACCCGCGAGCAACTTTAAGGAGATGGTTTATCTTTTTGCAATGCCATTTTGTTGGGGTGTTTTAGCACAAGAACTACGGTGAAGGGATCCATGTGAAGCAAAAAGATAATAAGTTGTTCAACGAATTTTATAACACAATGTACAGAACTGCTTGGCAATTAGGCAAGGCAAGCCTCCAAGGGTGCCTTGTCCCCTAGGCATCACCTAGGCCTTGACAACCATGTACCTTCTTTTGGAAACCATCCTTCTTAAAAGAACTTCCACCACTTGCATTTGCACCTCCCCCAACTACCAAAGCAACTAGCTCCCCCTCTGAACTATTCATCACATTTCTCCTACCCTCTTCTAACTACACCAAGGCATATAATTCTTGGACTAAAGGGAGATCTTTGCTTCCCAAAATCTGCACCTTGATAGACTCATACATAGGATTCAGCCCCAAAAGAAAAGCAAAGACTCATTGTTGGGAAACTAGAGACTTGTAGATCTTTGTATCTTCATCACATTTTCAGTCCATATTTAGATAATGATTCAACTCCCTCCAGATAGAGATCAAATTTGAGTAGTAAACTGAGAGACTCCTCTCCCCTTGTCTATAGGTCGAAGATTCAGATTGCAACTGGTAGACTTTTGCATAATGTCTTTGCTTAGAATATGTAGATTTAGCTTGCTCGTTTCATAGGTTGCGTCCGCCCATAGAAAAATTTTCCACACTAGTGGCAGCAAGGAAACTAAAAGCCACAACATCACCATACTATTTCTTGGTTCCATTTATCATGTTCTGCACACCCAAACTTCGGCTCCTTAATTTTTCCATTGATGTAGCTTATATTTCGTCTTACAGTTATGTAAAGTTTAATTCCCTTCAACTGTTCAACATCTCTAAGTCCATCTAGGGGAAAAATAACCATAGAGTAGTTCATATCAACCCCCCCACTCACTCCACCATGGGTAGCAGACACACCAGAAGTGGCTGAATCCTCAGATGACATGGAGAAATATGACTGTTGTTACAGTTCAGCCACACAGGAAGCAATAGAAGAAGGAATAACAATCATTAGACCCCTTGGTCTTATACAAACAACACTAAAAATTGGTATTCACTACAATCCACATATAACACCTGTACGTACATGTTGATCACCACAACCGCAATAGCGTAGAAGGTGCTAAACCAATGCTACAAAGACACCCATGATAAGTTTACAACTCAGGACGAATCCGCGATGAGCTCCGAGCCCGCACAGACTTGCGATGAGATCAAAACCTATACAAGTTTGCGATGTGCTCAAGGTCACCACGGACTTGCAATAGACTCAAAGCCATGGTACCGAAGATAAAATCAAAGCTGCCAGGGATCCGCGATGAGCTCAAAGCCATCGCAAACCTGCAATGAGTTCACAACCATCGCAGATCAGCGGCGAACGAAGAAACACGATGACCGGTCGACATCACTCATGATAGAATGCCCAGTAGGATTAGGAGAGACACATAAGACTAGCATTGACACCATCCGCGCCACGTCAGTTTAAGAGGCTCGCAAAAAGTAGCACACGTGTATTATGAGAATACTCAGATGAAAGGAAACCTCGTTATGGAGAGATCTCATAAGACACATGGCGAAACTTTAGCGATGTCCCCTTGACAACTAACACCGAATCAAAGGTTCCCTTTCCTAGTGAGAATAAAACTCTTTTGGCTCCTTCCTTTCGGGACCTTGGGATCTCTCCCTATAAAAGGAGGTCTAACTCATAACGAGGACAACATTCTGTCAATCAGAGCCTTTAGCCTACCCTTTACCCTCTGCCTTCCTTCGTCTTTCAAGGAGACCCCCATACGAACATCAGATCAGGATAGGTCTAGATAAGCCCTATGAACATCAAAAACCACTCCTCTAGGGTACACAGTGAGTCACTACTATCATCAAGAATAGCACATACACTTATTGTTATTGCATGTACAGGTCATTCCAAACTTACAAAAGCACTCACCTGAGTACACAAGGATCACATGGTCCACATAAAGGATGAAAATGCTCCTCAAACACCTTCATTGCAAGCAGCCACCACATTTCAGGCTATATCTTGGCACACGGCCAAGAGAAGAAGAGACATGCAAAACAACACATATGCACCCACAGTAGAGGACACAGCCATCAAACCAATACCAAAAGCAAGGAAAATCAGACTTGGCTTCCACCAGCATTGATTTGGATGATTTGGGAGGAGAGGAATGCACAAATCTTTGTACAGAAGGAGAGAAGTAAGAAGACGATGAAAGTGTTCTAGATGAAACATCGGAGCAAAATTCGAGATCACACAATATCAACAGTCGTCTCAAAAGGATGGGCATAGCAATTAGACAAGAGGGATGAAGGAGGTGGTTGTGAATTCGTCAGGAGATATCAACGGTCGTCTCAAACTGCTAGAGAGGAGTTTGGTGGCCCAGTTTGTTAATTTTGATCCTGATGCAGAAGTTGTATGGGGATGGGTTGCTGCGGAATGGTGTCCAAAAAGTTCTCTTCATGTTAGAAAATTGAGTGTTGGATCTTTTCTTTTTCTATTCTTTAATGTGGAGGAAGTGAGAGATATTTTGGTTCGAGAACAGAGTCTGATACGTTCCCCAGATTTAAGGATCGGGAGATGATACCCATTAGCTAGTGCGATTAGAGACACAGGTCCCTCAAGCTTGGTGTGGTTAAACATATATGGAATTCCTCTGCATGGTTGGTGCTTCCAAACTTTTAAAATTATGGGAGATGTGTGTGGAAGGTTCGGGTTTGTGGATTCAAGAACGAATTCATGGTGAAATCTTGTTGCTGGCCGTATTTTAGTCGAGGTTCCAGAGATTCATTTGGTGCCTACGACATTATCTCTTTGTTTTGCTAGAGAGAACTTTGATTTAAGGTTAGTGGTCACTGGCTTCTATTGTGTTGGAAGGGAAGACGAACAAGCTAGCTGGGAGAGAGGGAGGAAAGTTAAACATGAGGGTAATTTTGGCATTAAAGATAAAATTAATGATTGTAAGGATGATTGGGAAGATGTGGGGCTCGTTGGAAATGGAGAATGTAGGACCCCAAATTTGCATTTGGGGTCCATTCAATTTCGGCCAAGGATGATCGGCTTTGCCCGCTCTCTTTAGTGGATAGGGGAAGGTGAGGAGGGAGGAGTTGATGAGGGATGTGTGGAAGGCCAAGAGAAGAAGAATTTGGGGTTTGATATGGGAGAGGAAGAGTCTCCAAATTCGAACACAGAGACGCTTAGGGCCAAGAAGCTAGATTTAGGGTTGAGTGGGACCCATATCACCAAGTCCAAGTCTTTTATTAGGAAGAAGTGCATTCTTTTGGATTGTTTAAGGGTGGTTAAAAGGAACTCATTTATTGGCAAACATTCAAAAGTGAACAAAAAAAAAGTGGGATCTGGAAACCATTATTTTTGGGTAAGGAACAAAGGTGGAAGGAAGGACGGAAGTGGGTAATCTTAAGATATGACAAAAGCAAGAAGGGCATCGAGAAGTTTGAGGCTGAGAGTGATGAACGTGAAGTTGATCAAATAGTTGTTTCTGACGATCATGTCCCAGTCTGCTGCAAAAATAGCAAGATTGATGCTAATTAGATTTCTGGAGAGGTGAGCCAAAAGGTGACTGTTTCTATATCGGTTCGGGTTGATTTCTCGCCTAAGGAGGAATTTCTAGCTAGTGATTCCAGGGAGATTCATAATGGAGCAAAGGATAGGTTAGGAGGAGAGGCCGAAGGAAGTTGTGATAGGGGTTGGCAATGCCGAATCTAGAAAGGTTTTAGGAGATGACGATAGAGGAAAAGAGGATAACAATGCAATTGTTTGCAAATCTTCCCAAGTAGAGTGCTTTGATGCCATTCACAGTCCTTTTGAGGAAGTGGTGATTGGAAAGTTGTGTGGATTTAGGTAGGAAGGCGGCAGACAATGATGTGGTCACAACTGAAGTTCCCAAGAAATCTTGTGGAGAAAGGAATATGACATTGTCCACATTACCAAGGTATTTTCTCAGATGAAACTTGGTTTGGTGGGGGAAGGACCTACAAAAAATTACAAAAAGATTTATAAGAGGAAAGGGAGGAAGACAACAGTGCCAATATTCGAAGACGCTGGAGGTGTTCACTTTCGGGCTAATAATAGCCTGGTCTCTTAGATGGGAATCTTTCAGCATGAAAAATACAATGGAATTGATTCCAGTTCTGAAGCGAGAGATCATGATAGAAGTCTTGATGATCAGGTGGAGAGGTCTGGAAAGCTTCTTATTGAGAAAATTGTGGAGAAAGACATAGCATTTGGCAAAAGCCTTGGCTTTTTTTTTTTTTTTGCGAGGGAGGGGAGGAGTTTGCTAGGAAGGCCTTGGAGGAATTTGAGAGGAGGAGGGAAGAAAGTAGTAATTGGGGAGAGACGAGAGATGTGAGATGAGGATATTCACAGACAGGAGGAAGTGTTCTAAGGGGAGGATTAATCTGAAAAAAAAAAAAAAAAAACAGCAGGAAAGACAAGGAATTCTTGACCTGATATTTCCACTTTGATACCATGTTCTCTTGGAAGAAATCAATAAAAGAGAGAAAGAAGGGAAGAGAGAAGAGAAGAGAGGAAAAGAGAAAAAGAAGCTTGGGAATCAAAAAGTTAGGCTAGCGGCACCAATTCTTCTATTTATATTAGGGCAACCTAACTAATGAAATAAAAGTACAAAGACAAAAAAGCCCCTCAGCTTTGAGTAAAAGTACCCAACAGCACTCTGTAAAAAATGTCCTGGCAATTGGCTGAGGTGACCCTCCATGAGTGTCTTATCACCTAAATGCTACACCAATATAATCTTTGGTTAAGCCTATTCCAAATTAGCCCTAAGAAAAGCAACATAATCTAACCCCTCATACCTCTAAATTCTACACCAACACCTGATAGCCCTGAGTTTCCAAGCAATTACTCTTCAAAATAAAGCTTCATATATCCATTTTTAAGATTTTCGCAGCCTGTCATTTCCTCCGTAAAGCCTAAGGACTTCCATATCATCCTTACTCTCCTGATAGAGTGCAATTTCTAAAGTCAATGATTAGGAAAAAGTTCTTATCTAACTATTAGCGCACTGTAATTTTTATAACAACTAAGACAAACTAGTACAAAAATAATATTCCTCCAATAAGCAATGCTAGGACCTGAGGGTACATTGATCAGATATGTAAGGATATTAAAAGATAAATAGGTTTACAATAGTATTAGAAGAACTATATAATCAGGGGTTTGTTGAGCAAGAGCAAGTGATAGACAAGAGGAGAGAAGAGAGGGAGAGAGGAGAGGAGAGCCGAGAGGACTGAAAGCCCCTATTGAACTTAGGGGGCGAAAGAATGATCTATTATTATTTATACTAGTACAGCCAAACAGTAATCAAAGAGGAAATTACATCAGTACCCTTATGGTACTAAACTTGAATACATAAGCACAAATGACTAACAACACTCCCCCTCAAGTTGGAGCATAGATATCAATCATGCCCAACTTGTCACAAAGATCATGATGTCTGGAAAGGTTTAAACCCTTTGTAAAGATGTCTGCAAGCTGGTTCTCTGAAGTGACTTAGGGGGTACACACTTCGCCTGTAAAGATGTCTGGAAAGGTTCAACTTCGATGTGTTTTGTTCTATCATGTAGCACCGGATTGGCAGCAATGCTTATAGCTGCTTTGTTATCACAAAATAGAGTTATAGGTTTGGTCACTGGAAAACCCAACTCCCCCAACAAATTCTTTATCCACATGCCTTCAGCAACCCCGTGGGCCATAGCACGATATTCAGCTTCAGCACTGAATACATAAACATAAACGACTGACAACAGGGTTTAAACAACTGTATTGCTTCTTTCTCACAAAAACAGCTGATAGCAAATAGAGGTAATAATACCTCCAATCTCACTGGTCTCAAACAAAGAATGGTGAAAACATACCGTAGTTCCTCCCAGATGGATAGAGAAAGGAGATGACATTGAACATAATCTGGAACATTATTAGAATCTTTTTTATACATCTCTGCAGAAACTTCAAGTGCATCTCTTATGGTCGACATGTCATTCCGAGAGGTGGCACGACTGATTGCTGTTTTGAGCTGAAGTCTCACACAAATTCAAAAAGAGACATTCATAAGAAGGATTATATAAGAGAAATTCTAAAGCATACAAACTAAACTAAAAGACCACAAAGAGAGCAGACAAAAAGCAAAAACTGTCCTACTTACAAATATAATGGATATAAAATGTTAACTAATACTAGTAATACTTTTCCACTATTTTATTTAGAATATTATACACTTCTCATCACAAGACAAGAGTTTCACCAAAGCTTACCTCAACCTATTTCCAGTTTTCCACCTAGTAAAAGACAATATTTTTATTTGTAGGCAGAAGTTCAGTCCTAACTAAAACCACGAAAGAGCTAAATGGTTTACTTCCAGAATATATTTTATCCAGCCTAGTAAACTCTTGTTTTTTTCTGACAAGTAAAATATGTTTTCATTGATCGTAATATAGAAACAATACAAGCATCCCAAGGAGAGGCATGAATTGCAGCCAAGTAAACTCTTGTTGTTACATTAGTAATACATTTTTGGTAATATCACCAACATACCAATTCTTTAACTGCAACAAACTGCTCTTCGGTCAAACGACAGGCCCATCCCTGATAACATAAACCCAATGGACAGTTAACTATTGACACGCATAGAAAATACTCAAATAAAGTATTCTTTAATGTTTTACATACTGAATGAATGTGTTCCCTTATACACTCAACAAAACCACTGCCTCCAATTCCCTCTGCATCAGACTCAATTAAAGCTGCAAGCAAAAAACATATGCTTGTAACATACCAAGATAGTATATATAAACTTTAGATATTAATTTCACTCAAGATACATCAGAAGCAAGCATAAAGAGTAGTGAAATGAATGATGTCCCACAGAATCATACCAAGAATTGTGCCATATTCAAATGATGAAAGAGGATCATCAGTTGCTCCCAATTTCAAAAGACGTAACCACAGTCCCTGTTTAACCAAGAAAATTTGTAAGTAAAAATATAACAATGCAAATGACTAGTAAAACCATACTGTGAAACTGAACAACATCTTAATACTCAAAAGATCTTCAATTTACTTGGAGACACAAGCATTGTTGACCATCTAAGAGACGAAAACAGACTAAGAGAATTATACAAGTTTGGACTATTATTTTCCCCATGCCCTGAAGAAAGAAACTATATTGTGGGTTCTCTTCCTCAGAATGGAGCATGTGGATAGTCTTGTGAAATGAATAAACCATCTAGCATTGGTGGAGTATTCTGTATTCAGGGATAGCTTTGGTAATTGGTACTATGTCAGCCTCTATTCATGGAATAATAAGAGAGCCATCGAGCACTCTCTCTCTCTGCTTCAGGAGGCAAAGTCTCCCTCAAAAAAGATTCCTGTGGTGAGCAGGATTTCAACAATTCTGGTATCAGAGCACCGGCTTTGTCATGCCACAGACAAGATCTGCAACTATGGAAGAAAGAGTAAGCCAAATCAAGGTGGATTTACACAAATTCTTGGGTGACCTCCGAGATATCAAGGAAGTGCTCTCAGTGGTGATGATACAGTGTGAAAAGATATCAGCCACTGTGAGCAGCAGGGAAAATGACTCCAAGAGCTCCCAACCAAGGCAGCATTCAAAAATTTGGCAGAAATATGCCTCGGCCAGTCAAGATGGATTTCCCTGTCTATAATGGTGAAGATACTCTTTCATGGATCTACAAGATTGCCAGTCATCAGAGGGTGGCAATTGCTTCAGTGTACATGGAAAGAGAACTATCAACTGGTTCCAGTGGTATAAGTGTTCTCATCCGCAGATGATTAGGAACAATTTGTCAGAAGCTCTCTATGTTAGGTTTAGAATGTCTTCCTTCGAAGATTTTGATGAGGCACTTGTGCTTGCTGAGCTACAACAGATAGGCATGGTTCATGATTATCAGGTGGAATTTGATTGTTGGCGATGAGAATGCATGGCTGGCCGGAGAAAACTCTTGTTGGCTGCTTTGTTGGCGGTCTCCGAGATGAAATCTGTTTGGAGGTGAAGGCTATGCAACCTACCACCATTTCCGCTGCCGCCCATGAAGAGCGATTGAATAGGCTAAGGAGGCTGAGTCAAGTATCCAGACCAATCTTCAAGACACCTCCCAATCATCCGGAGGACCAGACAATCAAGTCATCAGCTATGGCAACTCAGCCCATTCCTCTGAAGAGGTCGTTGTGGTCAGAGATGCAGGCCCACTGAGATGGGGGATCTGCTACAAATGCAATGGGAAATTCTCCCCCGAGCATAGGTGTATTGGCAACATCAAATCCACTACCCCAAGCATAGGTGTGCAGAATTTACGCACTACCCTGGACATCCTCAGAGAAAATCAGCTTTATGCTAAGAGGTCGAAGTATGATTTTGAGCAACACCAATTCCACTACTTAGGTCACATTGTCACTGCGGGCACGGTGAGAGTTGACCTGGATAAGATAGACTGTATGTTGCAATGGCCTAGGCCCACTACAGTCAAGTCTTAGGGGTTTCTGGGGCCTTACTGGATATTACCAGGGTTTTATCAAGGGGTATGGTGCTCTGATAACCCCACTGACAGAATTGCTTAAAAAGAAAATATGTAAAATGGGAAAAGGAAAAGGATGAGAAGGGGCAAAAGGCTAGATTGGAAATAATCTAGTAGTAGCATGGGTGCTAAGGCACATCCTGTACTGTAATTTTTTTCCATTTTTTAAATAAATTAATAAAATTTCAGAGTTACTAATCAAAAAAAAAAAAAAGAGAGAAGATATCTTCACATATATCATATATTAAGTTTGGCAATTGATACATGTTGAACTCAATGCTTTAAAAACAAACCTGGAGTTCAACCCAGAAAAATGGCTGGGTGGGTGTTGGACAATTCAACTAGCCAGTTCACCCAGTTAAATAATCAAAACCATTTTCCTTGAATTGTTGCCAATTGGTAAAGATATTACATAGAACCATTCAGAAAGGATCCCTAACCAATTATTAATTCCAAAACCATCAAATTCAACACATTTCAAGCAGTGTGGGATGGGGAAATGACCATTCAAATTATGAAGTGATAAGCAAATAATCACTTGAAAATGAAGCAAACATCCCTCAACCATTCAGTAAGAAAGATCAATAAGTCCAAAAGATCATCTATACGGTAGCCAATGACGGTCATTCAGATTAAACAAACACAAAAGCTCCAAAGGCTGTGTTTGGTTTGAAAGAAAAGGGTTCCCTACCTTTTCTTTCAAACCAAACACAGCTTAAGGGTTATGCCATAAGAAACTCTTCACATGGAAAATGGCTGCAATTTTAGAAACACACAAGAAACTTACAGGATAAGAACATGTAAATAACCGAAAGAACCACTTACCCAAGTGAAGCAAGTGAATGTCATCCACATTATTATGGGAAAAATATGCAGAGAAGTGACCTAACATTTTTATCTTAAGTCCAGAACAAACTGTGATGGGTAGAATGTTATATGGTGAACAATAGCCTCACCTGAAGCTTCACTTTTATGTCCAGGACCATTCGCTCTCTTTCTGCCTGTAGTAAAAAATTCGATTCACTTGATTATTAGAACTACTATAAAACCTCTGGGATGCAACAATGGTCATAAATAAACTTACCGCCCTCTCCCTTGGACTTAGACTTTCTGCTTTTGAGTCCTTACCAACTAGCATAGAAGGTGAGCTGGAAAACCATGGCAGAGGGATGAGGATAATTTGAGTAAAGAAATTAACACTAAAATAAATACCGGCATATCTCTTAATATATCCAAAAATTGAAAGAACAAGAAGCCAAACATCAAAAGAACATTTTGTTTTGTTTTACTGATTAAAAAAAAAAAAATAACATTTTGTTTTCTACTTATACCTAGGCATATGCCTTCCTGAATACTCCAATGCTCCACTTGCTGCTGCAATAATGGCCTTTCTCCTTTCTTCTTGTTCTTCTGTCCTAACATTTGATGGAAACCTGTCATAACAATATTTGGCACCTGATCCTGATGGTCAAAGAAAACTAAAGATATGAATATAAGAACAAATATCTAAAAAAGGAACCAAAATATAATTGTTTCTAATGCACATAAAGCTCATAAAACTCAAGGTTTAATAAGCAACCATAGCAACAATACCAGCAATTCCAACACCATGGTCAGATATGGTTATAACCTCAGGCTCTTCCGTAAGACAGGGAAGAATCGACATAGGATTTTGACCTCTTCCAATAGCATCTTGTAACTTGTCAAGAAGATTGTTAGAATTTTCATCTGAACCTATACCCCTCTCCAAATAATCCAAGAAACCTTGAGAATCTAAAAACTGTTCGATCTGGATAAAAACAAAATAACACATACTCTTAATCCAGCAAGTACCATAAAGTATAGAAAACAAATAGATTTTAGATCAGAACCATGAAAAAGGAGGTGCTATTCTACTCATTTTATGCTAGTAAAAGAAGCATTTCAAAAGATACAGCGTTCAATACAAGATCACTGACTTGAAAGTAACAGAAAAAGGATACTAAGGGAAGAAGTCAGAAGATTGTAAAAGAGAGATTAGGACAAGTTAGCATCACCATGGGTTCTAGTGGTTGGTTTGTTGACCTAGACCGTTTCTTCAAAAATGCTTGTGTGTTGAAGACCTGAGTAGCACTATTTTCCTGATAAAGAACAATATCATCAAGAAAACTTCTAAGAATATTTAGAAAAGAAGAAACTGAAACTGAAAAACCATGAAAAGATAGAAGAAGAAAAATCTTTACTATGAAATTACGGTAGCCACTCAAAATTGATGCAAAGAATTTTAAGAATATTAATCTGCAAAAATAAATTCACTGAAAATATTAGGAAAAAGTTCACATGCGATGCATTCTGTGATCACAATATTTTATGCATATTCAAGCAAGAAGGACAAATCAAAGTATCATTTCCACTGCTCATCCATACAAACTTTTCATATATCAGAGGTATATTACTATACTTAACCATGTAAAAGAGAGATCTGTCCCTGTATATTAGTTATTCCAGATGTGAATGCCTCTCCAGAACCATCAGATCAGGTACGTTCAGGGATGTTAATGATCTGTCATACTCTGAATCAGTTGGTTCAAGTTTGATGTCAAAAGGTTAGGTCCATATCCATCCAACCCCCCCCCCCAAGACCACAGATTTTCGGGACCAGAATTGCATAATGGCCCTTTACTCCAAATCAGTGAGTAGAAATTCTGAGAGGAGTTATTTTCTTCTTTCTGGGCTCCATCCATCAGTTAAGTGTATTGAAAGTTTGATTGCCGATATATCTTTTATAACAAACATAAGTTTTTATTAATTGTTGTAAAAAGTGGATAAATGGTGCATAAACTGTATAAAAGGACCCAAAGAGAGTCAAGAACCAGTTTTTATAGGGTTGGGCTTCCCTTCAATTCTTTTTCCAGGAACATTGCACTTTCTAGAATCACTTCTTATCTTATAAAATTTCTTCTTATAAATGATCAAAAAGAGAAATCCTTCATTGTAATCATAAAGTTTCTTCCTTGGCTTTCACCCACACCTGATGTTAAAGTGGGTGAAGTGTTTGACAGAACAAGTTACCAAGACAGATAATAGATGTACATCAGGTTATGTGGATGGCTCACTATCTACAAGGCTAGGGCCTTAGAAGAGACCTAATGTTGTTTATTTTCTGGAATGAGAATGAAGCTGAAAGGGTTCCACCTGTGAAATGTTGCCTTAGGAGTAAGTAGTGTAAACAATCAGAAATTCTTCTTTTAACAAGTTCCATATCCTCTTGTAAAGCACTATCAAATGTTACTCAACACATTAGCATTATGCTATTTACCAGAAAAAACAAAGGTCAATAAAAGCAGATATTGCTAAAATAAATACTTTACCCTGGACACCCTGTGAAGAGTCGAGTGACTCCAAATCCTCCAATTACCTTCTCAAACCACAGAATATGTTGAAAAAAATGAAACTTTGACCAGGTTTTGGAACTATTTCCATTATTTTATATCTACCATTCTTCTAATTCTCCATGCAAATAATTGTACAAATTGCAATTATCCACTTATAACAAAAGAACATGAATTACAACATTGTCATTAGCAATATCATCATCAAGCTTCAAAAATAAATAAAAGATCACTTTAATACAAAATTCAACCACTTATCAAAACAACATCATCATCATAATTTATGATAAATTTACTTGAATAATTTTTCTTCATTGTTGCCAAGATAAAAATCATATTTAGATTAAGAAAGCTTCTTAATTTACACATAAAGACAAAAAAAAAGATTCTAAAATCAACAGTTCTTTTACCAAAAAAAGAAGTCAACTACTCCATAAATATTAATAACAAAAGAAAAATCTAAAAGCAAACTGCATGCAAGCCATAAATATTTGATGAGGCATCTCACCTAAGTTGAAGATCATGTTCCTCTCCCCAAGGCTTGTTTGCACTTTTAGGATATTGTTCAGATGAAACACCAAAGCTTGTCTTCATTTGATCTATTCCAACAACTTTTGGATACAACAATTTCATTATCTCACCACGCAAAGAACTTAATTCTGGCTCTGGTATAGGAGGTATTTCTTCTGATGTAGTAATACGGTTATATTCAAGGTCTACAACAACCACCTAAAGAAGAGGAACAAGGAAAAGGTTCTGGAAATTATAGCATAAATATTTAGTGAAAAATGAAAACCAAGTTAAGCAACAAGAAAGAATCCATTTCATGAATGTTAATTTGGCCTTCCAGCAGGATATTAGGGTCCATTTTCAAGTTCAGTCAGTTTTTGTGTTCTCCATTATATAGTGGGGTGTCAGTGGTCCAGCATTGCTGGCAGTTTTTTTTTTTTATATCATGTATCTTTGGCATATGTATCTATGCTTTCTCATTGTCAATCAAAAGATTTGTGTCATAAACAATCTGAAACAGTAATGCAACAACAGAAATAAACAGAAAATAGAAAGGGAGAAGAACAGAGGAATAGAGAACAATCAGTGGAGACAAAAAAAAAATCAGTCTTCATCTACTCACCAGTTCATGTTAGTTAACTTTCTTGTATTGTTACTATTTTATCAGTTGATGTTTACTTATGGACATGGGTCCCCCCCTACCAGTGGACAAAACCAGACTGAATTTTGACAATTGTAGTCTTGGTAACTAAGAGGAGTCAGCCATTGGTGAACCATTTAGGAATCACATAGGGGGTTATTCTTGCGTATGCTGGACCAATTGATTTTGGCAACTCCACTACAGTTGAATTACTGGCTATTCTGCAGGGGTTGAGAATTGAGATTAACCAGTACTCATAATTACTCAAGACTGTTAGCAGGGAAGAGTCAAAATCAATTATAAGTTGCCTAAGAGGTGAAGCAGAAGGAATCCTTAGATATATGAGATGGGAAGCTAGACATCTATGTTGGAGGATGCAAGAAGAAATTTACTAGACCCCTAGGTCTGCTAACTCTCGGATAGATTCCCTTGCTCATGAGGGTGTGGGAAGGCAGGAAATGTGGTGGGGTGAACACCCATTGGATTAAGAATCCTGCATATGTAGCTGTTATTAATGGATCAGAGTTGTGAACTGTAACAGACTTTTTCTTTTCTTTTCGTTTTGTGCTCTGCATATAAGTATTATATCTTGTAACTTGCATGCTACCTTTCATCATTAATAAAATTCTAAATGTCAACACTGATCAAAAAAAAAAAAAAGAATATAGGAGAGAGGAGAAAGAAAGATGATGTTTTTTTATCAATAACAGAATCATTTCATTAAAAGATAAGGAGCAAGGACATAAGTGGGGGGACCCTTCTGCCCTTGGTTACAATACAAAGCACCCTACAATAATTTGATAAGATAACACCTATCTTTTAACATATTCCCCCTCAAGCTGGTACATACATGTTATGCGTACCCAGCTTGTAAAGCACCCTAACTAGCTTATTTTTGGATATAGCCTTAGTTAAAATATAAGCTAGAATTTTATTAGGAATTACAAATGATAGACAAATTTCATTACAAGCAACTTTTTCCCGAACAAAGTGTCTGTCCACTTCAATGTGCTTCATATGATCATATGCATAAGATCATGGACAATACTAATGGTTGCTTTATTATCACAACACAATTTCATTGGTCCAAGTGTCCAACCACAGCATATTCAATGCCATGCTCACTGCAAGAAACAAATAGACTCTAACAGTATTTATTTGAGCAACTGGAGAGTGTCTCCCCATGATCAACTCCATAACCTTGGATAAAGCCTTTGGCCACTAACCTTGCCTTATGCCTGTCCACAAAACTATCACATATCTGCTAAGTAGTAAAAACCCATTTAAAGCTTACCAGTCTCTTACCAATGGGGAAATCAACTATCTTTATGAGAAAAGCTTCCATCTCCTCAATCATTGCCCCTTTCCACTTAGGGTGATATAAAGTATCTTTGACACTAGATGGAATAAAGACACCAGAAAAGGGAGGTAATAAATGCATGGAAAGTAGGAGATAAAGTATCAACACGAATTGAGAAATGGGGTGTGAAGTACAGGCTTGTTTTTCTTTTCTCTGTTGACAACAATAGGCATGTCAAGATCAAGCATAATGGATGAATAGATGGGTTATTTGGTTTAGATGAGATTGAGTGGTTTGGCCCCTAGGGATGCAACCTTTATCTTCCTCATATCCACTTGAATTTATTGTTGTTGGCCTCTTCCTCTGACTACCCCTGCATCTCAGGGCTTGATATCAGCATTGGCTGCGGAATAGGACACAACCTCTCTTCACTTGACTGAGTCTATGGCTCCCCCTAAAGAGATTGAGGGAAAAGAAAGGAACTAATACCCAAAAGATAAAATCAACAAAAACATTTTTTCCCATTAAATGGGTCAAAGATCTAATACCCTATTTTGAGTATGAGAGTATCCAAGAATTGTATTACTTTGAGAGGTGGCAGCTTATACCTCTCTAGGGTTGTTTGTTCTATTGTATATATCTTTTTGTCTCATTTTAATAAAACCTCTTTACAATTACCTATCAAGAAAAAAGTAATACACAACAGACAAACTTAGGATTGAACCTAGAACAAGATGAACTCAAAATATGAGCAATGCGGATACACCCAAAGACACAAAGCAGTTAAATTAAACAAGGGACAATCAGGAAGGAAATTCTGAAGAGGGCCTTAAAACCCAAGTTGCAAGATGACATACAATTAATAAAATGAGCAAAAGTGAGAATTGCTCCACACAAGAATTTGTTTGGGGCATGCATTCTGAAGAGGAGCCATTTGGCCACTTCTAACGGGTTTCAGTTTTGGCACCCATTCTTGTATCACCATTACGCCATATGGTTGGCTAAAATCTATTTCTAGGTGTACCTTTTACAGGGCATACAAAGCCTGCTTTCAGTTCTACTTTTTCAAGATGGGAGAAAACCTTCTACCACAAAAAGGACAGGGACAAAACTAATACATCTTTCAAGTTCCAACAGTCTCTCTCCCTCAACCGGTAATAGGATGAACTTTGTTAATAAGCAAATAGAGAGAAGGAGAGGGAAAAAAAAGTGAACCCAAGCTGTAACTAAAGCTTGCCTATACACCCAAATCTGCTCTAGTAAGTGCAGATCCCCAATATAAGCCTTCCCTACGAATCCTGTCTCTGGATAAAGAATCAGCTATATTATTAGCAGATCTCCTAATGAAGTGGAATGAGATTTGTTTATAGTAAATAAAAAAGAAATTTTCATTAAACAAATAATAATGAAGATCCAAAAAAAGTCATAAGCAATCACCCACTAAATAAGAAATACACCAAAAAAAAAGCAAAATTTACATAAGATGTACCCACTTCCCCCTACATTTTTCCAACAATAACAAAGACCAAATGCTGCCCCAAACAACTCTTTATTAATGATGTTCCCTCTGTTATTGATCAAGAAAAGATGTTCCCTTTGTTTACTAATGATTTGACTTCTTTAACACAATACCAATATACCCAAGGGCTCCTGCTCCCCTCTCAACCATCCCACTATAACCTGTGAACCACCTTCTACATCCAATCTGAAGTAATCAAGCACAATGAAATGCAATGTCCTCTTAGGAGAGATAGGAGCGGCATCACCCCATCCTACTCTCCTCAGCTCTGAGAACCCCCTATTTGCTAATGACATTCTTTCGTTCTTCCTAATAAATGATATTTTCCAAAAGGTAACTAAAATTATAAAACCTTTTTTTGTAGGGATTAAGAATTTAAGACCCTAACACACATTTGTTTGGACTTGCCTCAAAAGGCTTGGTACAAAGGCGGCTCATAGAATTAGAAATAAAACACGTTGAACATCATATTATCTATTTGAAATAATGCAGTTAGAAAATAAATAAAGAAATTGAAAGTTTGGCATACTTGAATATGTTTTATGTGTTATATTTGGTTTTATTTTTTGCATTTTCATTATAAATATTTATATGCTATGGTTATGTATATTAATTTGAGCTAATAAGCTTTTTAATATATTTAATTTAAAATTAAAGTTTATATTTTTAATTCATATTAATTGTTATATTTTTCTTAATTTATTTTGAATTTTTTTACACTTTTGCAAATTTTTAAATATTTTTTTTAACTTTTTGGTTTTTTTTAACATTTGCACCTTGCTTCCAAATTACCCAAAAGATTATCCATCTTAACTTGATAGATCCTATATGGGAGGGATCACAAACCTAGATTGGATCTCTCTATCATAACTAAATGTCCTTTTATTCTTGTTTAATGTATATTTATGGTAAATTGATAATACATGTATATAGTGCATAATATGCAAATATGAAATAAAAAAATATATATATGCACATATACACAAACAAATTATCCATAGCTGCTCCTAAATCATGGAGTTTCCCATATTTTAAGTCCTACACTACTGTTCCCGTTCCTGCTCCATGGTCTAGTTGCTTAGTTCACCAATGAAAAAGAAAGCCCATAACCTCTGATAAGAGACATGGGAACATGCATGACAAGAAGCAATGTAGAAAAGTTGTCCATACTTATCTCAAAGGTCAGATACTTACACCATCAGCCAGACCAGATGTGTCAACACCTGAATGGAGACCCATCATGTATGGTGTAGGAGCATCAATGTAGTCAACTCCATTGAAAAATAACAATGGAATATAGACATGCTTCAGCACAACAAAGGAGAAAAACTGTAATCAGAAGGCAATCAAGGAAACAAATAAAAACATCTCTTCTGTATAAGCATATAGAGTATTAATTAAAATCCCTGGTTGTCCAAGGGTCAGATGTAAACCCTACCACTGAAATGAAGCCATCATAGAATTATGAACACATATACAGGACTATACTACATAAATAAATGAAGGGTGCTTCAAAAAATCACCTGCCACCTGAATGGATAAATTAAATGGCAGATAGCTTCTGATACAAGTGTTAATAGTGAATACCTGCCAGAAAAGAATAAAAGAACAATCCCATAAGGAGAGAGAGAGAGAGAGAGAGAAGAGAAGAGAGGGCAAGGAGGCAATCATATTTAATTTTAAATAAGCAGGACAATCATCTACTAGATATAAATATAGCATAGTTTTCAAGTGAAAACCACAGACTACTCAACAACTAGGCACTAGGAAGTTGCATTTAACCAAGTTGATTGCCTACTGACTTGCACCAAGTGCAAAATCTCTTGTTTTTAAGAAAGTAAAATAAAATTTATTAAAAAGAAAACAGAAATTACAAGAAAGGTGACTAGAAGTCACTGGAGAGAAGAAAGAAAACAACACCTCACCCTACCACAACTCATTTCCACACCCTCAACATATAAATAAAAAAAAAAAACACTCCCAAGGACCCTCTCTCCAAACCAAAAGAAAGACTGAAAGCTACCAGCCACCAGAGATGTAATTGGATTGGATTTAATCCGATTCTGCTTCATTTTTAAAAAATAAATATTAATTACTTTTTAGCTTATATAATAAATTAACAAAATATTAAATATTAAATTTATTACAGATATAAATTTATCATCCATGCCTTATCCCAACTATATGGGGCCGGCCACATGATTCCTGTTTCACCAATCTGTTCTATTTAAAGCCATATCCACTGTTAAATCATATATTAAATTTTTATATTATATATAATTATATAAATATAAAATGTTATATTTATATTATTTATTATATATATATAGTATGAAATATTGAATTTGTCTGCACTATCAAGTAGTTGTCTAATGCTAGTTCATTGTTATGGAATAAGGGAAAGCCTAATGAGATGATCTTCTGTAGAATTCCCCAAATTCCATATGATCCACAAATATTTCTCAATGTCATGATCTCTACGATGGTTCAGTGGTGGGTGTCCAAGTTTAGAAGACCTTTGTTGGACTGGGAGATAGAGGAATGTGTGGGGTTGTTGGCGAAACTTCAAGAGGTGGAAGTGAGAATGTTTTTGTGTTCCTTTTGCTGTATATTGGGAGGTGTGGTAGGAAAGCAATGTTTTATGCCTCGTGCACATCTTATATAAATAGACAGAAAAAAAAAAGGAAAAAAAAAAGGAAAGGAAAGGAAAGGAAAAGAAATGGAAGAGAAAGAAAAAGAAAGAGAAGAGAAAAAAGAGAAAAGGAAAGGGAAGGGAAGAAAAGATAAAGGGAAAGAAAGTGGTTTGCCCCCTGCCCCTTCGGCTGGGGGACTTCACCCCCCAGACCCCCACCACCCACCCCCTTTTCGATGCAGCCCAATTTGTTTTTTTTTTTTTTTGAGTTAGGGGGGTCTTGTCGCACCCCTTTCAACTAATGTTATGCATCTTTATTCTTCTTAATATAAAAGATTTTTATTAAAAATAAAGAAAAACTGAGATCCCTCCTTCCTCTTCATCCTCCCCCTAACCCCCCTCCTCTTAAGGAAGCCTCCTTGTGTTCGGGAGGCTTACACCTCCTTACACCTCTTGCATTCTAAACTACGCCTCATGGCTCTAGGTAGTGGAACGCCTCACATCACGCCTCCGCGTTTTAAAACATTGAAGGAAAGAAATAAGAGAACTTTCAAGAATAGATTGAGAAGCAACAGAGAGTTGGGGGCTGTCATCAGTTCAAGGATTTTTTTTTTTTATCAATAACAAGGATTTCATTAACAGATAAAGATACAAGGGGAGATGACCTTTCTTATCTCCCTCAACAACAAATAAAACAAGCTAAAACATTACAGTTGAGACCAAAACAATGTATCCTGTTTACCCCTTGTTTTGCCAACCCATCAGCAAAGGATTTAGAACACCTCTTGACCCAATTTACTTCAATTTCCATGTTTCTAGTTAACCAATTGAATCTCTTCTTTTCATTGCTGTACCTCCACATCCCATTTTTATCTTCCTTCAGCCACTCCACCACCAGCTTGGAGTCCCCTTCAATGATTAACTTTTGTAAGTTTAACTCTTTAGCTCACTGAACACCTTCCAATGCCGCCAAGATCTCAGCTCTAAGAGAGTCGCCAGGTTCAATTGGACCTGAGAACAAGGCAATTATTGTCCGCTTCTCATATCTTGGAACACCCCCAATACCCAATGGCCCTGGGTTGCTGAAACTGCTTCCATCAAAGTTCAGTTTGTAACAGCCACTAGGAGGGGGATCAAACTGGAACTACTACTTCTTTACCGGGGGCTGAAAAAGCAACTTCTCTCCACTTTCTTAACAGGTCATCCGATGACACATTATTGAATAGCTCCATAGATTTAAGCCAATGTATTACCCTGATACAAATTACCTCTAGAATAGCTTCCTTGCCCCTCTCCTTACCAGAGAATATTCTGGAATTTCTTTCTTCCCAAATGGTCCAAATGACAGCAGCCCTTACACAATGCCACATCATTCTTCTCCTTTTCTTTGGCAGTCTGAAAAACAAAGGTGCAAATAACCTTTTCACATCTGGTGGCGGGTTCCACCTGCATCCAAACAAGGAAAACCATTCCCATAAACCTTTAATAAAAGTACAGGAGATTAGTAAATGGTAGCAATTCTCACTGTCGACCTTACAGAGATAGCACCAGTAAGGGGACAAACAGCTCTTTGGTCTTTTCTTTTAAAGTAAGTCACAACTGCTGATTCTTTCCAGGTATGCTTCCCAACAGAAACTTCCAATCTTAGGCGGGATAGGTTTACTCCACACCTCTTTAACAGGGAAGGATGGACCCCCACTAGCTAAAGGATTGTTGGTTGGGTTTTAGTTTTGCCCGAATTCGAAGGCTTAAGTAAAGAAGATTTTTAAACTGAATTTTGGGACACTTTGAATGTTTAAATCCATTTGTGTTTCTTGGTGTTTCTTCTTTGAGTCTTTCTTCGTTAGCGATGGGGTGACTCCCTTGTCACCAAAACTTTGTATCTTTCTGTTTTATGAATAAAATTTTTCTTTGTTGATCTTCAAAAAAATACATATACACACATATATATATATATATTGAAATAGAAGCTTAAGCTAGATTTTCATTTGATTACCTAAAATTAATTGCACCATGCTAATATCCAAGCATCAAAGCATAGAATAAGTTACATGGAGGCATAAGGTTTGGTGAGCCCTCAGGCAGCTGATATGGAGGCTGGAGAAGATAGAAACAAAAAGTTTCCTGTTTGGGGATCTCAAAGTATCGTTGAAAATAGCTATGGTATTGCTTGTTGGTTTTGAGACTATTGCTTGGTTCAAGAATTTTGTTCATGATTCTTTATGTTTGCATTTGGAAAAAGAATTTAAGAGGTCAAGAGAAGTAGATGGAAGGAGATTCATTGCAGAAAGAAAGAAGAATGAAAAAGTAAACTTCATAGCTCTGTTTGAATACTTTGGAACAGGGAGAAAGCAACTAGTTTGCTTCACTTAAGGAAAAAATAGTTTTGGGTGGGGTTTGATTTCAAAAGTTCTACAGAGCTTTATGACTTAATTCGAGGAAGCCTGTAAAGAAACGGAGGCAGTTGAAATTTTAAGTCTAAGGTTTCAGACTCAGGCAAATCCCACGTGATTCAGCCAGATGGTGACCAACCTACAACACTCTTCAACTCGGGTTTAAGGAAAGTTGTTATTGAGCCAATACCAAGTCCTCCCACTTCCTCCCCAGGTTTACAGGGTAACCAAGGTAACTGTGTGAATTCGCTTTTGGTTACTAATGATGCAAGTGATGTCTCTGTAGATGCTACAGCAGGAAGCCATTGTCAAAGAGAGCCCAAGGTTGGTGAAGGTGGTTGACAGGGGAAGATTATGTAAGAGGAAGGGCAAGGAGGTAGAAAAACTCAGATATGGGTGGGGAAAGAGGGTGAAGGAAGGGGAGAAGAGCGGAAGGACAGGTAGAAAGTTAAAAAGGTAAGCTAGGGGCTAAGCGTTGTGGTGTTATAATGAAGTTTGTAAGTTGGAATGTAAGAGGATTAGGGAAGGCAGCGAAAAGAAAGCTCATAAAGGAAGTATTAAGGAGAGAAAAGCCAGATGAGGTGCTGTTACAAGAATCAAAGGCACAAAACATTGATAGGAGGTGGGTAAGAAGTGTCTGGGGAAGTAGAGGCATTGGATGGGCCATGGCTCCATCTTGTGGTGCTTCAGGAGGGATAGTTACTCTATAGAACGAGGAGACCGTGGAATGTGTGGAGGATTTAATAGAAAGATTCTCAATGTCTATAAAATTGCACAGTGTAAATGACAATTTTAGTTGGGTGCTAACAAATGTATATGGGTCTACAGGAAAGGAATGAGATGTGGGAAGAGTTGGTAGATGTGAGAGGACAATGGCAAGGCTCGTGGTGCTTGGGGGGTGATTTTAATGTGATAAGACATGTTGCCCAAAGGCTCCATCTTGTGGTGCTTCAGAAGGGATAGTTACTCTATGGAATGAGGAGACCGTGGAATGTGTGGAGGATTTAATAGAAAGATTCTCAATGTCTGTGAAATTGCATAGTGTAAATGACAAATTTAGTTGGGTGCTAACAAATGTATATGGGCCTAACTCGTATAGGGAAAGGAATGAGATGTGAGAAGAGTTGGCAGGTGTGAGAAGTGAAGGGATGAGAGATCCATCATATGGATGGCCGAACCCTGCAGGAAAGTTGGGCGAAATTTCAAAAATTGCTCTCTCCCATATGGGAATCACATTCCCCATTTTAGAAAACTGCATTTTCAATGATAAATCTTGAAACCAAACCGGACCAGATCTGAAACCAAAAGAGAGTGGAGGGATATACCTGATACAAAGTAATAATAACCTCCAATTAAGGTGTTCACACCCAAGGAAAAATCCAAAGACTGCTTCCACCAAAGATGACACGGTGTAGGATGAAGCAGAATCAGCACGATGACTCTTCAGCAAGAACCGAATTCTTCAACAAGAATGTGATGGAGGGCTAGTGAGCACGACTTCAAATTACCTTTTCTACCAAAAGGTAATATCAAGAACCTTTTTTTATCGCTCCCACAGGTAGAGATCAAACTGTTATGGTGGCAAGAGCAGGAAAGAAGAAGACAGTGCAGTCAAACTGTGTTGTCTCTCTCAGGAAACCAGCAGTCTGTTAGATCCTCTGGAGGTTCGCCCTGCTCTTCTATTTATAGCCTTAAAGAGAGATTCTCCTAATCCCATTAGGAGTTTCCTAATCCAAATCTTTTATTTGGATTTGGACTCTCTTTAAGAGATAAGGATAATCCCTTATCTTATCTACAGATAAAGATCAGCCTTCCTAATATAATTAGGAGTTTCCTTATCCAAATCTTTATTTGGATCTGGACTCTTTGAGTGGTAATCCCTTATCCTATCTTCTGATCCAAATCCCAGAACTACCCTCTTTTAATTAATCTCATTAAGCCAGTTTGAATTGGGCTTTAGGCACATTAAGTCTATCTGCTCACCAGCCCCTCAATCTGCTGCCTAGTTGGTTATCCTTGTATGGCGTGGGACCCAAGCATTGATCTACACATCAGCCACATGGGTTCAGCCCAGCCTCTGTTACAAGGCCTGGCCGAATTCACTATAGGAGACATTGAACCCCTGAGTCCATCACTATGGGCTCTTAATGGGCCCAACATTTACACTAAACGGTCCTTGAGTCAAGCCACCTTATAAAAACCCAAGGACTGTGTGCAGATGCAAGATTAGCCCATCTGGTATTACCCTCAATGGTCTTACACTTAACCTCTCAGCCCATAATGATCAAACACTGCCCAACAAGAGAGGACCTCTCCCTCGGCTGCAAGGTACAGTGTTGCACTCTCTACTCACATGGATCCCAAGAATTAAAACCTTTTGCAAACATTTTGAAACCATAATATATATATGTACATCTCTATATAAATATATTTTGCAAAACAAATTTTAACGGTTGAAATCAACTACCGGTAGTTTAGGTTTCCATCAGAGAGAGTGCATCCCCGATCATTTGCTTTGTCCGACAAAGGGGTTAATCGTGTCACTATGATCACCCACTCAAACGAATTCTCGGACTGTCCCAACATACCCAGGTTTTGACCCCCTCTTAGGATCTCACAGATTGGCATATCAAAAACAGCCCAATCCGACACCTAGTGCAATATCATAATCGAGTCTAGGGATCAAGTGTAACATTCCAGTTTTGCCCATCTATTTCCAAGGTCCAGGGCAATATTGGAATTCTGGTCCGATTCAGGGTTTCAAGAAAAACTCACACTGCATGTACCTCAGGTCTCACCCCGATAGCTGAGACAGACCACCCCAACCAACTTGGTGGCACATCAGTGTCAGCCTTGGCAAGATAAATCTCCCCAGATCTACCCAACGGATGTGAAGATTCTAAACTAACACAAGTCTCATATGTGTCCAGTTTAAGGGTATTACACAGAAACACACCATGATAACATAAATCAAATATGTACTTTATTCATTTACATTAAATGTCATAATGTACATCATTCTGATTGGAGCTAAGGGCATACACTTCTAATAGCTCCCACTTGCACTTAGGTCTAATTGGGTACAAGTCGGAGTCCCAGACTTTCCGCGTGTTTCTAAAACACTTTCTGTGTCAGTTGGCTTAGTCAATGGGTCTGCCACATTCTCCACTGATGCTACCTTTTAACATCAATCTCCCGTAGATCCAGTGTTGTCACACAACAGTGGAATGGGTGATGTGCTGAATTCCAAATTCCAAAATGAACACCTTCATTCATTAGGCAGCCTCACTTATGGCAATGTGTTCGGCTTGGGTCGTGGACTGTTATTCATACTACTTATGACCCCTATTTGATGCTCTTCCAGCTAACAGCACACGATCCTATCATGAAGATATAACCAGATGTAGACTTTCTATCATCTAGATCTGACTAAAAATCGGAATCAGTATACCCCTGGATCTACAGTGAACTACCATCGAATACCAGACAATATTCTTTTGTCCTTCGAAGGTATTTTAGTATGTTTCTCACAGCGGTCCAATGCTCCTGCCCTGGGTTAGACTGGTATCTGCTTACCACACTCACTGCCTGAGAAATGTCAGGACAAGTGTACAGCATGGCATCACAATGCTCCCTACGGCTGAGGCATAGGGAACCTCTTTCATGCCCTCAATCTCTTCGGGAGTCTTGGGAGACATGCCCCTGGAGAGAGTGACTCCATGCCTGAAAGGAACATTTCCTTTTTGGAGTTCTCCATGTTGTATCTCTTGACTATTTTGTCAATGTAAGCAGATTGGTATAATCATATTATCCTCTTCGATCTATCTCTATAGAGTCAAAGACCTAGTATGTAAGAGGCTTCTCCAAGATCTTTCATGGAGAATTGCTGCGAAAGCCACACTTTCACCATAGTCAACATTCCTACATCATTCCCAATGAGTAGAATGTCATTTACATACAGAACCAAGAACGCAATCTTATCACCACTGGTTTTCCTATAGACACAGGGCTCATCTGGATTTTGCTCAAAGTCAAACTGTTTCACGGTAGAGTCAAACCAGATGTTCCAACTCCTAGAAGCTTGCTTAAGTCAATACATGGATCGGTTTAGTTTACATACCATGTGTTCCTGACCCGTAACAATGAAATCTTGTGGTTGCTGCATATAGATATCTTCACAAAGATCTCCATTCAAGAAAGCAGTTTTGACATCCATTTGCCAAATCTCGTAATCATGGTATGCTGTTACAGCTAGCAGGATCCTAATGGATTTAAGCGTGGCCACGGGTGAAAAGGTTTCCTCATAATCGATTCCTTCTTTCTGAATGTACCATTTCGCCACAAGACGAGCCTTGTAGGTGTCAACCTTACCATCGGGACCCTCCATTGAGTCCATCTCAGCTCTCATGGCATCTACCCACTTCAAGGAATTTATGTCCAGCATAGCTTCCGTATAAATCACGGGATCCACCTTACTGGTCGTGACTTCCACCAAGTAATTTTCTTGGTCATAGCCGAAACGAACTGGAGGCCAAGAAACCTGGGTAGATCTCCTAGGTGGGTTATTAACTGGAGCTTGTGGGACACCTCCCA
Source organism: Nelumbo lutea (assembly GCF_056320005.1). Classification (NCBI taxonomy): domain Eukaryota; kingdom Viridiplantae; phylum Streptophyta; class Magnoliopsida; order Proteales; family Nelumbonaceae; genus Nelumbo; species Nelumbo lutea. Next base: position 27,532,187 of record NC_142687.1, on the reverse strand, counting down.
CTACCCCTGAGTTCTCCTCATCAAGAACAACTTTTTGACGATGATTGTTCAAGATGTAATCATCTTCCAAGAAATGGGCATTTCGACTACAGAACACCTTCTGTTCTCCTGGGTCATAGAATAAGTAACCCACAGAGCCCTTGGGGTAGCCTATAAATAGGTAACGACTGGTTTTGGATTCCAATTTGTCAGCACCTGTTCGTTTAACATGTGCCGGACAACCCCAAATCTTCAAGTGTCTTACACTTGGTTTCTTACCGATCCAAAGCTCATAGGGAGTCTTCGGAACTGATTTGATTGGAACCCGGTTCAGCACGTATATCGCAGTCTCTAATGTGTAACCCCAAAAGGATGTGGGTAACTCTGAGTGTACGAGAACTGATCGAACCATATCCAATAAAGTCTGGTTTCTCCTTTCTGACATACCGTTTAGTTGTGGTGTAGCAGGAGGAGCTAGTTGTGATACTATCCCATTGTCCTTTAAGTAGTCCCTGAATTCGTCAGAGAGATACTTGCCACATCGATCTGATCAAAGGGTCTTAATTTCTCTCCCTAATTGTTTCTCGACCTATTGTTTGAATTCTTTGAACTTTTCAAAAGATTCAGACTTATATCTCATTAGGTACACGTAACCATACCGTGAATAACCATCGATAAATGTTATGAAGTAAACATGTTGGTTACGTGTCCTAACATTCAGAGGACCATATACATCAGTATGTATAAGGTCAAGTGTTCCTGTACATCTTTCAGGCTTACCGTTAAATGGTCGTTTCGTCATCTTACCCTGACGGCAAAGTTCACAGGTTGGAAGATCTTCTATAGTTAGAAAATCCAAATGACCATCCTTTACCAACATTGTGATACGATATATGTTAATGTGGCCAAGTCGGTAATGCCACAGGCACGTGGGATTGACTGTACCATGGGTTCTTTTCTTGGGGTTATTATCCGACGTAGTTTCGGTTATGTTTGTTTCCAGAGAAGGATGGAGAACATATAGACCATTCTCAAGTTCTCCGTATGCGAGGAATTTGTTATTTCTTTTGATAGTAATCATATTACTAAAGATAACAAAATATCCATCTGCACACAGTTTTGAAACAGAAATCAAATTTCTTCTCAAATTGGGTACATAAAGACAATCTTTTAATGTAATTGATCCTTCTCTGAAATACAATTCTCAGTCCCTATGGTTGTAGCTGCAACACTTGTAGAAGTCCCCAAGTAAAGAATCACCTCTCCGTCACTCAGTTTTCTGCTTGTCCTGAACCCCTACAATGTATTACATGCATTAGTGGAAGCCATGGAGTCAATACACTAGGAAGCAGAAGTTACCAACATATTGGTTTTTTATGACAAATGATTCAAAATTACCTTGTTTCTTGGTCTCCAGGTAGTGAGGACAGTTCCTCTTCCAGTGGTCGGCCTGTTTGCAGAAGTGACAAGCATCTGATGCTTTGTCCTTTCTCTACCTTTTGGGCTTGCTAATTTTCTTCTGAGGCTTCTTCTTTGCCTTTTTCTTCTTCTTGTCTGATTTGCCACCATCAACAAGCATGGCAATGGGCTCATCCTTCTTTATCAGTTCTTTGGCCCTCTGCAACATATTGTTGAGTTACTGGATGCTAACATTTAGCTTGTTCATGTTATAGTTCATGATGAACTGATTGAAGGAAGGAGGCAAAGAGTTGAGGATGGCATCAACCTTGGTGACATGATCTAGCCTAGATCCAAGAGCCTCCAGTTCATTGATGTATCCCATCATCTTAAGACAATGGTCATGAACTTGTTGGCTCTTGGACATTTGTGCGGTCATAAACTATTTTAAGACCTTCTGACGAGTAGAACGATTCAGCTCCTCATACAATTCGATCTGATTGAGTTGTCGCTGTATCGGATTATCTAAGGAGGATGTAGCACAAGGCAAGAGAATTTTTCTCTGCATATTCTTGATAGTCCCTCCTATGGGCCTTAGAAGGCCTATCGCCCGGATGTTCCGGAGCAGGGTTTTTAGCTACCTTGTCCAATTTCTCGGACATCAAGACCAACATAAAATTATGATACCAATCAGTGTAATTTGGGCCCTTAAGCTTGTTGTCATCCAACAATTTAGCGAATTGTTCGTTTGCCATTTCTGATAAAGGGCAAAGTAAATATTAGTCCAGAAACTTATTTGAATCATGTTATCTACATAGATATGACTTTTAATCTATGTTCCATTTCCATTTGTTCATCTCTGAGATTTCCCTCCTATCTCGGTAACAGAGACTGCGAATTATGTCTCTGGAAATGTGGGAAATCACATAGGGTGCATGGAGCCAACTGTTTCAACTGCATAACCCCACCACCTTTTGTGAAGGATCACATCCACTCATCTTATGAGCTTTCCCTTTGGCCTCTGTCAGACAAGGTTCATCGCCATTTTAGGTTAAACCTTTCTGTCCAGTGATTGCTCACCCATCATATTCGTGAATGCCAAGGTACCGTGAGAGAGCAATCCATTTTAGGATAAGCCCCTCCCACATCAGTCCATGACACTCCTATCATCTTATGAAACAATCCGACAGATCCAGCAACAAATGGATAACCCAATTTTATGGTGTTTCCTCATTACTGAAGGACCCATCTTCATGTTAATGATGGAAGGCCTTTAGAGAGTTCATCATATGAATCTCCCTATCACATGCAATCATATTTCAGTGGAGGGAACGAAATATTACGCCCTAGTTTAAATTAGGTCAAACCAAAGTGGCTCCCACTGGATTTCATAAAGCCATATTTAGATGGGCCCTAGACGGCTAGGGTTCCACACAGTTCCTCTTGGGGAGGAAGCCGGAGGGGGACCCACCACGAAGGGAGATCATCCAATGATCTTAATGACACCATGGCAATGATTGTGCATTCAACCATGGTGTACACAAGAGCCACTATCGAATCAGCATGGGCCAAGTACTTATGGTCTATGAACGTTGCACATCACACATCCATACATCACATGCAGGAAAATCATAATTGATCCAATCAATTAAATAACTGTAAAACCCAAAATTAATGCCAATAAAAAATTCATAATATTACTGATTAATACTATCTAGGTATATGGGTTGAATTGCAAAGAGCAGTTCAGCCCATATAGCTTTTATGCTGAAATGGGCTAAAGCAGTTTTAACAAATTAAAACTAGGTTTTATAGATGTGGGTTGAATTGCATCTTGCAATTAATTATCAACTCCTAGACCCATGAGTTAAAAATTAGGGCTGAGAACAGCCCCCATCAAGCCACAAATTCGGTCCAACCAGTTTGGTCCAATCTAGTTCAAATGGGTTTAGGGCTTGATTTTTAATTCAAGAACATGATCTGAAATTAAATTACTGATACAAGACAATCAAGAATCAGTAGGAGGGTTGTTCGTAGGACTGATACCCTGCAAAACAAAAGTTAGACCGCAGCATGCAGTTTCCAAAACTACAAATCGCAGATGGCCGAACCCTAATCTGTGAAATTCTCCTCCTTGTGCTTTCTGCTTCAACTTCGAATGGAATAAAATACAAAAACCTATTTTCTATTCATATTACATCAAAATTGAATTCCTATACATTCCGTCTAAAAATTAAAAAAAAAATTAATTACAGACCAAGAATGAAAAGAACAGCAGGTGCACAGATTTCTTGCACCATTAAAAAATTCGATCACCACCGTATGAACAGCCCAAAAATCAAGAAAAATATGTAGATCAATTCTAAATATAAATCAGATTTATAATTATTCAATGTCAAATCAATCGCCCAAAAGCTGGGAACAAATTTCCCAGAAAACGCTAATCTGTGCAAATCGGGTAGAACGCCTTCTGCCCATTTGCGCAGATCCAGATCTGGTTAATTTTGGTTCAAGATTTGAACTTGGCTCTGATACCACTAATGGGATGAGAGATCCATCATATGGATGGCCGAACCCTGCAGGAAAGTTGGGCGAAATTTCAAAAATTTCTCTCCCATGTGGGACTCACATTTCTTATTTTAGAAAACTGCATTTTAAATGATGAATTTTGAAACCAAACCGAACCAGATTTGAAACCAAAAGGGAGTGGAGGGATATACCTGATACAAAGTAATAATAACCTCCAATGAAGGTGTTCACACCCAAGGAAAAATCCAAAAACTGTTTCCACCGAAGATGACACGGTGCAGGGTGAAGCAAAATCATCACGACGACTCTTCAGCAAGAACCGAATTCTTCAACAAGAATGTGATGGAGGGCTAGTGAGCACGACTTCAAATTACAGTTTCTACCATAAGGTAATATCAAGAACCTTTCATGATCACTCCCACAGGTGGAGATCGAACTGTTATGGCAGCAAGAGCAAGAGAGAAGACAGTGCAGTCAAACTAAGTTGTCTCTCTCAAGAAACTAGCAGTCTGTTAGATCCTCTGGAGGTTCGCCCTACTCTTCTATTTAAAGCCTTAAAGAGAGATTCTCCTAATCCCATTAGGAGTTTCCTAATCCAAATCTTTTATTTGGATCTGGACTCTCTTTAAGAGATATGGATAATCCCTTATCTTATCTACAGATAAAGATCAGCCTTCCTAATCTAATTAGGAGTTTCCTTATCCAAATCTTTATTTGGATATAGACTCTTTGAGTGGATAGGGATAATCCCTTATCCTATCTGTTGATCCAAATCCCAAAACCACCCTCTTTTAATTAATCTCATTAAGCCAGTTCGAATTGGTCTTTAGGCACATTAAGTCTATCTGCTCACCAGCCCCTCAATCTGCTGCCTAGTTGGTTATCCTTGTATGGCGTGGGACCCAAACATTGATCTACACATCAGTCACATGGGTTCAGCCCAGCCTCTGTTACAAGGCCTAGCCGAATTCACTATAGGAGACAATGAACCCCTGAGTCCATCACTATGGACTCTTAATGGGCCCAACATTTACACTAAATGCTCATTGGGTCAAGCCACCTTATAAAAACCCAAAGACTGTGGGCATATGCAAAATTAGTCCATCAGGTATTACCCTCAATGGTCTTACACTTAACCTCTCAGCCCATAATGATCAAACACTGCCCAACAAGAGAGGACCTCTCCCTCGACTGCAAGGTATAGTGTTGCACTCTCTATTCACATGGATCCCGAGAATTAAAACCTTTTGCAAACATTTTGAAACCATAATATATATATATATATGTGTGTGTGTGTGTGTGTGTCTCTATATAAATATATTTTGCAAAACAAATTTCAACGGTTGAAATCAACTGCCAGCAGTTTAGGTTTCCATCAGAGAGAGTGCATCCCCGATCATTCGCTTTGTCCGACAAAGGGATTGATCCTGTCACTATGATCACCCACTCAGATGAATTCTCGGTCATAATGTACATCATTCTGATTGGAGCTAAGGGCATACATTGTCTAACAAGAGGACTATGGCAAGGCCCGTGGTGCTTGGGGGTGATTTTAATGTGATAAGACATGTTGCTGAATCGAATAACCCAAGGCAAAGTGTGACCACTAATATGGGGAGATTCAATAGTTTTATAGAAACTTTTGAATTGAAGGAAATTGAAATTGGACAAAATAGGTACACTTGGACTAATTGCCAAGAGAATCCGTTATGCTCAAAATTGGACAAATTTCTTGTTTCTCAAGATTGGGAGGAGCATTGGATTAATTTGGTAGGCAAAATGTTACCCAAAATCACTTCAGACCATTCGCCGATATGTCTTAGACAAGGAACAGAAGGAGAAGGTCAAAAGCCTTTTAGATTCGAAAACATGTGGCTTACAGTCCTAGAGTTTGTGCAAAAAATCAAGGAGCAATGGGAGGAATATGATCCTCTGGTAGAGTGGGAAGGGCTTAGATTCCATACGAATCTTCGGAACCTAGAAGAGAAAGTCGAGTGGAATCTTAATAAGTTTGGGAGATAAGAAGAGAGGAAGATAAATTTGGTAAGTAAAAATGAAGAAATAAATAAAAAGGAGGAGTCAGGGTTGGTGGAAGCAGGGGATAAGGAAGAGAGATTTAATTTGAGAAGAGAGTTATAAATTACACTCCTAAGAGAAGAAATGAAGTGGAAGCAGAAATCAAGAGTGCGTTGGATCAAAGAAGGGGATGGGAACATAAAATATTTTCACATGATTTGCGAACAGAAGGCAAAGGAAGAATTTGATCTCTCTATTAGAATTGGAGGGTGGCATGTTAACTAATCAGTATGAAATTGCGAAGGCCTTGGTGGATCATTTTAAATCGATTTTCAGAAGGCCTCTATCAGGAAGGTGGAAGTTAGAAGGATTAGACTGGCTAGTTTTAGAAGGTACTATAAGTAAGAACTTGTAAAAAGAATTTTAGGTGGATGAGGTAACAAGCAATCTTTTCTATGGACTGCTCTAAAGCACTAGGGCCCAATGGATTCTCTATGGATTTTTACCAGGACTGTTGGGAATGGATTAAGGGCAATCTTATGCAAGTCTTTGAGGAATTTTATCACAGAGAGATTGTTAGCAGGGAGGTAAATCCTACTTTTATCGCACTGATCCCAAAGAAGTCTGGTGCTTGCCATCCCAAGGATTTCAGGCCAATCAGCTTGGTAACAAGTCAATACAAAATCCTAGCCAAGGTTCTCTCTCTTCAGTTAAAAAAGGCCCTCCTATTAATAATCTCTCAATCCCAAGGGGCTTTTATCCAAGATATACAAATTTCGGACCAAATACTCATTGCCAATGAATGTGTGGAGGATTTCAAGAAATCGGGTAAGAAGGGCATTGTGTGCAAGCAGGACCTGAGAAAACCTACGATTTTGTGGATTGGGAGTTCCTGATTGAAGCATTGAGACGAGCGGGTTTGGAGTAAGATGGTGCAAATGGATTAAAGGTTGTCTAAAATCCTGCCACTTCTCAGTTCTAGTAAATGGTGCAGTCAAGGATTTCTTTAGAGCCCAAAGAGGAGTGAGACAAAGGGACCCACATTCTCCCTTCCTTTTCACAATTCTAGCAAAGGTGTTTGGTAGACTGCTTTCGAGGGCGGATGAAAGGGGTCTTTTAAAGGGGTGGAGAATAAGACGGGAGAGAATGGTGGTAACACACCTATAATTTGCGGATGACATCGTTATCTTTTGTGAGAGTGGAGGCAAGTTTGATGCAAGAAACCTAAAGATGTTGGTGAATCCATTTGAAAAAGTGACAAATCTAAAGGTGAACCTAAATAAAAGTGTGGTGGCAGGGATCAACTTAGCTCAAGAGGAGATTAACTTGTGGGCTGGGGAGCTAGGTTGTTTATGGAGTGACTGGCCGCTGAGGTATCTAGGTCTTCCCCTTGGGGCAAATCCTAGAAATCTAGAGTTTTGGAACCCAATAGTGGAAAGGTTTGAAAGGAAGTTAGCAGTGTGGAAGAGGAACTACATTTCTTTGGGGGATAGGATTACTCCCATTAAGTCAACCCTAGCAAATCTTCCGGTGTATTACCTCTCGGTGTATTGCATGCCTTAGGCTATTGGAAAGAAGTTGGAGAGGATAATGAGGGACTTCTTGTTGATCTCAATTCAGGTAACAAGATTAACTTTTGGGAAGATGTGTGGGAGGATAACTCTCCTTTGAAGACACTGTTCCCCTCAATTTATGCCCTTTCCTCTCTTAAGAACAGACCAGTTGCTGATATATTAACCCCTTCTCTCTCCCAGTCTGGTTTTGCTTGGAATTTGGGGCTTTGTAGAAATGTGAGAGATTCTGAGATGGGCTTGGTGTCCTCTCTCCTTCAGCTGCTAGATGGGGTGTTTCTTGCTTTGGACCCCTCACCCCTCCGGAGCCTTCAGTTGTGCTTCCTTCTTCAAAACCATGTCTACTTCTGCTCAACTTGGGGTACTGTTTCCAGTCCAAGAAGTTCGGTGTCGCTCCATTCCCCCGAAAGTGAGTGCTTTTTGTTGGGAGGTCTACCATGGTGCAATTAACACCTGTGCCTGGCTGGTGCCTTTCTTCTAATTGGTGTTGTTTGTGCGAGTCAAGTGGCAAAACTGCTTTTCATATTTTTGTCTCCTGTCCTGTTGCTAGCTGTATTTGGGACTGGTTTTTCTCTCTCTTTGGATGCAGACAGGACACCCCGATGAGTTTGGAAAGGCTATTTGACTCCTCCACTTTTAGATGGCCAAAAAGAAGAGGTAGAATGCTATGGAGATGCACTTGGGCAGCATTTCTTTGGGTGATATGAGAGGAAAGAAATCTGAGAATCTTTGAAGAAAAGCAAAGATGCAAGGAAGTGCTGATAGAAGGGATCATGATAAAGGTGATTTCGTGGGTAAAATCTATGGGATTGTTCTCAGATTTTACGGTGGATGATATCTTCAGAAATTGGAGGACAGTAGCTTCCTCTTCATCAACTAAAAAGAAGGTTTTAAGAGAGTGGGATCCCCCTGACTATGGATTCCTCAAATTAAACTTTGATTGAAGTAGTTTTGACAACCCAGGAATATCTGGAATTGGAGGGGTGATAAAAAATGACAAAGGAGCTGTGGTGGGGATGTTCTCAGGCCCTATTGGAAGGGGAGACTCCACTACAGCTGAACTAAAGGCAGCGGTTTTTGGGATACAAAAGGCTATGAAGTTGGAAGTGAGAAAACTGGTTGTGGAAGCCGATTCCAATTAAAGCAAAATGAAAAGACTCCCTGGCTCTATAGAAATGAAATTGAAGTTTAATTGCTTTTCCATGGACATGCGGTTGTTAATATGGTGGACTCCAAGAGCGGCAAATGGCTTTGCAGATCAGCTAGCAAAACAGGGGGTTAACAGGCAACATTGTTTCTGGGCTCAGTTGTAAGGTTGGATAATTAAAAGTCAATAGTTGGCGAACTCTAAGTTCTAGTGGGTTAGCCGAGGCTTCTCATTTCTGTAATCTTTCTAAATTTATAACGAAATCTTTTTTACTGATCAAAAAAAAAAAAAGATATAAAAAGGTTTTTTCCCAGGTGACCTCACAGTTCCAAGGTACTTGCATTAAAGGGAGGCAGATCATTGATCAAATCTTTTCTTTTTTTTTGAAGAATAAAAAGGAAATTCATTAAATTGAAAAAATGCAGTACATCTCAAAATGCTGGTTGTCTAGATGACAAACCATCTGCTTAACAGAATTACGCTGAAAAGGATCAAAATTACATGGATTCAATTCTCCAGAAGTTTTCTAACAGATCTGCCTTGTGCACTTGGTCAAACTCTGGAAGACTTAGAGCCCAGGCTGAAGTCATATTGCCCAGTCCTGCTATCAGATATTCGATGTTTTTTGACTTGTCTTCAAATACCCTTCTGTTCCTCTCTTTCCAAATGGCCCAACACACTGCAAATGGAATACTGCAAGCCTCTGGATTTCAGATTATCACAAGTTAAGATACTATCATGTGCCACCAGCCAGGCAACAGCCTCTACCCTTGGGGGAACAGGATTGCCCCACACACCTTTTATCTGATTTGAATCCTACCATCTCTCAGAAGAGCCTTGTAAAAGGATTTAACTGAAAATCGTCCTTCTTTGCAATCTTTCCACCATAAACCATCTGTTGTATCTCTGGAAATGTTAGCCTCTTCCAATTTCTCCAATATCTGAATGCATTCTTCCACTTCTTGGTCAAATAAAGGTCTTCTAAACTTAGGATTCCAGACCACTTGCTCCCCCCTCCACTCGTAACACTGCTCAATAGGCACTTGCTGATCTGTCAATTTATAAAGTCTAGGACATACCTCACATAATCTTCCCACCTCCAACCACTCATCTTCCCAAAACCTTACCCTAAGGCCTTCCCCCACTTTAAACTTAAATAAACTTCTGAAATTTTGATTAAAGCTCATGATTCCCTTCCATACACTCACCCCATAGGAACTTCTTACCTCCTGGATTCCCACCCAAACCTCACCACTCCATATTTCCCTACCACCACCCTTCTCCATAATGCCTCCCTTTCTCCCTCTTGCCCAAACCTCCACAGCCATTTCCCTAGCAGAGATTTATTAAATAACTTTACCCTAAGTCTCCCCCCTCCTTTGCTCTACAAACCTTCTCCCACTCCCCTTAATCAAATCTTGGCGGCTAATGAGTGTGTAGCAGAGAAGAGATTAAAGGGGGGGCGGGGAGAAGAGTTTAGTTTGTAAACTGGATTTAGGGAAGAACTATGATCTAGGGGATTGGTCTTTCCTCCTTGAAATCCTAGATAAGATTGGGTTGGACAATAGATAGAGAATGTGAATTAAAGGATGCAAAGTTCAGTACACTGTTCAATTTTAATAAATGGAGTGGCCAGAGACTTTTTTCTAGCTCAACAAGGCTTGATACAAGGAGATCCCTTATCCCCATTCCACTTCACTTTAATAGCAGATGTCTTAAGCATGATGATTGTTAAGACTGATCAGGAAGCAAGGTGCCAACCAGCTGGTTGGTAAGGTCTCCTGCTGGTCGTAGCGGAGACTTGGGATCAAATCCTGCCTGCACCTAGGTTGGGGGATGGGCTACCCCCCGTTGTGTAGCACTTCAAAAGAAATAAAAAAAGGACTGATCAGGAAAGGTTGCTTAGAGGTTAAGGGTAGGAAGAAACAAGGTGATAGTACCCATCTACAGTTTGCAGATGATATATTTTTGTTCTATGAAGGACACAATCAAGATGACCTAAGGAATTTAAAGGAACTCAATGCCGCTTTTGAGTCTGCCTCCAATTTGAGGGTAAACTTGGGAAAGAGTTGCGTAGCAGGGATTAATGTGGAGGAAGAATTAAGTGTGTTGCCAAAGATTCTAGGGTGTGAGGTAAGTGTCGACAAGATATGATTTGCGGCAAATTAAGAAAGATATGATTTGCTGCAAATTTAGAAAGATTTGATTTGATTGATTACAGATTTGAATAAATTTACGAAAGATTAGATTTGAATAAAATTAGGAAAGTCATATCCTAGGATTAAGGGAAAGATTTAATCAATCCCCAATTGAGAGAGATTCTAGGAGTAATTGAGAGAGATCCTAGGAGTTTGTCTCTTCTATCAATCCCAAAAGCACATAAATGTATTTTTGTAGGCTATCCCACTAATCAGAGAGGTTACAAATGCTTTGATCCAGTTTTGAAAAGGATGTTTGTGACTATGGATGTCACATTCTTTGAAGCAACCTCCTACTACAGACACTCCCATCTTCAGGGGGAGAGCAACACTAGTGAAGATGATCTTTTAGTTGGTTCTGATTTAATGTTTGAATTTGTCCATAATGATGTTCCTCACAACCAGTCACCAAAAGAAAGTAAGGCAGAAAATACAAAATTAGTGGAAACAAATGAATTAAATATTGAAAATGAACAACCTTCGGTGATGCCATCTCAAAATAAAGCTGAAACAACAGAGATGTGTGTGAAACAGTATAAAGGCCTTGTATATTCAAGGGAACATCTAGCATTGAAAAGGAGAGGCACTATTCCACAGCATCAACAAGAATCTGATTTGAGGGTGGATCATGAAATTCATGATAATTCTCCAAAAATACCTGAAAATATTCCTTCAGGTAATTCTAATTATTCCGGTCAGCTTGATCTTCCCATTGCTCTTAGGAAAGGTGTTAGGTCTTGTACAAAACATCATCTGTTAAATTTTGTATCTTACAAAAATATTTCACCTTCATATTGTGCCTTTATTTCACAAGTGTCCAGTGTTTCCATTCCTAACAGTATCCAGGAGGCTCTAAATGTTCCTAAGTGGAACGAAGTTGTTTTTGAGGAGATGAGAGCTTTGGAAAAGAATGCTACTTGGGAAAAAGTGGATCTGTCGGATGGAAAGACAGTTGTTGGTTGTAAATGGGTGTTCACTCTGAAGTACAACTCAGATGGATCCTTCGAGAGATATAAGGCTCGCCTAGTAGCTAAAGGCTTTACTTAGACGTATGGAGTGGACTACTCTGAGACCTTTTCTCCAGTGGCAAAACTAAATACAGTTCGAGTACTCTTATCTGTTGCAGCTAACCTTGATTGGCCACTGAATCAGCTGGATGTGAAGAATGCCTTTTTGAATGGAGACTTGGAAGAAGAAGTATATATAGAGCCTCCACCTGGTTTCACTGAGAAGTTTGGAACTAAAGTATGCAAGCTAAAAAAGTCTCTATATGGACTTAAACAATCTCCCAGAGCCTGGTTTGAAAGATTCACAAGGTTCGTTAAAAGTCAAGGATATAGTCAAGGACAATCTGATCATACTCTTTTCACAAAAAGATCCATCGAAGACAAGTAATCGGTTCCGATTGTCTATGTTGATGACATAATCTTGACTGAAGATGATATTGAAGAGATGAGCAGACTAAAGCAGAGCTTAGCCAAGGAATTCGAGATTAAAGACTTAGGCCAGCTAAGGTACATTCTTGGAATGGAAGTGGCTAGATCAAAGAAGGGCATTGTGGTTTCGCAACGAAAATATATTCTAGACCTCTTGAAAGAAACTGGAATGAGTGGATGCAAACCTTCAGACACTCCGATAGAAGTTAAGGATAAACTCGGAGAAGTTAAATCCAGTAGATGCAGGTAGATACCAAAGGTTGGTAAGAAGATTGATTTACTTGTCACATACACGTCCTGACATTGCCTTCGCTGTGAGCATGGTGAGTCAATTTATGCACTCCCCGTACGAAGAACATCTTGAAGTTGTGTATCGAATTCTTAAGTATCTAAAAGGCACACCAGGAAAAGGACTCTTCTTCAAGAAAAATGAGAAAAGAGGGGTTGAAGTGTATACAGATGCGGATTGGGCAGGCTCAATCACTGATAGAAGGTCAACTTCGGGGTACTGCACATTTCTTTGGGGCAATTTAGTTACTTGGAGAAGCAAGAAGCAAAGTGTAGTTGCTAGAAGCAGTGCTGAGGCTGAATTCAAATCAATGGCTCAAGGAGTGTGTGAGGTTCTTTGGCTAAAAAGGGTGCTAGCAGATCTTAAGAGACCAGTGTGTTTTTCTATGAAACTGTATTGTGATAACAAGGCAGCTATCAGCATTGCTCATAATCCAGTTCATGACAAGACTAAACATGTTGAGATTGACAGACAATTTATAAAGGAGAAACTTGAAGAAGGAATAATTTGCACTCCGCTTGTACCAACCACTCAGCAAGTTGCAAATGTTTTGACTAAGGGCTTGTTGAGACAGTCATTTGAACTTCAAGTTAGCAAGTTGGGCATGATAGATATCTTTGCACCAACTTGAGGGGAAGTGTCGACAAGATATGATTTGCGGCAAATTAAGAAAGATATGATTTGCTGCAAATTTAGAAAGATTTGATTTGATTGATTACAGATTTGAATAAATTTAGGAAAGATTAGATTTGAATAAAATTAGGAAAATCATATCCTAGGATTAAGGGAAAGATTTAATCAATCCCTAATTGAGAGAGATTCTAGGAGTAATTGAGAGAGATCCTAGGAGTTTGTCTCTCCTATCTTTTCTTATTTAAGTTGTATGCTCAACATGTTTTATTAACACATTATCAATACAGAAGTATTTCTTTTCTCTCCCTCTTCATTTCTTCTTCTCTTCCTCTTTATTTTTCCACAGTAAGGAACTGGCCTTTGGAATATTTTGGTCTTCCGATGGGGGAAACCAAAGATCAAAAGAATTTTGGAAATAGGTAGTCAAACGATTCACTAAAAGACTAACACTTTGGAAAAGGAATTACATTTTAGTGGGTGGGAGAATAACTCGTACTAGGGAAACTTTGGCCAACCTACTTGTACGCTTCCTTTCCACCTTTCGGATTCAAACTAGAGTAGCGGGTTAGTTAGAGAAGATCATAAGGGAATTCCTATGGGATCCAGGGGATGAGAAGAGGGATCATTTAGTGAGGTGGGAGCAAGTTAGTAAACCTAAGGAGTAGGGAGGGCTTGGAATAGGGAACCTAATTTATAGGAATAGAGCGCTTTTAGGTAAATGGTTATGGAGGTTTCCATTGGAAAGCGACAGGCTATAGCATGATTGCAAGATTCATGGGATGTTGAATAATGGTTGGGGTGCAAATCAACGTCACTTTCTCCTTGGAAATCAATACAAGAGGTATATCCAATTTTTATTATCTTCACTAGATTTGATGTGGGCTGTGGGACCCAAGTATTGTTTTGGGAAGACCTTTGGTTGGCTAAAACTCCCCTTCAATTTGCTTTCCCTAGCCTTTACTCCTTGTCTAACTATAAATTACAAACTATCTCAAGATTTGTTACCTTTTCTCCTTCCATGTTAAATTGGGACTTTGGTTTTAGAAAGGGTTTAAGGGATAGCAAGTGTGAAGCCCTCATTCAACTACTGGATAAATTTCATTTAACTTTTCTAGATCAATCAGTGGAGGACACTAGAGTTTGGTCTTGTGCTCCTGATGGTGTTTTTTTCTTGTGCTTCCTTTTTCAATGCCCTTATGTAGTCTAATACTTTGGGGGAGAATTTCCCAGTGAAAGAGATTTGGAGCAAACCTATCCTACCCCAACTTCAGGCTTTGTGTTGGAAAGTTTTTCTTGGAAAGGTAAACACTTGTGATATGCTTTAGAAGAGAAAGCCAAACAAATGCCCATCACCTCACATGTGCTTCCTTTGCTTTGCAAGTGGTGAATCCTTACCTCATTTATTGCCATCCTGTCCTCTTGTACTTTGTGTTTGGGACTTCCTTTGTTCTCTTTTTGGTTGCAGATGGAATTCTCCACAGGATGTAGTGAGCCTCTTCAATCCAAGTTTCCTAAGATAGCCAAAAAAAGAGAGGGAGAACCATGTGGAAAGCAATTAGGGCAGCAATGTTGTCGATTGTTTGGTAGGAAAGGAATGGGAGGATCTTCAATGAGAAAAGTAGATCAAAAGAGTTGCGCATTGGATAAAGACACTTGATCTTTTCCAAGGATTTTTAGTGAATGATATTTTAAGGGCATGGGCTAATGGTACTTTCTTCTAAAGAAAAGGGGTTTATGGAGTGGATACCCCCAACAATTAATAAAATTAAATTAAATTTTTTATGGGAGCTCCATGGGAAGCTCGGGAGTGGCAGGTATTGGAGGAGTCTTTAGAGATTGTGCAGATATTGGAGATTCACTAAAGACTGAACTGATGGCATTGTTGCAAGGCTTAAAACTGGCTAAGCAATCAAACTTTCAACACTTGGAAGTAGAGGGAGACTCAAAACTGGTTGTTTCTTGGGCCAGGAGTAAGCATCGTGTGACATGGATCTGTAGGCACGCTTTTAGGAAAATAGAGAGCCTTCTCACAGGAGCAGAACATTACTTTCAATTGGGTAAGGACTGCAAATGGAGTGGTCGATACTTTAGCAAAACAAGGGGTCTATAGATAGCAGTTGTTTTGGGCACTATTGTAACTCTGTTGGGGGTTGGATAATGTCTTTATGGGTGGCTAGAGCCAATCTATTGTATTAACCAGTTTTCAACAATTAAAGCAATGTCCATAAAACTAAATCTAAATTACTGGCTATTAAGATGGTGGTTAAGTAAATATTTTGTCCACCATTTAAACTAGAAATTTCAGATAAAGAATTATAATGCATTACTAAGTTACAATGGACTTTAGAGGAGGAACTGAATTTTAAATGTTCAAAATCAGGGAAGTACTTGTTTGAGCGGAGCAAAATCCTTCTCTCAAGCAACACTGCAGTGAAAAGCGTAATCAAGTTATCAACATCCAAGCACTGTACTAGTGGCTGAAAAGATATCTGCACCAAGTAAAACACAAATAACAGTTGTCAAAAGCATTGGTTGATTTTAACAAGATACATATAGTTCATCAATATTATACTGTAGAAGCTAATTGCCAACATGAGAACAGATTTAAAGGAACCATACATCAGCATATGGGAGTCCATCCTTTGTTGGAGCCTCCACAGAAAGCAGGCAGTTCTCAATAGCAAAAAGGACTCGATCCTTTCCAGGAGTAGGCAAAGGAACGCCCGATACAATATATGCTATAATATCCCACAGAGGCTTGCTGAAAGTGATGCACAGCTAAGAAGTTACATACAAGTCTACAACATAGAAAATTCTTCTGACACAATTATATCAGAATACTTAAAATAAAGCATTCAAAAACCAAAGCTCTAATTGATAAAGTTTGAAAGTAAGTAAACACATCTTTTTCGAGAGAGAGAGAGAGAGAGAGAAAGTGAAGTATCATTCTATTAACTATGAACAAAATGTTCAGAAAGATGATGTGCTAAAGGAACCAGAAAAAAACTGTTCCCTCTAAACTTGATCTCCCCACCCTGCTTTACAAAAAGATTATCATGTACAAAAAAGGACTCAACCTATACTCCTAACCAGCCTGTGACTAGAACATCATTCCCACAATTTTCTGAAAAAGGAGTTAGCAGAATTTGTCTTATTTTTGAAAACCCGACTGTTTCTTTCTTGCCACAGACACCAAAAAACCACTGTTGGGGTTAAATTCCAAACTAATCTTCCTTTTCTACTCAAGCCTTCCACTCTCCAACCTTTTACAAAATCCTGTACCGAACCTGGGCAGCAACTTTTCACTTCAAATAATTGTGAGATTATGTTCCAGATCTCTGAAGAAAATTTACAGTGAAGTAATAGATGATTCACTGTTTCCAGATGTTCTTCACATAGGAGACAGCTATTCGAGTCCAGAAGAGCACCTTTCCAAGAGAGGTTATCCCTTGTAAGTATTCTGTTGAGGTAAGCCGTCCATACAAAAAAATAAATCTTTGAAGGCACATCATCATACCCAAGCCCTTCAACTTCCAACAAATACATTTTACGGTGCTAAGATTGGAAAGTTTGAAGGCAGATGAATTAGAAATGTGTGATTGGGAAACACACTTTTTACCATTAAAGTTGTGTATTATTATTAGAAAAAAGACCATACGTTCCAGAAATAGAATATAGGACAAGTACATATGCAAACTACAAATTAGGTTGTAAACATTTAAGTATGATTTTGATACACATCCCTCCCGGGACCAAGCAAACCCCAGTCCAACAATTTTTTATTTACTCCAAGTGTCTCCCAGTAAGTACGACTGGGAAGCACATTATTTCATCATCATTTAATAATGTCTAAAAGAATGTAAAAGAATATTAGTCATCAAAACATGCAAAACTAACATGTAAGAAAGCAATATTTGATGAATGTAAGGCTACTTTGATGTACAACCGACCATATATGAAATAGATCCATTAGCATACAATAGATAGAGACGATCAAGCTTCTATCATCTAAAAATAATACCTACTGCCATCAGGAGAAAAGCACAGAGCAAATAATTCCTCCAGTGCATCCCGAAGAACACGAAAACTGGGTGAGCGTGAAACAAGACAAATGCACTTGTCAGCAAAAGAATTTGCGGGAATGCGGTAAGCTTCAGCTATATCATCACAGACTGGATCCCGAAAAGCAATGCAGCTAACATATATTTTAGATCCATCACCCTCTGTAGTAAATTTTCCAAATTAAGTGCAATAAGTAAGACTCCAGAAAAACAAGATAAACTATTAGAAACATTGACAGGAAACAAATAAAGCTCAAAAAAATCAAGAAAACCATAAATGCAGAACAGCTAAAAAACAATATGAATAAAGAGAAAGATTATGCTTTAATAACAATAAAATAATTAATGGATCAAAATAACCAGATCAAATTCGAATTTGGATAAATTGATGCCATTTACATCCCTATCCAGAAATCTCACTTCACATGATTGTAGACTTTCTCCAAGTTTGCATACAACCACTTTGTCCCTGACCATTTCAAAACATCCACACTTTTCATTAGAAATTAGAAATTTTGCCTTCCATCTAAAACACTCCTTAAAATGAATAAACCAAAGGTTGGAGAACTTTCATTCTCAATGAATCACTTTCAAGATTGTCTCACACAGATTCCCAACTAGATAAACCGGCGTAAAGTTAGGTTCAAAACCCTCTTCATAAGAAAAAAGAGATGTGAAAGTAAAACTCACACTCTCCTTGATGATGCCTTCAGAAATGAAAATATGAAATACCCCAAACACTTCCATATGGTCTTTTAACTAACCAAACAATTCTGGTAAAAGCTCATGGTGAAACAATCTAGACCAAGGGATTTATCCTTGTCCATTGTAAAGGTTCTTTCCTTGCTGCCTCTTCCCACCCTCAACAGACCGTCTAAAATAGGTGGCAGTCATAAAAGTTTGGAAATGGGAGACAAATGTCGGCCATGAATTCCTCCCAATCCATAGCCAATTTGATGATAAGGTTTTTTGTCTCCTCCCATTTGCAATACTGTGAGATCAGAAAATCAGGAATTCATAGCCCCTTCTTTGATCCATTGCTTATGAATTTTTCTCTCCAACTTATTTACTCTCTCCTTAAAACCTTTTAAAGTAAACTTTGAGTCATAGGCCTTCTTGTGATTTGTTCCACTTCCACCAGCAAGAAATTCCTTTGTCTGAGAAATTCCTTTCTCCTTCCTCCATTGTTGGTTGCTTCATAATGGCATTTTATGATATTTTCTGGACCACATACTCTTATTGGCTCCTCCATTTTGTAAGCATGGGCTGGCTAATGAATGGTTGGTTGTTGCCTGATACTACTTTTTATATGTTGTTCAAATGACCATCATTCAAACATAACCAACAATTTTTCCACCTATAAGCAAAGCAAACAACTGATAGTCTCATAGTACATACCAATACAATCAACGCTAGTTAAGGACCAACCCAGAAAAGAAACACTAGTTAAGGACCAAAGTTTTCAACAAACTCTTAAATATCAAAGAGACTTATCAGAATATTTAAAGGTTATAGATTGTACCTGTTAAAACTATTGGATAGCTCTTCGGGAATGTTGAGGCATCATTAGGATTGAGCCCTGATGAATAGAACTCCACACCAGCTGGAAGAACACACTACAACCATAGGACACATGTCTATGACTTTAATCACATAATAAACAAATGAAATACATCTAATATCCAGCAAAAAAAGGGAAAAAAAAAACTTTCATTTCCATCTAATGGATATCACCCAGCAATATTCTCATTTAAGCATCCAGGTAAATCATTGGAAAATACATTCCAGATCATTATGGTGAATCTGAGAACACATATGGTAAGGGATCATCCTAATTTTTCTTTATGGAATGGATCATCGCCACAAAAACAAAAAAAAAAAACAAAAAATAAATAAACAAATTAAGAATAAAAATTAGAAGAGGAAAATAAAAGGTTTTTCAATGAATTGAAAAGTTACAGTGACATCACATCGTAGCATTAGTAACATAAACCTAGGTTCTAGTGCATCATGGATACATGAGATACGCCACTTAGAGGTAAAATGCATAAAGGTGTTCCCATCACCCAAAATGAGACAGAGAGACAGCTACTAGTCCCTTTGATCCTGGAACTAGAATTGCATCATGTAATGGTTATTCTTTTTCATTTTTCACTGTAAACAATTAAGGTGTGTCTTAACATAGAAAAAAATAGATATGACACCATCTCCTTGGTATCAAACGAGTGTTAATGGCAGCCCCTAGAGATCCCCTTTACATCATGCATAAAAGATACAAAAATAAATAAAAAATTATCAAGTTGGCATATAAGAAATGCAAAACATCTCTATTCACTTCCTATACCCCAGTACCCCAGAGAGGCTTTCAGCCAAGCCAACAGATCTCGAACTACCTTAATAAGGGATTCAGCCTCGCAATCAGAGATTAATCCTATCTGATCTCGTAATTGTTGAGGATTTCCTGTTAGTTGTTTATTTTTGTTTAGTTAGCATATTTGGACCAAAGCCCTTTAGTTAGGAGCTCTTCTAAGCAATAGCTTGTTTTTATTTTTAGGTTGTTAGCAGTAGTTGCCCCATCAAGGGTATATTGGACATTGTACATGTTTTTTTCTTTTAAGTATAAAAGCTAATAAGAGAGGGCCAGCCATTATGATTCGTTCCTCTTCTCTTTCTCCCATGTTTCTCTTCTTTCTCTCCCACAAATCATCTTCTTCCTTTTTTTTCTTACAATTTTTACTTCTACTGATTTCTACGTGGTATCAGAGCAGTTTTAGGTGTTTTTGAAACTGTATTCATGCAGCCCTAGATCAGCCAACTACATGAAGAAGTAAAGAGGTTGATCGCTTGATCAAGGAAGGTCCAGCTCTTGGATTTTTTTATGAGATTCAGTCACCAAGAGGGCAATCTGTAATTAGGCATCAAAATCAGGATGAACTGGGGTAAGAGAAAGAGTCCAAGTCAGAGTGGATTCTTTGTTTTTGACCTAGAATTGGGTGCTCAAGGTTTTCTGGATTTCTTGAGGCTTCCTATAGTGGACGATCTTGTTTCTAGCTGATTCTAGGCCTTCTGGAGAGATTAACATCCTCTTCTCCTGTTTCTATCAGTTCCCAAATAAGGAGAACTCTCTCCGGGTAAGTGTTTTTTGTCTCCATAACGATTTTTCATTATACAAGTGAAATCGATCTAAAACAAGAGCTTTTTCTTTGCCTCTTACTACTGTTGTAAGCTGTTTGAGATATTATGGAGGGTTGTCATGTTGAACTGCCAATGACCTTGGTTTGGGTGTAGGAGGTACTAGTGATCCTTTGGGATCTAGGATTATCACTACAGTTAAATTAGACGGTACACACTATCTAGAATGGGCACAATCAGCCAAGATGGTTATTGGTGCACGTGGTAACTAGGGTATATTTCTAGAGGAGAAGAAACCTAATACAAATTCTTCTCAGTGAATGTAAGAGAATTACATGGTAATGACTTGGTTGTGTAATTCTATGTTACCTCATATTAGTAAGAATTTCTTGTGGGCTGATATTGCAAAGGAGATTTGAGATGGAATAGTTAATGTTGGTTCGGCTGTTTTTTAGTGTTTATATTAGTCATATTTGTGTCTTAAGTTCTTAGTTATTGGACCTAAACTTGTTTAATGTTTTATTTGTTTTATTTGTCTAGGTGTCCCATCACTAATCAGGGGCATTCTATACATTCATGTAATATTATTTTATAATCATCTATATAAGATTGTAGGGCCGGCTGAAGAGTGCATGCCGCCTTTCTCAAATCTTCTCTTCTTCTTCTTCTTCTTCTTCTTCTTCTTCTTCGGCTGTTGTATTCCAGCAAACATGGTATCAAAGCACTAATCCGTCTGTCTGATTACAGCCGCCACTTTTTCTGCTCTTCCCTATTCCATTCTTTTTCCTCTCTCTCTCCTATCTTGGTCGCTGTGAAGGAACCCTAGGGCTGACTGTAAAACACAACAAGGTCTATATATAGGGTTTCCCTTGGTTGTAGGGCCCAAGGGGAGTTTGTTCCAGCAATCGATGCCCTACTAGACACCTCGCAGCAGGTAGTAGCCATTCGGCTGCTAAGAGAGATCTGTGTGGAACAGATCTAGGTGGAAGGACTGACTTCGACAGTCCTAGTACAGATCGTATGGGTGATCACAGTCTACAACAGCAGAAGTCAAAGCCCAGTCTAGTCTAGAAGAGTTCAGCACAGTACAGAGATGGACTGTCCTTGGTTTCAGACCTGTTACAAGGAGTTCTCAGACCTGCAACAGCTTCGGTAAGTCTGAAATAGTGTTCTTTGTACTGAGTTTTCAATTGTGATCACTGTAAGAGGAAGGAGATGTCTTCAATATCGGGAGAAGTGTCTTCTAGGGATCATAGAACTGGTGGTAGGTCTCCTAATCTGGAATATCCAAATCTGCACAGCTTGCAGATCACCAGTGTATTGTTGGATGAATACAATTTTAGAGAATGGTATGTTTCAACCATGCTCTTCATTTCTTCCCGAGAACTTATGGATTACCTAGATGGACAGAAGAAGGAACCTGTAGTGGGTAGTGCGGAGTATGCAGTATGGCGTAAGGAAAATGCTACTGTTATGTCCAGGTTGCTTGCTTCGATGACTTCAAGAGTGGCCAAAACTGTTCAACACTTTCCTACTGCTGATAAGATTTGGAAGAAAGTCACTAAAACTTATGGACAAAGAAAGAACAATGCCAGAATTTATAGGCTGAACCAAGACATTGCTGCATTGAGACAAGGAGATATGATAGTTGCCACGTATTTGCAACCGTAGAAGGACTATGGGAAGAACTTGATCATCATCTTGTTTTTGATTGGGAGAATGCAAAAGACAAGGAGAGGCATGATAAACAAATTGAAGAGGGTAGAGCCTTTAAGTTCTTGGCTGGCTTAGACCCAATGTTTGAGAGCATAAGGTCTCAAATTTTGGGAAGGGATGAAATGCCAGATTTACATCATGTCTATTATCTAGTAAGAAATGAAGAGGTTAGGAGGAAAGAGATGCAAGTTGACACTCAAACACAGCCAGCCGAGCAGCCTGTTGAGCATTCAGCCCTGATTTCTTCAAACCAAAAGGGGAGCAAGCATTCAGACAAGAGGCATCTTAAGTGCTCTCATTGTGGTGGTGAAAGACATGTAAAAGAGACTTGTTGGGTTCTTTATCATCATCTAAAACCAGCTGCATTAAAGAAAGACAAGAAGCCCCAGAAGAATCAAACAGCAAGTGGAAATCATGTTACTAGTCACAGTGATGATAGCTCGAAGAACACATCTATAGTTGCATCTTCTCCCATTGGGCCAGACTGCTAATTCCTCCACATCCGGATCCTTGGGTTTCACTGCTGATGAGGTAGAGGTCCTTAGCCGGGCCTTAACTCGTCTAAGGACTAATTCCCTTGCTTCCACCTCTCTTGCCAGATCAGGTATTGTCTCTGCTTATAGTACAACTAGTTCTATAGACTCTACTTATTGGATTATTGATTCCGGTGCAATTTACCACATGACACACATGTCCTCTTTATTTTCTTCTTACCAATTGATGTCTGGCCAAGATAAGATGAGAGTTGCTGACAGTTCCCTCTCCACCATCTCTGGGAAAGGGGGAGTTGACCTAAGCAAGAACCTCTCTCTTAAATATGTTCTACATGTTCCCAATCTTACTTCTAATCTCTTATCTGCTTCGAAGCTTACCAAGAATTTAAACTGTAGCGTAACTTTCTTTCCTACTCATTGTGTCTTTCAGGACAAATTGACGAAGAGAACGATTGGGAGCAGTCATGAGTGTGGAGGTCTCTACTATTTTGATGCAGACATAAGTTCGGCCTTACAATCATCTGCTACTAGTAGTCAGAATAATGAGGAGTCAATAGCTAGGTTACACTTGTGGCATGCTAGACTAGGTCATTTACCTTTTTCATCATTGCAATGGTTGTTTCCTGAATTATTCAAGGGTATTTCAAGTCAAAGTTTAGTTTGTGAAGTGTGTCAGTTGTCAAAACAATGTAGAACTCTTTATCCAATTTCTAGTAATGAAATTCAAGTTCCCTTTGATTTGGTCCATTCTGATGTTTGGGGCCCTTCACCCCTTGTTTCTGTGGATGGTTTTCGTTACTTTATCAGTTTTATTGATCACTACTCACGATGCACATGGATCTACTTGTTAAAAGGGCGTAATGAAGTGCCACAGATAACCATGGTATTTTGTAAAATGATTGAAACTCAATTTGACAAGAAGATTAAGCAATTTCATTCAGACAATGTTGCGGAATATTTTGAAAGATCCTTGAACCTGTTCATGGAGGATGCTGGCATGATACATCAGTCATCTTGTGCTAGTACCCTTCAACAGAATGGGGCTGTTGAGCGCAAAAATAGGCACTTATTGGAGACCGCTCGAGCTTTATTATTTCAGCACAAGGTTCCCAAGCACTACTGGTCTCAAGCCGTCCTTACCGCATCATATCTGATAAATCGGATGCCATCCAAGGTGTTGGGTGTGAAAACTCCTTTCTCTGTCCTCTGCCCTAATCTTCTAGATTTTCCTCTTCCTTGGTTGTGTGTTTTATACATGTAAAGGATCCAAAGAATACCAAGTTGGATCCTAGGGCTACGAAAGGAATCTTTCTAGGGTGCTCTCCTACACAGAAAGGTTACAAGTGTTATGATCCCGTCACCAAGAAGAAATACGTCACAAAAGATGTGGTATTTTTTTAGTCTCACTCCTATTTTCATTCTTCACAGAATCCTCTTAAGGGAGACTAGTGGGATGGAAGAGGATTCTTCTTCCCCCTCCTTTTTTGTGCCTCTTTCTACCTCGGGCCTTCCATCTTCTCCTCCTGATCCTCCTAGTTGTAGCATCCCGAGTGAACCTAGTGAGGCTCCCATTGCACCTGTTACCACTCTTGATGCTGCAGATGTTACTGAGGACACCAGTAAGCAACAGAAAGATATAAGAATCACCTACAACAGAAGGAAAAAAGACCCTCTAACTCATGGCAGCAATCAATCGGACTCGGATCAATCTGCCTCAGCAACTCCAGGTAATCCTATCACTCATACTTTTGATTTGGATCTCCCCATTGCTCTTCGTAAGTCTACCCGTTCTTGTACTATCCAACACCCCATTGCTGAATTTGTTTCTTACTCACGTTTATCTCCTCATTATTATTCCTTTGTGTCTGCTCTCTCCTCTGTGCATGTTCCTACTATGTACTCAGAGGCAGTGTCTAATCCAAGATGGAAAGAGGCTATAAATGAATAAATGAAAGCCTTAATGAAAGCAAGGACTTGGGAATTAGTGGATCTACCAAAAAGGAAGAGCACTGTGGGATGCAAGTGGGTGTTCACTGTAAAGCATAGGGAGGATGGGTCCATTGAAAGATACAAGGCCAAACTTGTGGCAAAGGGGTTTACTCAAAATGAAGGAATTTGCTACAAAGAGACTTGCTCCAGTCGCGAAGCTCAACACAATCCGGGTCTTATTATTGTTAGCTGCAAATTTCTCATGGGAGCTACATCAGTTGGATGTGAAAAACGCTTTTCTAAATGGTGATCTACGTGAAGAGGTATTCATGGATCCTCCACCAGGTTATGGCTTTGATGGGAAAGTATGTAAACTGAGGAAAGCATTATATGGCCTTAAACAGTCTCCTCGGGCTTCGTTTGAGAGACTTTGTGGGGCCATGAAGAGAGTGGGATACACTCAAAGTGGTGAAGATCATACTTTGTTCATAAGGAAACAAAATAGCTGACTTACGGTACTAATCATCTATGTGGATGATATGGTGATTACAGGGGATTATCTGGAAGAGATAAAAAGATTAAAGGAGTTCTTGGTTTCTGAGTTTGAGATCAAAGACTTGGGCCATCTGAGATACTTCCTTGGAATTGAAGTTGCTAGGTCACAAGAGGGCATCTATATATGTCAGCGGAAGTATGTCCTTGACCTTCTAGGGGATACAGGTATGATGGGGTGTAGACCAGCAAATACTCCAATAGAACAGAACCATGGTCTACAGGAATCAGTTGGAGAGGACTACCTTGATAGAGAAAGATACCAAAAACTGGTAGGGAAGTTGATATATTTGTCTCTCACTCGACTAGATATTGCTTATGTTGTACATGTTGTCAGCCAATTCATGCACTCTCCAAAGATTCCTCATATGAGAGCAGTGGAAAGATTCTTAGGTACTTGAAGACTTGCCCAGGAAAAGGAATTCTGTTAAAAAAAACACAATAAAATTGAAATTGAAGCGTATATTGATGCAGATTGGGTTGGCTCTGTTGGAGATAGGAAATCTACTTCTGGGTATTGCACGTTTGTTGGAGGAAATCTGGTTACATGGCGAAGTAAAAAGCAAAATGTGGTTGCTAGATCAAGTGCAGAGGCTGAATATCGAGCTATGGCTGATGGTGTTGTTGAACTGTTGTGGCTTAGGACCCTTCTTGGTGAGCTCGGAATAAAGGTCGAGTGTCCTCTCAGGCTGTACTGTGACAACAAGGCTGCCATCAACATTGCAAATAACCCAGTGCAACATGATAGGATGAAGCACATTGGGATTGACCGGCACTTCGTTAGAGAAAGAATTGTCTCAAGAGAACTCTGCATTCCTCATACTCCTTCCGAGATGCAGATTGCAGATGTATTAACTAAAGGACTAGCTTCAATGAACTTCTCAAACTTACTTGGCAAGCTAAACGTGACTGACATCCATACTTAGCTTGAGGGGGAGTGTTGGTTCGGCTGTTTTTTAGTGTTTATGTTAGTCATATTTGTATCTTAAGTTCTTAGTTATTGGGCCTAAACTTGTTTAATGTTTTATTTGTTTTATTTGTCTAGGTGTCCCATCACTAATCAGGGGCATTCTAGTCCATTCATGTAATATTATTTATAATCATCTATATAAGATTGTAGGGCCGGCTGAAGAGTGCATGCCGCCTTTCTCAATTCTTCTTCTTCTTCTTCTTCTTCTTCTTCTTCTTCTTCTTCTTCTTCTTCTTCAGCTGATGTATTCCAGCAAACAGTTGAAACTTATTCCCAGAACTAAAATGTAGCCAAAGCTTATCAGTTAAGAAATCAGATAATTAATGCAAGGAAAGGAGATATACTTATTGCAGTGTTCTACACTATCCTAAAATCTCTTTGGCAAGAGATAGATCACTTAGAGACTATTGTTTGAGAGAGTTTTTGAGTTTTTAGCTAGACTTAACCATGAGTTCAACATTGCAAGACAGCACATTCTTTCTAAAGAAAATGTGACTCTTTCTTAGGCATATGCATTTGTGTTTGGAAAGGAGAGCAAAAGGAATGCTATGATGAGACAGTCCGGGATAGAACAATCAACTATGGTGAGCACTGTCAAACCAAAACCCAATGGAGATAAGGGGGACCTAGTGCGTGACTACTGTATGGAATCTAAGCATACCAAAGACACATGCTAGAAACTCCACCCACACCTTAAAGCAGCTCAACTCAGGAACAAGAAAGGTAATTCTAATATGGTGATGACTGGGGGGTCATCAGGATCACTCACTCTTGGAGTCTATTACAACAGTTGTAGTCAAGACTGAATTGGATAAGTATGGAAAATTTATAGGTAAGAAGGATGCAGCTAGTTCTAGTTCTTCATCAAGAAAACAGCAAAAAGTAGGGAGTTCAGGGGCTGGTCACTTTCTTTGGCACTTCTTCTGAGGGGGAGCATTAATGGGGTTATTTGCAAAGCCCCTATTTATTCCTCTTCCCATTCCTATTGAGTCCTCAGTTGAGTCACCTGTTCCTTCTGTTGTGTCTCCTCCTATTGAGTCTTCTTCACACATTCCTACTCATCCTCATACTTTTATCTCTCATCCCATTGTTCAAAGGTGGTATCAAAGACAATGACTCAGGCATGCGCAAGTTGTTTCCACACCTTCAGCTGAGTCTCTGGCACCACCCATCACTAACCAAATAATAGGCCTGCCCTCTTCTTAGCCTTTGTTTCTACACAAGCCATCCCTAAATCTGTCTCTGAAGCCTTATCTAAACCAAAATGGAGGGATTCTATGATGACTAAAATAGACACATTGAATAAGAACATTACCTGGAAAATTGCAGATTTACCCAAGGGGAAGGAACTTGTTTGTTGTAAATGGGTATTTACTGTTAAGTACCATGTTGATGATACTATTGAGAGGTTTAAAGCACCTTTGGTTGCTAAAGGTTACATGCAAATGTATGGTATTGATTACTTGGAGATCTTTGCTCCTAAGGCTAAAATGACATCAGTTCGAGTTCTCCTATCCTTGTCTGCTAGTCTCATCTAGTCACTTTATCAATTTGGTGTCAAAAATGCCTTCTTAAATGGAGATCTGCATGAAGAGGTTTATATGTCTTTGCCTCCAGAAGTGTATGGGAGAAAAATGCAAGGGGAGGTGTACAAATTGAAAAAGTCCCTTTATGGTCTCAAATAGTCTCCTAGAGCTTGGTTTGAGAGATTATGGGCTGCTCTTGTTACCTTTGGATACACACAAACTCAGTCTAACCATACCCTCTTTGTCAAGAAGAGAGCCTCTTTGGTGGCATTTCTTCTTGTTTATGTGGATGATATTGTAGTTACTAGTGATGATGCACATGAAGTTCTTATCCTCAAGAAGTTTCTAACACTGAGTTTGAAATCAAAGATTTGGGGATTCAAAAGGCAAAAGGAATTGAACATCCAAAAATGTTCAATTAAAGGAGATTCTAAGTTTGTGATTAATTGGCTCCAAAAGGATGAGGATGGATGGTGGTGCTACATCTATGAAAAAAGGAAGGTGATGAGGTTATTACACATGATAGAGGTCACATTCAATTGGGTGACAAGAGAACCCAATGCATTTGTTGACACACTAGCTAAACAAGGGGTGGGAAGGAACAATTTGTTTTGGGTTATGTTGTAACTTGATATTTCCTTGGGGAGCCTTTTCGTTGTACTTAATTGTTCTTTGTTAATGAAATTGCTTTTGTTATTGATAAAAAAATCAAAGATTTGGGGGAGCTCAGATATTTTCTTGCCAAGACTAGCAAATTTAGTGCTAAGCCTACTTCTACACCTATAGACTTAAATCACAAGCTTCCAGTCATTGATGGTGAATTGTTCGTTGATAGGGGGATGTTCCAAAGATTGCTCATTTTCTTGGGAAGTTATTGTATCTCTGTATGACTTGGCTGGATATTTCCTATGCAGTGAGTGTCATTAGTCAATTCATGCATTCTCCTAAAGACACCCATATGGCAGCCACTGAGAAGGTCTTGTGTTACCTGAAGAGTACTCTAGGGAAGGGCATTCTTTTTGCTAAGCATGGACATATGAAACTGGAGGCATATATAGATGCTGACTAGGTTGAATGTATTGATGACGGGAGATCTATTTCGGGTGAAAGCTATCAGGGAATAAAAGGGGTATCAAGTGGGTTGGGCCCATTAACAAGTAAAAGGGGTGGAGCAAGTGACAATTTAAAAGGTCACGTACCAGATGCTAAGGAAGGTCTTGTGCGTTATAATGGGCCAGATTTCTCAAGTAAAAATAAAGGTAAGGCTCATGACTACGTAGGAGTCTCTAAAGGACTGATGGTGGACACTAACTATGGTCCATCATCATCCCTCCCACAAAGCTCGACAGAAAGCAAGAATACCAAGCGGGAAGCTTTGCTTAGTTGGAAGCCTATGGAGTCTAACAAGAAGGGTTCTTCTGAAAAAAGGAATCCTAGGAACAAGAAGATTTCGCAGATGATGATTTTGGAGATTTTGAAAGTGTTTTTTCACTAAACGATGAAGAGACCAAGTTAGGGGATCTTGAAACATCGAGTATTGGAAAAATCTGCCTGGACAGAAATCCAGATTTTCAAGAGAGTTTTGATGCTGAACTTTTGTTCCTGGAGGAAGAAAACAACATCACATCAAAAAACTTAACTCTACTACTACTACCCTCTGAAGTCATTCTAGGGGCAAATAGGGAAGAAATAGGCTCTAGTGGCAGAGGTAACAGTCAATGCCCATCTACACCCAATCTTATTTCAGGAACTCAACATACGCGGGGTATTCCATTTGTGGTTTCTAGCTGCCTTCCTGTACAAAGGGAAGTTACACTAGAGATGGATATTTGTTCTAACAAGGGTCAAGCGATCTCTCTACAGCTGATTAAACCTAACCCTGCTCCCTCGGAATTTGGTAATTCTAGGTCGAGTGCCAATCCAGTTGCTCTAGCTCCAGAGTCCAGCATTGAACCTCTCTCTCCAGGTATGCCTGTCATTTGTTTTAAGGCTACTGATGAGTTTATTATGCCTATAACAGATACTATCCAGCCCCAACAAGTTTCAATAGCTGGCCAAGGGGGACTTCTGAGAGAAACAGAGAGTGGAGATGAAGAGAAAGTTGAGAAGGCTTTTCATAAGGAACAAGGGGAAATAATTTGGAACATGGTGTGTGAATCCTTTGAGGAGCTTGTAGGTAAGGAGGGAGGGATTACAACAAATCATGGGGAATTTGGGAAGCAAGACAATATTCAGCTTGAAAGAAATTTAAGTGGGGAGATTGGAGACAATAAGGGGGAACCGGTAGTGGAAGTGGCAAGGGAGATGGTTTGAGAATCTAAAAGAATTTTTTTTTATCAATAATAATGAATTTTATTAACGACTGAGAAATTCAGGATTATAAGGAAGGGTGCTAAAAAATCTTAACTCCCTACTATCCAACGTACACCCAAACCATGAAGCAATTACAAAACAGCCCAAAAGATAGAGTTTCTATTCACCCCCTGCCTAGCTAGCCCATCTGCCAATTCATTTGCACTTCTTTTTATCCATGTCCTTAGTGAGCCACTTGAACTTCCTCTTTTCATTGCTGTATTTCCGAAGCATAGAGCTGTCCTCTTTTAGTCAATTCACCACAATTTCAGAATCACCTTCTATGATCAATTTTTTAATATGCATTTCCTTGACCCTTTGCATCCCTTCAAGAGCTCCTAAAATCTCAGCCCTCAGGGAATCACCCACCCCAATTGGACCAGAAAGCATAGCTAACAGATTCCCTTTTTCGTCTCTTATCACTCCCCCTATTCTGAAGGGCCTTGGATCCATGCTGCTGCCATCAAAGTTCAGTTTGGTAAACCCATGAGGTGGAGGTGTCCAGCAAGAACTTGAAATCTTCTTAATTGGAATTGAATCTGCAATCTCCTTCCAATGTCTTTTCATCTCATCAACTAAGAACACTGTAAACAATTCCAAAGTTTTCAACTATCACCCTTATGTGGATAGTCTCCAAGATTACTTCCAAGCTTCTCTCCTTATCTGAGAATGCCCTTGAGTTTCTCTCCTCCCAAACAGTCCAACATACCGCAGTCCTTACACATCTCCACATGATCTTGGCCCTTTTGGTTTGCCAATTAGGCATGAAAGTGAATAAGCTTTGCTCATTCAAAGGGGGAGTCCACCTGCACCCAAACAAAGAAGTAAACCATTCCCAAATAACTTTAACAAACTGACAAGAAATTAGTAAATTATATCAAGACTCACCATTAGATTTGCAACGGACACACCAATGAGGGGACAAACAACTATTGGGTCTTTTTCTTTGAAGTAGATCCCCTGTATTAACTCTTTCCAAAATGGCTTTCCAACAAAAACTCCCAACCTTTGGAGGTATAGGTTGACACCACACTTCTTTAACAGGGAATGACAGTCCAACAAGAGGAGGTAAAAGGGCCTTAAAGGAAGAGGCACAAGTGTAAGCACCTGAGGGAGTGAGTGTCCAAATTCTATTGTCCGTCTTTGATGGCTCCAAGAAATCCCTTCAAGAGAGGATAATAAGGCTGAGATACAATCTAACTCTGTATCCCTGATATCCCTTCTCAAACCCAGATTCCAGCTGAAACTGGAGGGTGAGTTAGAAGGTACAAGGAAAGGGGAAACTGGTTCATTTTTAAGGGTAGAGATAGCAAAGATGCCTAGAAATTGGTCTTTCAAAGAGAAATCCCCAACCCAAACATGTTCCCAAAAATTAATAAGATTACCTGAGTAAAAATCATACCTGATCCATGGGGAGAACAAGGGCAATATAGTTTGAATAGCTTTCCATGGAGATGCTCTAGTAGTCCATGTTGAGATCCCAAAGTCCCATCCATTGTCTGCCAACCCATGATTACTTCCCACAATCTTTCTTTCTCCACAGCCATTTCCCTAGTAATGTTAAGTTCCTAATCCTTATTTTCCCAATTCCCAAGCCCCCCCTCCTTGCTCCTACATACCACCTCCCGCCTAATCCTATGATCCTTTTTCTCCTCCCCCAGCTCCCAAAGAAAGTCTCTCATTAGTTTTTCCAGCCTGCTAGCCACCTTAGCCGGAATCTTTAAGACTGACAAAAAATAGACAAGAAGGTTAGCAAGAGTAGACCTAATCAAAGTGATTCTCCCTCCAAGAGACAAAAAAGGGGATAGTGGGTCTCCTTGTCTAATCCCTCTCAAGGCTGGAAAATAGTCCACCACTATCCCATTCACCAGAATGGAATAATGACAATCCCTAATGCAGCCCATTACCCATTTGCACCAAGTTTCTCCAAACCCAAAATTAATCATCACCTCTAGTAGGAAGGACCAATCAACCAAGTCATAAGCCTTTTCTAAATCTAGTTTGCAGACCACCCCTCTTCTCCTTGATCTCTTAAAGTCCTCTAGACTCTCATTTGCTACAAGTATCTAATCTGTTATCTACCTCCCCTTCACAAAAGCTCCTTGATTATTTGATATGATTACTGGGAGCACCTTCCTAATTCTCAAAGGCAGCACCTTAGTGATGATCTTATAAAGGCTATTAACTAGACTAATCGGCCTGTAACTCTTCGGGTGACTTGCATCACTTTTCTTGGGTATCAATGCAATGAAAGTGGAG